>NC_053164.1:63440156-64108527 GCF_016835505.1 Polypterus senegalus | reverse complement strand
TAGCAGGATTTTATATTCGGTTCTGTAAGACACAGGGAACGAGCGAAGACGGAGCAGGATGGCTGTGATGTGCTCGCTGCTGCTGGTCTGTGTAATGTGGCACGCAGTGAGGGGTGGTGTCGCCCTGGTGGCTTTGGGGACCACAGGTATAGAACTTTGAAGTTCAGCCCTGTAGGGGCCCGTGGTCACTGCCAGGGGGTGCCCTGATGCCTACCGAGCCCTGGACCTCAGCACTTCCACCACACCCAGAAGTCCTGGGGGGGGGGAAGAGGATCAGGGACAGCTGGAGTGCTTCCGCATGCAGAACCGGTACTACCGGAATTGAGTTGTGGTGGTCAACAAGACCATCTAGCATGGATGGAACAGACGGATCAGAAATGGATCCAGCAGGGAGAGAGGGATAGATATCTTTAAGGCTTCTGATAGAAATTTGGTGTTTACAGGTAAGAAGAGGGAGAGGAAACGAGACGGTGAAACATACGGCTTGATGGTCACAGAGACCCAAGTCACTGCTTTCCATGTGGACAGATGTGCAGATCGGATGACCACCACATGTTGCACCGAGTCAAAGCAGTCCAGTACGGACAGGAATTCATTTCCCAGTTTACGTGGAGGAGTGTCGATACAAATGTTGAAACTGCCAAGAAAGAGAATGGGAACTTAAGGGGGTTAATAATTCAGTCAGATTGGATACGAAAGATACATTAGATTTGGGGGGGGGACGGGGGACGATAGAGAACAACAAGTTAAGAAAGGACGAGATATTGTTATTAGTTGAAGAGCCAGACACTCGAAAGACAATGGACCATCAATTGGGGTTCTTCTGATGTTTAACTCAGACTTAACAATTACGGCGACCCCTCCGCCTCGTCTTCAGCTGTTGTCACATACCTGCGATTGGGAGGCAGCTTGAGGGCCTGAATAATATTATAGGGTGGTCCAGATCTAATTATGCAATTTTCATTACGCTATACCTCATTAAGTTTAATACATAGAAAATCACTCGAAAAATCTCGGACCATTGAGAAGTGTGTGAACTGACGACATTAAGAATCATCTTCACAGCGAACTGGAATCGTCCCCACGTAAATCAAAGTCATCCAGACGATCTGGATCTGCATACTTAGATCTGGACCACCCTGTAGTACCACACCAGACCAGGGGGTGGCGAGCTGCACTGACTCTCTCCCTCTCTCTCAATCCTTTGCAGACCATCCAAGGGAAATCCCACTAGGTTCTGGCGCCATCGAAGATATCACTTCCAGTCCCGAAGATACCATGTCCGGTACCAGCACTATCGATGATGTCACTTCTGCTACCGGCGCCATCAAAGACGTCACTTCCAGTCCCGCAGCTATTGATGGCGTCACTTCCTGTGGTGGCCTTTAATTCGCCATCCTGCTTCCATAGCATTAGTTCAGTTCTGGACTCTAACCTGTGATCGTATCTCAACAACTTACCCATTTTGCAACCAAGGCATATTATATGGGTGGCTGCCCCTTTGTGATGTCTCTTGGTCATTTTTTGTGACACTGCAAACATATCCTGATGGTGTCACCTCCGTAACAGACGTAAAGCGGTTAAGCATGACATATCAAGTTTGGAGCTTGTAGTGAATTCTATTGTCCCCAGAGGTCTTGTGTTAAACTGTGCAATATTAGCTAATGAGGGCTTGTTGTCCACAGACCCCTAACCAGTTTATTTTAGCATATTGCAAACTCCTTGTGACACTTATTTATTTTCCCAAGTCACGAGTAGGACGGCGTATTCCTAAGCTAATGCTGCCCATGAACTTTCCATTCTCAGCCTGGCATTGACGACAACCTGATCCGCAATGTAAATATTTCAGGCGCCACACAATACCAGAGTCTTTAAGGACATTCCAGTGTGACCATTTGTTCTGGGCAAACTGTTTAATACGCGGATGTTTATCACAAGAGTATTTCAACATAACAGTAAGCCAATACTTATCTGACAATAGCAGTGAAGTAGCGCAGAGGGTGAGATGGGCAGGGTGGCGCAAATATGCAGCGATAGCAACGCAGCAAAAAATCCAGTAGACGCAATGACTGATGGCACTGCAGGACTGATCTATTAAAAAGAAGGAGCCATGATAAGATGTGCATGAAGATAATTAGCAAGAATTCGGAGGTTCCAACATCTAACCATACACAGTACATATAACGTGGGTACTGCAGGTGTGATCGCCTTAGCACCACAAGCCAGGTGAGAACATCAGATCATTTGCCCAGCTGAAGCACATACAGAAGACATTGACAGCAATCCAGTATATCCATGTTTTAATTAAGAAGACAGAACATTCCCAGTTCCTACATCTCCATGATGCAAAGAAAAATGTTCACAAATCAGGCATCAAAATGACGTTTCATCCAGCGACCGACTAAATGATTCAAAGCAGTTTGTCCCTGAGGCTGCAAACTCCGACAAGGCAAAGTCCATAAAAATCAATCCAAATTCAATACAAAAAATAATCGGTTGTACCCGTGAACTACACCTACCGTAACAGAAAGTGAAAAATGTGCAAAAAGGACAAGGTTTGAAGCAAATTTTAACATTTTTATTGAATTTATTAAAAACATATAACATTCCATGCAATCAAGTCAAAACTTAATAGAACTAAATTCAAATCAACCGCCACCCATGAGGAAGAGAGGACGACTGACAGCCAGCATAAAACTATCGAGGGCAGTAAAGAGAGAAAGGAGTCAACCCCCCAATATAAATGTTTATTTAAAATATTATTGATTACGTCCTGCCAGGTTTTCAAAACGTGTTGTACAGATCTTGTATTTATTTTTTTCCAATTCCAAATAGTATAGAACGTCATATGCCATCATCTACATGCTACGCTGATCCCTCTCTCACCTGGACAGAGGCAGTGGTGCTGTAAGAATTATGTTTCTGGACTTCTCTAGTGCCTTCAACACCATCCAACCTCTGCTCCTTAAGGACAAGCTGACAGACATGAGAGTAGATTCACAGCTGGTGCCATGGATCGTGGACTATCTTACAGACAGACCTCAGTATGTGCGTCTCGGGAACTGCAGGTCTGACATTGTGGTCAGCAGCACAGGAGCGCCGCAGGTGACTGGACTTTCTCCGATCCTGTTCAGCCAACATACATCAGACTTCCAGTACAACTCGGAGTCCTGCCAACGTGCAAAAGTTCGCTGACGACGCTGCTATGGTGGGCTGCATCAGGAGTGGGAAGGAGGAGGAGTATAGGAACCTAATCAAGGACTTTGTTAAATGGTGCGACTCAAACCACTTACACCTGAACACCAGCAAAACCAAGGAGCTGGTGGTGGATTTTAGGAGGCCCAGGCCCCTCATGGACCCCGTGATCATCAGAGGTGACTGTGGGCAGAGGGTACAGACCTACAGTTGTGCTTGAAAGTTTGTGAACCCTTTAGAATTTTCTATATTTCTCCATAAATATGACCTAAAACATCATCAGATTTTCACTCAAGTCCTAAAAGTAGATAAAGAGAAACCAGTTAAACAAATGAGACAAAAATATTATACTTGGTCATTTACTTATTAAGGAAAATGATCGAATATTACATATTTGTGAGTGGTAAACATATGTGAACCTTTGCTTTCAGTATCTGCTGTGACCCCCCTTACTAAACGTTTCCAGTAACTTTTGCTCATTCCTGCACACCGGCTTTGGGGAATTTTCTCCCATTCCTCCGTACAGAACAGCTTCAACTCTGGGATGTTGGTGGGTTTCCTCACATGAACTGCTCGCTTCAGGTCCTTCCACAACATTTCGATTGGATTAAGGTCAGGACTTTGACTTGGCCATTCCAGAACATTCACTTTATTCTTCTTTAATCATTCTTTGGTAGAACGACTTGTGTGCTGAGGGTCGTTGTCTTGCTGTATGACCCACCTTCTCTTGAGATTCAGTTCATGGACAGATGTCCTGACATTTTCCTTTTGAATTCTCTGATATAATTCAGAATTCATTGTTCCATCAATGAAGACAAGCCGTCCTGGACCAGATGCAGCAGAACAGGCCCAAACCCTGATACTCCCACCACCATGTTTCACAGATGAGATAAGGTTCTTATGCTGGAATGCAGTGTTTTCCTCTCTCCAAACATAACGCTTGTCATTTAAACCAGTAAGTTCTATTTTGGTCTCATCCGTCCACAGAACATTCTTCCAATAGCCTTCTGGTTTGTCCACGTGATCTTTAGCAGACGAGCAGCGATGTATGTTTTGGAGACCAGTAGCTTTCTCCTTGTAACCCTGCCATGCACACCATTGTTGTTGGGTGTTCTCCTGATGGTGGACTCATGAACATCAATATCAGCCAATGTGAGAGAGGCCTTCAGTTGCTTAGAAGTTACCCTGGGGTCCTTTGTGACCCCGCCGACTATTACATGTGTGCCTTGCTCTTGGAGTGATCTTTGTTGGTCGACCACTCCTGGGGAGGGTAACAATGGTCTTGAATTTCCTCCATTTGTACACAATCTGACTGTGGATTGGTGGAGTCCAAACTCTTCAGAGATGGTTTTGTAACCTTTTCCAGCCTGATGAGCATCAACAACTCTTTTTGTGAGGTCCTCAGAAACCTCCTTTGTTGGTGCCATGATACACTTCCACCAACATGTGTTGTGAAGAGCAGACTTTGATAGATCCTGTTCTTTAAATATCACAGGGTGCCCACTCACACCTGATTGGCATCCCATTGATTCGAATTTCACCTTCAAACTAACTTCTAATCCGTGAGGTTCACATACTTTTGCTACTCACAAATATGTAATTTTCGATCATTTTCCTCAATAAATAAATGACCAAGTATAATATTTTTGTCTCATTTGTTTAACTGGTTTCTCTTTATCTACTTTTAGGACTTGAGTGAACATCTGATGATGTTTTAGGTCATATTTATGGAGAAATATAGAGAATTCTAAAGGGTTCACCAACTTTCAAGCACAACTGTATAAATACCTGGGAGTGCAGCTGGATGACAAACTGGACTGGACTGCCAATACTGATGATCTGTGCAAGAGAGGACAGAGCCGACTATACTTCATTAGAAGGCTGGCGTCCTTCAACATCTGTAATAAGATGCTGCAGATGTTCTATCAGACGGTTGTGGCGAGCGCCCTCTTTTATGCGGTGGTGTGCTGGGGAGGCAGCATAAAAAAGAAGGACGCCTCACAACTGGCAGGCTTTATTGTAGGCACAGAGCTGGACAGTTTGACATCCGTGGCAGAGCGACGGGCGCTGAGCAGGCAACTGTCAATCATGGAGAATCCACTGCATCATCTGAACAGGATCATCTCCAGACAGAGGAGCAGCTTCAGAGACAGACTGCTGTCACCATCCTGCTCCACTGACAGACTGAGGAGACCCCATAATATGCGACTCTTCAATTACACCCGGGGGATAAACGTTAACATTATACAAAGTTATTGTCTGTTATACCTGCATTGTTATCACTCTTTAATTTAATATTGTTCTTTATCAGTATACTGCTGCTGGAGTATGGGAATTCCCCCTTGGGATTAATAAAGTATCTATCTATCATATAGCGCCTTTCATGTTTATCTATCTATCAATCTATGACTTAACAGAGGAGAGTTAGGATTCTTCCAGTTGAGTAAGATAAGTCTGTGTGCCAATTGTGTAGTGAAGGTCATCACAGTTTGTTTGTCCTTCTCCACTTGAAGCCCCTCTGTGAGCCCACCAAACACAGCTGTTAGTGGATTAGGAGGGATTGGGACCCCAAGGCTGTCTGAAAGGCATTTAAAGATTTTGGTCCAGAATGATGTTAATTTGGTGCTCATTGTCCAAAACATGTGACCCAGCGAGGCTGGAACTCGATTGCAGCGTTCGCAGGATGAATTTTGCCCTGGAAACATTGTGGACAATTTTAAACGAGACAGACGTGCTCGATATATAATTTTAAGTTGAATAATTCTATCCTTTCTGCATATGGAGCTCGAGTGAATTCTCAGCATTGCTACTTTCCACTCCTTTTCTGAGATGTTCAATGAGATGATCCTTTTCCCACTGTACTCTGGTATCTTTAAAAGGAAGGGCCTTTAAAATAGTTTTATATATTACAGAAATGCTGTCCAAATCTTTAAGACTGAGCAATTTCTCTTCTGGAATAGAAATAGGTGGGAGGTGAGGAAAATTGGGCAGATTTTGTCGTTTCTAATTTGGAGATAGTGGAAAAATGGTGTTGGCGGGACACAAAACGTGGAGTGTAATTATTCATAGGATGCAAAGACATTTATATACAAATGTCTAAATAATTTAATCCCATATGTTTTCCAAACATAATAAACCGTGTAATTTCGAGAGGGTGGAAAGAGGTGGTTATCGTGTAGAGGTGCTTCCTACGTTGGTTCCATATTCCGAATCAGTAAAGGACAATTAGGTTGTTAGTATTGAGACCACTTCAGAAACCCCCTCTTAAACCGTTTGTTCAATGGAAAACAAACACACTCTTTCAGTTCCTCTTTGCAGGATCAGCTTGCCGCACGACTACAAACATTTTAAAGATCGAGCCGTGGCCATCCTGAGGTCTCTCACTCTCCTGTCTTTTTTTTTTTTCTCCAGACTCCCTCCTCTCCGTCCATTGCTGCCGTCCCGCTCGATCCCCTTGATGAAGAAGACTTTTGAACAGGAGTCGGGGCTCAGTGCGTCACGTTTGACAACTGTTCCTTGGGAGGCCGGTTCGCCCCTGTAAGAGACTTGTGTTTGTATCTGGCAGAACAGCAATAAAGTTTCTACTCCTTGAACTCTCCTGTGCAACTCTGTGACCGGAGCTTAACAGTATGTTGGCGATAACGCGTATTTACTGGAGTACAAAGCAAGGAATATAAAGACGTGCTGCAGGATTTCACTTCTGTTGCAGACCAAGCTAGTGTGTCTGTTCATCTATTTGTGTCCATGTCCAGGTTTTTATAGGTTGTATGTTTGCTGCTCAGTAATAAAACTGAAATTAGGTAGCGCCATGCCACCTTCTGGTTTAGGTCGTTGTAGGGTCGCCCTTTGGATGTGTGGATTTTTCAAAATCCAAATAAATGAGGTTATGATTGAATTGAATTTCTTTTAGTTTAATTCTGTTAATATATATATATATATATATATATATATATATATATATATATACATATACAGTAATCCCTCCTCGATCGTGGGGGTTGCGTTCCAGAACCCCCCGCGATAGACGAAAATCCGCGAAGTAGAAACCATATGTTTGTATGGTTATTTTTATATATTTTAAGCCCTTATAAACTCTCCCACACTGTTAACATTATTAGAGCCCTCTAGACATGAAATAACACCCTTTAGACAAAAGTTTAAACTGTGCTCCATGACAAGACAGAGATGACAGTTCTTTCTCACAATTAAAAGAATGCAAACACATCCTCCTCTTCAAAGGAGTATCCGCATCAGAACCAGAGAATTTCAGAGAGAGAGAGCACTCGCAAAGAAAAGCAAACAATCAAAAAATCAATACGTGTGCTTTTAAGTTTGCCGCTGCATTTTTTAGAGGAGTGTTAGTATCTTCTAAGCAAACAGCCTCTGTGCAAACAGCCCCTCTGCTCACATCTCCTCCGTCAGGCGCAGAGAATGTCAGAGAGGGTGAGAGAGAGGCAGAGACAAGCAAACAATCAAGCTCCGCGCGGGATGCATATCTTAGAGCATTGAGGAGTTTTAGTTAATATGTAATACTTGCTCTGATTGGGTAGCTTCTAAGCCATCCGCCAATAGCGTCCCTTGTATGAAATCAACAGGGCAAACAGGGCGTGTAGCATAAATTAAAAGACCCATTGTCTGCAGAAATCCGCGAACCAGCGAAAAATCTGTGATATATATTTAGATGTGCTTACATTTAAAATCCGCGATAGAGTGAAACCGCAAAAGTCAAAGTGCAATATAGCGAGGGATTACTGTATATATATATATATATATATATATATACATATACATGGGGATATTCCTCTTGCCAGTGTTAATTCTTCCAGCTAAAGTGAGATGAAGGGTTGACCATCGACGCACGCCTTGTTTAATTTTTATCCATGCAAACAGCAAAATTTTGTTGATAAAGAGCTTTATAGTTACTTGTGATGTTGACCCCTCCGTATTTAAACTGATCTGCGATGATAAAAGGGAAGGTGTCCAATCTAATATTGTGCGCTAGAGACTTCACCGGAAAAAGCACGCATTTGTTAATTTTGAGTCCAGAAATCTTTTGAAATTCTGCTAGTACATTGTGTAGGCACAGAATTCTGTGGGTCTGATATATACAGTAGCAGATCATTTGCATAAAGAGATATTTTCAGTTCAAATCCACTGCATTTTGACAGTGAACAGCCAGTGGCTCGATGACAATTGCAAATAGCAGTGGTGACAGGGGGTATCCTTCTTTAGTTTGAAGAAGTCTGAACTGATGTTGTTAGTGCAAAGTGAAGCTTCTGGACTGGTGTACAGTAGTTTGATCCATGCATAAATGTTCGAGCCAAACCCAAATTTATACAAAGTGGTAAATAGGTAATCCCATTCAACCCTATCAAATGCTTTTTCTGCATCCAAAGATAATACGACCTCCAGAGTGTTAGACTTTATGGGTGAATATATTACATTAAATAGGCGTTGAAGATTGGAAGCCAAAAGTCTACCTTTTATAAATCCGGTTTGGAGATTATCTTAACATCACTATTCAGAAGTGAGATTGGTCTGTATGATGCACACTGTAATAAGTCCTTATTTTCCTTAGGAAAAATGATGTTTGGCAAAAAGGTAGACTTTTTTGTCTCTGGCTTCTATAAATAAGAGGGGAGCTAACTTAACTGAAAATGTTTTTATAAAATTCTTCAGGGTAGCCATCAGGACCTGCTGCTTTGCCACTCTGAAGTGAGTTTTTAGTGTCTGGCAATTCTGAGAGTGTCAGTGGTTTTTTCCAATTCCTCTGCACTTAGAGTATCCAGCTGTGGTATCTGAAATGCATCAATACACACATTAGATCGTGTCTTTTGTCCTTTAAAGTGTGTAGAATACAAGGAAGTTATAGTAGTCCCTAAATGTGTGGATTATATATTCATGGCCAATGATTCTGTCTCCGTCTGTGTTTGTGATTACTGATATTGCATTGCAAACTTCCAGCTTATGGATTTTTTGCACTAAGATCTTGTTAGCCTTCTCTCTGTGTTCTTAGTAATAAAGTCAAGATTTAAAAATGAGCTGTTCGGTTTCTTTTGTTGTCAAGAGGTTGAGTTCTGATTGCAAAGTCTGCCTTTTCCTATGAAGCACCTCATTTGGAGACCTGGCATGTTCTTGATCTATTCTGGTAATTTTACTGATTAACTCTGATACCTTCTTGGTTTAAGACTTATTTTTTTGGGACAGATATGAGATAATGTGTCCTCTTAAAAATGCCTTCAGACTTTCTAAGAGGGGTGTGGCTCAGAAATACTAATAGTGAAGAATCGTGTCATATTTGCAAGACTTAATCGTGGGCAAGAAATTGTTATCTATAAAGAAATAATCAATTCCTGAGTAACAATGATGTACCGGTGAGTAGAAGAAATATGCTCTTAAGTATGGATTTAGTAATCTCCATGGGTCTGATGAGTTATTATCAGTTTAAAACTGTGCAATTATTTTTGCAGTGTTAGATGTTGTCCCCCATGTAGCTGAAGACCTATCCAGGTCTGGATTTAAAACACAAAGTCTCCAGCCATTATAATTTTATGTTAGGAATGGATACAAATATGTTCTGGATGAAGTCTCTATCATCCACATTGGGTGCATAGATATTTATCAAAATCACTTTACAATTAAATAAATTAGCCATAACCATCACATAACACCCTTCAGGGTCTGAAACTACATCTGATACCACAAATGAAATTGTTTTGTGAATTAAGATTCCCACACCTCTTGTATTCTTTGTATAGATGGAGTGGATTATTTGGCCAGTCCAGTCTCTTTGCAACCGAAACTGATTCTTGTTGATTAAGTGAGTCTCCTGTTAAAATACCATCTTTGTGTTTAGACCTGTTAGGTGAGAGAATGCTTTCTTCCTCTTTAGTTCCTGATTGACACCTTTGACATTCCAGCTCACAAAGTTTACTGTTTGGTCATAGAGGCATTTCTTCTGATCTTTTGTTGTCATTTTATAATCTTAAACTAAGATTGTACATTACTAGATATGATCGCTTTAACCTTAATTTCCAATATTGTAAGGAGTTATGGCTATGAAGCCTATTGTTATGTTGGCATTTGTGTTGTTAGCAGAGAGAAGTGGCAGCAACATGCGATCGCCCGCATTCCTTCCACCCTGTGAATATACTTGGGACCCTGAGGGGATCTGGGAGGTTTAGGGCTCCAGAATCTTTACGGAAACTCACTTTCTATTCTCCTTCCTCTAAACGTTTTCCTTCTGAGCTACCAAAGATATTTGGGGTCAAGTTCTCAAAAACAGTTTGCTTTGCCTACGATGAAGACAGGTTTTTCCCTCACTTTTGCGGCATGAAGTTATTTAATTTTGTTTTACCTCTGCTGTTGTTGTTTTCTTAAATCATCTTCCTGGGCTCCTCGCTGTAGCACCGGGATTGTTCCTAGTACTGTTTCTTTTTTTTAGCACATATGGGGTTATAGTGTTCAGTAAAATATGACAGTTCTCTTTATATTTAATCCTGCAGATCCCACTTCCACAGGTGTTTTCTTCCACAAAGGGTTTATTTCTGACGGGACTGCTTAGCATTTAGTTATTTTTCCACACTACAATTTAAGCATGGGGTAGTTACATCAGGAAGGATACTTCAGTCACTTCTTTCCAGTGTGACTTCTCATGTGCCTGTTAAGATTGCTTTTGTCAGAGAATCTTTTCCCACATCCAGAACAGCAATATGGCTTCTCTCCAGTGTGAATTCTAGCATGGGTTTGAAATCTGCTCCTGTCTGAGAATCTTTTGCCACACTCTAAACAACAATATGGTTTCTCTCCAGTATGAATTCTTTTGTGGGTCTCAAAATTGCCTGCTGTTAAGAATTGTCTTCCACATTCAGAACAACAATACGGTTTCTCTCTAGTATGACGTTTCGTATGCACCGTCAGATACCCCCTACTTGGAAATCGTTTCCCACATTCAGAACAGCAATATGGCTTCTCTCCAGTGTGGATTTTTGCGTGAGTTCGAAGACCACTCCTGTCTGAGAATTTTTTCCCACATTCCCAACAACAGTATGGTTTCTCTCCAGTATGAATTCTTTTATGGATGTCAAGACGGTCTTTTCTTGAAAACTGTTTTCCGCATTCAGAACAACAATATGGTTTCTCTCCAGTATGAATTCTTTTGTGGGTCTCAAAATTCCCTGCTGTTAAAAATTGTCTTCCACATTCAGAACAACAATACGGTTTCTCTCCGGTGTGACGTTTTGTATGTACGTTCAGATACCCCCTACTTGGAAATCGTTTCCCACATTCAGAACAGCAATATGGCTTCTCTCCAGTGTGGATTTTTGTGTGCGTTCGAAGACAGCTTCTGTCGGAGAATTTTTTCCCACATTCCCAACAACAATATGGTTTCTCTCCAGTATGAATTCGTTTATGGATGTCAAGACGGTCTTTTCTTGAAAACTGTTTTCCGCATTCAGAACAACAATACGGTTTCTCTCCAGTGTGAACTTTTGTGTGCTCCTTCAAATGGCCCCTATTTGGAAATCGTTTTCCACACTCAGAACAGCAATATGGCTTCTCTCCAGTGTGAATTCTCAGGTGGGTTTGAAGATATCTTTTGTGTGAGAATGTTTTGCCACATTCTGAACAACAATATGGTTTCACCCCAGTATGAATTGTTGTGTGGGCCTGAAAATTCCATCTTGTTGAAAATTCCTTTCCGCATTCGGAGCAGCAATATGGCTTCTGCTTTGCAGGGTTCATCAGATTGCCTTTTGGTTCAGATTGGTCTTTAAAAACGCTCTGCCCCTGGGACACATTCAAAGACCCTGTCTTGTGCACTGGTTGCTGGGTATTAATTGCGTGTGTCCTGGATGGTTTCACAGCAGATCGAGGACTAAACTGCAAAGAGGCTGGTGTCAAAATCTCTGATACATGTGGTGCATCATGAAGTGAGATCCGAGCAGATAAAGATGGCAAAAAGCTTGGACTCTGCTTTGTATCTGCAGAAAGATAAGATAAACACAACTGTAAGTACGCACGTGAAAATCATGAACCAGACCTTTTAGCGCTGCCACATAAATAAAAATATGTTTTTCTGCTGTCGATCGGGTGTTGTGGGGACCTTATTTACAGCCTGAGATTGACTGCGGTGCCCCAGAGGTGGGACTTCTGGTTTCCTTTTTTTTCCATTTTCGGGGACCAATTTGCATAAAGCGGCAATGCCATTAAAAATCGAAAAAAGCAGATCAGCTACTGCATGGGCCATGTCACAAAGTCCAGTAGCTTCTACAGTCCTGTCGTTTATGTGGAAGTAATGCTTTCTGACTGGTGAATTGATTGTTCCGCTATTTCCCACGGACTCGGGTGAGCTATATCGAAGGACTTACTGTTCTGTATCATGGCGCACGACTGACTGTATAGCTTTTATGGTGAAGATTTGATTACTGCTAGGAGTCCGCAATTGGTAGAACCCTTCGTTTCGCCTGCCGGCATCAGGGGTCAAAACTGTGGACTTATTTATAAGCTCTGGAAGGGGAACTGGGGAAGGAATATTCTTATTGTGTATATATATATTGTTATGCACGAGCGTTTAGGGAGCAGCGCGAAATCGCACATCAGGGGACGACGGAACAAAGAGAGAGCGGTTAGTACACTGCCAACAGGAATGACGAGAAAACGCACCCGAAAACCCTAGCCAGCAGAACAATCCACTTCCAGGTTTCTTCCTTCCCTCTGGTCCCCCAATGATGATATCACCACATCCCATCTACCTCAGCGGTTCCTTTCCCAGCATTCCCTTTCCACTTCCGTCCCCACAGCATAAAATGTCTGCCAGTTATCATGTATCTTGTCTATTGTTGGTGTATTTCATGACTGACCATATCTCAAGCAAAACTGGTTCTTAAAGTATACGGGGACAGATTATGTTTGTGCTTCTTTTACAATATATATTTGTATCGTCACGTATAAGGGTTATTTAAGGTTGGGGGCATATGGAAGGGGTTGTTTTCTTTTTTTTTTGAGATGTAATATATTTCTCATTTAATTATAGAAATTGACCATTCATTTTTTTTGTGGACTATAAATGCGCTGGCATCAAGGATGACTGAACATTGTAAAATAAGGGGTATACAGGGGCTTTATTGGGGTGTGATACTGGCCTATCCTTTTATCATCTGCTGCCACTTAGGACAGGTTAGCGGTAGAGATTGTCTCATGTCGGTGTGGTGGGACGACTTGTTACAACCTGACAAGTGGCAGCCATTTACTGTGCATTAGAATGACTCTGATGAGGACAGGCCATTCAGCACAAAAAAGGTTCCCAATTTTCTTTATTTCATCTCTCCAAAGCAACATCAAGTTGAGATTTGAAGATCCCCAAAACCCTGCTCTCTACTGCACAATTTGGTCTCTTATTCTACATGTCTGTGGGTTCTCTGAGTGAACACGAGCAACATTTATTACTATAGAAAACTTCCATACAAATAATGCAACTCGAAATGCTTTACAACATGCGAAGATAAAGATTAGATAGATGTGTAAGGCACTATATAATAGATGTGAAAGGCACTATATAATAGATGGATAAATAGATAGAAAGATAGATAGATGTGAAAGGCACTATATAATAGATAGATGTGAAATGCACTATAAAATAGATGGATAGATAAGATAGATGTGAAAGGCACTATATATTAGATAGATAGATATGAAAGGCACTATATAATAGATGGATAGATATGAAAGGTACTATATAATAGATATATAAATATAAAACCAGAGTCCTTTAATACATAATTCTTTGTCTCTAAATGACAGTCAGTTAGCCAGGGTGGACAGAAATCAAACAAACAATTAAACTGGAGGAAAAAAAAAATCTGCAAGGGTCCCAGGCTAAAAGACCACCCAGCCCCTACTGGGTGTGCTACCTAACATAAATGTTCTTAAGTCATTTATTGTAAAGGTTCATCTTAGACGACTCAACACAGTGGGTCTCATGCCAGGTGGTTGTATCTGCTTTCATTCAAACATCACAGGAAGCTGCAGAGGACTCTGATTGTGTGGCAGTGACACAGAAGAGCCAGAAGAGAATACAGATAAGAGTAAAGATTGAGAAAGATGGCAGGTTCACTGCAGATTATGATGATAATTCTATGCATATCTAGTCAAATGTAACTAAGAAAAAGCCAAATTAAAAAGATGGCCCTCAGTGTTAGCCTGGCATCTCTCTATTGGTACACCACTTCACCACTTCTTTTGGTTCTTGGACTAATAAGCAGGCTGCTGTTAGAAGATCTAAAGTTACAACGTGGAATACAGGGGGACAGGCACTCCAAAATATAGAAAGGAGCAGATTAGTTCCTGCTTTATACACAGTTGGCGGTATTTTAAAGTCAATTTTAAAATACACTGGGAACCAATGCAACAAACTGGGGAGATGTGCTTAGATTTTTTTTCTTTATATGGTTAAGATTCCCACTGCTGCATTCTGAAGGAACTGCAACTGTTAGGCAAGTCCCGTTAGGAGAGTGTGACAATAATCGAGACGATTAAAAACAAAAATGTGAATTTGTTTCTCAGCATCTTGAAATGTTACAAGGGAGTCTAAGTTTTGCAGTGCAACTTAAACGGAAAAATGCCGTTTTTGTAATCTGGTTAAAGTGTGATTTATAGATTAGGACAGAGTTCACGACTTCACCTAAAGTCTTTATACTTCTGCATCTTAATGCAAAGGGGTCAGGTTTACTTCTAATACCCTCATTATTTCCATTGTAATTAATGACTTAGATTTCATTTTATTTTTCCTCATTTAGAGCAAGGAAGTAACAACTCAACCCCTCAGAAATACAAGCCAGACATTGAGTCAGAGAGTCCACAGCACCAGGATCATCAGGTGCTACAGACACAAGTAAAGCCGCATGGCATCTGCATAGCTGTGGTAGTTGGCCTTGTGTTCTGAGATATTCTGGACTGAATGGAGAAGAGAAATTGAAAATAACAGCAGGCCCAGAGTAGATCTTAGTGGTACACCATCTACAATATCACAGATCTCTGAACAACAATCACCACAACTAACAAAGAGTTTTCTACCGGTTAAGTAAGAATGGAACCAATTTAAGACACTGCCGGAGAGGCCCACCCTCTGACTAAAGCGATCTATAAGAATACGGGGGTCTGTGATGTCTAAGGGAACAAGAACAGATATACGACGTCTGTCCATATTAACCTGCAGGTCATTGACAGCTTTAAACTAACTGGTCTAAAACCCGACTGAAACTGAATCAAAAACCGAATGTTAAACATTCATTACAGAGTCCAGATTATTTTTCTTAAGATGGGGTTTTAACTACTGGAGTCATTGGACAGTCTGGGAAGACGCTGTATGTACTGAGGAGTTCCCTACGTCAAGCACACTATCAATTAGCACATCAGAGACGTCTTAGAAAAATCCTGTTGGAACTGGTCAAAGACACACATGGAGGGTTTCAGTTGAGAAATTATTCTACAAAGTTAAAAAAAAAAAATCGATTTCAAAGAATATTTTTTTCCCCTAAAAATAGAGCAAGTTAAGGTTGAACAAGACTGATACTGGAGGGATATATTAAGTTGTTTCTAATATGATTTGATTTCTCTCGATTATAAAAGAAAATCTGGAGATGAGACGAGACTATTGCCAAGAGATTTTTTCAGGTCCCATTCTCCTCTCAACCATTTCTGGTTAACGTCCCACGTCCGCGGTCCTCTCACCTCTCATTGGTGTGAATGCTTTTGTCAGACACACACACACAATTCCTGTGCTCTCAGCTCTTAGAAATTTTTACATTTTCCTCACTTTAAGTTCCTAATAAAAGAAGATGTATGATGTCCAAATTTTATTGAAGAATTTCATCCCGAACGGTTATCAACAGAAGAAATGAGTACACGGGGCAATCCTGGCACCAAGAAATGATGAAGTCAAATGAATTAACACGACAATTGTCGATCGGTTACACGGCAAATTGATTAAATGTGTATCGATAAGACTACGCTGAAACAGTTGCGGAAGATGAAAATATCAACTCAGTAGTTACCACTGTGTGAAGCTGGGACACACTGCTACCCACCAAAAACGGTATCTTTATGGTTTAATTGGCTTGAGAAAATATTCCCTAAACTATCACCTGTATTACCTTGATGAATTCATTTTCCATTTTCTAACCTGCTTTTAGCCCTGAACAGGGTCACGTGCTGCTCTCATTAACACTGCCACGCCGTCACTTATGGGCCACATCTCACTCAGTGTTAGAAAGTCTATTTACCTATCACTGATAAGATTGTTAATGTAATGTTATAATGTGACCTTGAGAGATACCCTGGACACAGTGGCTGCCCTTAAAACAAAAGTGATCAAAGCACATAGAAACTCTCCCTGGTTTAATGAGAACACTCGAGCTCTTAAATTAGAGTGTTGAAAACTGGAGCGCAGCAACAAAACCACAGGACTTTCAAATTGCCTGGACAGAGAGTGTTAATAAATATAAAAAGCTCTCTTTAAAGCTCGCTCAGAATACTATTCTACAATAACAGATAGCAATAAAAAAAATCCTCGGGTACTGCTTACAACAGTGGCTAAATTAACAAATGGGAATTCAGATCAACAGTGCAAAATACCAACAAACATTAGCAGTACAGACTTTATGAACCTCTTCAATGAGAAAATTAAAAATACTAGGGGCCTCCGCCCCCTGCTCGCTTTGCTTGCCAACCCCTGTGTTTAGTTAATCTGATATACAATTTTAAAATCTTTTTTTTCTCTTTGGAATTGTTTCAATTTCCTTATTTGCACTTTTACTTTAAAGCTTCATTAAAAACAATATTTGGAATTACCTTTTCTTCAAGATCGCATTGAATGTTGATTCCATTTTTGGACTTGCATTGTGACAATGCAACGTATAACTGCCCGTGAGTTCATATTGTTTCTGTTTCTCTAATAAATAAACCAACTTTTTCTAATGGTTGTCCCTGTGATTTGTTAATTGTCGGAGAAAAAGCTATTCTCACAGGAAATAGTAAACATTTTAATACGAATGGCATATCAAGATCTCCTTTGGTGTCTCATGTTATTATTCGCGGAATATATACATTTACCTTTCTTGTCGCCTGTTAAAATTTGCATCGCTTCTCCATGATCATAAATATACACCTGACCGAATTGTGTATTCTTTGAAATTCAACTTGTCGTTGCTTTAACTGTTGTGGGACCACAGATTCTCATAGTGTATGATCCATTATTGTGTAAATCTACATTTTGTGCATTGAATGATGCGAAGGCGAAAAGACTTGGTTTTCTGCTCTTTGCCTTCTATTTCTGACCTCGCTTTGTCCTGCTATTTTTTTCAATGACACCTGGTCCTGATGATTCATTTCCTTTTGTTTGCACCAATGTGATCTTTACTCTCTTTTTTTTTTTGATACTGTAGTAACTGACGTACAGTGCATCCGGAAAGTATTCACAGCGCATCACTTTTTCCACATTTTGTTATGTTACGGCCTTATTCCAAAATGGATTAAATTCATTTTTTTCCTCAGAATTCTACACACAACACCCCATAATGACAACGTGAAAAAGTTTACTTGAGTATTCACAGCCTTTGCGCAATACTTTGTCGATGCACCTTTGGCAGCAATTCCAGCCTCAAGTCTTTTTGAATATGATGCCACCAGCTTGGCACACCTATCCTTGGCCAGTTTCGAACAATTGTGCAAGTATGCATTGAGTTGAGAGAGTAAGGATGTACATATGGACAAGAATATTGACATGTAAACATAACATTGTGGGCATGAGAAGTAGCCGGGGAGATTAAATGGGGCAGAGAAATTTGTGGAGAAGACAGTCCAGTTCAGAGGGGACAGCTTGGGGGAAGAGAAGGCCAGAAGGTATTGCATTGCATCTTTGTGGACCTGGAGAAAGGATAGGATATGGTGCATCGAGAGGAGTTGTGGTATTGTATGAGAAAGTCGGGAGTGGCAAAGAAGTATATAAGAATTGTACAGGATATGTACGAGCGAAGTGTGACCGTGGTGAGGTCTGCGGTAGGAGTGACGGAGGTGGGATTACATCAGGGATCGGCTCTGAGCCTTTTCTTATTTGCAGTGGTGATGGACAGGTTGACAGACGAGATTAGACAGGAGTCCCCATGGACTGTGATGTTTGCTGATGACATTGTGATCTGTAGCGATAGTAGGGAGCAGGTTGAGGAGACCACCTAGAGAGGAGAGGAATGAAGGTCAGTAGGACCACCAAGACAGAATACATGTGTGTAAATGAGAGGGAGGTCACTGGAATGGTGAGGATGAGGGGAGTAGAGTTGGTGAAGGTGGATGAGTTTAAATACTTGGGATCAGCAGTATAGAGTAATGGGAAATGTGGAAGAGAAGTGAAGGAGAGAGTGCAGGCAGAGAGGAGTGGGTGGAGAAGAGTGTCAGGAGTGATTTGTGACCGACGGGTATCAGTAAGAGTGAAAGGGAAGGTCTACAGGACGGCAGTGAGACCAGCTATGATATATGGGCTGGAGACGGTGGCACAGAAGACAGAGCTGGAGGTGGCAGAGTTAAAGATGTTAAGATTTGTATTGAGTGTGACGAGGGTGGACAGAATTAGAAATTAGGACATTAGAAGGTCAGCTCAAGTTGGACAGTTTGGAGGCAAAGTCAGAGAGGTGAGATTGTGTTGGTTTGGACATGTGCAGAGGAGAGATGTGGGGTATATTGGGAGAAGGATGTTAAAGATAGAGCTGTCAGGGAAGAAGAGAAGAGGAAGGCCTAAGAGAAGGTTTATGGATGTGGTGAGAGAGGACTTGAAGGTGGTTGGGGTGTGACAGAGCAAGATGTAGAGAACAGGAAGATATGGAAGAAGATGATCAGCTGTGGCAACCCCTAATGGGAGTAGCCAAAAGAAGATCACACGCAAGAACTGGTGTAGCCAGGAGACTGAAGCACTTACCAATGACCTTGGGTCCAAATACCTGCAGTGTTAGTGCAGATGGATGACACTTACAGACACAGTGGAGCCAGCCATCTGGTTGACAGTGAACATTCTAGAAGCACAGAGTCTGTTCTGTAGCTTTCTAGGGAGCTTGGACCAGTGGCTGAGCATGCCACAATGGGGGACTATGAAAACCGGCCACAAGAGATAAGGTTCCTGCTGTTTCCCACAGAAGGTGGTGAAGGCGAAGTACAACCAGCGTAAGGAGGACATTGGGTGGATGACAGGAGCTGGATGGAAAGGATGATGCCACTGCACATGGCAAAGTGGAAGAGGAAGCAGGAACATGACGCTTGGTGTTGGGGGGGTTTGGGAATCACGATAAGGTGTACGATTAAGAACTATCAGTGAGGGGACAACACAAAGTTAGACGTGGCTTGTTCTGGTGTTTAACAGCATATTTGTTGATGTAGGTGGCGGGGAGGTTTGCATAGTCAGGATAGGATTTAGTGATTTGCCTGTTCGGTTTTCTGATGATAACCAACAAGCTGTCTGAGGGCTGAGACCTGCACATCCTATGTGGCGTCAGTGTCTTGTGTGTGCTGGTCTTTTCCATTGCCATCGTCATTACAGTACTCATTACAAGCAATAAAAATGGATACATTCTTTACTGCAGTCACACTGTTCTGTAATTTTAAAAAGACCCCTTGCTGCCTTGCAACTTAAGAGCCATTTAACAGACACTACACACATGAGCGACAGCCTGGTAACAATCCAGAAATTAACAAAAATTCAAGAAGATGGCATAATCAATAGAAACACAATAGGATACGCGATAGTCTAGAAAATAAACAACAACGTCAAGCATGGAGTTTCGATGTTCATACCCAGCTGGATTCTTGGAAGTTTGCAGAACAGCAAAATCTATGAGGTCTGCCTCAAGTACATTTTTAACATTTTAAAATGAAAGATAGCATATAAATAAGAAACAGTGTGTATGTGTAATTCTTAAGGTTCAGGACTAATTCTCAGTGTTGCCATTATTATTTTCTAATGTTAAAAAATAGTTACATGAAAATGCATGCTAAAGTGCTGGCTGAGACGATTGTGAGTTTGCCTCACCCAACATGCCAGGTATGAACAGCGCGATCATATTAAAGATGTCACGAAACAGATAGAAAAAACAGCTAAAGAGACATACTGGTGGAGTCCCAGCAAAAGGGGCTCCAGTTAAAGAGGGGGTACACTTGAGTAATCAAGATATTGAAAGGGCTTTATATTACCTAAAAATTAATTGTTTATTTTTTTATACTTAAACTAGGGGGTTCGCTCACAAGGGCCTACGCTACGCACCAGCCACTACGCATCTCTGCCACTCGTGTTGTGAAGAGGGGGGCTGAACGCACCCCAAGGAGATGTTGGTCGCTCCTCTGAAAACCCCCTCTTAAATGGTGAGACAATGGGAAACAAATACAGTTTCTGACCTCCTCTTTGCTCGAGGAGGAGCTGCTCCTGCTCCTCGCACGGCGCTTTGAACATTTAAAAGCCTGTACGGCGGCTATCCTACTCTTTGTCTTTTATTTCCGGCCCACGGGTGTGAGGTTTTTTTTAATTTATAATTTAAAAAACAGAATAAGAATCTGAAAATCTTAACAACATCACATTAAAGTTTAATAAATTCTGAAAACAATGATACCAAACATATATATGCAGGTTTTAAAACAAGCCCAATTTAATATGTGACAAAAAAGTGACATAAAAATGTCACATAAAATCATTGCACTTTTAGGCTTAGGATTTTATATATATATATATATTATATATATATACTGTATATACTAGCCATGTGCGCCCAACTACATTGCGCGTGTTAAAGTTGTCTGTGAAGGGCTCCCTGTTTAAACGCTGCCAGTCGTGAACTGGGCCCTTCATAGCACAGCATTATGATTTTTTATATGGGAAACAACATTACAAAAGAAAACCCTTGGACATTGATTCGATAAGAACGACCTACTCGGAATCACTGTCTGAATAGTAAATTATGTGGTGGTGTAGGAGCATTTCTGCTTCAGTCCGTTCACAGTCCGTCTCGTTTTCACGATGCTGTCGTTTCCTCTCACGATGTCTTCTCAACCTTTCTCCAATATCACAGGTTGCTTTGTAGCAATCCAAAGAGTAAGGCAATATACACGGAGCAATGGTTATAAAAGGGGGACACATACAGTAGGTATCCAGACTCTTTAAAGCATAAATAGGGATCACTTCACTGACATGTGAGCAAGCCACGGTACAACTGTGAGACGCGCAGCACTCGCCGGCTACAACGTAACAATAATAATTTCCGGAATGTGCTGTTACGTTGTCATTCATTTTACCCACAGTCTTCCTTTCATTCATATGTTACGTAGGCACGTACCTTTTATCTTCTGCAATCTCATTCTCTAACCAGGCCTCAGGAGCTAACCAGCGTAACACTGTCAACCACCCCTTGCGTTATTCCGGCACATTGTTGACATCCGTGAGTAACAACAACGTACTAAACTGGAAGGTGGTCTACACATGCGTAGAATTCGTGGACAAACAAAGATGAAGATCTAAATGAAGATCTCTTTAGTTAATTTAAAGCACAACAATTTGTTTAGTTTGAATGTCTGTGTTTTGAGGTGTGACTGGCGTACTACAGTCTTCAGTAGTATAAGCCTGGAGGAGATTCTTAATGCAATGCCTATGTTTTAGCTGTCTCTCTACTGCCTTCTAGTGCTTCTTCTTCTAATTCATTCACGGACAAACAAAGATCAAGATCTAAGATTTATATATATATACATACAGATAGATAGATAGAGAGACAGTAGATATCCGGGCGACACGGCGACGCAGTGGTAGCCAGTAAGGAGACCTGGGTTCACTTCCTGGGTCCTCCCTGCATGGTGTTTGCATTTCCTCCCACAGTCCAAAGACATGCAGGTTAGGTGCATTGGCGATTCTAAATTGTCCTTAGTGTGTGCGTGTGTGTTTGTGCATGTGCGTGGTGGGTTGGCACCCTGCCCGGGGTTTGTTTCCTGCCTTGCGCCGTGTGTTGGCTGGGATTGGCTCCAGCAGACCCCCCCGTGACCCTGTAGTTAGGATATAGCGGGTTGGATAATGGATGGATGGAGTAGATATTCTTACTTAAAGGATTGTATTACAGATAACAGATGTGAAAGCTGTTCTGATATGACAGGTTTTGACATTTTACAACAACAAAAGTTTCAATCCAGGGTGTGTCGACTTTTTGGTTTTTTCTCCCGCATGTTCATGTTTAGGTGCCACTTACCTTCTCCAGACTGATCTGTTGATGATGAGTGACCTTCAACTGTTCCACTTGAGATGTCCTCAGCGGTCTTTGTGTCTAAATAAATATCAGACTTCACAGGGACAGGATGCTTCTGAACGGCACAATTTCTCCTCAGATCGGAGACTAATCCCGTTACTCCTTCATCTGGACACCCTGACTGAAGGTCTTCTTCCTTGACCTTGTCTATTGCTTTATGTCCCTGCATACTGCAGATGACAGGCTTCTCCTCGGTCTCTTCCTTAATTACCATGGAGACCAGTTCGTAATCATCATCCTCCTCCTCCTCCTCCTTAGGGTGCAAATGTTCCCATTCACAGTCCTCTTGCTTAATATTAAGGGCCCTTTCCTCCATTTCAGCCTGGCACGTCTCCTCTGTCACATCCATCTAAGAGTTACAAGAAAGAGCAGCTTCTTCTCTGTGGAAAGAAAAGGATTCAGTTCAGCTAGGGGAAGAAACAAAAGGGACCTGAGCAAACTGCAGTCTCTCTTTAACGCACCTCCTTCATAATGTCGGTGGCAAACGGTTTGGAGATACCAAGGTCTCGTATGGGGGTATCGATAGGGGTACGTGGAATAAATCACAAATAAATTAGAATAAATTATGAATTAGTGTCTCAGAGAATAGATCTCATTTTGGAGTAATCAGGTGGATAGAACTGGCGAGCTTGTTGGGCGAAACGGCCCGTTCTCCTCCCAGTTGTACTAAATTTGGATTGCTAGACAGGATGATTTTGAAGCGATACACTCGTTAAAGCTGAAGACAACTGGGCTGGTTTGTCTTCATTTAAGGTCACAACAGAAATGAATAGTCCCACTGTAGATGGTGTCGAATCTGCTGGGTGACAAAGCTTTACCAGTTTGCTTTGTTTGAGCTTATGTAAATAAAATGCATAATTATTATTACTAGGGGCTCCACCCACTGCTCACTTCGTTTGCCCACCCCTAAGGGTGGCGCTGGGCACCCGCTATCTAGCAGCTGAGCCACTCATTTGGGTGCTCCTCCATTAGAGGGAGAGATGGTTTACAGAAGAGTATGGAGGGGTGCAGGAGGAAGACGGTTTGGTCCTTAGTTATTATAAGAAGAAAATCAGCTACTTGAGTATTTCATTACAACTGTTAAATACCAATGAATAATAGAATGTATAAAAAAGTAAATCGTAATAAAAAAGTAAATAAGAAATTAAATTACATTAACGGCTCGTCAAAAAGAATATTATTTATTACTGTATCCTTAGACATTCTGTAAATGTTGCATTTCTGTTTGCATATTATTTGGGATATTTTCCTCTTTCTCGTTTATTGGACGATTCTCTTTGTTCTTGATTTTCGTGATATGCAGCTCTTTTCTGTTCATTTTCCTTATTTCTACGTTCATTATCCGCTCTTGTTCTATTGCGATCTAAAATTTGTGGTTCTTGAATTGCTTTCCTGCCTTGCCATTGTAACCGACTGCATTGAAGGGCGAGCTGGCAGCACCGAGAATGTCACGGAGAGAGGATGTGCGCAGTAGGAGTAATGATTGGGCGAGCGGTGTGGAGGGGCGTGGTCAAGGCTGAATAACATGGGCATGAACACTTTAACACAACAGAGAAATGAGTCTTATTAACGTGCAGTGTGGTGCACCTGAAAGAGAAGCCTGCATAGAAACAAGATTGTAACTAGAAGAGGTTCTTCTAACCAAAAGTCTCTCCTTTCACCAGAACCAATAGCTACAAATAAATAAATACCACAGTCGGAGAACAAAGCAAAGATTCAATCAAACTGCAAAATGCTTTTGAGTAAACAGGAGGCTCTGAGCAAATGACAACTGTTTGGATTCCCAGAACTGTTAACTCCAGTGGAGCCTCGAATAGATCAAAACATGAGGTGGAGTGCACAGTTTCACGATCTGAGCTCTACTGCTTGAAGCTTTTGATCCAGGCGGTGAAAGACTGTCTACCAAATCCTCAAGTCTGTTCTTTTGGGGTATGACGGAAACCCCAGCAGGCCTGCTGTGCCAAGAAGGGCACCCTGGACATCTCGAGTTGCTGCAAGGTGGCTTTTAGGGAAGGGAGATGGTAGTGGATGCACACTCAGGTTTTGATGGCCATTGTAAACACCCTCTGCAGTGCCACCACCCAGAATAAGCACCACCGGCCAAAACCAGTGAGGAATTCTATTTCTACTAGAGTAGGGGAGAAGCCACAAATTGGCAAATGGGACTCCCAACTCTATCTCCTCAGGTTTCCTGGCCACAGCACATTACTGGGAACTGAGATTTGATCTAAATGGGCAACTCAGGCTCCCAAAACAGTTAGAGAGACTGGACCCTGATTTGCTCTCCAAGCTGGTTAGACTTATGGAATTTACTGCTACATGGGAGGATTGGATCCAAGAGGCCAATGAAAGGCAGAAAGCAAGATATGGGAGAATAAGCAACAACTGTGGTGAAGGAGGCTGCAGGGGGTTCTCTGGCCAGTCCTTCTGCAAGAACCTTACCACCCTTGGCATGTGTGGGAGCGACAATAAAACGGCCACGGAGGCCACCAAAGCAGCATCAAGTTGGCTGTGCATTAGGAGAGGAGAGGGCAACCTGGGCACAAATTAGGGCTCAATCAATGCCGGCTGGTTCACCAGGGTAAGGGTGGCAGAAGCTTTGGGTCTTTCAACATCAGATGACCCCAGAAACATCACTAAAGATGTGTCCCAGTTTGCATCGCAAGTTGTGCCAAGCAGAGCAAAATTTTGAAGTTTTTTTTAAAGTAAAGATGACTTCTTCCTGAGATAATTACACATTATACATTGAAAGATGAGCACACGTGGGTCACAACCCAAACAGATCACTGAATGGCTGGACATTCCCTTTGACCCAGCCAGGCAAGGCAGTTGCTGTTTGTGGAGGACCAGACAAGTTATGTCAGATGTGCCCCAGATACTTACTCACTACACTCACATGCTATTCTCCATTCATGCCTCCCCTTTATGATGCGGAAAAAAATCATATTGGTGATCGATGAAGCGTCATCAAAATGCCACGCAGGTGCCCCCTTTAAAAGGAGGCATCGGCCCAATACTGACGGCTGGGTGAGCAGTCCTCGCCAGGATAGCAAACTAATAAAGAGCCAAGAGAAAGAGCTTCAGTGCATACAATATGAGCCATCGTGTTATAATCATTATGACTATCCACGTGCTAGTTATGGGACCGTCTCTACAGCGAACTGAATGAACAAAGAACCCTAAAAAATCAAAGCTCCGTTACTCGGTGGAACGCCCACTTCGAGAAAGACGCTGAAGCGGTCGACCCCCGGTGGCTAACCGAATCTGATCGAGTGGCGACGTGATGTAACGTAACGTAACGTAAGACTAACATTTCATCTCGCTACATACTGCAGAAAAAATTAACTAGGCCAACGAGAAATGGTATTTAAGTGGTCTATACACGCAATCTGATCGATGTGCTTCACATTTACTATATCTAATATGTAAAAGAAATTGGACAAAGTGAAGGAAAGACGAGCGGGGTGGACACGCGGACATTGAGCAAGATTCGATTCGCGTTCGAAAAATTAAAATAACGAAAGGGCGTAAGAAACAAATGTAGCGCTGGGATCCGAAAGTAAAGAAGCCGAATTCTGCTTACTTACAGTAGCCGCCTCTCCGTCGATAAGTGCGAAGAAGCCCGACAGCCTCTCCTTCAAATTGTTGTATTTACTTCCTGATTTTTCTTTGACAAATCGCAACGAATGTTGACTTGCTTAGCAACCAATCAGCAGCGACTTTGGGGTTTCTCTCCGCCCGGAAGTTCGTGTCAGAAGTAGGCGGGAGGCCGTGACGTCAGAAGGAGGAAATGCCAGTCTTTCCCTAAGCTTGGACGAGAAAAGGAGCAGCGCCTGGAGCGGCGGTTTAGCGGTAATCAGATCATCTTCAGATATGGGGGTAAGTGAGTAGAATTCGGGGATTTTACTCCCTGAACTGAGAGGCATATACGGGTTTTTTTTTGTTCGTTCGGTCTTTTCTTTTTTCGTGCGCTGACTGAATTCATCGGTACGTCCGTGGGTCCTCCCCGTTCGTTGTCTTCCTAATAATAATAAAGGGGTCGAATGCAATTGATTACTGATGTGTGCAACCGAATCTATTTAACCCGTTTATCTTAATTATTGTATTTTAAACACGCTGATATTATTAAAAATGATAAGGCGCTTCCTTTGTCCGGTGCTCTAGAAGCTCCGCTTGACAGACATTTTAAGGACACGAGCGCCCCATCCTTAAAGGATTTGAAATGTGTTTGAGTTTCGTGTCCATTACTGTGAACAATTCTGTGCTACTTAGTTTTAGGGCTTTCCTCATTTCGAATTAGCACCTTTCATAATTATCGGTTTTAATGGTGTTGGGCGAATCTTTACTTATATTTATATATATATTTCCCGTTTGCCTCGCGCTGTCAAAAAAGATCAATAGGAGTGAATAGCGTAGTAATTTAAGATATATTTTATTAAGTCTTGGCGTTTTCAGTTGATAATTTAGCTTATCACGTTTTACCATTCTGTAATGAACCTGCATGAACAGGTGGAGTTTGACATTTAGGCTCAGGAGGCTCGACGAGCCATAACTAATTATTTATATTTTTCGCGAATCTCGCCTTTATTGCAATATATTTAAATTTGCCGGGCAATGCAGTTGCTAGGAATTTCTCTTAGTGTGACATGATAAGAGGATTGTGGCAAAGTTGGATGCCATCATGAAAATAGCCCCCGATCCCCCTCCAGGAGTCACTCGCTTGAGAACTTCATTCCACCACTCTATGCTAAGAAGCACCTCTGGGGGTCTCTTCTGCCCACTGCTATCGGGCAGTTCGCTTGCTTCAACCCGATGTACTCATCAAGGTTATTTTTTATTGATTGATTGATTGCCTATGGGCGGCACGGTGGCGCAGTGGTAGCGCTGCTGTCTCGCAGTTAGGAGACCCGGGTTCGCTTCCCGGGTCCTCCCTGCGTGGAGTTTGCATGTTCTCCCCGTGTCTGCGTGGGTTTCCTCCGGGTGCTCCGGTTTCCTCCCACAATCCAAAGACATGCAGGTTAGGTGGATTGGCGATTCTAAATTGGCCCTAGTGTGTGCTTGGTGTGTGGGTGTGTTTGTGTGTGTCCTGCAGTGGGTTGGCACCCTGCTCAGGATTGGTTCCTGCCTTGTGCCCTGTGTTGGCTGGGATTGGCTCCAGCAGACCCCCGTGACCCTGTATTTGGATTCAGCGGGTTAGAAAATGGATGGATGGATGATTGGCTATATTGTTTGTCCTGTGAGTCTGTGTTGTTTTTTTTTTATGTTTCTGCTTCAGTATGCATTTGAACTTCCCTGTGGAATTAATAGTTTAATATACATGTGAAGAGTTATTATTATGCATATACATAACCAGGTATAATACGATACATGACACGGTCACAACATGGTATATAGTAAACGCAGATATGTAAAACAATATATAGTAAAGTAGAATTGCTTTCCTGCAGTTATTAGGTAAGTCCTGTTTAAAATATACACAGTTTATATTGAATGGAATGAGGAAGACTCCGATGAATAAGAGTGACTGCAGTAGAGAAGAAACTGTTTCTATGTCAAGATGTTCTTGTCTTTAGTGACCACAAATGTTTCTGTGATGGTAGAAACGGAAAGAGATGCTTGCCCGGGTGAGTGCAGCCTTTGTCGTATATTTCAGGACCTCAATGGAGTTCGGTGTTTTCTGCTGTCCAGATAGCAGGCTGCAGTTTGTGTGAAGAGTGAGCAGCTGCATTGCTATACCAGGCAGTTGTGGAGAACGTGAGGAGGCTTTCAGTGACCACTCCGATAAACTGGGCCAGCATGAATTGGGGCAATTTAAGTTGTTTAAGTTGGAAGAGACCATAATAAGATATCGATAAGACCAGTTATGATTTCATCCCAGTTCATTTTGTGATAGAAATGTAAATGGCTCTGCCCTGGTGACAGTGACAACATTTATAACTCGGACCGTAGGAGGAGAGAGGTGTCTCCTAAAATCCACAGTCATTTTATTTTCGACTGCTTTCAGGGAGTTCAAATCAATATTGTTGAGGGTTCTGGTCCACTAGGGGGCACTTCATAGACACAAGACCCGGGTGCAAATGCTGGGTTTATTTGAAAAGATTTCTTTCTAATAATAAGCACAACACTCTTCTTCCACTCCTCCGGGCCATTTTTTTTCTTTCTTCCACCCGACTCCAGCTCGCCAGGATGAGACTGAGAGGCTTCTATTATCCTAGACCTGGGAGTATTTCTGGTGGTAGGACATAGTCCATTGGAAGCACTGCCAGGTCAAGCAGAAGTCTGTGAATGCAGGGCTCTCAAATACCCACAGCACTCCCTGACGTCAACCTCAGAACCCAACAAGGCCACCCCATGGGACTACAGTTTCCAGCATGTCTGTTTTGTAAGGACTGCCCAGGGGTGCTGCCACCTAATGTGTTGGGTGAACATATAGCCAGGACCAGTTGTCTCTCCCCTGTCTTTCCATCACACTGGTCTCCTGACCAGGTATTATTCCTTAGCCCAACCCTGCCAGGATGCTGGCATACCCACTTCATGTCTGGCATCATCTGCTATCTTCCTGCCTAAGGCAGGGAACACCTTGCCACTCTTCCTGTCCACTTGCCACCTGGGCCTTCCAGCCAGGTAAGGGACGGGAGTCTGTCTATGTGCCTCATCCCTTTCTGTGATCAGGCCAGTCAGGGTGGTGTGACCAGCAGACTTCAGCAGTTTAACAGATGGGTCACTGAAGGTGCAGTCGTTGGTGCACAGAGAGAAAAAGAGAGCTGGCAGAACACAACACTGAGGTGGACCTGCTGCTCGGGCATTTGCTCATCTTCAGTGTCTAAGGTTTGTTACTTAGAAAGTCGCAGATCTAGAAATAGATGGCACAGTCCACGTTCATACTGAGAAGTTTGCTGTGGAGAAGCTCTGGTATGATTTTATTAAATTGAACGCCACAAGTAAGATCAATGGCGTAAGTAGCTGGAGAGTCTAAATGCTGCAAGAGGTAGTGGAGAGCCGTGTTCAGTGCGTCTGCAAACGGATCTGTTAGCACGGTGAGCGAACTGAAGTGGGTCGAGGAGAGCATTTGTGACAGATTGTAGATGCTGAAGAATAAGACCGACCTTCAAATGACTTCATAGTTACAGAGGTCTGTGCTGCTAGCCCACAATTAGTGACCGGCCGATAGGTCGATAGCACAGTAAACTGTACTTTACTGTTCATATCATAGTGTGTGTGTGTATATTTATTTATCTGGTTATTTATGTATATATTTATTCAAAGTGCTTATTTAATATCTGTCTGTCTATCTACCATATAGTGCCTTTCTTATCTATCTATCTACCTATCATATAGTGCCTTTCACATATCCATCTATCTATTAATTATATAGTGCATTATGAGTCTGTCTGTCTGTTATATAGTGCCTTTCTTATCTATCTATCAAACTATATAATAGATGGATAGGGCACTATATGATAGGTAGATAGATAAGAAAGGCACTATATGATAGACAGACAGACAGATTATCTATATATTATATAGTTTATCTATCTATGTATTATGTAGTGCATTATCTATCTGTCTGCCTGTCTGTCTATTATATAGTGCATTTCTTATTTATCTATCTCTATCTATCTATTTATCAAACTATATAATAGCTAGATAGGTAGGGCACTATATGATAGGTAGATAGATAAGAAAGGCACTATATAATAGATAGATAGATAGAGATAATCTATTATATAGTGCATTATCTATCTATCTATCTATCTATCTATCTATCTATCTATCTATCTATCTATCTATCTATCTATCTATCTATCTATCTATCTCCATTAAAAAACACCCGTTCCAGTATAACATTTTTAAAATCAATATGGGTGTGTTCAGTAAAACCTTTGTTGTTCTTCCTCTCTCAGAATAAATTGCAGTTGATACCAGTGCAGTATTTTGTGTATCCAATAAAAGTAGCAGCATGTGCACAGATGGATGTTGGACAGGACTGTGTGTACAGCTGATTTAACACTAGAATTGGCAAAAGCCTATGAAAAAACCTCGTATATCCATCCCACCTTAAATCCCTTCGCACCTCTCTGTCGGCGTCTTTTGTCTTGTAAATGTGTCGATAAGCAGCAGATAGCCTGCTATTACATCCCCCCAGCTCTGCACAGTTTTCTCAGCTCAGGTCTGTTTACCTACATGTCAGTTGCTTAGTGTTGTATAGATTGAGTAAATACTATATCGTTATTTGGAACACGTGCATTTCATGTGTGTTCTGTGTCTACAACAATCTACGTAAACATATCGTTAAAACAGAAACGTTTTTCAAGTTTTAGTAATAATTGACAAAATGTAGACTGGAAGTGTATAATGTGTCTAAATATCAAGTAAACACTTTCACAAAAGGTACAAATATAACAGAACAAGTGTGCTTCTATTCAAGGATATAACTGCAGAAAAAGAACCCGCGTTAGGGTGCGACATTCACACCCCTTTGATACGACTGCTTTGGTGGCGTAACTAGTTGCTGACTAGTAATCAAAGGGTCACGGGTTCAATCCCCGACTCTGTTTTGAGAAGTGAGCTGCTCTTATTCTTTCTATTTTTAGAATGAAAACATACCTTTGATTTGAGTCCGTAACAGCTGGTGTAAATGTACGGTACTTGTAAAGGTTAGCGTTGTTCTTTTTTTTTTTTTTTGTATTCAGTTTTATTTTCCCAGTTACATTCACACTCCCTCCCGATCTGACACTGCTGTTCTCATGTAAGGATGTGTTATAGCAGAGGTGAACTCGGATGATGATGAGGGTTCTACACCGGAGAAAGAATGCACGTCTCATTAAGGAGAAAGAAACAACTAAGGGGTCTGAGTCACGTCAGTTAAAACGAAGGCCAAACAAGTGAATCAGCAGCAAAAATGGCTCACTAATTAAGAAGATGATTAGAATGAAAAACCTGTAGCCGGTGTGGCCCACCAGGACTGGAGTTGGACACCCCTGATCTACACCGAAATATAAAGGTTTGAAAAGAAACCTACAAGTAGATCGGGCGCGGTCAGGGCAGGTGTCTCACTGGTTACTGGTTTAAAATGAGTGCATACGTTTGATGTGTTACCGCGATGCAAAGAGAAAAAGACGTAATGGATGGTCATCTAAACTGAGAGCCCAGTGGTGTAGTGAAAGGAAAACTTAAAATAGAGAAGCAGAGGATGGTGTTTTATCAAAAAACATATCTGACATTTTCAGCTTAAAATATAAATAAATAAAGTGATGAATTGAGTGAGGCACACATACTGCTGTTCAGATGAAGGAGCCTGACCTTCGAGATTGTCAGGAAAAGGCCACCTTAGCAGCAATGTCCAGTCTTATAAAAACGTACACAACGAGGCGCCAAGCAACACCAAACCTGAGTGAAAGAATCCCTGTCAACTCTTTTTAAGTGTTCTGCAAGACGCGCAAACATTTTGAATACATTTTAACTTGATAAACGAGCAGTACGTCTATGCATTGTCTGCCGAGCGTCACGTGATCACAACTGAGCCGATGGTTTTTCTCCTTCTGCAGGATTGTGGGTAATCGTCTCCCATGCTCGGTCTCGGTCGGCGTGCCTCACTCGTGTAGTCGACATCCGTATGAGCGTCTACTGCTTACTACAGCATTGTGACTGTGTGTGTGTGTGCGTAAAGCATGTCATCAAAAGGAGGCAAAAGCAACTGTCATTGGATGGGTTCCTTGTTAAAGTCGCAAAAACAGAAAAAGATTCCAGTGAGCCAACAGACAGCAGTGAAGTTCGAGTGAAAGTCGTCCTACACAATAACCCTAACCCTCCTCCTCCTCTCCTGTCTCTCGTCTCCCTCACACCAGCCATGATTCTTTTCAAAGGTAAAGCGCAGGTTCATTTTGTTTTATCTATTTTTATATTATATTTTTGTATTAATCATTTTTATATGAATATTTTTGGGTTGTAGAACGAATCATTGGAATTTCCATTATTTCTTATGGGGAAATTCGCTTTGATACATGAGTGCTTTGAATTACTAGCGCGTTTACGGAATGAATTATACTCTCAAACTGAGGCACCGCTGTACTTGATTTATTATGACGTAAGCGCTCCTCGTAATGTGTGACTAGCTTTGTGTGCCCTTTGGGGATGCCCTTATCCGGCCTTGCTGTTACTTCACCATTTGGACAGTTTGGGTAGCCTTGTGGACTGTCACCCACGTCCCAAAGCAATAGGTGAGGTCAAATGTGCTCTCGGGAATCTTGTGGTCACTATCTGGGTGACAATAGGCGAACGCAGCATCCATGTCTCGGTTCACTTCCCTTCAGGACCCCATTTTAATCCCTGACTACCCATAAACACACACACACACACACACACTCACTATGTCCCACACCTTGGTCTCATTTCCTCCATTTCCAGTCCCTCAATCAGTGTCCTCCTCAGATCAGCAGGTGTGCGGAGATGGTGATTCCTCCTAGAAAACCGCACGTTGACTTCTGGGATTCCATGTTTGCTGTTAGTCTGTTGAGACAGCCGCAGTGTAGCTTGTAATAGTGTAAAAAATAACATTCTGTACAGTACGTTTTATGAAATGTATATTTCCAAGTTTTCCATTATATGTATAATGTTTATTCTTATGACTGTGAGTGTCCTGATAAAAACCAAAAGCCAGGCCTTTTACCCTAATCCATGAATGAGGGGGTCTCCAAGACCCCCAGTCGCAGATTTTCAAACTCTTTCCCTTTCAGGGTAATACGACGGCCATGACATTTCCTGACTTTTCATTTTGTGTTGTGCCGAAATCTGCTTCTCAATAGCTTAGTGCAAATAAGTGCTACAGTAGCACAAAGTAGTTGGGGGTCTCCGAGACCCCCTCCATTCATGGAAACGTTACCATTTTTGTACGAGCGTTCTTGCTTCATTTTATATTTGAGTTTTCTATTTAAATGTGTATTTTCTTTGGCTTAGATTTCCTGAGACATTGCTGGTGTATAGTTTGTTGAGGAGCAAGTCCAGCTGATGTGTTTATGACCAATGAGCCAACGACCAACAAAGGGAAGGGATGCAAGGGAAGCCCTGGCTGAAATAATGAAGGAGTGTCAGATTTCAATACATCAGGCAGCTCAAATGAAAAGGACAATGATGATGGAAGGGACACTGAGACAAGTGATGAGGAGACAAAAACTGATGAAGGAGACGCAGCAAATGTAGCTAAGAAGGGCAAAGGAGAGAATGATAAAGGCCGCTTGCTCCCAGTGCACACTTCCAGTTTGCCAGGAACATTCAGAGCATTCCCTTGTGTGTCTGGCCTGCAAACAAGTTGAAGCTGAGGGAGATTCTGAGTGCGAATCAGACGTGTAACTGACATCTTGTTTTAGTGCTACTAGGACTGTATTTTATATGATTTGGTGAACACGCATTACTATTACAAAGGTAACATAGATAGATAGAGAGATAGATACTTTATTAATCCCAAGGGGAAATTCACACATGTAAACCTTTGAAAATTTACATCACATTTACTTCATTTCAGAGGTAATGAAACTTTTTGAAGTTATTGTATTGCTTTTTAGGCAGATTTAACCAGTTTATGGCTTTACAATGGCTGACCCTGCGCTCCGACCTCAAGGGGTATGTGAAAACTAACAAATTCCTAATACGAGAAATTGTATATGGTTAAATAAAGAACAGAAGAACAATAGACACGTTAAAGTGAACTACTCCCAGGCATCAGGTCAGACTCCTCAGCAAATAATCACATCTCTCTCGCCAGCGCCACCCGGTGGTTGGGTCCAGCAATGCCTACAGCTGCCATTTCCATCCACTGACTCCCATCCTGGCTGCAGCTGAGACACACCTAGCCAGTACTCCCTTCATCCCATATGCTGTCGGTCTATCCAAGTCCCCGCTCTTATACTGAAGCTCAACATGGACACCCTTCGGAGTTCCATTACCTTCGCTCTCGCTCTCTCTCTCAGAAGCCCAACCGCTGAGCCTCCTCTCCTTCTCCTCCTGACTTGTTCCTTGATCTCGCCTTGAAGCTCCCTTTCTTTATTCTCCAACCTCCTTTCTGTACTGCTTGGCATGTTAAACACTGGTGGGTGCAGAAGCTTAATTACGTACCCCGGGGTGGTAATAATAATAATAATAATTCATTACATTTATATAGCATTTTTCTCAGTACTCAAAACGCTATCCACACTGGGAGGAACCGGGAAGCAAACCCAGAATCTTCCACAGTCTGCTTACTGCAAAGCAGCACTACCACTGTGCCACCTGTGAGGGATACTAAAGAGGAAACTGGCCAGACAGTGCGTGACTGCCCGTGAATGCAAGTGCACCAATTCCCCTGTCGGCAGCCCCAGGGTCCTCCGCCATGCTGTCACACCTGCACCCTGCTCCCGAGCTAAGCCACACTATTACTTTTAAAAAGCAGGGCCGCCACAGACCTTATTTCATGACACTGATTGTCTGATGATTATACTTTAACTAACTGTGTAAGCCCGGGCTCCTAGAAACTATTAAAATTGTCAGAAAAAATTGAAATGCAGAGTCGGCGGTTTCGTTTTGCCGATGTGCTCGCCTCGCTTGTATATTAGTGACTAAGCAAGTTTCTGTTTCCTCGGCTCTTTCACTTTGGTGATTGAGTCGTTTTCTTTCAGCTTCATGCTGTAGCCTCGTACTTCTTTCTTCTTCCGACCTGTTAACTTGGGGCCGCCTCGCTGGCTCTTTGAGCTTCATGCTGTAGCCTCGCACTCCCGCGCCGGACAGGCCGACACACATTCACACACTAAATGCGTAGACATTTAGATATAAGACAAGAAACAGAAACGTGTTCAAGTCTCTTTTGATTAATCTCTAACTGACCTAAATCCTTTTCTTTCCACAGAGAGGAAGAGGCTGCCATTCCCTTTGACTACTAGATGGATGTGACAGTGGAGACGTGCCAGCTGGACATGGCTGAAATGAAGGAATGGACTATAAATATTAAGGAGGAGGACTGTGAGTTGGGACATGCCTACCTTAAGCAGGAGAGTGTGTGCATTAAAAATGAGGATTTTGAACAGGGGACTGTGGTTATTAAGGAAGAGACTGAGGAGAAGCCTGTCGTCAGCGATGTCCAAAAACACAAAGCAATAGAGCAAGTCAAGGAAGAAGACATTCAGTCCGGGAGTCAAGATGGAGGAGTAAGTGGATTAGTCTGCACTCCAAGTAGAAACTGTCCTGTTGAGGAGCATCCTGTCAGTATGAAGTCTGATATTGATTCAGACACAACTGAGGAAATGTCAAGGAGAACCTGGGAAGATCAGTTGTCCTCTACAGATGAGTCCGAAGAAGGTAAGTGGAAACCGAATGTGAACGTACAGGAGAGGCAATGTAGTTAACACACCTTGGTTGAAACGTCAGTTTGTGTTGGCGTAAAAAAAATCAAAACCGGTCGCATGTGGAAGTCAACCCTGACTTAGACGGGCACAGTGACACAAGTCCAAGCACACACACACACACACACTCTTTTATTTCTTTTCTTTGTTGTCCTTTCAGCACACCGTGCACAAATCACCCACAAATATTGCTCAGTCCCTTCTTCCTTTCTCTCTTCTTTTCCGGCCGCCTACTCTCCTCTCCACAAGCTCTGTCCTCCTCCTCCCGACTCCGGCTCCCCAAAAGGAGTGAGGTGGCCTCTTTTGTACTGCACCCCGAGGCACTCCAGGTGCTCTTCGGTCATCCGGCAGCACTTCTGAGGATGTGATGGAAGTACTGCATGGGCACCCGGATCCTCTTCTGCCTGCACTTTCAAGTGTGGTGGAAGTGCTGCAGTCCTGGGCTCCGCAACTGTCCAGGAGTCGCCTGGTAGTGTCTACAGACCCCCACAGGGTTGAAGCCAGTGGCCCCGATGTTAGCCAGGGTGGTTGCCCTCTTGTGTTCTGGTGGAGGTATTGCCCCAAATATGTCCTCTCCCCCAGTGCCCCTTCCATCACAGGGGCATACCAGCCATCCGCCACACTTATCACACTTTCTTTAAATAGTTTCACATCAATACAATTTTTTTAATATGAATATTTAAGTGTAAAAAAAAAATTAATTGTTAAGGAAAATTAATTCAAGATAAACAGTTTCAATATCTTGATTACTCAAGTGTGTCCCTTTTAAACTAAAATCCCGTTTGCTTTGATTCCACCAGTACAACTCTTGAAATGGTTTTTGTCAGTTTTGGACTTTTTTCATTTCATTTTTCAGTTAAATTCATGCACAGCTCCCCCTTTAGATGTGTTCATAAATTTTTTCTCTTGTTGTGAGGCTGATTTTTGAGTTGGCTTAAGTTAGTGTTGCTCTGTTTTAATAATTTACACATTAAAATGTGGGCAGATCTTTTCTAAATCCCTTTGCATAAAGTCTTGTCTTGCCGGGCTTGAAATTTTCTCTTGCGGGATTTCACTTTCACCAAACAACAAATCATTTAATTCTCGCGGACGGGGCGGTCCTGGCCTGTCTGGTGCCCTAGGCGAACACCCCCTCTGGCATCCCCCCCAGCATTCTAATAAACACTGAACAGAATCAGTGCAATAAAACAAACTATTGGAAACGTAATGTCTAACAGAGACAAAATCAAATTTGACATTTATACAGCACCAAAATATTTTGTTCTAGTGTAAAGAATTTTCACTTTAGTACCATCTCACCAGGTCACTAACAACTACAGAAACCTTTTCTCTCAGAGCTGCAGTCACTTTATTATTTCGGGTTAACTTTCCCCGCCTACCGCGCTGGGGGGGGGTGGGATGGGGGGAGATAGGCGGAGATAGGCCATTCGCAGATACTTGACACAGACTGCTCAGCCAATCAGTGCACAGCAGGCCTGTTGCTCCTCAGAGACCCGAGTTTGATTCCCTGCTGGGGAGAAAGTGTTGTTTTTTTTTTTTTTTCTTTTCTTTTTAACCATATAAAGTGGTATGCACTGTCAGTCAGTCAGTCAGTCAGTCAGTCAGTCAGTCAGATCGTTGTATTTTCATGTGGGATGCTCCTTTTAAAATATTTTTAACAATTGAGAACGCAATTAACATGAACAGGTGTCTTTATAACTGTGATTTTTAAAATCCATAAGACATAGACAGACAGATCACTGCATAATAGACAGACAGATAGAGAAGTCACTAGATATATAAGTAAACAGGGAAGGCACTGTATAATAGATATAAAAAAACAGCTAAGGGGATAGATAAATAGATAGGAAGGAAAGGCACTATATGATTGGCAGATAGGGAAGCTGCTATATAATAATAAAATGACTGTTATTACTATATACAGTAGATAGACGGGGAGTTCACTGTATAAAAGACAGACAGAGAAAGCACTACTAACTGAAAAATGGTACGGGCTTTTTATTAATCAACAGATACTTTAGGAAGGCAAGCAGATAATGAGAGTACAAGTAGATGTGAAAAAGCACTAGACAGACAGACAGACAGACAGATACATACAGAAGACACTGTATAACAGATAGAAAAAACGGGGTATACAGTAAATAATACACAGGCAGAGACGAAACTGGACAGGTAGATAGATAGACAGACATGAAGGGCATTCTATAAGACAGATAGATAGGAAAGGCACTATATACTAGGCAGACAGGGAAACCAAAAAGTAATAATACTATTATTACTACATAGACAGATAGACAGGGAATTCACAGTATAATAGGCAGACAGAAAAGGCACTATATAAGAAAACGGAAAGAGAAAGCACCAGACAGATAGATATCAGCATTAGCAATATATTAGTTTTATTGTGTATTTATTTATTTATTTAATTATTTATCTCTGAGATTTATGTAAATAAAATAATTGAAAAATGCTTCAGCCTGTTTATTATTCAACAGATGCTACAGGAAAGCAGGAAGACCAATCAAGTACATCTAGATCTGAAAGGCACTAGATAGATAGACAAACAAATAGGAGAGTCACTGTTTAATAAATGTGGGATGCTGTTTTTAAAATATTTAAAAATTGAGACTGCAATTAACATGAACAAGTGTCCTTATAACTGTTCTTATTTTTAAGTTATGTAAGAGATGCACTGAGTAATACACGGACAAAGAAGTCAGTAGACAAATAAACTGGGAAGGCACTGTGTAATAGAAGATATCGATGTCTGTCTGTCTGTCTGTCTGTCTATTCCCAAGGGATTAATAAAACTGTCAGGAGAACAAAATAGACAGACATACACATGAATAGATGTGAAGGGCACTATGTAATAAATAGATGGATGGATAGATAGATGTGAAAGGCACTATATGACTGATGCTGCAGAAAGGCAAGCAGGCAGTGGGAGTACATTCACATGTGAAAGGCACTAGAAAAATGAATAGATAGGGAAGGCACTATATAACAGACAGACAGGGAATTCACTGTATAATAGCAGACAGACGAGGCAATAACAGTATCACAAATATACATATTTTTCATCTCTGCAATTAATCATCAGACGCTGCAGGTAGGCAAGCAGGCAGTGAGAGTACAGATAGATTTGAAAGACACTAGATAGACAGACAGAGAAGGCACAGTACAACAGATATTAACAGGAAAGGCACTATATAATAGGCAGACAGAGAAGGCACTAGACAGATAGATAACTGTATTAGCTATATAGTAGTTTTGTTTTATATATAACTAGCAAAATACCCACACTTCTCAGCAGCGAAGTACTGCCTTAAAATTTTTATTAAGAAGAAAATTTAACCTTTTTAAACTGAGGGAAAATATCCCAATAATTATCTGTTAAGGATCTCTTTGTATACCACATTGTGAGTTCGGCCCTCCGGTTGTAATCTGACCAAGCTGTGCGCTGAGCTTACTCTTGAGCATGCAACATATAGTTGGCCATGTGAACAGTAATCTTGTCTCAAATCTCACAGCTTGGATTGCTGCTGTCATAATCGGTTTGAGTTTCATGGTTTGTTTCAATTACGACAGTATTTGTAGGACTTGTTTTGAAGAGACATTCGGCATCTGTCAAGTGTTGTAAGCATACAATCGGTTTCATCAATATCTTCACATCCAGCTTTTGAGAGTTTAAACATTCATAAACATCAAAGTGTCCACTACTCAAATCGTCACCTGTCAATCTAAGATGTTTAAGAGGCATTGGCGGTTGTCGAAAGGTGTAAAATATCTAGCCATTTCAGTACACTTGAAAGCGACAACCGAACAATTCAGCGGCAGCCATCAACTCACATGCAGATCCATAGGTGAAGAGCTTAAGCATTTCATTCTTCTAGTGCTCCTGTGTAGTATAATTATCTCCTGTACGTCATCAGTCCACACCTTGAACCTGTGCCAGTCATTCAGTACATAAGACACAATGGATATCAAGAGTGAGCCTGATATGGCCGTGCAATACGTAACACAGAGAATGGAAAAGGCAGGTGCCATCTGCGGGCATGGAAACCACTCGGTAAGTGACAGTTCTTTGATCGATGGTGATCACCTCGATAGACATGTTAATGGGGGATGCGGTTGGAATGATAAAGGAAATGGGTACCTGAACAATGTAAAGTAAGTCTAAAATACCTACACAATAACTATAATCGTAATAAATTAACAATAAAACAGCGGAGAAGCCATGGATTAAACAAAAAGTCTGTAGTTATCAGCAGGGAGACGTGAATCCCGTGGCGAAGCAAGGAAGGGAATGTAGAGACCGGAGCGACGGATGGCCTTATATAGGCAGGCAGCCAACAACGTGGGAGGGGTTGGGATGGGGGACTCAACGCCACCTCACACGGTGACCGAGCTGCAGGCTATGGCCGTATATATGTACGTAAGTAGGATTCAGTTAGCGTTGGGAACCCGCGTACCAAATTTCTTGAAGATGGGCCCATAAGTAACAAAGACTGTTGAAAAGTTCAATATGGCGGCCGACAGTGGCGTCATACCACCGAAATAAGTACGTACATTGGTTTCGGTTAGCGCAGGGAAGCCGCCTACTAAATTTCGAGAAGATCGGGCCATGAATAAGAAAGTTCAACATGGCGGACGTTGTTGACCGTTACGCATAGAATTTCAAAATGAAACCTGCCTAACTTTTGTAAGTGAGCTGTAAGGAATGAGCCTGCCAAATTTCAGCCTTCTACCTACATGGGAAGTTGGGGAATTAGTGACGTTGGAAAGTTCAATATGGCGGCTGACAGTGGCGTCATACCACCGAAATAAGTACGTACATCGGTTTCAGTTAGCACAGGGAAGCCGGCTACCAAATTTCGTGAAGATGGGGCCATGAATAAGAAAGTTCAACATGGCAGACGTTGTTGACCGTTATGACTGTTACGCATAGAATTTCAAAATGAAACCTGCCTAACTTTTGTAAGTGAGTTGTAAGGAATAAGCCTTCCAAATTTCAGCTTTCTACCTACACGGGAAGTTGGAGAAATAGTGATGAGTCAGTCAGTCAGTGAGGGCTTTGCCTTTTATTAGTATAGATGTAAATGTATTGTACAACTCAGAGAATTATGTCAAAAAGAAATACATTAAATCGTATCAATCGACACATGCTGCACGCAGGCAAGCGGGCATTGAGAGTGGCGATAGATGTGAAAGGCACTAGATAGACTGCATACAACAGGCATAGAGATGTGATTTTCATTTTTATGTAGGGTTGCTATATTGGACCAGCCTTCTCCACTCTCGTCTGCTGTTCACTTCCTCGTCTGATCTCCTTTGTCACTAAAGTTCCCTTTCAAACAGTCCTTCCACTTTCTCCTCCATCTCCATGATTCCCCATTGTTCACCCCTCTTGTCATGCCCACACCACTTTAACCTTCTTTCCTGTTTTTTCTTGAACTGTGAGTCTGATTCTCTCATCTCCGATCTTATCAAGCTTTGTTACTTCACACTTAGTCTCTCAGTATCCTCATTTCTGTAGTATTCATTTTGCTTTCATGTACCTTCGGGTTTCTGAGCCATACAACCCAGTCAAGAAGTTACATTTATTACTTTGTAAGTATTTCGGCACGGACACAGATGCAATTTATCAACGTAGATTTTGCACAAACGTTAGTTTTTCTTTTCACACTGGCAAATGGAATAAGTGACCGAGTGTGGAAGAGAGTAGGACTCGAGGTATCTTGAAATCTCAACTGGATGTAATTTTGGTGGAATGAGGTGAAGATGATGGGCAGCTTCTGTTGGGCTTGTTTTCATCAGAATTGTTCTAATGCTCACTAAATAGCTGCTGCTTGTCAGGCCTCTCTAGTCAGTGTCACATGTGTACTTGTATGTGTTTTTCTTCTCTAATATGTGTGTTTTTTCATCTTTCTACAGATACACGGGAGAGTCCCGGCTTTTTTCCATCTTTATTTGCTCAGACATTATTTCATGATACATTACGACAGACGCAACATGTTGAAAATATGAAGAAATCAACATCTGAATCAAAGATTTTGACACTGGCCTCTTTGCCATTGAATCCTCTCTCAGTTGGGAAGCTACCAAAGATTGACACAATTAATACTCAGCAACACGTGAAAAATACAAATTCAGGTGCGTGCAAAGAGCAAAGGACAAGTTTTAATGATAAGCAGTTGAACCCTACAAAGCAGAAGCCATATAGCTGTTCTGAATGTGGAAAGGAATTTTCAAGAAGATGGAGTTTTCAGGCCCACACAACAATTCATACTGGAGAGAAACCATATTGTTGTTTGGAATGTGGTAAAAGATTCTCACACGGCAAATATCTTCAATGCCACATAAGAACTCACACAGAAGAGAAGCCGTATTGCTGTTCTGAATGTGGGAAACGATTTCCAAGAAGGGGCCACCTGATAGACCACACAAAAATTCATACTGGAGAGAAGCCATATGGCTGTTCCGAATGCGGAAGACAATTTACAACAGCAGGTGCGTTTGAAACCCACAAAAGAATTCATATTGCGGAGAAACCATATTGTTGTTCTGAATGTGGGAAACAGTTTTCAAGAAAAAACAGTCTTGACATTCATGAAAAAATCCATACTGGAGAGAAACCGCATTTCTGTTTGGAGTGTGGTAAACGTTTCTCACACAGGAAATATCTTCAGACCCACCTAAGAATTCACAGAGAAGAGAAGCCATATTGCTGTTCTGAATGTGGGAAACGATTTATATGTAGGGCCTACCTGGTGGTGCACACAAAAATTCATACTGGGGAGAAACCGTATTGTTGTTCTGAATGCGGAAGGCGATTTTTAACAGCCGGGAGGTTTGAGACCCACAAACGGATTCATACTGGAGAGAAACCGTATTGCTGTTTGGAATGTGGCAAACGATTTTCAGACCGAAACGTTCTTCAGAATCACGCAAAAATTCACACTGGAGAAAAGCCGCATTGCTGTTTTGAATGTGGGAAAAGATTTATGAGTCGGGGCTATCTGAAGTTGCACACAAAAATTCATACTGGAGAGAAACCGTATTGTTGTTCTGAATGTGGGAAACAGTTTTCAAGAAAAGACCATCTTAACCGCCACTTGATAATTCACACGGAAGAAACGCCGTACGGCTGTTCTAAATGTGGCAAACACTTTTCAAGAAAAGACAGTCTTACCAGCCACTTGAAAATTCATACCGGGGAAACGCCACATGGCTGTTCTAAATGTGACAAAAGATTCTCTGACAGGAGAAATCTCAACAGGCACATGAGAACTCACACATAGTCCTCAAGAAAAAGAATCTGATAAAGCAGGGAAATCATTGACTACTCAAAATGGGAAGGCAAAAAATAATGAAGTACCAAAATATACAGTAGGAGATGAGCAAGATGTGTGAATAAAATAACTGAGATCAATAGGCCTTATCTAAAAAAAGAGATAAAATCTAGATGCCGTACCAGTTATAATTACTCCATATTAATACAGATGGAAGCCCAGTTAGGGGTCACGAAAGTACAGGGTGGTCCAGATCATCTGGATGACTTTGATTGATGCGGGGACAATTCCAGTTCGGCTCAAAGACTATTCTTCATGTCGTCAGTTCGCACACTTTTCGATGCTCTGGGATTTTTTGGGTGATTTTCTATGTAATAAACTTAATAAGTTATAGCGTAATGAAAATTGCATAATTAAATGTAGACCACCCTATACTGTCCTAGAAGCAAATCCAGAAGAATAACAACAGTAGTATTGCAAAAAAAATCACTTAAACACAAATACTTCTTGACACAAGAGTGAAGTTCTCTCCTCTCCTGAAAGTAAGAAACCAAAACCATCATTGAGAAATGAACCTCCGGAAGACGGAAGTTAGGAACCCTAACCCTAAGTGAAGCATCAACCAACTGAAGAGAAGAGCAATAATAGCAGTCAAAAAATGACTTTGCAGCCTAAGAGTGAGGTTCACCCCGTGTTCCCAGTAAGCCATTTTGAGAAAGTAACCCTTGGGAGTCTGTAGCAGTTCAGAAGGAGAATGAGAAGGCAAGGAGGAAGGAGAACAATGTGATTTTGTTAAGATCCTGCAGGAGTCCACCTCCTAGAAAGGTCCATTCTGTCCACTTGGGGGCTCGGCAGAAATCCAGATGGCCTGGCCCGTCTTAAATGATTTGCGTATTGCTTACTTCAACCTGAACACCACACAGGACATCGCTGGACACAGGAGGGGAGCAGGCTGATGAACTGAAAGGATATGCGATGGAGAGAAAACTGCCAGGAGGAGCTGAGAAAAAAGAGAAAAGCCCTGCCTGTCGATGCTACGTAATCACAGACTTATTGAAATTGACGATGGCGTCAAAATGTGGCCAAAGGTTTGGAGTGTGCCATTGTGACCTGTGAGGTTTATTCTATATATGTTATTTTATTTAAAACCGGTAACAGAAACCATAAATAAATACAGACGCATTAGAATCTGATTTATTGGCCAAGTGTGCACACATGCAAGGAATTTAGTGACTCTCCGATTCTAAGTTACATAATCGACAAACACACCTCCGGTCACAGTCACAAACCAGCTGGTAGGGAGCAACATGAGAGGGAGATGGGAAGAGACCAATGGAGACGACTCAGGCAGGCAATTAAAAGGGAGGAGATGTGGTGGTCCGTTATGGTGTGCTATGTCTATTGAAGCTCTGCCAACAACGACTGTATCCACGTTTGGAGACTACACGCTCTTCTTTTGGAAACCTTGGACCATAAGAAGGTATAACGCCTTCCGGGATATTCCCTGAACAGTAGTTAATTGCCGACAGATGTAACTAGGAACTTAACACCTTCACTCCCTCAAAGCAGGCCGGAGAAGACTGCAGGAACTCCATGACGGCACACTGTTTGCCGGTAGCTCTCTTTCAAATATTGTCGTCTTGTAAGTGTCTGTGAGGTATGAAGAGAAGTTAAGTGTATTCCTTCTATACTGTTAGGTTTTCTTTCTTCATTTTAGAAATACCGCTGTCCCACAAGTGAAAGATATACTGGAGGGGTTGCCCAAAAATAACCGGAATTGGGGGGGAAAAAAAACAAATTGTTTTAATAATTTTTACTTACTGAAACTTTAGTCTCCTTCAAAGTCTTCTCCATGTGAATGAATGCGCTCGTCCTAACGGTTTTCCCCACCGGTGAAAAACATTTTTTGGAATCGCTGAAGAGGAACGTTGTCCAAGGCCTGCAACATTTTTTCTTTGCCTTCCTCTACGGTACAAAAACACTTTTTCTTTAGCTTCTATGCAGGAACAAGAAAAAGTTGCAAGTGACATTTTCCCCTCGTTTGTAACGTGAAAACCCTGTGGTAGACCCGTGTTTTAATTAAAGCTTCCTCTTTAAAAACAATTTCAAGCATCACTACGGTTTTAGCAGAAAGATTTAACGTTTGTGATCATCTATCACAAACAAGAGCGAGTCTGCGTTAGGCCGAGGAGTGGTTTTCACATCTCTATCTATGGATATCGTAAGACGCTAGGGGTCGCGATCGCCCCTTTCAACCCAGCAGACAGACGCACTGAACACAGGGTAAAATCATCAAGGAGGTATGTCATTATTCTTCTTTCTTTATAGTGCACCTCTGCCACCATAAACGGGCAGGAACAATAAAACTAAAGACAATTAATCAACACCCAATCTCTCCTCCACACCTCCCAGCAAACTCTGTCCTCTACCTCCCAACTTCTGGGTCTCCAGCAGTGCTTCTCCTCTTCTGTTCAAATGACTTGCCAGCACTTCCAGGTCAGATGGAGAACTTGCTTTTTCTGTCAGCCCGGAAGTCCATTCCCCGTGACTCGATAGCACTTCTGGGCTATGGAAAAAGATACCAGTCCCCAGGTCCTCCTGCAGCATCCCCTGGTGGGCACCCACAGTATCCAGCAGGGCTGAGAAGCCGAACTCCAAATCCAATGGTGCCCTGTGGGAATCCGGGGTACCGCTATGCTGCAGGGAACTCGCCTTTTGGTGTCCTGGGGGAAGGCAGTGTCCCACAGTAGCTGTCTTCCACCATCCTACTCTTCTTTGGGCATCCACCACAATATCTACATGTGTGAGTGTATATGGAAGAGAAGGTCTGTGATACGGTTTGCATATTTGCAGCTGGAGGTCCACAAAGGGAGAAGATGAATCCCGTATCATAAAGTAGTTTTTATTCCTGAGTGTTCAGCCCCTGCCAGGAGCCGTCATCAGTGGATAATAATTAGACTTACGAAAATCAAAGGCAATAATACAGAAAAACTTACGTGGAGGGGGGCTAAGTCAGTGTGTCCAGGAGGGGGGGTATTGGTTGTAAAGTTTTATTTATTATGATTATTATTATTATTATTTCTTAAGTTTGCATATGCTGGGTTTATGTCCAAATGTCTGTTACTGGCGTTTTCGTCTGATAGCCACGATTCAGCCAGCTCTCTGGCACTTTTACTACTGGCTTTAAATCTTACTTGTACATCGTCCCAGTTAAACGTATGACCTGTTGATTTAGTGTGCATATAGATCAGTGATCGTGAGTCCTTCCTTCTAATGGCGTTGCGATGTTCACGTACATGTGTTGCTATTCTTTTTGACGTTTATCCCGTGTATACCGCTGAGCAAGAATTGCATGGAATGCTGTACACTGTGTTTCGTGTTGCTGCTGACGATTTCTTGTTTTTAGCATTAAAGAGGACCGTGCGCAGGTTGATTGTGGGTTTGTGTCGTATTCTGACGCCTGACTTGGCCAGGATGCTCGCTGCACCTTCAGACACCTTGTGGTGATAAGGGAGTGAGTGCCAGGTGGGGTGGGGGGTCTGATTCAAGTCGATTGTTTGCTGAGTTGTTTGGCGTCTTCTGTTTAGGCTTCGATTAATGAATGTTTTTGAGTATCCATTTGAAGTGAAGAGGCAGAAGAGAGAGCGTCTTTCGTTTGCTTTTGTCTCCTTCGTATTACAATGGGTGTGGACTCTTCTGAATAGAGTTTGAACACAGCTCTGTTTATGAGATACCGGGTGGTTGTTGGCGAAGTGTAATATCTTGTCTGCGTGGCATTCCTTACGGTAAACACTTGTGGTCAGGGTGGCGTCGCTATTTCTTTCAATCGAACAATCTGCGCACTGTACTTTGTAGTGCCAAAAATAAGAAATCGGCAGCAGAAACACGAAACGCAGTTTATAGCATTCCATGCAGTTCTTGCCCAGCAGTATGGGACAAACGTCAAAAAGAATCGCAACACGAATACATGAACATCGCAACGCCATCAGAAGGAAGGACTGACGATCACGGATCTATACGCACACTAAATCAACAGGACATACATTTAACTGGGACGATGTACAAGTAAGATTTAATGCCAGTAGTAAAAGTGCCAGAGAGCTGGCTGAATCGTGGCTATCAGACGAAAACGCCAGTAATAGACATTTGGACATAAACCCAGCATATGCAAACTTAAGAAGAACATCCTCATAATAAATAAAACATTACAAGCAATCCTGAACACACTGACGTAGCCCCAACACCACCACCTCCCCACCTAATTTTGCTATATATTGCCTTTGATTCTTGTAAGTCTAATCGTTATCCACTGACGACGGCTCCTGCCAGGTGCTGAAAGCTCAGGAATAAAAACTACTTCTGTGATTCATCTTCTCCCTTTGTGGATCTCCATCTGCAAATATATATATACATACACACACACTGCACCCTCCACAATTATTGGCACCCCTGGTTAAGATGCGTTCTTCGGCTTCAAATAAGTTCTCACAACACAAAAAAGAGAAAAATCCAACCTTTTGAAGTACATTTATTCATTGGGGGGGTAAAAATCCCACATTAAGAAATACATTTGTTACATGAAATCATATGTGCCACAATTATTGGCACCCCTGCTGTTAATATTTCATACAAACCCCCCTTTGCCAACATGACAGCACTTAATCTTCTCCTATAACATTTCACAAGGTTGGACAATACAGCGACAGGGATTTTTGACCATTCCTCTTTGCACAATCGTTCTAGATGGTTCAGAGTCCTGGGTCCTCTCCTCTTCAGCTCACCCCACAGGTTTTTCAATGGGGTTGAGGTCTGGGGACTGAGATAGCCATGGACGGAGCTTGCTTTGGTGTTTTCTGAGCCATTTTTGTGTAGATTTTGCCACGTATTTAGGGTCATTATCCTGCTGGAAGACCCAATGACGACCCATCTTCAGCTTTCTGGTAGAGGCCACCAGATTTTGATTTAAAATGTCCGGGTATTTCAAGGAGTTCATGATGCCACACACCCTAACAAGGTTCCCAGATCCTTTGGAAGAGAAACAAAGCCCCACAGCATCACAGATCCTCCACCATACTTTACGGTGGGCATGAGGTGCTTTTCCGCTTACTCATTCTTGGATTCACGGCAGACCCACTTAGAAAGTTTGTTGCCAAAAAGCTCCATTTTAGTCTCCTCTGACCAAAGCACATGGTCCCAGTTGAAGCCCCAGTACCGCTTAGTAAACTCCAGACATTTACGTTTGTGATTGTAGGTGAGAACAGGCTTTTCCTTGCATGTCTCTCAAACAGCTTGTTGGCATGGAGATAGTGTCTTCTGGTTGTCATGGAGACTTTGTGAAAAAGGTTCCACTCTTTGGTGCAGTTCTCTAATAGTGACTTCTCTTACCATCCTCTCCTCGCTGTGCGTGGTGGTCCTCGTCCAGGCCTGTTTGTCGCGGTTCCCGTTGTTCTACTGTGACTGTCGGTACAGGCAGCTTTACGCGAGGGGCCGTCACCTGACTTAATGAAGGTCGACCCACGTCTGTCTCACTTGAACAGCATGTTTTCTCGTCTTTCCCATGTTGAAGAGTGGACTCTGTGTCACGTCATATTTATACCCCAGGGACTCATTCATTACTAATTCAAAGTTCCAATTTACTCTGATCAACTTTAAAAACTAAACTAGTACTTTTATTTTATAGGAGTTGTTAGGGGTGCCAATAATTGTGGCACACATGATTTCATGTAAAAAATGTATTTCTTAAAGTGTTTTGTTTTCCCCCAAATGAATAAATGCTCTTCAATTAAAGGTTGGATTTTTCTTTTTTTTTGTGTTGTGAGCCTATATTGTTTGGGGGGAAAAAAAATAAATCTATTAGAAGCTTAAGAACACATCTTAACGAGGGGTGCCAATAATTGTGGCGGGAGCTGTATATGTGTATATAAATGTATATATACTACCGATTGTGTGCCACACTGAATTACAACAAAATGCCACAGCACAGTATTGTCACACCCACCATATGATGAACACGGCTCAGGATCCCAGTTGGCAACCCCGAGGCAGACACACGCTCCAGTCCCACCCTCCAGAAATGACCCTCTATCTGCCGCAGCCAGGTGTTACGTGAGTGACCCCTTGGCCTTGGCCAGCCACTCGGGTCCCTAACAATGAAGATCTTACGAGCCGGATCACCCTCTGGTAATCGTGCCACATGGCCGTAGTGCCGTAACTGACACTCCCTCACAATGCAGGTCATGTGCCTCATTCGGGACTCCATGAGCAACACAAAGTCAAACCAGTGGGACCCAAGGACCCTCCAAAGAGACACACATGAAGGAGTCCAGTGTTCATCTCAGGTCACTGGATAGCATCCATGTCTCACAAACAGGAAGCACCAGGACTCTAAAGACTTGGACCTTCGTCCTTTTGCAGAGATATTGGAAGCGCCACACACCCCTTTCCAGCGTCCATCCGCTCGAGTCCTCAACAATGAGGGTCACCCTCTGGTAATCGTGCCATATGGCTGTAGTGCCGTAACTGACGCTCCCTCACAATACAGGTCATGTGCCTCATTTGGGACTCCATGAGCAGCACAAAGTCAAACCAGTGGGACCCTCCAAAGAGACACACATGAAGGAGTCCAGTGTTCATCTCAGGTCACTGGATAGTGTCCATATCTCACAACCATATAGCAAGACAGAAAGCACCAGGACTCTAAAGACTTGGACCTTCGTCCTCTTGTAGATATCTGGAGCGACACACACCCCATTCTAGTGACCTCATGGCCCCCCATGCTCTCCCAATCCGTCTACTGGCGTCATAGGAAGAGTCACCAGAGTCACAAATGTCTACCGCCAAGGTAAGTAAACCTCTCGCCGAGGTCGACACTCTCTCCGCAGACAGACACCCTGCTGATGGCCATGCCCAAGAGGTCATTAAAGGCCTGGCTCTTGGTTTTTATCAGGACCCTCACTCAGTCTGTCGAGACCACCCAATCAGAGCCTCCATTGACTCCGTGGAGATCACAGCATCGTCAGCAAAGTCAATGATCCGTGAATCTTTCTTCACCAACAGATACCCCACGACCTTGCCCGACACCCAGTCCATACAAGCACTGAACAGAGTAGGAGCAGAACAGACCCCTGACAAACCCCAGAATCAACTGAGAGGTCCTGTCTGCACAGCACTCACAGTACCAGTAGACAGGCCGGCCATGATATCCAGCAACCTCGAGGGGATCCCACAGGACAGACATGTCAAGTAAAATGAAGGTAGAGAGGACTGGGAGAGAGCAGCAAACATGGTCTTCTCCTTTGTCACCCACATGGTCATCGAAGGATAATTCCACCCCGAGCCAAAGGGTGGCACTATCTTTTCATTTCTCTTCTCTTCCTCTAAGGACAGGTCAGAAGACTGATAGCTCAAAGGCCTCTGATGTCACGTCCTGTTCCCAGTCGCCTGGGCCCACCACTTCCTGCCTGATCATCACCACCGGCTGGGCCTCACGTATGTCAACGTGTCACCAAAATACAATTCAGCAGGCAGCAGAGACTCCAGTCGAGCATCGTGTGTAAGTGCACCAGGACAAGGAGTGGGGTACACACGGGTTCAAACACCACCAAATGAATCTCGGTGCTGAAACTTCAGAGGGGTCTCCGGTCTGAAGTTGTGGAATTTTTCCCCCTGTTAAGTCACGGGGTGGACAGACACAAGTGAGTTGAAAGGAGAAGCACTCAGGCTGGAGAGTTTATTAGATGTGGATGTGAGCGGACGAGATTATAAAAGAATAAAGAGAAGAATTTGGAGAAAGAGTGGACCATCACCAGTTTTATCGCACGTGTGGCCCACTGCCTTGTGCACCTCCCTTAGTGACCTCAGGTTCTCCCTCTCAGTCTTACTGACCTCATTTCCAACAGAAGTGTGAGTTACAGACACTAGAGGGCGCCACCTCACACCATGGACTACCTCAATGCCACCGTCGCCCTGATGCCACCCTCCTAGAATTCCTGCAGGTCCGTGGTCCCACTATGTGCGTCTTGGCCTGTCAGTCACTAAGCCCACTGAATAACTGGGTCAACATCCTCTGAAGGCCCTTTGGTTATGTCTTGTTTGACCAGCCATCTGTCCAGTTGACATACTGTTGACCCCTCTGTCCACTTGTGGTCACTTCCTGCTTAAAGCTCTAGTGCACCGTCTTATTTCTTTTTTCCCAGTTTTCTCTACTCCTCATTTCTTCATCATCCATCTTGCTCCTTCAGATTGTCCCCTCACCTCCCTGTCTCCTTGTGCTTCTCATTCAATCCACGTGACTGTAGAGCCCCTCGTCACTCTGTCTACACTTCCTTCTCTCCTCATCCTGTCACCTCTCCCCCTCTGTTTCTGGCTGGACATTCATTTCTACAGTTGATTCCTTTTCTCTGTCCACCTCACTCTCCTCCTCTTTTCTCTCCTTTGGTGGTCCTTCATTACCTTTGCTGTCCTCCCTGTCTGTCACCTCCATCCAGCTCCACTTGGCCAATGCTCTTTGTCCTTCTCATCCCACTGCCTGTCCTTCTCCTTTGTGGTGTCCTGTGATCAGTCCATCCATCATAACCCCCCTCACAGACACACACAGACACACTCTCACTTGTTGTTCACTTACTTCAGTTTCTCAAATTTTTTTCACTCCTCAGCCCCTCACTCAGCTGATCCACTCCTGAGTCCTCCATGTTGTTGTTGCTGCTCAGGTTCAGTTCAGTCAGTCGTGAGTGTGGAGCAGAAAGAGCTGAGGAGAGCAACATCCGGAGGTGAGACGACATGGACAGGCTGCTGGGAAAGACAGGTAACCGCATCAGGAGGGACAAATGGACAGTCGGCTCGTCCAGTGACTGCTGCATAAGGTCGCTGTCTGGAAGGTTGCTGGTTCAAATCCCGTTACTGCCAGAAGGGATCTGTTGGGCCTTTGAGCAAAGTCTTTCACCTGCAATTGTCCCGGGGTGCTTGTACAATAGCTGACCCTGCACTTTGACCCCAAGGGGTTTGCGATACCTAAACTGCTCAAATGAATTTAAGGAACGCTTTGAAAACACTTCAGATCTCAATGGGGGAAAGAAACCTCCTGCTGGCCATCTCTACTGCTATGGACTGACATGGTGACGAGTGAGGAGTGAAAGGATGGAAATGAAAACAATCAACTGACACCCCGAAAATCAAAGGGAACAAATGATGGGGCAGGCAGGCAGGCGAGTCCACATGGCCGAAATTTTATTGCAGCAACTCCAAATCGTACTCCGTAGTTTGTATGCCCCTCGCCCCCATGCCTGACAACGTCCTAATGAGATGACAGATGGTGTCCTGGAGGACCTCCTCCCAGATGTGGACCAGGGCATCACTGAGCTCCTGGACAGTCTGGACATAATGTCCCACCCAGAGGTGTTCTACTGAATTGAGGTCAGGCGACTGAGCTAGGGGAGATGATCGGGGGGGGAGCAGTCAATAATATCAATTCCATCATCCTCTCACCACATGAGGCCTGGCATTGTCATGACCAGGAGGAACCAGCATAGGGCCTGACAATGAGTCCATGGATTTCATCCCGATACCAAATAGCAGTCAAGGTGCCCACCATTATCTAGCCTGTACAAGTCTGTGTGTCCCTCCATGGATATGCCTCCCCAGATATACCATCACCGACCCACCACCAAAGTGGTCATGCTGAACGATGTCACAGGCAGCAGAATGTTCTCCACGGCTTCTCCAGAACCTTTCACGTCTGCCACATGTGCTCAGGGTGAACCTGCTCTCATCTGTGAAAAGCACAGGGCGCCAATTCTGGTATTCAATGGCAAATGCCAATCAAGCTCCACGGAGCCCACTAGAAGATGTCGAGCCCTTAGGCCACCCTCATGAAGTCCTTTTCTGGTTGTTAGCTCAGAGACATTCAGACCAGTGGCCTGCCTGCCTGCTGGAGGTCATTTTGTAGGCTCTGGCAGTGCCCATCCTGTTCCTCTTAGCCCAAAGGAGCAGATACCGGTGGGTCCTGCTGATGGGTTAAGGACCTTCTACGAGGGGCCCGGTCCAGCTCTCTGAGAGTCACTGCCTGTCTGTCTCCTGGAATCTCCTCCATGCCCTTGAGACTGGGAGACACAGCAGACCTTCTGGCAATGCCACATATTGTCAATGTCAATTTATTTATATAGCACATTTAAAACAACATAGGAATGCTGTGGCCAAAGTGCTTTACAATAAAAGAAGAAAAGAAAAACAAAAACAATTAACATAAAACATAAATAGTAATGAAATATATGAACATAAATTAAGATACATAATAAATAGAAATAATGTTATATAATCACAATGAGGAAACCATCGGTATTACTGAAGGTCACGGAATGCAAGAGAATAGAAATGAGTCTTTAATCTCATTTTGAATTGTCGACGACTCCTTTATGTGACGAGGTAGAGAGTTCCACAGGTGAGGGGCAGCAACTGCAAAGGCCCATCTGTCCCCCTTGGTTTTACACTTCTGACCAGTTGTCCCTTGTTGTCCCTCGTACGAAGATCTGAGCACTCTGGATGGCACACAATTCAGTTACAGTGCATCCGGAAAGTATTCCCAGTGCATTACTTTTTCCACATTTTGTTATGTTACAGCCTTATTCCAAAATGGATTAAATTCATTTTTTTCCTCTGAATTCTACACACAACACCCCATAATGACAACGTGAAAAAGGTTTACTTGAGGTTTTTGCAAATTTATTAAAAATAACAAAACTGAGAAATCCCATGTACATAAGTATTCACAGCCTTTGCTCAATACTTTGTCGATGCCCCTTTGGCAGTAATTCCAGCCTCAAGTCTTTTTGAATATAATGCCACAAGCTTGGCACACCTATCCTTGGCCAGTCTCGCCCATTCCTCTTTGCAGCACCTCTCAAGCTCCATCAGGTTGGATGGGAAGCGTCAGTGGACAGCCATTTTAAGATCTCTCCTGAGATGTTCAATGGGATTCAAGTCTGGCTCTGCTCTGTCTGGGCCACTCAAGGACATTCACAGAGTTGTCCTGAAGCCACCCCTTTGATATCTTGGCTGTGTGCTTAGGGTCGTTGTCCTGCTGAAAGATGAACCGTCGCCCCAGTCTGGGGTCAAGAGCGCTCTGGAGCAGGTTTTCATCCAGGATGTCTCTGTACATTGCTGCAGTCATCTTGCCCTTTATCCTGACTAGTCTCCCAGTTCCTGATGCTGCCACCACCATGCTTCACTGTAGGGATGGTATTGGCCTGGTGATGAGCAGTGCCTGGTTTCCTCCAAACGTGATGCCTGGCATTCACACAAAAGAGTTTAATCTTTGTCTCATCCGACCAGAGAATTTTGTTTCTCATGGTCTGAGAGTCCTTCAGGTGCCTTTTGGTAAACTCCAGGTGGGCTGCCCTGTGCCTTTTACTAAGGAGTGGCTTCCGTCTGGCCACTCTACCATACAGGCCTGATTGGTGGATTGCTGCAGAGATGGTTGTCCTCCTGGAAGGTTCTCCTCTCTCCACAGAGGACCTCTGGAGCTCTGACAGAGTGACCATCGGGTTCTTGGTCACCTCCCTGACTAAGGCCCTTCTCCCCCGATCGCTCAGTTTAGATGGCCGGCCAGCTCTAGGAAGAGTCCTGGTGGTTTCAAACTTCTTCCACTTACAGATGATGGAGGCCACTGTGCTCATTGGGACCTTCAAAGCAGCAGAATTTTTTCTGTAACCTTCCCCTGATTTGTGCCTCGAGACAATCCTGTCTCAGAGGTCTACAGACAATTCCTTTGACTTCATGCTTGGTTTGTGCTCTGACATGAACTGTCAACTGTGGGACCTTCTATAGACAGGTGTGTGCCTTTCCAAATCATGTCCAGTCAACTGAATTTACCCCAGGTGGACTCCAATTAAACATCTCAAGGATGATCAGGGGAAACAGGATGCACCTCAAATTGCATGGACAGAGAGTGTTAATAAATATAAAAAAGCTTTCTTTAAAGCTCGCTCAGAATACTATTCTACATTAATAGATAGCAATAATAAAAATCCTAGGGTACTTTTTTAGAGCAGTGGCTAAATTAACAAATGGAAATTCAGATCTACAGTGCAAAATACCAACAGATATTAGCAGTACAGACTTTATGAACTTCTTCAATGAGAAAATTAAAAATATAAGATCCCAGATCTCAGCATCACAGTACAAACCAAATACTAGCTTAGCAGACCCTGCACATTGCATTCAGCACTTTAATAATTTTAATCCTGTAACTCACCAGGAAGTCTTAACTTTAATTACTAAAATGAAGCCCACTACTTGTTCCCTAGATCCAGTGCCAATAAAACTAGTAAAAGTGCAATGGATGTTCTTGCAGCCTATTCTAACCATTATCAATAGTTCATTACTGCATGGCACGTACCTGATGCACTAAAAGTGTCAGTCATTAAACCTTTACTTAAAAAGTCAGACCTAGACCCACACATACTAAATAACTATAGGCCTATTTCAAATTTACCATTTCTCTCTAAAATACTAGAGAAAGTAGTCGCCAGTCAGCTTCAGTCACACCTTACGCATTACAATTTATTTGAGAAATTCCAGTCTGGTTTTCGCACTGGTCATAGTACAGAAACGCACTAACACGGGTTGTAAATGACATTCTGATATCCTCTGATGAAGGAAACTCCACTGTAATTATGTTGTTGGACTTAAGTGCAGCATTTGACACCATTGACCATTCTATTTTACTGCACAGGCTAGAAAACGATGTTGGGCTTACAGGCCCCGTGCTCGCTTGGTTCAGTTCTTATTTATCAAATCGATTCCAGTATGTACAGAAATGTGCTGACAGTACTCCATCATTATACACAGAAGTTCAATATGGTGTCCGCAGGGCTCAGTACTGGGACCTTTACTGTTTTCACTTTACATGCTTCCACTGGGATCTCTCATTAGGAAACATAATGTTAATTTTCACTGTATGCAGATGACACCCAGTTATACCTTTCATTTAAATCAAATGAAGTTTCTCCGATGTTGTCTTTAATTAGTTGTGTTAGTGAATTAAAGGAATGGATGAATGAGAACTACTTGTCTTTAAATACAGATAAAACAGAGATGTTAATTGTTGGAGGGAATGACGCTGATCACAGCAATATTTTGTCATCATTTAACTCAGTTGGAATCCCAATTAATTTTACTGAATCAGCCCGCAATCTAGGAGTTATCTTTGACTCTAGCATGTCATTTAAAGCGCATATTACAAAGTCGTCCAAAACATGTTTTTCCATCTTAAAAATGTTAGGAAATTAAGGCGCTTTCTAAATAAACAGGATTGTGAGAAATTAATTCATGCATTTATCTCTAGTAGGATTGACTACTGCAATGCGGTGTTCACTGGCTGTTCAAACTGTTCTCTATACAGCCTCCAGTTAATCCAAAATGCGCTGCAAGAATTATTACAAGAACAAGAAAATATGAACACATAACCCCAGTTCTTAAATCTTTACACTGGCTCCCAGTTAAGTTTAGGGCAGATTTCAAAATCCTCCTTTTAACATATAAAGCATTAAATGGCCAAGGTCCGCTTACTTGTCTGAACTTATCATGACTTACAAACCTGAGCACATTAAGATCTCAAGATGCCGGTCTGCTTAGGATTCCAAGGATTAATAAAATAACAGTGGGAGGTCGAGCTTTTAGTTACAGGGCCCCTAAACTGTGGAATGGTCTTCCTGCTTCCATAAGAGATGCCCCTTCAGTCTCAGCCTTTAAATCCCGGCTGAAGACTCACTACTTCAGTTTAGCATATCCTGACTAGAGCTGCTGATTAACTGTACATACTGCATCTCTGTTGTTAGTCATTAGCACTATAACATAAGTAACATGATAATTATATTTGAATACTAACCCTCACCTATTCTGTTTCTTTTCTCGGTACCCAAATGTGGCCATTGGTGCCACGGCCCACCTGCCAAGTTGTTTGCCTGCCTATGGTAAAGTCATCCCTGATGGAGGATCACAGGAATCATGGGAAAGAGGGGTCCTTTCATCGGAGCAATGTTTCAGCCGTGGCATGGCCAAATGGAGAGGCAGCTGATGGATGAGGTCTCCAGGACTCTAAAAATATCCAAACCTAATTATGTCATATCATCTACTGTTAAACTGTACTTCTAAAATTTTTATTATTATGCTGTCTTAAGGAATTGTTCTGTTCTGTATATTGTATTGTATTGACCCCTACTTTTGACACCCACTGCACGCCCAACCTACCAGGAAAGGGTCTCTTTGAACTGCCTTTCCGAGGTTTCTTCCATTTTCCCTACAAGGTTTTTTTGGGAGTTTTTCCTTGTCTTCTCAGAGAGTCAAGGCTGGGGGGCTGTCAAAAGGCAGGCCCTGTTAAAGTCCATTGTGGCACTTCCTGTGTGATTTTGGGCTATACAACAAATAAATTGTATTGTATTGTATTGTATTGTACCTGAGCTCAATTTGGAGCTTCATGGCAAAGGCTGTGAATACTTAAGTGCTTTCTCAATTTTTTTATTTTTAATAAATTTGCAAAAACCTCGGGAGTTTGCATGTTCTCCCCGTGTCTGCGTGGGTTTCTTCCCACAGTCCAAAGACGTGCAGGTCAGGTGGACTGGCGATTCTAAAATTGCCCCTAGTGTGTGCTTGGTGTGTGGGTGTGGCGCCCTGCCCAGGATTGGTTCCTGCCTTGCACCCTGTGTTGGCTGGGATTGGCTCCAGAATGGATGGAAAACCTCAAGTAAACTTTTTTCATGTTGTCATTATGGGGTGTTGTGTGTAGAATTCTGAGGAAAAAAATGAATTTAATCCATTTTGGAATAAGGCTGTAACATAAGAAAATGTGGAAACAGTGCTGAAGCGCTGGGAATACTTTCCTGATGCACTGTAAATAGGCAGGAGCAAACCCATTTAAAGATTTAAAAACTAGCAACAAGATTTTAAAATCAGTTCGAAAATGACAGGCAGCAACCAGTGTAATGAAGCTAATATTGGAGAAACAGAGTCAGACTTTCTTGCCCCAACCAGAAAGCGAGCGACAGCATTTTGGACCAACTGTAACCTGCGTATCAGATTTGTTAATCCCAGAATACAGCGAGTTGCAATAATCGAGACGGGAAAAAATAAAAGCATGAGTAGCTTTCTCAAGATCTTAAGATAAAAAAGGCTTGATCTTACCGAAGAGATGAAGTTGGAAAAAGCAACTCCTGAGTACAGAATTTACTTGTTTCTCAAAAGAGAGGTTACTGTCAAAAATAACACCAAGATTGTGGACTTGAGGTTTGCAAAAGACAGCGAAAGAACCGAGAAGTCCAAGAACAATTTGGGTTTAGCTGGTGAACTCACTATAAGCACCTCCATTTTATTTTGATTTAGATCAAGAAAATTATTAGCCATCCAGGATCTTAGTTCAGACAGACAGTTGTGGAGTTGATTTTATTGCACAGTCGCAGGCAGGAATATAAACCTGAGTGTCATCAGCATAGCAGTGAAAAGAAATGTTAAATCTCCTAAAAATCGCTCCAATAGGGTGAAGGTATATAGAGAATAAGATAGGACCCAAAATGGATCTCTGGGGAACACCATATTTAAGAGGAGCAGTAGACGAAAAAGAGGAATTTAAAGTCACTGAAAAGTGTCTACCAGTTAAAAATGACCTGAACCAGTTAAGAGCGGCCCCTTTAAGCCCAACAAGATGTTCGAACTGCATCAGCAATATCTGATGGTCCATAGTGTCAAAGGTAGCGGACAGGTCAAGGAGGACAAGGACTGCAGCGCCACCCGAGTCACTAATAAGAGAGATGTCGTTGAACACTTTCAGGACTGCCATCTCAACACCATGATAACACCTAAAGCCAGATTGGTAGATCTCCAATAAATTATTGGAGTTAAGGTGATCGACTAATTGATCTCTACTAATAAAAGGCAAAACCCTCACTGACTGACTGACTGACTCACTGACTGACTCACTGACTGACTCATCACTAATTCTCCAACTTCCCATGTAGGTAGAAGGCTGAAATTTGGCAGGCTCGTTCCTTACAGCTTCTTTACAAAAGTTAAGCAGGTTTCATTTAGAAATTCTACACGTAACGGTCGATAACGGTCGACAACGTCTGCCATGTTGAACTTTCTTAATCATGTCCCGATCTTCTCGAAATTTAGTAGGCGGCTTCCCTGCACTAACCGAAACCAATGTACGTACTTATTTCGGTGGTATGACGCCACTGTCGGCCGCCATATTGAACTTTTCAACAGTCTTTGTTACTTATGGGCCCATCTTCAAGAAATTTGGTACGCGGGTTCCCAACGCTAACTGAATCCTACTTACGTACATATATACGGCCATAGCCTGCAGCTCGGTCACCGTGTGAGGTGGCTTGGGTCCCCCATCCCAACGCCTCCCACGTTGTTGGCTGCCTGCCTATATAAGGCCATCCGTCGCTCCGGTCTCTACATTCCCTTCCTTGCTTCGCCACGGGATTCACGTCTCCCTGCTGATAACTACAGCCTTTTTATTTAATCCATGGCTTCTCCGCTGTTTTATTGTTCATTTATTACGATTATAGTTATTGTGTAGGTATTTTAGACTTACTTTATATTGTTCAGATACCCATTTCCTTTATCATTCCAACCGTACCCCCATTAACATGTCTATCGAGGTGATCACCACCGATCAAAGAACTGTCACTTACCGAGTGGTTTCCATACCCGGAGATGCCACCTGCCTTTTCCATTCTCTTTGTTACATATTGCACGGCCATATCAGGCTCACTCTTGATATCCGGAGGAACATTGTGTCTTATGTATTGAATGACTGGACAGGTTCAAGGTGTGGACTGATGACGTACAGGAGATAATTATACTACACAGGAGCACTAGAAGAGTGAAATGCTTAAGCCCTTCACCTATGGTTCTGCATGTGAGTTGATGGCTGCCGCTGAATTGTTCGGTTGTCGCTTTCAAGTGTACCGAAATGGCTAAATATTTTACACCTTTCGACAAACCGCCAATGCCTCTTAAACATCTTAGATTCACAGGTGACGATTTCAGTAGTGGACACTTTGATGTTTATGAATGTTTAAACTCTCAAAAGCTGGATGTGAAGTTATCGATGAAACCGGTTGTATACTTACAACGCTTGACAGATGCTGAATGTCACTTCAACACAACAAGTCCTACAAATACTATCGTAATTGAAACAAACCATGAAACTCAAACCGATTATGACAGCAGCAATCCAAGCTGTGAGATTTGAGACAAGATTACAGTTCACATGGCCGACTGTACGTTACATGCTCACGAGTAAGCTCAGCGCACAGCTTGGTCATATTACAACCTGAGGGCCGAACTGACAATGTGGTATACAAAGAGATCCTTAACAAATAATAATGTGTTTGTTGTATTTCTTGCCTGTGGTGCTTAGGGCAGTGTGTTTAAGAAGTTAAAATACTTCTTTGTGTTTTACCCTGCATCTTGCATTACCCTGTCTGTTTGTTGGGTTTAAAGGAGCAACACTAACCTCTAGCATCCACAACAGATAGATAGATAGATAGATAGATAGATAGATAGATAGATAGATAGATAGATAGATAGATAGATAGATAGATAGATAGATAGATAGATAGATAGATAGATAGATAGATAGATAGATAGATAGATAGATAGATAGATAGAATATTTCATTTTTCCAATGGCGGATTTCATGTTTCATCTGCAAATTAATTGAAGGTGTTGCACAAGTGTTTTGGCACTCGGTCAAAGGTGAATTAGAAGTACAGAAGAGGAGTCACCACAAACCCGTATGAGTGTCAACTAGAGGTGTTGCCCTTTTCCATGTCTACAGTTCATAGCCACACCTCGATTTTTAGGCCAAAAGTGAGGAGGAAATTAAAAGATTGTTAAAAGAAGGAATCATTACACCTGTGAAACAGTCCTGGGAGCAGCCCTGTTGTTCTTGTGTTAAAGCCTGATGGCACATTTCAGTAAGCCAAGTTGTGTCACTAGAGCATTGCCTAACTTCCAGAGTGGATGATTTGTCTGTCTTATGCCCTGTGCTTTTGAACTCTGGGACATACCTAGTCAGTCCATGGACATCTGGAGTCATTACCAACCATACCAGTGACAGAGAAAATAGACACACTGGGCTAAATAGGGTGAAAAAAGAGCGCTCAAATGATGAGACACATAATAAAAGGAGAAATTTTTTTTAAAAAAATCTTATATTTCTCGCAAAAAAAATTACAAAATAATTCAAACTGCAAGCTCAGGTCAAACTCGATCCGCCACATTTCTCTAGGGCTCATATTTGCAAACACTGCACTTTGTCTTTTCTTACAGTTTTACAGACACCATTTACCACAAGCCAATTGCCAATGGCTCAAAAGATGACCTCTAGCACTGGCCTTCCAGTTTTATATGGCCACAGAGCTTTTGCAACCAATCCCCATTGACACCAATGCCATCTGTCCAATTGGGAAACACGTCGTGATGTTGGCCGTGTTCGCTATTTATACTCGCAGGAACCCACAGCTGTGTGAGCTTCAAGACTTTGCTCTACTGAATACTCCTAGGCTTCATTTACAGGCTCTTTCTCAACACTAACAGCTTTGCCAACCTGCTTCTTCTACTTCCCAGCTATGGACTAATGCCAGCCGGCAAGGCCGGCCAGAACAGTAGCAGTTTAAGAGCTCAGAGGTATATGTGGCACCGCAGGCCTCCCAGGACTTATGCATACCTCAGGGGGCCAAACCACTTTATGTAAAGTGCTACTGCATAGCTGTTTCTTACCCGAGTCGTCTTGATCTCCTTCACATGCCCAAGACAAGTGCCTTCAAACTATTCACGTAAAGAAAGTGAAGGTATAAATAACTGCAATGATATCCTAAACAAACTAAATCACAATCAGCAATGCCAGCCACAGGTCAGATATTTACTAAACTGGACTTGAGTTGTGCTTATTAGCAAATCTCAGGGGATAAACAGTCCAAGAAATGTCCAACCATTAACACACATTGATGAATATTTAATTATACTTACTGTATTTAGCTCATGGCGTTTCCTCAGCTCTTGTCTCTTTCCAAAGACTAGTGGATTCTTTATATATGGAGGTGTACCACATGTGGGCTGATCGGCGCTGGGCGCAGCGTCACATGATTCGACTTCTCTTCGCTTGGCACCCCTCTGGCCCCGCCTCTTACAAATCTGCCATCTAACAATTGTTACACCTCGCCTGATGAAGGGGCCTTAGCTGCCTCGAAAGCTTGCATTTGTAATCTATTTAGTTAGCCAATAAAAGGTGTCATTTCACCCTGCTTTCTGTTAACTACCGATTACAATACTAAATACCGCTCTTAACATTTCAAGCTCTCCACAACTACACTGATCTCCTCCAGACTGGCACTCCTTTTGCTCACTCTGATCCTGTACTTTGAAAGTATTCAGTCTGAGAATACGGTGCAGCCTTAGTTTGTGGAAGACAGACACAACTAAAGACATGAGCAGAAAATGATGGTTGTTAAATTCAAACTGTGTTTCCTCGATGTACTCCATCATCTGAAGCAATCTCAGCCCAAACAAACTGATTGATCAAGTATACACTGACAGCTTGCCCTAATGTTGACTCTCGAACAACACACTCATCTACTTTGACCACCTTAACTGTACCCTCAGAAGGAATCATCAAACCTCCTTTGTTTTTTTAATATGAGCAAGTGGTAGCTTTGATCATATGATGCCGCTACAGCATCTGTTACCAAACTACCACGCCACACATCACAGGACAGCTTTCTCAAAATCCCGTCTAAGGGCTACCTGACCTCCCACTGCTTCCTGAGGTGGATTACTTTGGAAACTTTCAAAGTTTGAGAAATGTTAACAGCTAACAACAATCTACATAGTCAGTCACTAAATCCGTTTAGCCAAAATGTTGCTTGACGGCTCACTTGAGCACATAAATGCATAGCTTTGCTAGCTTAGCCTGGCGTAGGAAAAGTTAAGATTATAAAATGGGATTTTCTAATGACCAAATATAACCAAAACAATTGTTCAGCCTTACCTATGAAATGTTATCCCGCGTGATCTGGTTAGGAGTGTACAGCGGTTTGTATAATCGTAACAGCACATACGTGAGGCATCTTTATCTATCGCTTCACTCCACAGCAGTGCCACTCGCAATATGGCGGCGACGTTGACGTACGATGCTGCTGGTCATGCGCAGTCTAGTATATATCTATGTTTTCAACCCCTTCTCGTTGAAATGCCGAATGACGTAATCAAAAGGCGACGAAAACGAAAGTCGGCGTGAGCTCCGCATCTCTCTTCGTATCGGCGGAACCGGAGGCTGTGGCGGCAACTGCGGACGCTCGCTGTTGAACGAGACAACTTTTCAAAGTGTCACATCAAGCAGAAGGTAAGTAGCCCGTCACCTTACGGATGCGGAATTGTTTTATTCGCGTCAGTCAGAGTTACTGCACGGCACTTGAATTACAAGCCGGCGGAAAGTTAAGGACTCGAATGCTCGTTTGAATGATCCGCGTTTCTCTCCGGGCTCACTTCATGTGGTCAAGTCCCGTGTCTACCTGAGGGCTCCCGTATATTCCTTCGGTCGGCGCTCTCGTGAAATCTTCTGATTCTTTGAGCCGGCAGGTTAACGTAGAAACTGCGCTTTGATTTCGGATTTTCGTTCCTTTTCTTTAGTAGAGTAAAGCACATTTCAGTCAAAGATGCTCTCGTGAAGACAAAACACGGGACAGCCATTGCGTTCCAAACAGCCTGTCCGTCTCCTCGACTCGGTGCTGTAGTCCGTTTACTGGACGATCAGGCCTCGCTCACCTCACGGGACCTCCGAAGTGTTTTATTAATTAATTAATTAGTACGTTTGTGTACAGTCGGTGCTTTAAACGGCAGGTCGCTCAATTCGTGACTCACATGGTCTGCGTTAAGTTGTCCTTTGAAACATCACAGTAGGGTCAGCTTTATAATTTAAATACACACCATAAACTATTTAATGAAAGAACGACCACCGTAGTGTAGCTGCCTTCATTTTAAAGGGAGGGAGACAAATACCGTTTGATATTCTGTTTTTGAAGAGCTCTTTTCAGATTTTGAACACAAATCAGAATTGGCTTTCGTATGTCGATTCTTATCGATTGTCTAGTGAATCAATACAATGTTATTTAACTCTTAATCTGAGAATTGTGATAGGAGAGAGAAAACAAAGCTTGGCGGTAAAAGCCAACTCAACCAAACTTGGGCAGAGCTTTTTATGAGCAGCTTTACTAAAAGTGAAGGAGAATCAGAGCCGAAGCTGCCAACCCGCCATTATATCTGCTACATTGGAGTTGGCACTGCAGTTCAGTTGACTAGATGGGATTTTTTTAGGAGCCTTTAAATGGAGTTAATTTTAATAGTTTGAGTGTGGAAAAGTCAAGGCCATGAAGTCCTCCATCTGCCATTTCAATTTAATAACACACCTTTTTTTTTTTTGGCATATTTAAATGCTAGGACTTAATTGAAAGTCCAGTCTCGTGATTTCATAATGCGTAGCTGCTCTGTGTAGTGGGTGGGCAATCCCAATTTAATTAGCACCTTTTCATGTTTACCAATCCACACAGCAGGAATACGTAATCGGGGTTATGATCAGCGATTTGCAAGACCGTTCAGCCGATGGCAGCTGCTGCCACAAGTTCTAACAGCGGCCATCCAGTTTGAAACCCCGTGACAAATTATCGCGACGCACCCAAAGGGGACATTAACATTATTGGATCTATACTGCACCTCCACTGACTTTAAGGTTAGTATTTGTAGATGGGGTAGGCCTGTCTAATAATGTAAGACAGTGGCGGGTGGCGGCCCCTCCGATTTGCATCACGATAATAGAAAAGTAAGAGCGAGCTAAAAAAAAATAAACATCAGAAGTGCTGTCAAGGAATTGGCCAAAAAAAAGTGATGTGTCATCGGAATTCAGTCTTAAGTGAAACTCGTTCTTGAGCCGATCCAGTAGCGTTCCAGACGCAGACCCCACATCTCTGATTGGCCAGTTCTGGAACTCCGCACTTCCTGATACGCCTACGGCAAAGTGTAACGTGCTTTAAATGGCGCAGGCCGTGACCCAGAAGTATAAATCAACCTTTACTTTTAAACACGGTACATCCTGGTGGTCCTGAACTGTGTAAGGCCCTTTAGCCTTCAGTTGCTCCAGGGGCGCTCGCTGTACAATGGCTGACCCAAGGGGTATGCGGAAACTAACAAATTCCTAATACGAGAAACTATAATGCGAAATAAAGACCAAAAAAAAAAAAAAAGGTGGACCACCCAAAGCCTGCTGGACCTTCACTCCACTGGCCTTGTCCGGGTACTATAGGGTGACTTTGCTAAATTGATCTAAACCCATTCATATAATATTCATTACCCACAATCCACTAGACTGGTTCAGATCCTAGCAGATCTCCGGCCGCACTCCGCTCATTCAGCTTCAAACTTTCACATCCCAACCCACCGCTGTTACTTCAGGTGGGCTCTGTCCTGGGGTCTCTCCTCTTTGTTATTGACCTTCTTCCCCTTGGCAGTATCTTTCGTGAATGTAACATTCATTTTCACTGTCATGCCGATGACCCCCAGCTCTACCTTGCCAGTAAACCCACCTCTTCACTTATTGACTGCATTGCTGAAATGAAATCCTAGTTTTCTTCAAATTTTCTGAAGTTCAACAGTGAGGTTCTCCTCATTGGTATCCAAAGCTGATAATCTTCTCGTGTGATTGATGACTCCGTTGTTTCCCCTTCACCTCAGGTGTCATCCTCCACAGTACTCTGATCTTTCCAGTCTCACATTAATAACGTCACCCGGTCTGATTATTTCCACCTGCGTAATATTAAATCTCACCCCCTTTACTCCCCATTCCACCGCCATACTTGTTCACAGTCTTGTCACTTCTCGTCTGGACTCCTCTCTAATAAACCTCTCCATAAACTTCAGCTGGTCCACCCCATCTTTTCACCACATCACTCCGGTCTTGCAGCAGCTTCATTGGCTCCCGTTTAAGTTTCGAATCGATTTTAAGATTCTGCTGTTAACATTTAAGGCCATTCATAACCTCGCCCCTCCATCATGTGGCCATTCCCTCCCGTAACCTTAGATCTTCTGACCGCTACCTGCCGAAATATCGGACCACCATGGGAATGTTTTCTGATGCCTGTTTTGTTACGGGAGTGTTAAGCCGTTCTGGAACTCGCTACCTGCTGAGCTTAGAAATATCGAATCATCTTCAACCTTCAAATGTAAACTTAAAACACATCTGTTTAAACGGGCTTTCTTCTCTATGATTACGGTGGCCTTGTTTGGTTTTAATTTGAATGTTTTCTGATGCCTTAAGTTTTGTTTATAATGTGTTATTTATTTATTTATTTATTTTTGTTTGTTTGTTTGGTGTCCTTGAGTGGTTAGAAAGGCGCCTTGTAGAAATAAAAATGTATTATTATTATTAGTAGTAGTAGTAGTAATCCTGAATCTGCTGCCAATATACACATAAAGTAGAATATCATCATCCATAATACCTGTATTATAATCCTGAATCTGCATGAGCCAATATACACATAAAGTAGAATATCAACCATCCATCCATAATCCAACAGCCCACCGTAGTACCTACCTATATCCTAACTACAGGCAGGTCAGGGCGCCAGCCCACCGGGGCTGCTGGAGCCAATCCCAGCCAACACAGGGCACAAGGCAGGAAACAACCCCCGGGCAGGGCGCCAGCCCACCGTAGTACCTAACTACCTAACTGGTCACGGGGGGCTACTGAAGCCAATCCCAGCCAACACAGGGCGCATAGAATATCATTGAAAAGTTACATTTACTTCAGTAATTCAATTCAGAAAGTGAAACTCCTGTATTCTATAGGTTCATTGCACACCCAGTGAGATATTTCAAGCGTTTATTTCTTTTCATTTTGCCGATTCCGGCTTCTAGCTAATGAAAACTCCAAATTCAGTATCTCAGATAATGAGAATATTACTGAAGACCAATAACAACAACTGATTTTTAATACCAGAATGTTGGCCTGCTGAAGAGGCTGACCATGTAGGCCCTCAATACTTGGTTGGCGCGCCTTTGGCCTGAATGACTGCACCAATGCGGCGTGGCATGGAGGCGATCAGCCTGTGGTCCTGCTGAGGTGTTATGGAAGACCAGGATGCTTTGATGGCGGCCTTCAGCTCGTCTGCATTGTTGGCTCTGCTGTCTCTCATCTTCCTCTTCCTCACAGATTCTCTATGAAGGGGTGAAGATGAGTTTGCTAGCCAATCAAGCCCAGTGATGCACACCATGGTCATTAAACCAGTGTGAAGGTAGCGCTATATAGCGCCTGACACTGAGACACGTGTAAAATCCAAGCAGAGACTTTATTCTCTTCACCTGTGGGACACGTCTTACCCATGAACCCGACAGGCAATACACAATCCCAGTAAGCACAAATCCAAAACCCAACTACACTCCTGTTTTAGCACCACCACTCCTCCTTGGCCAACTCGTCCTCTTCCTCCAGATTCTGGCCCTGACTGGTGGTTGTCAGCCCTTTTTATAGTCCACCCGGTGCTTGATCACCTGCTTCTGATTGCACCTCCGGGTGGGGCTGTAGAGTTGTCGAGGCCGGCTCAGGGACCAATGCAACCACCCCAGATCCCATCAGGGCTGTGGAGAACTCCATCTCCCATGGAGCCCTGCAGGAAACTGAAGCACCATCTTCAGCCAGGGAGGCTGCCACCAAGCATCCCGGGGGAGGTATTGAGCAGTCCATGATTTGCCCCCGACAAACATGTGTAGAAGGGGCGTCGACCCAGCCATCCACCACACCAGGTATTGGGACTTTTGGCAGTGTGGGCAGGCTGCTGGAAAATGGAGTTAGCATCTCCATGAAACTTGTCAGCAGAGCTGCACATGAAGTACTCTCAAATGTCCCAGTGGACATCTGGCTGTGCTGATTTTGGATTTGATAAATTAAACACACTGGACCAACACCAGCAGATGACATGGCTCCTCAAGTCATCACACTATGGACCTCAAGCAACTTGGATTCTGTGTCTCTCCACTCTTCCTCCAGACTCAGGGACCATGAGTTCCAAATGGATCTGAAAAAGAGGACTTTGGACCACTGAGCTGTTAACAGTCCAGTCCGTTTTCCCCTTGGTTCAGGTAAGACGCTTCTGACATTATCTCTGGTTCAGGTGTGACCGGACACCAGGAATGCTGTGACAGTTGTAGCCCATGTCCCCGTTACACACGTCTGTGTGTGGTGGCTCTTGAAGCATCGACTCCAGCCGTAGTCCACTCCTTGTCAATCTCCCCCAAATTCTTCACAATCCTCTCAAGGCTGCACTTATCCCCTTTTTCTGCTGTCACATTTTTTCCTTCCACTCCACTTTCCGTTCATCTGCTTAGATACGTCACTCTGTGAACAGCCAGCTTCTTTAGCAATGACCATCTGTGGCTTCTCCTCCTTGTGGAGGGAGGGTCTCCATGACTGTCTTCTGAAATTTTTCACAATATTCTCATTTTCTGAGATGCTGAATTTTGTGTTTTCATTACCTGTAGGCCATAATCGGCAAAATGAAAAGAAATGAACTCTTGAAATATATCACGTGTCAAGTCAGCAGTCTGATTGTGTGGCCTACTGAACCAGACGGAGAGACCATTTCAGGGCTCAGGACCCCATTGCAGGTGAGTGCAGTGGGACACCAGGAGTCTACAATATTGAAATTTTTCACAATATTCTCATTTTCTGAGATGCTGAATTTTGTGTTTTCATTACCTGTAGGCCATAATCGGCAAAATGAAAAGAAATGAACTCTTGAAATATATCACTCTGTGAGCAATGAATCTATAGAATACTAGCCAAGGATCAGAACCATTGACACCCCCGAGGTGAGAAGCCCCTACGTCATTTTGTGTTATTCTGGCACATTGTTGACATCCGTGAGTCTAACAACTTGGACAGCTCTTTGGTCTTTCCCATGTTGTAGAGTGTAGTCTGCTTGAAACTGGAAGGTGGTCTAAGACAGGTGTCCTTAATGATGCTAATTGAGTAGAAGTGAATTCTTAATGGTTGGTAGGGGTTCAAAACTTATTTCCCTCAATGGACAAACAAAGATCAAGATCTAAATGAAGATTATATATAAAAATTAGTTAATTTAAAGCACAACAATTTGTTTAGTTTGAATGTCTGTGTTTTGAGGTGTGATCAAGATCCAAATGAAGATTATATATAAAGATTGGAGGTTCACTTTTTGAATTGAATTATTGAAATAAATGAACTTTTCAATGATATTCTAATTTATTGAGATGCACCTCTACAAATATAATGTCAACCTCTTTGCAAGGGCACTGAAAGAAACGGAAGCGTTTTAAGATCTGAATGGCGCGTTTTTGATGGAATTAAATTCTGTTCTTTCAACAGTTGGGAAGAAGCAGCCGCCATTTAATGCAACACCGACATGGAGGTGAAAGAGGAGTCCTGTGAGGCCGACATAAATACAATGGAGTTAAGGAGTGTGAGCATTAAGGAGGAGGACTGTGATGAAGAGTCTGTTTGTCGTGAACAGGAGCGTCTGTGCATTAAGGATGAAGATTATGAACTGGTAACCGTGGGCCTTAAAGAAGAGGCTGAGGAGACATCGGTCAGCATCGAGACACACGCAAGTTCTGATCGTGTTGACTTCAAGGTGATGTCTGAGTCATTACGGTCTGACACCGAGAGGACTGAGGACACGCCATCTGTTGGAACTGCGCAAGAACAACCGTCATCATCAAGTTGGTCTGGAAAAAGTAAGTGTAAAATAAAAAATAACATTTACATTTTATAGTGAGTGGTATTGGACTGAAGAGGCAAACGTGTGCTTTTTATTAGTGAGAAGTCAAGCGAAATGACACCTTTTATTGGCTAACTAAAACGATTACAATATGCAAGCTTTCGAGGCAACTCGGGCCCCTTCTTCAGGTGAGATGTAATACAGAGACTGGAGTTCCCTGTGTTTACGAGGTGCGATCCAAAAGTTCCCGGAATGCATTTATTCTGCAGCCAGAAGGGTTTGGTTATATCAATCACCACTAGATAGCAGTTCAAGTTGTCCTTGAGAGCTGTTATCACGCATTATCGCGTCAGCACAGTTGTTTTTCAAGTCACAGTTCTCGTTTAAAATTCAGTTGTGTCTGTGAAGGGTTGTTCGTGAAAATGAGTGATTTGAAAGACCCAAAAAAGCTTGACAAGTTCACAGAAACACCAAGTCAATGCTCATTTGATGTGATGTGAAGGTTGTCATCCACAAGGAATTTGTGCCACAAGGACAGACGGTGAATGGAGCATCGTACAGGGAAGTTCTAAGGCGTTTGCAAAATTGAATTCGCCGAACACATCCTCAGATGTGGGCTGACAAGTCATTTCTTTTGCCTCACAACAATGCACCAGCTCACGCATCTCTGATTGTGCGCAAATTTTTGGCTTCTACAAAGTTTACTGCCATTCCCCACCCTCCGTACTCCCCTGATTTAGCAGCATCTCATTTTTTTTTTTTTTTATTTCCTAAGATGAAGATGAGGCGGTAAGCGGTAACAACCGACGTCTTGAAGACACTGACAAAAAACGACTTCCAGAGGTGCTTCAAAAGGTTGAAGTCTCGCTGGGATTGGTGTATCAACTCAGCGGGTGACTATTTTGAAGGAATTGTTCACCATTAATTGTTATTTGGTGTGTATGCTTTTAAATAAATGCATTCCGGGAACTTTTTGATCGCACCTCGTATATATACACACTAGGACAAGAAACAACATTGGTAAATCTTTAAGTGAGACGTCTTAAATGTAAAAAATCAATAGACCTCTTCAGGCTAAGATCCATTTAACAATAGAGAAGAACAATGTATGGTTAAGATCTCTGTCCAACAAAGTCTTTGGAAGTTTCTGATGAGTTTTTCCACACAATGTGGATCTGTAATCAGATTGTCTGTGTCAGTCTGAGAGATGAAAACAATCCTCATACCTGGCCATAAGACCCATGTCTCTATTCACACCATGTTGTAATTTGTTACATTTTAGCATCAGTTTGACTTCCCATTGTTTTCTCTCTTGCTGTGTTCTGAAGTTGCCAAAAAGCCCTGTGACTTTAAAGTCTCTCTCACAGTGTCCATGGCTGTTGAAGTGGGCCACTACAGGAACATCTGTGTTACCACGCTTGATGTGTAACCTGTGTAAATTCATTCTCTGGCGGAGTGCTTGTCCAGTTTCTCCCACATAGAGTGCAGCGTCAGGACATTTCATACAGAGAATTAGGTAGACCACATTAGATGATCTGCAGGAAAATGATTCCTTTATGTGATGTTCTAGTCGGTAGTGTGGTATAATTACACGGTATGTGTTGTAAATGTGAGCACATGTTTTACATCTTTTCTGTTGGTTCACTTGGTGAGCTTCGGACAATTAGTTGCTAAAGGGTTGGCGGTTGTCTTTATGCCAGGAGGGGAGGTTCAGGAAATAAATTTTTCAGCGTTTCATCATTATGATGAAATTTTATAATTTTTCAAAGTGCTTCAAGATGTGGATTCTAGGTGACAACAAAAGGGATGTGGTTCTTGTTGTCTTTGTTTTTATATTTCAGAAGGTGGTCTCTGGTTATGGCAGTAGCTCTTCTTATTTGAGTGTCTGTTGTTTTGGGGTAGAACCTTGTCTGATGAAATCTTGTCTGAGCTCCTGCAGTTGTTGATCCCAGTCTGTCGGGTCTGAGCAAATACGATTGTACCATATTGCTTGGCTGAAAATAATGGAGCGCCTTATATGCTTGGGGTGGAAGCTGTCACTTCTCAGGTGGGTCCGTCTGTCTGTTGGTTTGTGAAAAACAGAAGTTACAAGGGTGTTGTCTTTCAGTTAAACGGTGGTGTCAAGGAAGCTGACTTCTGTTTTTGAGTAATTCAGCATCAGCTTTATGTTGGGGTGAAAAGAATTCTATTCTTTATGAAAATGGAGGAGGTACTCCTCATTGTTGGGGACCCAAGTGGCTGGACCAGACCAAAGGGTTGCCCACGTAACACTTGGCTGTGGCAGATAGAGGGTCATTTCCGGAGGGTGGGACTGGACTGCACGTCTGCCTGGGGGGTTGCCAACAGGGATCCCAAGTTGTTTCTTCGTGTAGTGGGTGCGCCAACACACTGTACCAGTGCAGGCCCCCCAACTTGACTTGACAGTGTACAACTTGTATAACAGTGTAAATTTGCTGTGCCCTCAAAATAACTCAACACACAGTCATTAATGTCTAAACCACTGGCAACAAAAGTGAGCACACCCCTAAGTGTAAAATGTCCAAATTGTGCCCAAAGTGTCAATATCTTGTGTGGCCACCATTATTTTCCAGCACTGCCTTAACTCTCTTGGGCATGGAGTTCACACGAGCTTCACAGGTTGCCACTGGAATCCTCCTCCATGACGACATCACAGAGCTGGTGGATGCTAGAGACCTTGCGCTCCTCCACCTTCCATTTGAGGATGCCCCACAGATGCTCAATAGGGTTTAGGTCTGGAGACCTGCTTGGCCAGTCCAGTACCTTTACCTTCAGTTTCTTTAGCAAGGCAAAGGTCATCTTGGAGGTGTGTTTGGGGCCGTTGTTGGCATACTGCCCTGTGGCCCAGTTTCCAAAGGGAGGGGATTATGCTCTGCTTCAGTAGGTCACAGTACATGTCGGCATTCATGGTTACCTCAATGAATTGTAGCTCCCCAGTGCCAGCAGTACTCGTGCAACCCCAAACCATGACACTCCCACCGCCATGCTTGTCTGTAGGCAGGACACACTTGTCTTTGTACTCCTCACCTGGTTGCCGCCACACATGCTTGACACCATCTGAACCAAATAAGTTTATCTCGGTCTCATCAGACCACAGGACGTAGTTCCAGTAATCCATGTCCTTAGTCTGCTTGGCTTTCTTCTAGGACAACAGCCATGCAGACCAATTTGATGCAGTGTGCGGTGGGCATATGGTCTGAGCACTGACAGGCTGACCCCCCCACCCCTTCAACCTCTGCAGCAATGCTGGCAGCACTCGTACGTCTATTTTCAAAAGACAGCCTCTGGATATGACACTGAGCACGTGGCACTCACCTTCTTTGGTCGACCATGGAGAGGCCTGTTCTGAATGGAGCCTGTCCTGTTAAACAAGGCCTGTGCGCTGGAGCTGGGGAGTCCTCTACAGCGCATCTTTAACCTGAGCCTGAAACAGGGGAGAGTCCTGAGGCTTTGGAAAACATCTTGCATCACACCAGTCCCAAAGGTATCGCGTCCTAGTGAGCTGAATGACTTCCGGCCTGTCGCTCTGACGTCGCATGTGATGAAGACCATGGAGAGGCTGCTGCTTCACCACCTGAGGCCACAGGTCCACCACTCCCTCGACCCTCTGCAGTTCAAATACCAGGAGAAGGTGGGAGCGGAGGATGCCATCATCTATATGCTTCACTGATCCCTCTCCCACTTGGACAGAGGCAGTGGTGCTGTAAGAATTATGTTTCTGGACTTCTCTAGTGCCTTCAACACCATCCAACCTCTGCTCCTTAGGGACAAGTTGACAGAGATGAGAGTAGATTCACACCTGGTGCCATGGATCGTGGACTATCTTACAGACAGACCTCAGTATGTGCGTCTCGGGAACTGCAGGTCTGACATTGTGGTCAGCAGCACAGGAGCGCCACAGGGGACTGGACTTTCTCCGGTCCTGTTTAGCCAACATACATCGGACTTCCAATACAACTCGGAGTCCTGTCACGTGCAAAAGTTCACTGACGACACTGCTATGGTGGGCTGCATCAGGAGTGGGCAGGAGGAGGAGTATAGGAACCTAATCAAGGACTTTGGTGTCTAAACACCAGCAAAACCAAGGAGCTGGTGGAGGATTTTAGGAGGACAAGGCCCCTCATGGACCCCGTGATCATCAGAGGTGACTGTGTGCAGAGGGTGCAGACCTATAAATACCAGACCGTGCAGCTGGATGATAAACTGGACTGGACTGCCAATACTAATGCTCTGTGTAAGAGAAGACAGAGCCGACTATACTTCCTTAGAAGGCTGGCGTCCTTCAACATCTGCAATAAGATGCTGCAGATGTTCTACCAGATGGTTGTGGTGAGCGCCCTCTTCTACGCGGTGGTGTGCTGGGGAGGCAGCATAAAGAAGAGGGACGCCTCATATCTGGACAAACTGGTGAGGAAGGCAGGCTCTGTTGTAGACACGGAGCTGGACAGTTTAACATCCGTGGCAGAGCGACGGGCGCTGAGCAGGCTCCTGTCAATCATGGAGAATCCACTAAACAGGATCATCTCCAGACAGAGGAGCAGCTTCACTGACAGACTGAGGAGACCCCACACTATGCGACTCTTCAATTGCACCCGGGGCGGGGGGTAAACGTTAATATTATACGCACTTATTGCCTGTCTGTTATACCTTCATTGTTATCACTCTTTAATTTAATATTGTTATTATCAGTATGCTGCTGCTGGAGTATGGGAATTTTTCCCTTGGGATTAATAAAGTATCTATCTGTCTGTCTGTGGAGGTGTTATAAGGTGGGTTTTAAAGAATTTAACTTAAGTGTAGAGAAACTTCTCACTTCAACTGTATGATCATGTACATAAAGTCTCACATTATTTTTTTTTTTTTAAACTGCAAGTTGATGAACTGGATGATCTGCACCTTGCTGGCAGTACCAGTTACCCAGCAGATATCAAACAGCTTATGTCTTTTTAATAATTTCAAGATCGTCCATATGTAACCCTAGACAAATCATAGCACTCTTCGCCCCAGTGTAGCGTATAAAATATTCCCCATCTCTGTAAGCCACCTTCTGTGGTTCTTTTTTCAGTTAGGAGTCCCTCCTCCTCCTCAGCAATTCTCCTTAAACACTTGGAACAGCTATAGAAACACAATTTATATTTCCTGTTCTACTGGACTGATGACCGTACCTTTTGTAATAGGACTATAGATTAGTACCCAATGGTCCGGCTCTTGAAAGGGAAGCCTGAAGATTTGTTTTAATTTAATTCTGTAACTAAATCTTCAAGTAAACTATTTGAATGACTTGCTGAAGCATATTTTCAATTGCCGTCTTTTCAATTTGTCCTGAACAGGTATCGTATCATATCATTGATTGGTTATTTCCTGTATAGCAGTCTTAGAAATATGTAAAACTGTTGGCATCCCAAGGAGTAAAGAGACGACTGTGTGTTCACGTGAGCTTTCATTGCTACCCTGACATTCGTCATTTGTTTGTGTCAAGTCAAATTTATTTATAAAAGCACATTTTAAGAACAGAAGTTGCTGTACAAAAGAACATGTAAGTCTACCATAATGCTTTGAAAAGCTTGGTCATAACTTGTAACTCAATGTCTGTGTACTCACAATTTTATTTTCTTTTTTACCTTTTGTACAGGAGGCAAATCTTATTGCTGTTCTGAATGTGGCAAACAATTTCCTCATTTAAGAAAGCTCCAGATTCACATAAGAATTCACACCGGAGAGAAGCTGTACTGCTGTTCTGTTTGTGGCAAACGATTCTGTTGCAGGAGTGGTCTTTACGAACACAATAAAATGCACACTGGTGAGAAGCCATTTTGCTGTTCTGAATGTGGCCATCGATTCTCGAGACTCGCCGATCTTCGCAGCCACACAAGAGTTCACACCGGAGAGAAGCCGTATTGCTGTTCCGAATGTGGCAAACAGTTTTCGCACAAGAACACTCTTATAAGGCACATGATAACTCATACGGGAGAGAAGCCATACTGGTGCTCTGAATGTGACAGACGATTCTGTACCAACAGTGAACTTCAGAACCATAAAACGTTTCACACTGGAGAGAAGCCGTATTCTTGTTCAGAATGCGGCAAACAGTTTTCAATAAGTAGGACTCTTCAGATCCACAAAAGAATACACAGTGGAGAGAAGCTGTATTGCTGTTCGGAGTGTGGTAAACGATTCACACAAATCGCCAATCTCCAGACTCATGCAAGGATTCACACCGGAGAGAAGCCATTTTGCTGTTTAGATTGTGGTAAACACTTTTCAGCGATGAGTGCACTGGAGATACACAAAAGGACTCACACCGGAGAGAAGCCATATTCCTGTTCTGAATGTGGCAAACAGTTCAGACAAATCTCCAATCTGCAGACTCACACAAGGATTCACACTGGAGAGAAGCCATTTTGCTGTTCAGAATGTGGCAAGCGGTTTTCTGAAAGGAGCAGTCTTAAGAAGCACCAAGCAATCCATACGGGAGAGAAGCCGTATTGCTGTTCTGAATGTGGCAAGCGATTTTCAGTAAAGAGGGATCTTTTGGTACACTCAAGGATTCACACTGGAGAGAAGCCATTTTGCTGTTCTGAATGTGGCAAACAGTTTTCACAAAAAGGCACTCTACAGAACCACAAAAAAATTCACAGTGGTCCCGCCACAATGAATAGACAAGACCACTCAAGTGTACCTTGAGCGAGAAAACGGGACACACGGCAGTGGTCAGTTGAAGGTACAGAGGAGCACACGCACTGTTAATTTTATGCAACAAATCCCGAATTTCCAGGTAAAGGATATCCCAGAAGGGCTTGTACAAAACTGGAAACTAAAACAGTAATCTGTACATGCAAAGTAAGTAAGATAACTGAGTTGGAACCATTGTAGAAAAAATGCAAAGAAATAGAGAGAGATTGGAATATCTTTAGAGACCAGTAAAAGAAGAAATAATAGAGGAAAACATCAGCATTTATACCAACATTTAATGCTAAATTGAGTTGAAAACATGTTCAGAAAATAGAAGATCAAATGAAGGAAACATAAACACAATGACACCATGGATGATCCGAAATGAAGAAGAAGATTAAGATGATCTGTGGAGTGGTGGCATTTAATGGGGTCCTTGCAGAAATATAACAGGTGAAGGTGTGGAGTTGTATCTTAACACAAGAGGACTGCAACTTCACAATGGCAAACAACAAACTCAGAATTCATTTATAACCCTAAAATGTCCGAAGATATAAACCAAAATACAAAGACCCCTAAGTTCTGTAGAGTATTAAAGGGAGGGGCACCCTGTGGCAACTTTGCTACCAGACACAAAAGATCCTCAAGGATGTAATAAAGAAGCGGCCTGCGTCAGCAAACCACAGAGAGAAGCAGAAATGCGACCTCAGGCCATGCCATTGCTTATATTTGTAACAGATGAAGAATCTGAACTCGGAGGGGAAGACACCCGGTGCAGAGGCCTACCCAGCTTGTGACTATGGCACCTCATATCCCTGCACTGGGGTATGGCAGAGTGTACAGATAAGCAAGAATTTACAAACGTCTGCACCAACAATAGTGTGACTGCTGTGGAACCGAATGAGTCGTATGGCACAAAAGGCCAGTTGCTGGTAACTAAAGCAGATGTCACATTACGTGACTTCGAGTCATGGGGGTATGTCCAATTTGCTGACCTCCATGGCTGATCTCACAGGATCATGTCAGTTTGAGTCATTGTGAAGGGTGGCTGTGTAATATGACTTGTCCAAGAATGTGTCACGGAGTGCTCCCAGCTCACTAACGTTATGTAAATGAAGACTGAAAATCACCGGAAATGCTGCATAACGTGACCAGGGCTGTTGATAGCTGGACTGGGATTGACTATTCTTCTGGATTTTTGTGAATTTTTTGGTAATATGTAGAACCTTCTTGGTCTTGGAAACTTTGGACCCTTTAGATATGATGTCTGGTTTTGATCAATTTTCAGGGTGGCACATGAAAATCCAAACTATCTTCGACTCCAATGTTGGCGTACGTTTCTTAGCACGTACACAAATGTACGCAGCCCGATTCTTTTTGCAGTTTGCAACTGACCCAGTCTTATGCCACTTCTTCACCAACTCGTGAATACCACTCTTTGCTGGTAGGTTTACACCAGGAAGCTTCTGTGTGAAAATGTCCCGCGTTTCCTTAAAAGAACCGGTAGACACATACACCTCCACTACTCCAAATCCTCTGTTGCAGAGAATACATCTCCAGGATCTCTTTCACGCCCGTCTGTACCCACTGGCTCACAGCTTCCTTACTAATGCACAGTTGGGGCTGCTGACCCCGTCGCGACAATGAGGCTCCGTCTGTATAGTAGCTCGTGCCAGCCATCGGAGATGGTTTGCTTTTTCGTGCACCACCCTTTACCTTTATTGTGCATTTCATCAATTATATTAGAAACTTGTTGTTGGGTTTCCTGAAAAATGGGGTTGTTTAATTTGTGGTAACAGTGCCCATCATTCAATTCTATTGACTGGATTATGCAGATTGATTCAAAAAGATTCATCTGATTTCATATTTTTATAACCGTCAGGCGCCTGGGATACAATCACATACCGACTGAAAGGGGGTGAGGGGGCGGTCATAGAGTTTCTGACTGTCACCAGAAGATGGCTCCCTTCAGTCTGCGCATTTCTCAACAACGAGCTCACCCAGCACAGGATTGATTGGATGTAAAGGAGCCCACGATTTGTCCCTCCACTTTTTGGCCCCCCAAGATCACCAGATCTCACGCCATGTGTCACGTTAAGGATTCTGTGTATGTGCCACCACTCCCAGCAACACTGGCATTGAAAGAGCTGTGAGTACAGTGACACCCGACATGGGATGAATCTGACTATCATGTCGATGTTGTCCGCACAGCTGCAGGAGGTCATGTTGAGCACTTGGACAATTACATCATAAACTTTATGCTCACCTAAACCGTTTACAATTCTGTAATGCTATACAAGGGAGTGCATAATAACCAAACCCGTTTCAGTTTTTACTCCCTCACGTCAAGTCTAGCCATGGTTGGCACCTGTGCCCCGTAAACCCAAATCCCAATATTCTTATTTTCTTTCATAAAAGAAAATGATAAGTCCTAGAAGGCTGTAACAGAAAGATACAACAGAAAAAGTAAGTATGATGATGTCTTACATAATCGGGTCGGGGGTCCCTTCTAAGAGGGGCTGGCATGCTTGATAGAAACAGATTTAGATTGGGCTGCAAGGCCTTTTTTAACGTGGTCACCAATACTTTTGTTATTCTCTTTCCTCCTGTGGGTTTACTGAATTTCTTTTCAGTTCTAATAGCTTTATTTAGTTACTTGGGGTTGATTTTCTACTTTATAGTAAAGTTTACCAGATGGGGGAAAGTGCGGTATAGGCCAAGCCGTCAGCCTTTGACAAGTAGGCCGAAAAGCCTGGCAGTCACAGGCGTTTACTGTTTGTTGTGTTCATAACCTTCTATTATATTTATCTTTTAATGTTCAATCCCTTCGGGTACTTAGTATTTAATATATTTATCTGTTTTTGTTCATTATATCTTTTGATCTTGATGCCATTCCAGGGGCCTCATGTATAATGCCGTGTGTAGAACTCGCACTATAACATGGCATAAGCACAAAAGCCGAAATGTGCTTACGCACAGAAAATTACAGATGCAGGAATCTGTGCATACTCCAACTTCCACGTTCTTTCGCTACATAAATCCCGGTCAGCGTGGAAATTAGCGCACGTGCACGAGCTTACTGCCCCACCCCAACTCCTCCCAGAATTACGCCTCTTTGAATATGCAAATCAATATAAATAGCCCCTCACCGTCAGCGCTTCAGCAAGACAATGGCAAAAGCACGTGGAAAAACCAAAAAAAAAAAACTTCAGCGATTGTGAAATGGAGGTCCTGCTAGCTGAAATAGAGGCCAGGAAAAATGTTTTATTTGGCAACCTAGGAAGCGGCATCAGCAACAAAAGGAAAGTGATGGAGTGGCATAGCGTGGCGGACGCAGTCAAGAGTGCTGGGGCAGAAGATCGTACTGTGAGCGAATTAAAAAAGAAGTGGTCAGACATCAAAGTTGCCGTGGCAGCTCATCGTCTGCATGTTAGCTCCACTGGAGGAGGTACTGAACTCCCGGAGCTCACACCATTTGAACAGCGAGTTGCAGCAATAATTGGCGACACACTCATTGTCGGCATTCTACCTGCGGGTGAGGGAGATTCTGACATCACCGCAGGTGCCGGTGAGTTTTTATTTCTTTTTTGATTACCATTATCTATACTCGTGTAAAAACTTTGCATGAGTTATAAGACAAAACAATCGGGTGTTAATTACTGTTTATTTACTTCTAGACAACAATAGTACAAAAGCTGACCCAAATGAGGAGAACATGGTTCCAGGCGATGATGGTGCTGCTTCTGTGCCGACCACATCTTCGGGCGCTGGCTGCTCACACACTCCTGCTTCGGAAACTGGTGGACGATCATCTGGCCGTGTACTCACTGATGCAGTCCTAGAATCACAAAATGCATTGGTGGATGCGGTGAGAGATGTGGCCAGTGCACAACGGGATGTAGCCAATGAACTAAGAAATATCAAGGCCGTATTGCATGACATTAGCGAAAAATTAACTGTATTTGGTAGGAAAATAAATGATGAATCTACTTACCTGTTTTTACATTCTGTTAACTACATTCATTCGACATTGTAATGCTGTCCGGTGTGGCTGATCATTTGGTGGTCAGGTTCATCATACCGCATCTCTTCAGGTACCGGCAAGTTACGAAGGAGTGCCATATTATGTAGAATGCTACATGCTTGCATGATGCGACAGACTTTGTGTGGACTATAGAGCAGCACTCCACCAGTCTTATCCAGGCAGCGCCAACAGCCCTTAAGCTGCCCTATAGTACGTTCTACCACCGCCCGAGCCCGTGAGTGAAGGTCAGTATAACGTCGCTCTTGTTCAGTCAGTGTGTTGGCAAGAGGGGTGAGGAGCCACGTCTTCAGCGGGTACCCACAGTCACCTAAGTAATTGTGTTATATGGTTACATCATACAGATAAAGTACAACTGTGACCAAAAAGGTAATAAATGTCTTATCTTACCGAGAAGCCAGCCATCACGCACAGCACCATTTTCATGTTTGTTCCCCACACTACTATGTCTCAGGATGAATGAATCATGAGTTGAGCCAGGCCATCTCGCAACAACATTAGTGAGCCGCATTTTCGCATCACTGATGACTTGCACATTAATAGAGTAAAAATGCTTTCTATTCACATACACAAATTCATTCTGTGACGGTGCCTTTATAGCAATGTGTGTGCAGTCGACCGCTCCGATTACATTGGGAAAACCGGACATTGCTGCAAATTGCGCTTTGATGTTTGCCTGTTCAACCGTAGTGTACGGAAATCTTATATATCTGCTTGACAAGCGATAATACCATCCCATACAGCTGGCATGGCACAACTCAGTGATGACTGAGAAATACCCGATCGGTCAGCTAGTTCACGCTGAAAAGCTCCTGTGGCTAAAAACCCGAGAGTGGACAAAACTTGCAAAGAAGCAGGTAGAGCACAATTCCTCAAAGTCTTCCTTTGTAAAGCTGGCGCCAGTTCAGCACACAGCGCCAAGAGGATCGCTCTTGGAAATCTAAACCGACTTAGAAGCCAGTGATCATCATGTGCCAAGAAATCGGTTTGATCTTGGAATACGCGTTCTCTTCTAAGCCTTCCATTTGCGAGGTCCTCTAGCAACGCAGCCATGCCAGTGGAATAGTTTGGCCATTCTGTGCACCATTATATTGTTACAGGTTGATTACAATCCGGTGCCTTACATTCATGAACGATATGCGGTTAACTTCAGTGTATTTGATAAAGCCGCCGTCGTGGATGTGGATCTAAGAAAAGGTTCACCACACAGGAACAGTAGCACTGCTTTGACGCTGGGTGCCGCCAGTCTGCAAAACCGAGCGGACAACTTGCGTACGACAAGGCATGAGGTACCGTGGAAAAGTGCGTGGCTTTACGCCAAGTGTAGGTTTTATACATCGCGATTTGAACGTGGAAACATTTCTGTGCGTACGCACCGTTTATACATGAGGCCCCTGGAGAGCTAATCTTAAACTCTGGGTACCTATGTGATTAAAATGTCTCATCAAAGGGGTATTTACTTTTGTTTGTTTGTGAGATGCTGTTGAAGTCTTAGTCTAAGTTTATTTTTAGTTCCCCTTTTATACAATTTTGAACAACGTTTACATGATGTATAATACCGTATTTACTCCTGTACCACACGCCCTCGTGTAAGACGCACACCCTCATTTTTACAAAGAAAATTGCGAAAAAAGTTTTGCCCGTGTACGACGCGTTGTGATCGTATAGGAAGTGTTTAGAGAGAGAGAGAGAGAGTGAGTGAGTGCGGGTGAGCGAGCAAGCGAGAGAGAGAGAGAGAGAGAGAGCCCAAGAAGAAGAAGTAAACATTACAGAATTACATTTCCTCGTGTATGACGCGCACCTGATTTTCTAATGCTAATTTTTGGGAAAAAATGTTCACGTGATACACACGTAAATACGGTATTACTTGTATCCCAATACTCCTGGCGGAAAGTAGGTCTTAACATTCTGACTCGTAATAATTCCGTTCGTATTCCACTTGTCTTTTAGGTTTCTGTCTATGCTTTGTACCTTCCTAGTAATGAGGTAGTCTTTCAAGCTCTTATTTTATTTTTTATAAGCTGCTATTAATTTATATTGTTTTAAAATATCATGATTTTTGTAAGTTGTCAAACTCTATTTGTCCTTCTCCTCCCCGTCCCCATAGTGTGATGCCGTCACCACCACCACCATACACCGCGTTCCAAATTATTATCATAAAGATTAACTATTTGGTTTTTCATTTAAACTCATGGATGGTATTTTGATCACCTGTGATAATTAGTTTGCCAGGTGAGCCCAAATTAAAGGAAAAACTACTAAAGAAGGATGTTCCACATTATTAAGCAGACCACCATTTTCAAGCAATATGGGAAAGAAAAAGGATCTCTCTGCTGCCGAAAAGCGTGAAATAGAAGGTATGAAAACCTTAGATATTTCACGAAAACTTAAGGGTGATCATCGTACTGTTAAAAGATTTGTGGCTGACTCGGAGCACATAAAGGCAAAATGAGGAAGGTTTCAGCCAGGCAAATACATCGGATTAAGAGAGCAGCTGCTGAAATGCCATTACAAAGCAGCAAACCGGTATTTGAAGCTGCTGGTGCCTCTGGAGTCCCACGTTCGTTCGAACATCAAGGAGCAGGATCCTCCAGAGGATTGCAGTTACGCATAAACCTTGTATTCGGCCACTCCTAACCAAGGCTCACAAGCTGAAATGGCTGCAGTGGGCCCAGAACTACATGAAGACTTGTTTACAGATGGTCCAGATGGATGGTTGGTGGACGGCCACCATGTCCCAACAAGCCTGTGACGTCAGCGAGGAGGTGGCGGAGTCATGGGGAGAGAGAGCTGGCCGGTCCCTGAAGGTGTGAAAATGACCTCTGAAAAGTATGTGGAGTTTCTGACTGACCACGTTCTTCCATGGTATAAAAAAGAAGAACCGTGCTTTCCGTAACAAAATCATCTTCATGCATGACAATGCACCATCTCATGCTGTCATCATTGGCTGCTATCGGCATGAAAGGGGAGAAACTCAAGGTGTGGCCTCCATCCTCTCCTGACCTCAATCCTATTGAGAACCTTTGGAGCCTCTGAGGGTGGAAGGCAGTTTACATCCAAGCAGCAGCTCGGGGAGGCGATTCTGACATCCTGCAAAGAAATTCAAGCAGAAACTCTCCAATTAGTCCAGTGGATCGAGACTTGTATTTTAAAATGAGCTCATCAAGAACACGGGGACACAGTTGGAAACTTGTTAAGGGGAAATTTCACACAAACATTAGGAAGTTTTTCTGTACACACAGAACGATAGACACTTGGAATAAGAGACCAAGTAGTGTGGTAGACAGTAAGACGTTAGGGACTTTCAAAACTCGACTTGATGTTTTATTGGAGGAAGCAAGTGGAGAGGACTGGCGAGCTTTGTTGGGCTGAATGGCCGGTTCTCGTCTCGAGTGTTCTCATGTTCTAATTTCTTTCTTTTTAGAGTCCTGTCTTAGATGTTGAAGTTAGAGCAGAGTCAGTTCAGAGAGTAGCAGATGTCACAGACCAACCAGAGGTATGCAAACATTTTCACATTTTTGTTTAAATATAAAAGAATCTGATAAAAACATCGCGCCTGTTTGTTTGTATTACGGAATTATACAAATGGACTAATCTAAAGCAAGTTTACTTTGAAAATCACTGGAGTATAAGTAGAAGAACTGTGTACATTTTCACGTTGTGTTCCAATGTGAACCTTAATGTAGTGAGGAATTTCAGGATTCTTTAGCTGGATAAATTAAAAAAAAAATCCTTTTAATTACACCAGGATTATGTTTTATGGTAGGAGCTGCAATGCTGGAAGCAAAGGCAAAATACTGTAAGAGGTGTATACAGTATGTCAGTAAGCTTGTGGGACACGTACAACACCTCTATGGTGTCCAGCATTTAGTCTCTTACTCTTCTTTATTTCAGTTTAGAAGTACAAGGATTTATTAATAAAGCATCCTACTTTAGGTAATTAAGTTTCAGTTGTTATCTCGGACCTCTGAGGCCATCTCCTCCTTTTTCATCCAGCCATCCATCCATTTTCTAACCCGCTATATCCTGACTACAGGGTCGTGGGGGGTCTGCCGGAGCCAATCCCAGGCAACACAGGGCGCAAGGCAGGAAACAAACTCCGGGCAGGGCGCCAGCCCACCGCAGGGCACACACTACTGACAATTTAAGACCCCCAGTGCACCGAACATGCATGTCTTTGGACTGTGGGAGGAAACCCACGCAGACACGGGGAGAACATGCAAACTCCACGCAGGGAGGACCCGGGAAGTGAACCCATACTGCGAGGCAGCAGAGCTACCCACTGCGCCACCGTGCTGCCCCACTCTCTCCATGCTATTTCTAAAACAAACACTATAGCACTTTTTTTTTTTTTTTTTGTTCAAAGCAAAGCAAACCAAAACACTTGATGCTCAATAACTATACTTCTTCTTCTTCTTTCAGCTCTTCCCTTTAGGGGTTGCCACAGCAGATCGTGAGTCTTTAAAGGCTGAGACTGAAGGGGCATCTCTTATAGTAGCAGGCAGACCACTCCACAGTTTAGGGGCCCTGTAACTAAAAGCTCGACCTCCCACTGTTATTTTATTAATCCTTGGAATCCTAAGCAGACCGGCATCTTGAGATCTTAATGTGCGCTCAGGTTTGTAAGTCATGATAAGTTCAGACAAGTAAGCCGGACCTCGGCCATTTAATGCTTTATATGTTAAAAGGAGGATTTTGAAATCTGCCCTGAATTTAACTGGGAGCCAGTGTAAGGATTTAAGAACTGGAGTTATGTGTTCATATTTTCTTGTTCTTGTAATAATACTTGCAGCGGCATTTTGGATTAACTGGAGGCTGAATAAAGAACAGTTTGAACAGCCAGTGAACACTGCATTGCAGTAGTCAATCCTACTAGAGATAAATGCAGGAATTAATTTCTCAGAATCCTGTTTATTTAGAAAGCACTTTAATTTCCTAACATTTTTAAGATGGAAGAAACATGATTTGGACAACTTTGTAATATGTGCTTTAAATGACATGCTAGAGTCAAAGATAACTCCTAGATTGCGGGCTGATTCAGTAAAATTAATTGGGATTCCAACTGAGTTAAATGACGACAAAATATTGCTGTGATCAGCGTCATTCCCTCCAACAATTAACATCTCTGTTTTATCTATTTAAAGACAAGTAGTTCTCATTCATCCACTCTTTTAATTCGCTAACACAACTAATTAAAGACAACATCTGAGAAACTTCATTTGATTTAAATGAAAGGTATAACTGGGTGTCATCTGCATACGAGTGAAAATTAACATTATGTTTCCTAATGAGAGATCCCAGTGGACGCCTGTAAAGTGAAAACAGTAAAGGTCCTGAGTACTGAGCCCTGCGGGACACCATATTGAACTTCTGTGTATAATGATGGAGTACTGTCTGCACATTTCTGTACATATTGGAATCGATTTGATAAATAAGAATTGAACCAAGCGAGCACAGGGCCTGTAAGCCCAACATCGTTTTCTAGCCTGTGCAGTAAAATCGAATGGTCGAAGACGGGGTCCTGAAATAAGATTCTTAAATTGTAACGGCCACATAGCCGATGAAGTGTTGTAACCCTGATGGTGCAGGATAGGGAAGTACGTGTTTTGCAAAGTGCTGTCTCTATAAAACTAGCCATAGCTGAATTGCGTAGTCAAAGGAGGGTGAGGTGCCAATTCCTCTTTTTTAAAGACTACCGTACTGATCTAATGTGTCATCTTCAGCTACTTGCAAACTCTATGTGACCTCAAAATGAACTGCCAATCAAGTTGGGTATAAAAAGAGGGAAACTCCCTGCTGACAGGTGGCTGCCTGTAGCAAACTGAGCTGACAGCTGCTGCGGCCTCCTGCTCACCAAGAATAAAGAAACTGCTTTTTACTTTACATTGGTGTCCATCTCCTGTCGTTGCCGGCTTTCAGTGACCACAAGTATCGTCACATAAGACCTACAATGAGAATCCTGTACTTGAAACGATGTTCAAACACTCTTACTTTTAAAAATCCCATATCTAATATTCTCACATATTCAGCTCACACTTTACACAATTTTCAGCATATGCAAAAAAAAAAAGCTCTCTATCTAAAAATATCACACAAGAAAAATAAATCAATAAAGATGAATACAGTATTTCACAATTAGATCTACGAGGTGTGTGATTTTCTTACAGAATGTGGCATCGTAATCGCTTTGGGGTAGAAAGTGTTCACCGGTCTTGTAGTCCGCGCTCTAATGGACCTTCATCTCTGTTTGTGTGCGGAGTGATACAAGCCCTTCATGACGCTGGATGTCTTCCGCCAACGTCAAGGGGTGTAGATGACTTCCAAGGTAGGCAAAGGGGTGTTTGGTGATTTTCTCTGAAGAGTGTTTTCGTCAGCTGCCCAAGCTATTTCTTGAGTATCCCACGAGTCAGGAAATTCTCAGTGGAGGAAAGATACAAGGTGAGCCAAAAAGAACTACATTTCAAATGTTTATTCTATAAAAACGCTACAAGATAAAAAATCAGTTTCATCACGACACAAGAAAAGTGCACGCCAAATAGATTTTTTTTCATTGTGTTTTAAAAATGATGTCTTCAAGGTGGTGGCCATCATTCACAATACACTCTTCGTGACGATTTCTGAACACTCTCATGACTCGCTCGGCCATTTCGTGGTAAAAACCGTCCTTGAGGGCTTCAAGGTTTGTGTGTATACCTTCGACTTGAGAAGAAATCGCATGCAGCGAGATCAGGCCACCTGACATCGCCATGGAGGGAGATCAGCTTCCCCGGAAACATCTCCCACAAAACTTGCATGGATCGCCGTGCAAGCTGTTGACATCAGACATCCACCACATCCATTTCTTCCAGTTCTCCAGCATTTCAATGCAACGTTCTGAAGTGACGGTGACCGTTGCTCCCCCCTAAGGGCCTACAATGACTGTGATGGCGCACCAAACTAACACGTGTGCTCACTGTGCGGGAGTCTCTGATGAAGTTCACTGGTGTTGGTTCTAGTCCACTAGTGCTTATTTATGCAACCATTCAAATGGAAATGTGCTTCGTCGCTGATGTCGCATGACGATGGCATCTCGTAACTCTCGAACTGTTTTCAGAATGTTGGCGCACAACTCTCTACGGCTCTCGGTGAGTTCCTGCACTGCCATCATTTTGTATGGAAATGAAGATCCTCATGCAAAATCAAAGACGTGTTGGAAATGCCCAAGGCAGAAGTACGCTGAATGTCTAGAAGACTCCAAAATGGACACCCTTACAGCTTACGGCTTTGTGCCTCCTAACATTGCTCTTTTTCGAAAACTGCTTACCACATTCAGAACAGCAGTATGGCTTTTCTCCACTGTGAATGCTCTTGTGGGTCTGAAGATTACACTTGTGTGAAAATCGTTTGCCACATTCAGAACAGCAAAATGGCTTCTCTCCAGTGTGAATTCTCGAGTGCGACAAGAGATCCTTCGTCACTGAAAATCGCTTGCCACATTCAGAACAGCAAAATGGCTTTTCTTTAGCATGAACGCTTTTGTGGGTCTGAAGATTACACTTCTGAGAAAACTGTTTGCCACATTCTGAACAGCAGTATGGCTTCTCTCCCGTATGAATGACTTGGTGCTTCTTAAGGCTGCTTCTTACGGAAAACTGCTTGCCACATTCTGAACAGCAATGTGGCTTCTCTCCGGTGTGAATGCTTCTGTGGGTCTGAAGGTTACACTTGCGTGAAAACGGTTTGCCACACTCTGAACAGCAAAATGGCTTCTCTCCCGTGTGAATTCTCGAGTGCACGACGAGATCCTTCTTCATGGAAAATCGCTTCCCGCATTCAGAACAGCCAAATGGCTTTTCTCCGGTGTGAATACTTTTGTGGGTCTGAAGGTTACACTTGTGTGAAAACTGTTTACCACATTCTGAACAGCAATATGGCTTCTTACCAGTATGGATTTTATTGTGTTCGTAAAAACTACTCCTCTGACGGAATCGTTTGCCACATACAGAACAGCAATAAGATTTGTCTCCTGTGCAAAGGTAAAAAGGAAAAATTAAAACTTCTTTTCAGTGCACTGTCCCAATATCGATATTACAACATTAAATAAATGCTGGTTGAAGATACGAACAAGCTTTTCAAAGAATAAGACTTATTTTGTCTTGGTACAGTAATATATTGCTCTGCTTTCCCCTTTTGTATTATATTAATGTGTAGCCTTTGTCAGAATGTCTCTAATCTCACAGACGTACCGCTGTTTATCAGGTATTGTACCATATAACTTCTCCCCACCTTCCCTTCTACATCCATAATCTCAGGCAACTAGGTGTAGTAAAAGACAAGCAGGAGTTAAGTTACAATTTAAATAATGGATTATTGGTAATACCCATAAATAATAACAATATGCAAAGTACAAGTGAATATTAGCAACCATACAACCTGATTAAATGGTGATGTGTAGTTTCAGGCGGCACACGGACCTGTTAGTTATTTAAAGTGTCTCTATCTAAGGCCTCATTTGTGATCAGCTTTCTTCAGCACAGGCTGCATGCCCGTCTCAATATGGCTGCCGAGCTGAGTTCTTCATTGTGTTGTCCTTTTCAGTTCATCAGTTTGGTAAGACAGAGTGTGAGGTTAAGCAAGCAGATTTATAGATTTTTCTGTCCAACCCCTACAGCCAATAGGACATTGTGGTACTTAACGACTTCTGATACAAACCAGTTCCAAACAGGCAATGGGGGAATAGAACATCTTCACAGCTGCCATCCTTCCAAACCATATGTTAAGGTAAAGCTTGGCAGTTAGGTGTGTCTTCCGATTGTACATAAAATGATGAAATATTACACAGCAGGTTTATTATTTTCCAACACTAACAGTTTCATGAACACTTCAAAAGAATCACTTTAGTTTACTGTATTATTTTTGAATTTCCATTGTGTATGATTGTGTGTACCACCTTAGCTGCATTGTCTACATACAGGGTGAGCCAAAGCAAAGTACCCCATTTCTCAAAGTCATTGCGTGAGGTAGAGGCAGCCGAGTGGGTGGGGGGGGATCCTTTGATAGGCCATCCCTTGTAGTCTTCAGTCGGCCACAGGCCTTGGTCCGGTGCGCACCATTCTTCAAAGTAAGCGAATCCATCATCGATACGCAACGCACCTTCTGAACGCACTTCAGCATGCCTCCGTTACTGAGTGAGGATGACTGTACACAAACAGGAGGGCGCGCAGCTAAATGAACACCCCGTCTTTTTTTAAAAAAGTAGAAGAATCAAAGCAGATGAGGAAACAAAAGACTGCTACATAAAGAGAGGTGGTAGGCAGAATGTCAAAATGACCTCTTAGTTGCTTTTCTCTGACTGCAGAGATTTTTAGAAAATCCATCCATTATCCAACCCACTATATCCTAACTACAGGGTCACGGGGGGTCTGCTGGAGCCAATCCCAGCCAGCACAGGGTGCAAGGCAGGAAACAAACCCCAGGCAGGGTGCCAGCCCATCACAGTTGTAGAAAATCAGTCCACAAACATCTCGGCCACACTGACATTCATCTGAGAAGCCAAAACACTGACGTGTCTGTCTGCAGATGGATCCTGGTGGTGACCTGTCAGGCGGTATTAGTTAACTGGGGGGGTCATTAGTATTGCTGGGGGCAGGACTTAATCGTTTATGGAGTGGCCTTAGCCCTGGATTTGACCCGACAAATCCGTGTGCCGGAGATTGAGCCGTTCTCTTCTCAGTACCACAGTCAGGCTCATTCTGTTATCCTTATTCCACCCTGACTTTAGTCCGTCTTCTCTCTTCTGATCATCCATACCTAACCTTACATGCTTGAGCGAATGTGTAAAGGGCAGGTGCACTTGACTACTTGTGGCACAAGATGGTGGACGTGGCCTTCACATAAGCCAATGGTGGAGCTTAGGGTCTCCTTTTATACTTTCTGCATTCGATATAAAACATCTGCTTTTAGTGTTTAAGCCTCTCCATGGTCTTACCGCAACTTACTACCTTCTTTAATATGTCCACATACTCCATCACATTCACTTCGTTCTTCTGACTCCACTATGCAGACTGCACATCATGGGTGGCTGGGCTTTTAGTGCAGAATCTCTAGTGTGACTTTAATAAACACAAATGCGCACCTAAACTGCCCAAAAAGTGATTAGGTTACACTTACTAAGTTTGTCAGTCAGTGTCCAACCCGCTATATCCTAACTACAGGGTCACGGGAGCCAATCCCAGGGCGCAAGGCAGGAAAAAACACGGGGCAGGGTGCCAGTTCACCGCAGGGCACACACACACACACACACACACTATGGACAATTTAGGACCACCAATGCACCCAACCTGCATGTCTTTGGATTGTGGGAGGAAACCCACACAGAGACACGGGGAGAACCCGGGAAGTGAATCCAGGTCTCCTAACTGTGAGGCAGCAGCGCTACCACTGCGTCACCTTACTAAGTTAGTAATTTTACTTCAAAATAAAAACACCTTTGCCCGTTTTTCACCATACAATATTAAACATCTCTACATGTTCAGGTTAGAATGCCTTTCCGGGCCCAAACCACTGAGCCAAACGCTCACATTTATTATTTTATTCACTTACTCTTTCCAGACCTACTTGGGGATGATGGTTGATCTTGCACAGTTCCAACAGCTAATGTGTCCTCAGTCCTCTCGGTGTCACACCGTAATGGCTCAGACGTCACCTCAGAACTCGTGTGCGTCTCAATGCTGACCGACGTCTCCTCGGCCTCTTCTTTAATGCTCCCTGACCCCGGTTCACAATCCTCATCCTTAATGCACAGACTCTCCTGTTTAGGGTGGTCAGACTCCCATCCATGGTCCTCTTCTTTAATACTCCCAGCGCTCATCTCCATTGTATTTATGTCAGCTACACACGTCTCCTCTTTCACATCCATCTTGGAGTAACTGTAACTGGCTGCTGAAAGAACAGGATTGAATTCCATCAGAACTGCACCATTTAGCTCTGAAATGCTTCGGTTTCTTTTCAGTCTCCCATCAGCTAAAGTTTGCGTCAAATCAAACAGTTTTGAGAAGTCACGCTATAGTAGATAACACTCTAGATATCACATTATCAAGTGTAGAAGTGGGGAGTGAAGATCCAGCAGGCTGGTGAAGGACCACCTCACACAATTGTGGCCCACCAGTATATTCATGTGTAAAAGTTCAAGTGCTAAATGGCCGGACACCACATACTAGTTAACTTAAAATGTGCTTATTGAATTTCTGTGAGAACTTTGTGGAAACAAAGGAGCAGCATGGGACACAATAGAGCAATAATAATAATAATAATAATAATACAACTCGGAGTCCTGCCATGTGCAAACATTCACTGACGACACTGCTATGGTGGGCTGCATCAGGAGTGGGCAGGAGGAGGAGTGTAGGAACCTAATCAAGGACTTTGTTAGATGGTGCGACTCAAACCACCTAAACCTGAACACCAGCAGAACCAAGGAGCTGGTGGTGGATTTTAGGAGGACTAGGCCCCTCATGGACCCCGTGATCATCAGAGGTGACTGTGTGTAGAAGGTGAAGACCTATAAATACTAGGAGTGCAGCTCTGGACTGGACTGCCATACTGATGCTCTGTGCAAGTGAGGACAGAGCCGACTATACTTCATTAGAAGGCTGGCGTCCTTCAACATCTGCAATAAGATGTTGCAGATGTTCTATCAGACGGTTGTGATGAGCGCCCTCTTCTACACGGTGGTGTGCTGGGGAGGCAGCATAAAGAAGAGGGACGCCTCACGACTGGACAAACTGGTGAGGAAGGCAGGCTCTATTGTAGGCACGGAGCTGGGCAGTTTGACATCTGTGGCAGAGCGACGGGCACTGAGCAGACTCCTGTCAATCATGGAGAATCCACTGCATCCACTGAACAGGATCATCTCCAGACAGAGGAGCAGCTTCAGAGACAGACTGCTGTCACCGTCCTGCTCCACTGACAGGCTGAGGAGACCCCACACTATGCGACTCTTCAATTCCACCCAGGGGTTAACGTTAACATTATAGAAAGTTATTGTCTGTTATACCTGCATTGTTATCACTCTTTAATTTAATATTGTTCTTTATCAGTACGCTGCTGCTGGAGTATGGGAATTTACCCTTAAATATTAAAGTATCTATCTGTCTATCTATCTACCAATCATATAGTGCCTTTCATATCTACTGTATCTATCACAGTGCCTTTCTATCTATTAATTATATAGTGCCTTTCATATCTATCTATCTATCTATTATATAGTGCCTTTCATATCTATCTATTTATCTATCATATAGCGCCTTTCACATCTATCTGTCTATCTATCTATTATATAGTGCCTTTCTATCTATCTACAGGTGCCGGTCATAAAATTAGAATATCATGACAAAGTTGATTTATCTCAGTAATTCCATTCAGAAACTTGTACATTAGATTCATTCATTACACACAGACTGATGTATTTCAAATGTTTATTTCTTTTAATTTTGATAATTATAACTGACAACTAATGAAAGTCCCAAATTCAGTATCTCGGAAAATTAGAACATTGTGAAAAGGTTCAATATTGAAGACACCTGGTGCCACACTCTAATCAGCTAATTAACTCAAAAGCCTTTAAATGGTCTCTCAGTCGAGTTCTGTAGGCTACACAATCATGAAGAAGACTGCTGACTTGACAGTTGTCCAAAAGACGACCACTGACACCTGGCACAAGGAGGGCAAGACACAAAAGGTCATTGCTAAAGAGGCTGGCTGTTCACAGAGCTCTGTGTCCAAGCACATTAATAGAGAGGTGAAGGGAAGGACAAGATGTGGTAGAAAAAAAGTGTACAAGCAATAGGGATAACCGCTTGTACCCTGGAGAGGATTGTGAAACAAAACTGTGGGGGAGATTCACAAAGAGTGGACTGCAGCTGAGTGGTCCAAACTTATGTTCTCTGATGAAAGTAAATTTTGCATTTCCTTTGGAAATCAAGGTCCCAGCGTCTGGAGGAAGAGAGGAGAGGCACAGAATCCACGTTGCTTGAGGTCCAGTGTAAAGTTTCCACAGTCAGTGATGGTTTGGGGTGCCATGTCATCTGCTGGTGTTGGTCCATTGTGTTTTCTGAGGTCCAAGGTCAACACAGCCGTCTACCAGGAAGTTTTAGAGCACTTCATGCTTCCTGCTGCTGACGAACTTTATGGAGATGCAGATTTCATTTTCCAACAGAACCTGGCACCTGCACAAATTGCCAAAGTTACCAGTACCTGGTTTAAGGACCATGGTATCCCTGTTCTTGATTGGCCAGCAAACTCATCTGACCTTAACCCCATAGAAAATCTATGGGGTATTCTGAAGAGGAAGATGTAATACGCCAGAGCCAACAATTCAGAAGAGCTGAAGGCCACGATCAGAGCAACATGGGCTCTCATAACACCTGAGCAGTGCCACAGACTGAGCGACTCCATGCCACGCCGCATTGCTGCAATAATCCAGGCCAGAGGAGCCCCAACTAAATATTGAGTGCTGTACAAACTCGTACTTTTCATGTTCATACCTTTCAGTTGGCCAACATTTCTAAAAATCCTTTTTTTGCATTGGTCTGAATTGATATTCTAATTTTCCGAGATACTGAATTTGGGACTTTAATTAGTTGTCAGTTATAATCATCAAAATTAAAAGAAATAAACACTTGAAACACATCAGTCTGGGTGTAATGAATGAATCTAATATACAAGTTTCACTTTTTGAATGGAATTACTGAAATAAATCAATGTTGTCATGATGTTCTAATTTTATGACCGGCACCTGCATTAATTATATAGTGCCTTTCATATCTATCTGTCCATCTATCTATTATATAGTGCCTTTCACATCTATCTATCTATTATATAGTGCCTTTCACATCTATCTATCATTATTATATAGTGCCTTTCAATCTATTATTATTTTATAGTGCCTTTCATATCTATCATATAGCGCCTTTCACTTCTATCTATCTATTATATAGTGCCTTTCTATCTATTATATAGTGCCTTTCATATCTATCTCTCTCTCTCTATCTAAATGCACAAGGCGACAGTGAAGCAGAACTTATTTCAGATGGCATCACTGACAGGAGGAGCCATCGTAAGGCGCAGTTCAGCATTAAGATTACAATTCAAAGTGTGATGGAACTGATGAGTACAAAAAAAAAAAATGTAAGTTAAGGCAGCCATGAACAGGAGTGGGAATGCAACCTCAAAGATTTAAGGGGCGAGCAAACAAATGAGTTTAACATCAACCAACGGGAGGACATTTTGGATGTCTGAAGGGTTTGTACACCTTTGAGGCTGCAGGTTACCTTCAGGGCTGCTCGTCTGGTGTGTGGAGATGATTACATACGAGTGAAGGGAAACGCGTTTAAGTAAACGGACTATCAACTGCTTTTTATGGAGAACTTCGACACAAATATTTGGGGAGGTGTGCACATCACTGAACGGCCTGGCTGCTGCTTTTTAAAAGTGAAAAAAAAAACATTTTATATTCAGCTTAGGAAGTCTGGGGTCTCTTCAGGGATTCTAAAGACTTTCTACTCTGGCGCTGTGGAAAGTATCCTGACACAGGACATCACATCCTGGTTTGGAAACTGTGGTGTTCGGGGCTGTAAAGCCCTACGGAGATTGATCTGTGCAGTGAAACGCTGCTGCAGGTCAGCTCTACCATCTCTGCAGGACATTTACAGCAGAAGATGCAGGACCAGAGCTCTCAGGATTATCAAAGACTCCTCTCATCCCAGCAATAGCCGGTTTCATCTGTTAAAATCAGCGTCCTGGCCAGGACAGAGAGACTCGGGAGGAGTTTCTATCCTCAGGCCATAAGACTGTTAAATCAGAAGATGCCATCTCATCCACGACCCTCCACATACTTAGACTGGACTGTAATGGTACCATGATGTCTACCCGTACCTTGTTTTGGAATTTGGTCTGTCCTTTAACACTGTGCTCCTGTCTAACTTTGGTTTTGCACAATAATCACTGCACTATTGCACCTCAACGCTTAATTCTACTTTATTTCACTTCATTTTACTTACTGTATTTATTTATGTCCTATTATGCTGTTAGGCCTTTTTGATAATCAAGCTGATATTCTTCTAACTTTGCACAGTTTTTGATAAGCGGATCAGGATGCATTTCACTGCGTGTTGTCCTGCATGTGACAAATAAAGAACCTCGACTGCGGTGTCTGTGTGTAGGAGAGTGGCAGATCACGCTACATTAGATAATCGTGCCGTTCACGTTTCAAGATGATTAAAGTTGAGACTCAGCCTCGTGTTTTGGGGCGCAAGACAGGGACTCACGTGTCGCAACTGGCAGATCTGGTATAGCCGATGAAATTCTGGCAGCATGAAGAAATAAAGTTTTACCGTATGCTGAAAATGAGTGGTCAATTTGCAAACACCTTTTATTATAAAACATCCCAGCGCAAAACATGAAAACCTGCGAACGCAAAAAGGAAAACGAGAAAGAGCGCGTGGGCCTGCATGTGAACTGTGTGTCCTAAGGGGGTCTGCCCTTTAAAGAGCTGTGTGGTTCAACCTAAATGGCGAGTGGGTTTGACAGTGTGAGTGTGAGTGTGTGTGTGTGTAAAGCCAGAGATCTGAAAGAGGGTGGGAGAACAGGAAGCCCTCGTTTTCTTAGTAGTGATCTGACTTTCTTTGGTTCCATTTGGGGAGATGGACAGACAGACAGACAGACAGATAGATAGATAGATACTTTATTAATCCCAAGGGGAAATTCACATAATCCAGCAGCAGTATACTGATACAAAGAAACAATATTAAATTAAATAGTAATAAAAATGAAAAAAATTAAAATAAAATTAATGTTAGCATTTACTCCCCCGGGTGGAATTGAAGAGTCGCATAGTGTGGGGGAGGAATGATCTGAACACCTGAATCAATTTGAATAATAATAACACATTTTATTTATATAGCGCCTTTCCCAGGCTCGAGGTGCTTCACAGCAGGGTATGTGTAACATTGGATACAAATGTTTTCCTGAATAGAACAATGGAACAGGTAACAAAGCATTAAATAGAATAAAGGACAATAAACCAGAGTAAAATACTGAATTCAATACTAAAAGAAAAACGTCATTTGTGATATAAGAGACACACACGCTATCCTGAGCACCTGGACATGGAGGTAAACTGAGAGAAGGTAATGAAGTCAAGTAGAGCTAAAAGCCTTCCTGAACAGATGAGTTTTAAAAGAATTCATGGAGTCAGCTGACCTGATTCATTTCGTAGGTCATTCCAGAGTCTGGCCACTCGCCATACAGCTGAAGGCCCTGCTGTCACCCATGGAGTGTAGATTAGTGGGGGGCACAACAAGATTACCAGAATCAGAGGACCTTAGTGGGCGGGCAGGCACATAGTGATGGAGAAGGTCACTGATGTAGTTTGGCGCAAGGTTATTTAAGGCTTTGTAGGTTATTAGTAGAATTTTATATTCGATTCTGTAAGACACAGGGAGCCAGTGAACACAGAGCAGGATGGGTGTGATGTGCTCACTGCTGCTGGTCCGTGTCAGGACTCTTACAGCCGAGTTTTGAATAAGCTAAAGCGGTGATATAAGATTAGAAGACGCACCTGCCAGCAGCGAGTTACAATAATCGATGCGGGATGTGATAAAAGCATGGACAAGTTTCTCAGCATTAGAAAAGGAGAAGAAAGAGCGAACATGAGATATGTTACGGAGGTGAAAGTAAGAAAGTTTCTAAATGTGATTTATGTGGACGTAATAAGAGAGGGAGGAATCAAAAATGACACCAAGATTCTTTGCAGTAGAAGCAGGTCTGATGAGATCACCACCAAGATGGACTGGGAAGGAGCTCATTTTATTAAGTTGCATTTTAGTCCCAATTTACAGGAGTTCAGTTTTGTTGCAATTTAATTTTAAAGATTTCAGCTCCATCCAGGTTTTAATTTCACTAAGGCAGGTTGTGAGCTGAGAAAGCTCTGATGAAGTTCCACTTTTAACATTGAAGTAGAGTAGAGTATCATCGGCATAAAAATGATAGCCCAGTCCATAGCTACTGATAATATGGCCAAGGGGAAGCATATAAATAGAGAAGAGGGCCGAGGACAGAGCCCTGTGGAGCTCCTTGTGTGACTGGTGCCGAGCTGGACCTGCTGTTGCCTATCAGTCAGATAGGACTTGAACCACTGGAGGGAGGGCAGTGCCAGAGATACCCAGCATGTTCTCCATTCTGGACAGTAGAATGTCTGACTCGAGTGTCAAATGCTGCACTGAGGTCTAACAGAATTAATATGCTGGTTTGTCCAGAGTCTGCTGCCATAAGCAGATCATTGGTTACCCGTAGCAGAGCAGCTTCACAGCTGCGCTGTGCCCTGAAACCAGACTGAAAGGGTGCCATCAAATTATTAGAAGTAATTGGTGAGTTTGGAAGCTACAACACGCTCAAGAGCTTTTGCTCTGGGAAATAGGCTGAAAAATGGGAACCTTGATGAGCCACCTCACAGATACGAGGCACGTCTGTGTGCACACTTAAACATCGGTTTGATAGAAACACGTTTTTACTCTGAGAAAGTGCACACAAGCACCAGAATCTACCAAAACCACCACATTTGCACTGTCATTTGCATTTTTGGCCCAACCACTCACTTTAACTGTGACCTTAATGTTTGTTCTTTTGGGGGGAGGCACACCTGCTCCTGATAGGACTGCTCACAGGATCAAAGGGGAGGGGCCAACTAAAGAACAATCTAGAACTGACTCTCATGATTATTCTAATTAAAATAAAGAAAACCAGATGGGCAGCAAACACCAATCCCAGGCCTAAGGAGAGTGCCCAGCGGTCAAGTGGCACACACACACACACACACACAACTTGGTCAGATTGAGCCCAAAAACAGCTGTGTGGGGCTGTGAGATGGATGGACTTTTTTTATAATGTTCTTCCTCTATTATTACTGTGGTGTTTATTGTCAGACTATAGTCTGATTGTGTGCATATATATACATATATACAGTTAGGTCCATAAATATTTGGATCGAGACAATTTTTTTCTAATTTTAGTTCTGTACATTACCACAATGAATTTTAAATGAAACAACTCCGATGCAGTTGAAGTGCAGACTTTCAGCTTTAATTCAGTGAGTTGAACAAAACGATTACATAAAAATGTGAGGCAACTGAAACATTTGTTTAACACAATCCCTTCATTTCAGGGGCTCAAAAGTAATTGGACAATCGACTCAAAGGCTATTTCATGGGCAGGTGTCTTCAAGTCCGTCGTTATGTCTTATCAATTAAGCAGATAAAAGGCCTGGAGTTGATTTGAGGTGAGGTGTTTGCATGTTGAAGATTTTGCTGTGAACAGACAACATGCGGTCAAAGGAGCTCTCCATGCAGGTGAAAGAAGCCATCATTTAAGCTGCGAAAACAGAAAAAAACCCATCCGAGAAATTGCTACAATATTACGAGTGGCAAAATTTACAGTTTGGTACGTCCTGAGAAAGAAAGCAAGCACTGGTGAACTCAGCAACGCAAAAAGACCTGGGGCCTCATGTATAAACGGTGTGTACGCACAGAAATGTTGCGTAAGAACTTTTCCACGTTCAAATCGCGATGTATAAAACCTACACTTGGCGTAAAGCCACGCACTTTTCCATGGTACCTCATGCCTTGTCGCAAGTTCTCCGCTCGGTTTTGCAAACTGGCAGCACCCAGCGTCAAAGCAATGCTACTGTTCTTGTGTGATTACTCATTATTTTTTTGACGCGGCTTTATAAATACACAGAAACTAACTGCATATTGTTTATTAGTGTAACGCATCTGATTGTAATTAACTTGTAACAATATAATGGTCCAGGGAACAGCCATAGTATTCCAAATACCATAACTGCTTTAGCGTTGTTACTCTCACTGCACTTCTTCTTCTTTCAGCTCCTCCCGTTAGGAGTTGCCACAGCGGATCATCTTTTTCCATATTACTCTCACTGCACCACTCGGAGTATTTATATCACTGTATCTGAGTGTGAATTACAGCAGCAGCTGATCGGAAAGAGAATTATCGGTATACGGCATTAAGCACACGCTACCTCAGCCACGGCAAAACGTTTTAAAGCCTTTCCTGTACGGACCTCGCTGTTCAGAAACAGTTTAATCCAAAGAACTTTAAATGCACTCAATCAATTGCTCCTTGTAGAACTGTTTGTACTTATAAGTACAATCACCCCACTGTAAACTTGCACTACAGTTATAATATCACACAACCTGAGCCACTTTATAAAGCGTATTTACATATGATGACGATATCATTTTTAAGGTGAAATGCAGCAAAATATGTTTGTTAAATTATACAGATAAAACTTTAACTTCATTTAAATAATCTATATTCTTCACTGGGAGTGCCTTTAGGATAGAATAATTAAACATGTACTACGAAGATATTTCAATGTTCTTTAAACGTTTTGAAGAATTGGCGCTAAGCTTACAGATGGCTTAACGTTTATTACAGAGCTGATTGTATGGCGATCGGTTACTTGGGGAAAGAAAAGCACTGACTGCAGGACGGCTACGCCAATATATATTGAATATAAAACAGAAAGAGAAAATAACAACACAGCTAAAAACGCAGCGACAAATTTCAGCAAAAGTGAAATGCTTGTGTCATGAGCACGAGGCGGCTAAGCAGTGTCTGCAACGGACGTGGCCATCCACCGTGATAAGCTACTTTACTGACATTGGCGGGCGAAGGAGGCACCGATTCTTCCTCTGCCCAGTGCCACCACAAGCCTAGAGCCGCCCCTGAGTACGGCTGCAATAAATTATTTCATCGAAGTGAAACACATGTTTAATAACGTGCTTTAACTCCTATCATCATGAAAATGACATCACGTATACATCTCAGTATTTTAGTTATTCAGAGAGCTGTAATATCACAAATGTAATGGACTCTGTGTCCAGTTGGAGGAAGAGAGCCAGTTTAAGAAGCAAGTAGTGATTCACACACAGAGCACATAGAAGATCAAATACAAAACAAAGCATTTAACGTGCTACTTTAATTATGAATTGATTTGAGAAACTGGTTGATTAAACGATTTTAAGATAAAGTTTATGATGTTCTACTTTAATGACAAAATAAACTACGTGATTAAAGTGGAAATGTCGAGATTGAAGTGGACATTTCGTGCTTTTTCCCCACAGTGTGCCTTTTTTCTCTGTACCCTAATAAGCTTTCATATGACACTCGGACGGTGGGCTTACAACTCGGCTTTTCATGGCAACTTTGATATGTGACTTCTTTTTTATTTCCGGCACTGTGCGATTTTGTGAACGTGAGCTTTCAAGTTTCTCCAACACGCTATGTCACTCGATCAACTTCCTTTTGTTGATTATACCACGGTTTATTTGAACAAATAGTATGTTTTTCATTTGCCTCCATTTGGTATTCGCTGAAATTCTTATATTTTTCCCCATACTTTTCCCAGAAGGCTGAGCTTAAGGGCGATTTATATTCATTTGCATATTCAAAGAGGTGTAATTCTGGGAGGAGTTGGGGCGTTACATGAAGAGCGTGCACGAGCGTTACTTTTCACGCTGATCGGGATTTATGGAGCGGAAGAACGTGGAAGTTGGAGTTCGCACAGATTCCTGCATCTGGATTTTTCTATGCGTAAGCACATTTCGGCTTTTGTGCTTACGCCATGTTATAGTGCGAGTTCTACACACGGCGTTATGCATGAGGCCCCTGAACGTCCACGGAAGACAACAGTGGTGGATGATCGCAGAATCATTTCCATGGTGAAGAGAAACCCCTTCACAACAGCCCACCAAGTGAACAACACTCTCCAGGTCTTGGTAGGCGTATCGATATCCAAGTCTACCATAAAGAGAAGACTGCATGAAAGTAAATCCAGAGGGTGCACTGCAAGGTGCAAGCCACTCATAAGCCTCAAGAACAGAAAGGCTAGATTGGACTTTGCTAAAGAACATCTCAAAAAGCCAGCACAGTTCTGGAAAAACATTCTTTGGACAGATGAAACCAAAATCACCCTCTACCAGAATGATAAAGGCAAGAAAAAAAGATGGAGAAGGCGTGGAACAGCTCATTATCCAAAGCATAGCACATCATCTGTAAAACACGGTGGAGTCAGGCAGTGTGATGGCTGCCAGTGGCAATGGGACACTCGTGTTTATTGATGAGGTGACACAGGACAGAAGCAGCCGAATGAATTCTGAGGTGTTCAGAGACATACTGTCTGCTCAAATCCAGCTAAATGACGTCAAACTGATTGGGCGGCGGGCGTTTCATGATACAGATTGACAATGACCCAAAACATACAGCCAAAGCAACCCAGGAGTTTATTAAAGCAAAGAAGTGAAAAATTCTTGAATGGCCAAGTCAGTCACCTGATCTTAACACAACTGAGCAGGCGTTTCACTTGTTGAAGACTAAACTTCAGACAGAAAGGCCCACAAACAAACAGCAACTGAAAGTAAAGGCCTGGCAGAGCATTAAAAAGGAGGAAACCCAGCAGCTGGTGATGTCCAGGAGTTCAAGACTTCAGGCTGGCATTGCCAGCAAAGGGTTTTCAACCAAGTATTAGAAATGAACATTTTATTTCCAGTTATTTGATTTTTTCAATTACTTTTGAGCCCCTGAAATGAAGGGATTGTGTTAAAAAAATACTTTAGTTGCCTCACATTTTTATGCAATCGTTTTGTTCAACCCACTGAATTAAAGCTGAAAGTCTGCACTTCAACTGCATCTGAGTTGTTTCGTTTAAAATTCATTGTGGTGATGTACAGAACCAAAATGAGACAAAAGTTGTCTCTGTCCAAATATTTATGGACCTAACTGTAGATATGTATCGAGCTTCTCTAGAAATCCAAATTTCCTCCAGGAACAAATAAAATTAGATGTATCTAACACTCACAGGCAAAGGTGGACAGGCAGGGTCAGGTGCAATGGTAGATGATTGAAAGGTATGGACCACCTTAGCAATGCAAACTGGCACAACTTCTCTGCCAGGCGATGGCACCATAATCTTTGGCAGATCTATTAAAGCAACCTTATTCAGTACATTGTTGGATATTTCTTGAATGCAATGACTGCTTGAGATTCATAGACATCACAAGGTGTATCTTCTCTGCTGATGCCCTGCCAAGTCTCATCTTCAGCTTCTTCTTGTTTAGGTGGGGGTTTGTCCCCTTAAGATTTCTCTTCAGCATGTAGAAGGCCTGCTCAATTAAATTGAAATCAGGTGACCGGCTTGGCCATTCAAGAATGTCCTACGTTCTTGTAGGGTGATGCCCAGTCCAGGCATTTAAACACCTTGCGCAGATCAGAGTCTGATGTGTCTGTCAGTGTTTCTGTTCGTCAAGTGTTCTGTGGATAGTCATCTCTAACACATCCACAAATGCGCCTCTGAAGACTCTGTTTCTGTTCTGTCACATTGGCATTTGTGGCTTTTTCTTTACCATAATACTGCAGTGGAGGTCTTCCTTGGCCTGCCAGTCCAGTTTCAGCATCATAATGGCTGCTTTGACTTCCATTGGCACAGCTCTTGGCTTTGTGATGAACAATGGCACCTGCAGACTCCAAAGGGTAAAAACAAGCCAAGCTATTTTATGAAGCCATGAAACTCACAACCACCTGTGACGCCAATTGTCCCAAACCATTATGGTGCTCTGAGATGGGTCCATGTAACTGCTTAGGAACAATTGCAGCATCCTGTGAGTGTTTATTTAAAAACTCTGCAACAGAATGAGGAGTAATTCTGAACCAGCGTCTAAAGGCATGATCCTTTTTTGGACATAAGCTGGACCTGCTTTATTCAAATGTGAACATCTGGAAAGGTCTGACCATCTTACTACCTCTTAGAGCCACCTTGTTAATTGCTTGTATAGGGAGTTGTTGTTTGTTTTATTATTTATATATTTCTCTTTCTTTCTCTCAAACTTCTGAAAAGTTCTAATTACTACTATCTGTCTATCTATTGTGTCTCCAACCGTAACACTGCAATTTCCTTAGGGATCAATAAGTTTTCTACTGCCTACAAATCTCGCAGCTCAGCATAATGTCTGATCTTAAATTGGAAAACATGAAATTGTCGCTTCAAATGGCCATTCGTGATTTTTATAGTATCTAGCAGGAATGAATATTGGTATTCATTTGACTTTTAATGTCGTTTTAACGTATATTTAATGCATGAGGTTGCTGGTTTTTAAATGCCTAAATGGACTGGCGTCTTCTGACCTCTCAGACCTTTTGAAAACTTACACCCCAAAGAGAGCACTCAGGTCATTTAGCCAGTTGTTCCTAGTGGTCCCTCGATCAAGGTATGAACGGAGAGGGGACAGGGCTTTTTCAGTAGCTCCTCCCTCTCTGTGGAACAGTTACCAGAGTACATTAGAATGAGCCCCCTCTGTAGTCCCATTTAAGTCATTACTGAAGACGTACTTCATGATGGCTTCTGAATCAATGGTGTAAGTGAGTCTTTTTTTCTTTACTTTTCTCTTATTCTTATCTTGCTGCTGCTATTTTAATGTATTATCTCTTCCTTTATTTTTAATTCTATGTGACCGATATGTACGTGATTAATTTTATTTTTGCTTGTACAGCACTTTGGTAAGCGTTGGCTGTTTTTTCTTTAAATATGCTTTATAAATAACGTTGTTGTATCTGAGGAAACAGCGTGGCTGACGTTGCCTGCTTGTTCATATTTTCCGTTGCACCTTAGATCGTGCTGACACAATCGGCTCTTTTTTTGCTATGTTGCTCTCAGGTGTCGGGAGCAGAATGACGTTGTGGCCCCATTATCCCTTTTTATTTTGTTCCCGTTATTTCTTTTTATTTGACGGTTTTGTTTGAAACGCAATGGCTGCTTTCACGTGAGCATCTTTGACTGAACCCTGTGTTACGGTTTACTCTTCCAAATAATACACAAGGATAAATAGGACATCAAAGCGCTGTGTTCGGTTAAATCGCCTCAAAGAAGTAGGCGAGCCCACGGGAACTCCGACAGAGGAAATGCACGACAAAGAATGGCGGCGTGTTAGGCGCTTTAAACTACAAACACAACAATAACGACAACGTTAAGTTTGGAGCAGTTCCTCTTGCTACATATTAAAATAATAATACATAAAAAGATCGTGTGGTGGGCCGCAGATTGAGGACAAGGAATGGCGAGTCTCCGGCACATTCAGTTGAGCGGAGTCCTTAACACCAGTGACTCAAATTTCGTGCTTTAACTTTGACGCGAAAAATAAATGCGACACTCGGGTCACTTACCTTCTGCCTCGTGGTGATGTCACCTTTTTAAAACTCACCTAACCTAACAGCGACAGTCCACAGTCACGAGCATCCGCTCATAAAGCGAGAGCAAGTAATGACAGCGCCGACTCTCACTGCGCGACAGCTCGCAAGTTTGTGAGAGGCGGGGCCAGAGGGGCGGAAAGCGAAAAAAAAGAAGTCATATCACGTGATGCGGCTTGGGCTGAACCCCGCCTCCAGCTCAGATCCGCCCACATCTAACGATGCCAAGTACTGCATTACCTGAAGTGGGTGTGGTCTGCCGGCCTTGTCCTTTTCCACCTCCTCCGAGGACGTCCCATCACACGTCATCAATAGGCGACGAATGCGAAAGTCAACGTGCGCGTTCCGTCCCTGAGTTTATGAGCGGAACCGGAGGCTGTGACGGTAGCTGCAGAGCAGTGATAAAGGCTTTTAAAAGTGTCACATCAACCCTGCAAAAGGTAAGTGACCATTACTTTACGGATGCGGGATTTTTTTTTCTTGTGTTAGTCGAAGTTACAGCCCGCTATTTTAATTACAGGCTGGCGGAAAGTTAAGGACGCGGCTCGACTGAATGTTTCCGCGCATCTCGCCATTCCCCTCTGGGCTCACTTCACTTCTTGTTGTCGACCGGATTGCGTCCGAATACCCCGCTATTCCTTTCCGTCGATTTCTTCTGTCGGCGTTTTAGTGAAATCGTCCAATTCTTTGAGCACGAGGAGGAGGAGGAGGAGGCGGCGGCGGTGGTTTAACGTAGAAACTGCGCTTTGATTTCTGAGTTTCATTCCTTTTCTTCAGTAAAGCACCTTCCGTTACACAGATCTGAGTGAGATATACACTCGTGAAGACAATACACGGGACAGCCATTGCGTTTCCAACAAACCGACTCGATTCTTCAGCCCCTTTACTGAACGCTCAGACATCGCTCACCTCACGGGACCTCCGAAGTGTTTTATTAATTAGTTTGTATTTGTGCAGTCAGTGCTTTAAACGTCAGTTCTCTCATTTTGTTATTGCCAAGGCCTGCATTGAGTTGCCCATTGAAGCGTTACAGAAGGATCAGTTTTATAATTTCAATACACACACCATGAAATATCGCAACATTTGCCTAAAATTAAACCTCCATTTACAGACGACAGATGAATTAATGAAATAACTGCCTTTTGTATAAAGAGAAGGGAACACCTGGGAGAAAGTCCTTGTCTTGTTATTGAACGGGTATTTTAACATTTTGAACAAAAATCACCATATGATTATTCTTATCGATTCGTGAATCAATGAAATGTTGTTATTTAATTATTAATAGGAGAATTGTGATCTTGTCTCATGGGTAACCTATTTGTTGTCCAGGGGGGAAGCCTTGTGGTAAAAGCCAAGTCAACAAAACTTGTTTGTTGAAGGGCAGGCCATTTTCTGGGCAGCTTACTAATTTTGAAGGAGAATCCGCAGAAACTGTAAACCCTCCGTATCTGCTAAATTAAAATTGGCTACACAGTTCGATTTACTAGATGGAGTTTTAAAAAGCCCTTTTAATTTAGCTAATTTTAATAAAATACAATTATTTTTTGTATAGCCCAAAATCACACAAGGAGTCCTGCAATGGACTTTAACAGGCTGTGCCTCTTGACAGCCCCCCTGACTCTCTAGGAAGAAAAGGAAAATAATGGTAGAAACTGTCGTGGCGAAACATTCGTCACCCGAAGGCTTTTTACCTGAAAATGAAGCCTATGAGGACTCGAGATAGACAGACAGAGTTTTGAAGTTTTATTGCAATAAAACAACAGCAAAACAACACGGACTCGAGCCAATACGGCCAAATTGAGCTGAGCCCCGAACAGTTCAGCGATTGAAGCTTATCTAACAATTTCTTATCACTTTGGCCTTGTTCAATTAGCTCATTCTGCACCTGTCTATACTATACTAATACTGTCTATTGTTCATTTCTAGTTTCTGTTTTGCTTATTTTTGATTGGTTCTTCGACTGGGCAGATGTTCCTTCTTCCATATTTGGTCTTTCATGGTGTCACTTCCTTCTCTAAGCCTTTCAAGCTATGTTATAATGGCGGCCTAAAGCTAAGCTTTAATTAAAAAGAAATATGGTATAGGCTTTTATTAAATCATTTGCTTGGCATGCTTGATTTGCCTTAATTTCTATGCTAAAGCTAATTTCTAATTTATTCTTCTCTATTTATTGCTAATGCCTGAATATACTAGTGTTTCTTTCATGCATTACATCAGAGTGACCTTGCCTTTCTGCTGATTCACCGGTCCAGCTGGTCTCTTAAGTGCCTACCAGAGCCATCTTCTCTCTGTGGTATCGTTCCTGTACCTTCCCAGCCTTGGACACAGGTGTTCTCAATCTCCTTATCTTGTTCTACGATGGTTTCTACACGTTCATTTTGTTCTTTTTCTGTTCTTTCCCTCACTCGCAATTCTGCTGTAAGCTTAAAAAATAATGCAAAATGACTGGTTTTTGGTTAACTATTTACTTGACCTGTCTTATTTGCTTAACATTCTATTTTAGGCTTAATCTATTGTTTTGGAAGCTTTTAATTATTTTTTATGGCTCTTTATGTTAATTTGATATTTTTATGCTAATATAAAAATTTTCCCTTCTACAAAACCTTGGGAAAGGCAGTTCAAGGAGAGACCCCTTTCCAGGTGTGCAGTGGGTGTCAAAGATGGGATTAGTCCAATACACAGAACATAAATAATCGTTAGTACGATAGTCCAATAGTAATATTACAAGTATGGAGCAGAATTGAACAGTAGGTGATACCACATGATACGATTTGGAGTCCTGGAGACCTCATTCATCAAGCTGCCTCCCCCTATTGGCCATTACACAGCTGAGACAGTGCTGGGCCAGCCAATCCGATTAAAAGACCCCTCTTTCCCATGATTCCTGCGATCCTCCATCAGGGATGACTTTACCTTTGGCAGGCAAAACAACTTGGCAGGTGGGCACCAAGTGCCACATCTGAGTATCAAGAAGAGAAACAGAATAGATAGATACTTTATTAATCCCAAGAATAGGTGAGGGTTTGTAACAAATTATAATGTTTTAGTGCTAATGACCAACAACAGAGATGCAGTCTGTACAGTTAATCAGCAGCTCTAGTCAGGGTGGGCTAAACTGAAGTCGTGAGTCTTCAGCTGGGATTTGAAAGCTGAGACTGAAGGGGCATCTCTTATAGTAGCAGGCAGACCACTCCACAGTTTAGGGGTCCTGTATCTAAAAGCTCGACCTCCCTAATAGTTTGTTTGGTGTGGAAAAGTCCAGGCCATGAAGTCCTCCATCTGGTATTTCAATTTAATAACACACTTTTTTTAAACTCTTTTTTTCTTTTAATGCCAGGACTTAATTGAGCATCCTGTCTCATTTTCTAAATGTACAGACGACCAGTTGCATGGCTACCGTGTGTAGCGAGTGAGCAGTCCCACCTGGGGTGCTCCCTAAGCCCTGTTTCACATTTATCAATCCACACATCAAGAATGTGTAATCAGGATTGTGGTCGGCGATTTGCAAGCATATGGGTTCTAATTCTTAGACCAATTACAGCTTCTGTTACAAAGTCTAAGAGCAGCAGCCATTTGGAACCATGTGACCGATTCTATATATTGAAAGAAGAAAGAGCCAAAAAGTAAACGTAAGAAGTCTTGTCAAGGAATTTGCCAAGAAAAACCATTGTCTGACGTGACGTGTCCTAAACTAATCCGGTAGCCTGCCATTTTAGCCTCCACCGTGACCTGCATAGTCTGACGTGCAGCACCTCCATGAGTGTGACTGTGTGTGGCATCAGCACTCTGAAGTGACAAGTTCGGAAACTGAATTTCCTGGAGTGCGACTCAATAACGTTTTAGATTAAGCATTTAAACTGAGGAAGCAGATTCTCTCCCTTCTTTTACTCCACTTATCATTATCCATTTATTAATTTATCTATTCACTTGGCTTCACTGGCGTAAAGTTTTACTCTGCTGGCCAAGCTCTCTTTCTCAGGAGTCGGGTTGAATTGTTTAAAACCTTTTTTTTTTTTAATATTTTATGTATTTAGTTTTTTTTGTAAAACATGAGTTGTGTATGGCATATTATTTGATTTTAATAAAATCAATAAAAAAAAAATAATTTCCTGATACGCATGTGCCCACACAATATAAACTGCTTTTAACAGCGCAGGTGTGACACAGAAGTATAAATCAGTCTTTACTGTCAAACACACAACATGGAAGCCAAATAGTGAATCCTGGTGGTCCTGAACTGTGTAAGGCCCTTTAACTTTCAATTGCCCTACAATGGCTGACCCAAGGGGTATGCGAAAACTAACAAATTGCTAATCTGAGAAATTGTATAAGGTGAAGTAAAGAACAAAAAAAAAAACAGGTGGACCACCCAAAGCCTGCTGGACCTTCACTCCACACCTGACTGATAGTGTGATCTGGAGAGTGAGGAGTTACTGTCCGTGTACTGTAGGGTGACTTGATGGAGACCTATAGATACATACAGAATACAGAATCATGAATGTACATGAGCCAGCTTATACAAACATAATGCCAGCCTCTTGAAGGGGCACTGAAAGAAACGGAAGCGTTTTAAGATCTGAATGGTGCCTTCTTGATGGAATTAAATTCTGTTCTTTCAACAGTTGGAAAGAAGCGGCTGCCATTTAATGTTAACACCGACATGGAGGTGAAAGAGGAGTCCTGTGAGGCCGACATAAATACAATGGAGTTAAGGAGTGTGAGTATTAAGGAGGAGGACTGTGATGAAGAGTCTGTTCGTCGTGAACAGGAGAGTCTGTGCATTAAGGATGAAGATTATGAACTGGTAACCGTGGGCCTTAAAGAAGAGGCTGAGGAGACATCGGTCAGCATCGAGACACACGCAAGTTCTGATCGTGTTGACTTCAAGGTGATGTCTGAGTCATTACGGTCTGACACCGAGAGGACTGAGGACACGCCATCTGTTGGAACTGCGCAAGAACAACCGTCATCATCAAGTTGGTCTGGAAAAAGTAAGTGTAAAATAAAAAATTACATAACATTTACATTTTATAGTGAGTGGTATTGGACTGAAGAGGCAAACCTGTACTTTTTATAAGAAACTTGAACATGTTGTTAGGTTTTATATTTTATTGTGAAAACTGGGGAAAGGTTTTTGTAAGTAAATAATGGACTTGGAAATTGTAATATGGACTGTTTCTGGGCAGTTAAGATGTCTATTAAAGGATAAGCTTGGTATTTTTCAATTCAGAAACCTGCTTTATATCCATTTGTGTTCCATAACTAATCTCTTTCTGTATGTAGAGAGAGATTATATATCTCTATTATAATAAAAATAAAATCTTGGGTTGAAACATGATTTTCTCAGACACATTAACGTCCCCTGAGACAAAAGGACAGCTGCTGTACAGGCTTTTAAATGATGGGATGGGAGATAACTCATTCACTACGGCTTTATTAGTGGCAAATATCAAGAAATTAAAAACGAATGAAAGTGAAGTGAAGAGAGCAGGGGCAGCGCCCTCTAGTGTCTGTGTGTGTGTAGATAGAGATACAGTGAGGAGCATAAGTATTTGAACATTTGTCATGGAGGGGTCTGAAATTCACATTGTAGGTGCAATCCCACTGTGAGAGACAGAATGTAAAAAAAAAAAATTCAGGAGATCACATTGTATGATTATGAACAGAATTTATTTGTATTGCACTGCTGCACAGAAGTATTTGAACAATTATATATATATATATATATAATTAGAGAGACATACATACAGGGTGGGCCATAACTTTACATACATTGGAAATGTAAAAACCATTTTTATTTATATAATATGCTCCACATAACTGCCATTGTGTCCGCCACTGCTGATGAACACGTACTAGCACAGCCGGAGTTATGCTGGTAATGGCGTTGGTGATACGTTCCCTAAGATGATTTATGTTTCCTATCTTTCCCTGGCTGCGGTGGGCTGGCGCCCTGTCCGGGGTTTGTTTCCTGCCTTGCACCCTGTGTGAGCTGGGATTGGCTCCAGCAGACCCCCCGTGACCCTGTAGTTAGGATATAGCAGGATCTTTTCCTGATACACCATGGCCTTCAAATGCCACCAAAGATAAAGATCAAGTGGGCCATCCATATGATTTCAATTAGTTGCTCTTTATTGAAACGCAATTTTTAGGGTATCTGAAATATAAAAAATGTTAAAATCCACATTTATAGAAACTTATGGCCCACCCTGTAGATATATTGACAGATATATAGATAGATAGATAGAGAGAGAGATGTACAGAGATATAGTTCTATATTTGCCCACACTGGTGTTTTACTTTGCAGTCTATGTGGCACAGAGCAAAGCCTAGTAAATGTATCCATTTTTCATTCCAAGATGGTCAAATATTGATCTCTGTCTTGTGATTACCCACACAAGTTCTAAACTAGTTTATACGTTTCAATTATTTTAATAAAAGAATACCAATATTATGAGATTGAGGCATTTTAAGAGACGTGTGACCGCTCAGCACTTAGTCTCCCTGCACAACAGCCTTTCACCCTCCTGGGTTGGAGCGGCGCTGCTTTCCTCCCAACACAACACCTCGTATTAAACTCTTCATGCCACGTGGATAGTTTTTTTGATTTACTTCTGTATTTACATGAGAAGTCACAAGTGAAGAGAAAACATATCCTTACCACGAGAAGTGACCCATTTTATCGAGTAACTAAAAAGATTACAATTTTCAACTCTGGCACATCCTGCCTGACGAAGGGGCCTGAGTTGCCTCGAAAGCTTGCATATTGTAATCTTTTTTAGTTACTCGATAAAAGGGGTAATTTTGCTTGACTTCTCATCTTCTGTTTAAATGTCTACGAGGAGACAGAAAGCTCGCTTAGCCGCTAATAACGCTAGCGAGTTGAGCACGTCAGCAAAACGAAACCTCACAAGAAAGACAAAGTCGCTTAGCCGCTAACATTGGCAAAACGTTATCCCTTTTACTTTACCGCCTGCTGCTAATGTACAAGCGAGTTGAGTACATCGGCAAAACGAATCCTCCTAGGAGACAGATGCCCTGAGGAGTTCCTTTCAGTTACCTGACATCTCTGCGTTTCAGTTTTCTTTTTTCTGACGATTTTAATAGTTTCTAGGACCCACGGGCTTACACAGCTTGTCTTGTACGTAAACGTCTACGCGGTGAAGTGTCTGTCTGTCTGGGCCAGAAGTGCAAGGCTACACCATGAAGCTTAAAGGAAGCGACTCTGTCACCAAAGTGAAACTCGCTTAGCCGGTAATACACACGCGAGACGAGCACATCGGCAAAACGAAACCACAGAGGAGAGAGAAACTTGCTTACACGCTAATACACAACCGATGTGATTGATTGAAGTGTCAGAATCCATGGTTTCTAGGAGCAGCACGGGCTTACACTGCTAGTTGCATCCATAATGGCTAACACAGTACAACACCCTTGTACTACTTACCACCAAAAAATAGTAAGAAGAATATGCGATGAAATGATTATTTTCAGATCACTTGTGTTGTCATAAACATGCATTGGAAACGCAGAAGGTGTGGATCAGTACTTGAAAATGGATGTATTTGGTAGGCCCCCATACCCACCCTCCACTGTAAACTGCTAAAGTGGGCAAGATACGTTTTTTTTTTTATATATATATTTTTTTATTAAATGTATCGAAAGCACTTAAATTTAGGGCACAGTGTCACGTGGCATGTATGCCATGTTTGTGAAGCAGTCACCACTTTGACGTAAAATACTGATCTTATCCTTTAAAATAACACCAGAGATTCTGGGATCCAGTAGCGTATTGACATTCCTCTACTTGCTGCCCACTAATCATTTATGACCTCCATGAATGTCTCGTTTTGGGGGTGAGGAGGAGTTTGGGTGGTTTTGGGGCTCAGTTAGGGGATCATCAGAACTGCGTTTTGCTCTCTTAATCTTGACCATAAACCTTCTCTAGAGCCATTTGTTTGTCTGGAGGATTTATTTTTTTTCCCCCGTCTATTCCATTGACAGCTGCCCATGTTTCTTTTACCAGCATAAAGGGCAGTGCCATGTTATGCTTATGCTAGCCTTTGAGGTTCATTTTTTAAACTTTTGTTATGTTAAACCTAAAGAGTTTTTGAATGTTTGTACATTTGTGTTAAAATGTTCTGTGGTTTATGAAGTCATGGCAATGCGTTATTGCAAGGATCAGCAACCTTTCAGCGATGTCGTGCCAACCCTGTGTTACCATGTTATTCTGCAGGCCAACATAATTCTACCAGTTTTGTTATCTATACTAATAAAAGGCAAAGCCCTCACTCACTCACTCACTCACTCACTCATCACTAATTCTCCAACTTCCCGTGTAGGTAGAAGGCTGAAATTTGGCAGGTTGATTCCTTACAGCTTCCTTACAAAAGTTGGGCAGGTTTTATATCGAAATTCTACGCGTAAGGGTCATAACTGGAAGCAGTTTTTCTCCATTTACTGTAATGGAGATGAGCTTCAACGCCGTGGGGCGGAGTTTAGTGTGACATCATCACGCCTCCCCGTAATCACGCAGCACATAGAAAACCAGGAAGACCTCAAAAAGCGCTGAAGAAAACATGCATTATATAATTGAGAAGGCAGCGAAACAATAAGAAGCGAGCGAGTGACATATACAACCATATTCATGAGTTCTGCTACTTCGGAAACAAAGCACGATGTAAACCTACACTTTAAATTAAGTTCATAGACAGGCTGTCGCTGGCGTTTGTAATTTAGTGCCTGCCCATATAAGGCCGTCTGTCAGCGGCAATCCAATAGCAAACTGCCACTAAATATTCACGGGTGAAGGACTGTGCTTATGGAGAGGAACATGAGATGGTCAGGGTGGTGTTTGACACAAACTCAGCGAAACTGCGAGAGAAAGTTTTAAGTGCCAGGACTAAGGTAACATTAAATACAGCCATGGACATAGCGAGATGGCACCAGCACAGCTGGGAACCTTCGATGCATGTACACGGCGGCTCCGTGAACTGGCGCAGTGCACAGATAAAAGCAACAGTTCCAAAGAGCTGAACAAAACCGAATTACACAATTGAAAAGGCAGCAAAAATATGAAGCGTCTGATACATAAAGCATATTCATAAATCCAGCTACTGCGGAAACAAAGCACACGTTGGAAAAAGTCAATGTCCGCTAAAGGAAGACAGTGTAAAAAAACCGTGCATGCAGTGTGTCAGGTCTCAGATAAAGAAGAAGGCGAGCTGTTTATTGATGCAGTAAGAAGCGAATCGATGAATGAAACCTGTCATCTTTACAGCGATTGACAAACACGGAATGTAACTTGAACACAACACATCCTACAAATCGAACCTGATTGAAAGAAATAATGATAATCAAATCCTTGATGACAGCAACACTCAGTAACACTCACAAAACAAATACTGTATATTGACAGTCATGTTACGTTATTTTTAAAATGTTCCCTTTTCTTTTCTAGCTTTTTAACACACTACTTCTCGCTGCGATCGCGGGTATATATATATGTATATATATATCCGATCTACATACTCGAATAATGGATACTTTATTCCATCAATGATTGTTTTGGTAAAGCCATACTCAGTGTATTCATTAGATGAGCGGTAAAAAGTAAGAGCGAGGGAGGATGACTTATTGAGGCATGCAGGCTGTAGTCTTGCGTCAACTCTATCTGAATTGCGATCACATTTGAAAAAATATATCTTTTCAAGTTCTATTTAGTCCATATGTGTCAAACTCAAGGGCGCGGGCCACATCCGCCCAGCGTGTAATTATATCCGGCCCGAGATCATTTTATATACTGTATTATTGTTATTAAAGCCGGGTATATGAAGCGCTGGTAACACAATAAACTACAGATCCCATAATGCAGCGCTTCAGCTGCCTTGCCAACACTTACGCGTTAATCAAGTCTAGCTTATGATGCTGCAAGTTATTGCGAAGCTAGCTCACGATGCTGAGAGAAAAGTTGATTCTGAAAATAGAGCCTTTAAAACCGATGGGAGGCTGAGTATATGTTTACTGAACCCGTGTGTCTCATTTGTGGAGCTAATGTGGCTGTAATTACAGAATTTAATCTAAGGCGGCACTATGAGACAAAACATCAGGGTAACCTGAAGACCTGAATGCAATGCAGAAGATACAGAAAGCAGAATAATTAAATAAGAATCTGACACTTCAGCGGACGTTTTACCCGTGCACAATCACAAAGTGATTTCAAGTGAAGCTGCTTTTATGGGAGACACAAATGCACCAGTGCACCTTGCCCCACTTTCCCTGTTGCCAAGTAATGTTAAACCAAGTCGTCACTACGGTGTTCCCAAATCGCACTTTGCTGATAAACTGGCGCACTGAGTTTGCACGCGCTTTGGTGACTTTGAAGAACAAAAAAAGTCCGTCTACATGCGGCTCGAACCTTGTGCATGGTTGGTAGCACATATCTGTGTGAGAAGCTCTTCTCAGTGATAAAGACTAACAAAACAGCACACAGGAGTCGCCTCACTGATGAGCACCTGCAATCCATCCTGAGAATCTCCACAACACAGAACCTCACACCAAACAGAAACGAACTGTTGCCAAAAAGATGCCAGGCGTCCAGCTCTAAAATGCCATATGAGCAAAGACAACTGAATGATTTGATTTGTTATTGCTGAAAGGAACACATTTTATTTATATTTCCAGGTTTTGTTATGCAGCATGTTCATATTTGAATTTGTATAATTTTGACAGGATATATTTTTATGGAGAGCAAAATATTATAAGTTGTTTAAGGTTTGAGTTGATTTATTCACGAATAATATTCCTGTCTGTTTTTACCATTCCTACCAAAGATATTTCTGTCGACTAAATAAAAATTCCTTCTATTTAAAATTTAAATAGAACTTGAACAAATACGATAGTTCATAATATCCACGCAGACTTGCGTAAGAGCGGGAGTTATCCGTTTTAACAAGCAGCGTATTGCACTGATACTGAAATAGCTGTGTGTGTATATATGTAGATATGTATGTATATGTATATATGTTTATATATGTGTGTGTGTATATATGTATATATATATGTATTTGTGTGTATATGTATAGATATGTATATATATATATGTTTGTGTGTGTGTGTAAATATATATATATATTTATATTTTTTATATATATATATATATATATATATATATATATATGACAGCAACACTCATCACTCACAACAGTGACAAAACAATTACATTGACAATCAGGTTACGTTATTTTCAAAATGTTTCCTTTTCTTTTTCATTGCTTCTTTAACACACTACTTCTCCGCTGCAAAGCGCGGGTATTTTGCTAGTATATATATATATGTACTAGCTGTACCCCATGGCTGCGCCCACATAGTAACGAAACGGGACAAACTTTAAAGATCAATAGACGTTGGCACTGTATCTGATCGTGTTCAGCTCTGAGGGGAAATCTGACAATCGGCAGCTACCCTCTAAAACACACGGAGCTCTGATCTCTCTCTCTCTCTCAAAAACGTCAAACGTTACTCCTTAACAATCTGTAGATGATAATGTCTGCTGAACAAACTGGTATCGCTAGCTAACCTCCAACACGTGGCGTGAGGTAGACCAACTCCAACAGAGACTGGTGAGTGAATGACCCCCCACACCCCACCCTGCTGTCGGCCCATAGACACTCTGTTGAATTTGTGTAAATGCATCAATACCACAAACTAAGTCTGGTACTTCGCACGATGAGAAGTCGCACAATCGACCGGAAAGTTCAAGCAAATTTATAGAAAACAACCAGATCTGAAATAGTTAAGTAATTCTCTCGTGAAACGCGGACAGACATACAGACAGAATATTTACAACCATTTCTTAGCGAGCACCTATGGGCCGAGGGTAACCTCCATTCCAAATTTCAAGTCCTCGTGGTTCAGGAGATCTCATGATGAGTGAGTCAGCTGTTTTTGGCTTTTATACAGAGAGATGTACTTTTGAAGCCCATTATAACCAGATCTTATATTATTACTCATTCAACATTTTAAAATATATAGGATCATATATGAAGATAATGGTTTTTTGTCAATTTATTTTGTATAAGTACATTTGGCAGCTTTATTTTTGGTTCCAATTATTTGACTAACAGAAGTAGTTTGTTTCTTAAAGCCTGAAACGGCCCTTTTTAGAGCTTCACTCTTCTCATCAGAGTGTTTAAGTGTGGACTGATGTTTGTTTGATGATGTCCTCTTTGTACACTTGATGGACGACACTCTCGCAGCATAACGCACACGCAGCACGATCCTTTTGTTGTTGTACAAGTCCATATTCATTTGCAAAAAGTCTTGAAAAGAGCAAACTTCATGTGTTTGTCTTCTGTGAGGCATTTTAGGGCAGCATATTACTCAATAATAACGAAGACGGCTTGCACTGAACACATGGTTTCCATTTACATGTGCTTCATTCTGTCTGTCTGTCTATTATATAATGCCTTTCTTATCTATTTATCTACATATCATATAGCGCCTTTCCTATCTACAGTTGTGCTTGAAAGTTTGTGAACCCTTTAGAATTTTCGATATTTCTGCATAAATATGACCTAAAACATCATCAGATTTTCACTCAAGTTCTAAAAGTAGATAAAGAGAAACCATTTAAACAAATGAGACACAAATATTAGACTTGGTCATTTATTTATTAAGGAAAATGATCGAATATTACATATCTGTGAGTGTCTAAAGTATGTGACCCTTTGCTTTCAGTATCTGCTGTGACCCCCCTTACTAAACGTTTCCGGTAACTTTTGCTCATTCCTGCACACCGGCTTTGAGGAATTTTCTCCCATTCCTCCGTCCAGAACAGCTTCAACTCTGGGATGTTGGTGGGTTTCCTCACATGAACTGCTCGCTTCAGGTCCTTCCACAACATTTCGATTGGATTAAGGTCAGGACTTTGACTTGGCCATTCCAGAACATTCACTTTATTCTTCTTTAACCATTCTTTGGTAGAATGACTTGTGTGCTTAAGGTCGTTGTCTTGCTGCATGACCCACCTTCTCTTGAGTGATTCAGTTCATGGTCAGATGTCCTGACATTCTCCTTTAGAATTCTCTGATATAATTCAGAATTCATTGTTCCATCAATGAAGGCAAGCCGTCCTGGCCCAGATGCAGCAGAACAGGCCCAAACCATGATACTCCCACCACCATTTTTCACAGATGGGATAAGGTTCTTATGCTGAAATGCAGTGTTTTCCTTTCTCCAAACATAACACTTTTCATTTAAACCAGAATGTTCTATTTTGGTCTCATCCGTCCACAAAACATTCTTCCAATAGCCTTCTGGTTTGTCCATGTGATCTTTAGCAAACTGCAGATGAGCAGCGATGTTTTTTTTGGAGAGCAGTGGCTTTCTCCTCACAACCCTGCCATGCACACCATTGTTGTTTAGTGTTCTCCTGATGGTGGACTCATGAACATCAATATCAACCAATGTGAGAGAGGCCTTCAGTTACTTAGAAGTTACCTTGGGGTCCTTTGTGACCTCGCCGACTATTACATGTGTGCCTTGCTCTTGGAGTGATCTTTTTTTGGTCGACCACTCTTGGGGAGGGTAACAATAGTCTTGAATTTCCTTCTGACTGTGGATTGGTGGAGTCCAAACTCTTTAGAGATGGTTTTGTAACCTTTTCCAGCCTGATGAGCATCAACAACTCTTTTTGTGAGGTACTCAGAAATCTCCTTTATTGGTGCCATGATACACTTCCACAGACCTGTGTGGTGAAGAGCAGACTTTGATAGATCCTGTTCTTTAAATAACACAGGGTGCCCACTCACACCTGATTGGCATCCCATTGACTCGAATTTCACCTTCAAACTAACTGATCATCAGTGAGGTTCACATACGTCTGCCACTCACAAATATGTAATTTTTGATCATTTTCCTCAATAAATAAATGACCAAGTATAATATTTGTGTCTCATTTGTTTAACTGGTTTCTCTTTATCTACTTTTAGGACTTGAGTGAAAATCTGATGATGTTTTAGGTCACATTTATGCAGAAATATAGAGAATTCTGAAGGGTTCACAAACTTTCAAACACAACTCTATCTATCTATCTATCTATCTATCTATCTATCTATCTATCTATCTATCTATCTATCGAGCTGAAGGTAGCAGAGTTCTTAAGACATTAAGATTTGCATTGGGTGTGACGAGGATGGACAGGATTAGAAATGAGGACATTAGAGGGTCAGCTCAAGTTGGACGGTTGGGAGACAAAGTCAGAGAGGCGAGATTGCGTTGGTGTGGACATGTGCAGAGGAGAGATGAGGGGTATATTGGGAGAAGGATACTAAAGATAGAGCTGCCAGGGAAGAGGAAAAGAGGAAGGCCTAAGAGAAAGTTTGTGGATGTGGTGTGAGAGGACATGCAGGTGATGGGGGTGACAGAACAAGATGACGAGTACAGGATGAGGTAGAAGAAGAGGATCCGCCGTGGTGACCACTAATTGGAGCAGCCGAAAAGAGAACAAGATTTTTATATATATTTATTTATTTATTTTTACTATATTTCAACTCATTCGAAAATCGTTGCGTGTGCCACAGGTTGCCAACCCCTGCATTACACAGTAGTTGTAAATGTGTGTAAGTCCTGACAGCCTGTTCTCCAAGAAAAGCTTGACCTTAAAATGAACCGACTTTATCGATCTGCGTGTGAGTTCAGGCCTGGGTTGGGTTGTGGTGTTGTAGTTTGCTCAGTTTTGTTGACCGTCTCCTCTAATGCTTCCTTGTTTAGTGCTGTTGTGTTCGAGGGTAGTGTGGTGCAGAGGAGAATGGCAGTGCATTCTGTGACAATAGAACTTTAAGAGGAGACCCTAAGCCCTGCCATTGTGCATAGACCATGTCCACCCTCTTGTGAACCCTTGGCACATTCGAGGCCAAACTCAGACCACTCTTAGATGGGCATGTAAAGAGAGTTATTGCGGATCATAAGAGAGTTGATGGACTGCTAAAGTAGGGATGAAAGATGGAGCCGGATGTTCGCGCTGAGAAGCGTAGTGCTCAGTCTCGGCCCACCACCTTGTCAGATCAAGCACAGGGCGTATCTCGATTAATTGTCATTTCCCACCCCAACAGTCCTAACTAACGACTCCAGATGTGATTGGAATGATCCAGCTGCAGACAGACAGACAGACAGAGGTGGCTGGAAAGTTTGAGGGCTAACACTTGAATCATATCTGCTACATTCGGTTAAGAGAACGTTTAAGAGGGCATTGTGCTTTCCACTTCTCGTTATTAAGTGGGCTTTTCTTTCATAGCATACTTGCTTTCTTTCTTGGGCTTCTCTTTTTTTTAACGATGTATTCATTTACCTGAGCTCCCTCCTGTTTATATACACACTCGTCGTCCTTCGCTAATGCTGGGACATTTTTGATTCCACAGGAAATCCTGTGGGCCTGAGAAGACCCACAAGGACAACGTGCAGAGTTCACGCTGAATCCATTCAAAGACCATCGACTTGTGAGAGACCACCGCTGACTGCATGGGCATTGGGGGTGTCTTTTATACAAATAAGAGGTCATTTTTGACCTTCTGCCTACTGCCTCTCTTTTGATTCCTCGTCGGCTTTGATGATTCTGTTTTTTTAAGAAAAGACGGGGTATTCAGTTACCCGCTTGCCCTTTTCTTTATGTACACTCTTCCTCACTCAAATAATGCAGGGCCATTTTTAGAGTCTTTGAGCATGGAACGGAATCTGTGGGCCCGAGAAGTTGCAGGGAGAACATGCAGACTACACTCAGATTATCCACGCTAAGACCACAGACATGTGAGAGACCACCACTGACTATCTGGACATTGACGGGGGTGTATCTATGCAATCAGATTCATTACAAAGTTTTAAGACATTAATGTTAAATACATTTGGTTTTTTCTCTTTTTATATAGCGCCCCACAGCTAGCAGGGCGGTATGAGCTGCTGTTTTACTGTCGCCTGATTGGCTGGACCAGCACAGACTCTACAATAAAAATGGCCTGGAGGGGGTAGGTGGCCAGTTGAGTGAGGTCCCCAGGACTCTGCCTTTGTCTCCTCCGTTGTGAACTGGCAGTAGTTCAGCTGTCGTTGCTTTCTGTTTCTGTTTATCGTTATCTGTCTTGTTTTCTGTGTACCTTCACAAATCTGTATCTTTTTATATGTGCTGGCTATGCATTGAATTAGTATTAGAAACTATACAGGTGCATCTCAATAAATTAAATGAACTTTTCGATGATATTCTATTTCAGTAATGTGATTTGTTGTATAGATTCGTTACACGCCGAGTGATCCATGTCAAGCGTTTATTTCTTTTCATTTTGCTGATTATGGCAAAGAAAATTAGAATATTGTGACAAAGGTCCATATTATAGACTCCTGGGGCGTCATGCATAACACTGTGCGTAGAATTCGCACTATAAAATGACGCAAGCACAAAAGCCGAAATGTGCTTACGCACAGAAACATCCAGATGCATTCGCCAACTTCCACGTTCTCCCGCTACATAAATCCCGGTCAGCGTGGAAATGAACGCACGTGCACGCGCCTGCTGCCCCACCCCAACTCCTCCCAGAATTACGCTTCTTTGAATATGCAAATCAATATAAACATCCCCTTACCTTCAGCGCTTTAGAAAGACAATGGTGGAAGTACGGTGGGCGGGGGACCTTCAGCGAATGAGAAATGTAGGTCCTGCTAGCTGAAATAGAGGCCAGGAAAAATGTTTCATTTGTCAACTTAGGAAGTGGCATTGGCAACTAAAGGAAATTGATGGAGTGGCGGATGCAGTCAAGAGTGCCGGAGCAGAAGATTGTACTGTGAGCGAATTAAAAAAGAAGTGGTCAGACATCAAAGTTGCCGTGAAAAGGAGAGTGGCAGCTCATCGTCTTCATGTTGGCTCCACTGGAGGAGGTACTGAACTCCCGGAGCTCACGCCATTTGAGCAGCAAGTTGCAGCAGTTCTTGGCGACACATTCATTGTCGGCATTTTACCAGCAAGTGAGGGAGATTCTGACCAATCACCGCAGGTGCCGGTGAGTTTTTGTTTCTTTTTTTGATTACCATGATCCATACTCGTGTAAATAATTTGCATGAGTAATAAGACAAACAATCAGGTATTAATTAATGTTTGTTTACTTCTAGACAATAGTACAAAAGCTGACCGAAATGAGGAGGACATGGTTCTGGGCGATGATGGTGCTGCTTCTGTGCCGACCACATCTTCGGGTGCTGGCTGCTCACACACCCCTGCCTCGGAAACTGGTGGGCAATCATCTGGCCGTGTGCTCACTGATGCAGTCTTAGAATCACAAAATTCATTAGTGGATGCGGTGAGAGATGTGCCCAATGAACTAAGAAGTATCAAAGCCGTATTGTGTGACATCAGAGAAAAATTAACTGATTTGGTGAAAAAATAAACGATGCATCTGCTTACCTGTTTTTACATTCTGTTAATTACATTCATTCGACATTGTAATGCTGTCCGGTGTGGCTGATCATTTGGTGGTCCAGGGTGAGGTTCATCATACTGCATCTCTTCAGGTACGTGCAAGTTACGAATGAGTTATATATAAGTCGCCCGACCATGGGATACGCGTGACAGAACCCCAACTGCCAACTCTAACTCTCCTCCCACGTCCACTCTCGCTCTCGAGGCATGCGCACTGCCTGCTTATGTGCCCGCACGCAACACCTCACCAAACACAGCCTCAGTCGCTTTCGTCTGTGCTATAGTCCTCATGCACCTCTGAGCCACGTTGACTTTTCATTGTTCTTTTTGGTTCCAGCTGCTTTTCTATATATATATATATATATATATATATATATATATATATATATATAATCGACCAAGTCGCCCGACCATGGGGAACGCACGACAGAGCCCTGCCCACCAACTCTAACCCTCCTCCCGCATCCACTCTCGCTCTCGAGGCATCGACTTCTCAACTGTCACTCTGGAACAACTCGGTATGCGAGCTGTATTAAGTGTCACCAACGAAGACTCGCTACACCTTAATGGACAAGTACTGAAACTTATCCCTACCGACGAAGTAACTTTCACCAGACGATCCCGCAGATCAACTTTCATTCCCCAAAGAATTTCTTAATAGGCTTACTCCCACTGGCATGCCTCCACATAAACTCAAAATTAAAATTGGTTCAGTCGTCATGCTTCTCAGAAACCTCATGCCAACAAGAAGTCTCTGTAATGGCACTAGACTGACTGTTCCCAGCATTGTGTAAAATTATCGCAGCTGCTACCTCACAAACGGTCCTTATTCCCCGGATTTCCCTGACCCCATCAGATTCAAATTTGCGTTTTACTTTTACACGCAGACAATTTCATGTTAGATTAGCCTTTGCAGTGACAATTAATAAGGCACAGTGACAAACTTTCAAAAATATATGCCTGTATCTGCCAAAACCAGTTATCAGTCACGGACAATTTGTACAGTATGTTGCTCTCTCCAGAGTTCCATCTTTTCATTCACTTACAGTCATATCCTCAAACCCACCCTATTTGGACAACTGTGTCTTTCAGGAAGTGTCCACCCATCAATAAATAATTATGCGGGGCGTGGTGGCTAGTATTCTGTAGAATGCTACATGCTTGCATGATGCGGCACACTTTCTGTGGACTATAGTGCAGCACTCCACCAGTCTTAATCGTGTTATATGGTTACATCGTACAGATAATGTACAACTGTAACCAAAAGGTAATAAGCGTCTTATCTAAAAGAGAAGCCAGCCATCACGCACAGCACCATTTTCAAGTTTGTTCCCCACACTACTTTTTCTCAGGATGAATGAATCATGAGTTGAGCCAGGCCATCTCGCAACAACATTAGTGAGGCACATTTTGGCATCACTGATGACTTGCACATTAATAGAGTGAAAATGCTTTCTATTCACATAAACAAATTCATTCTGTGACGCTGCCTTTATAGCAATGTGTGTGCAGTCGACCGCTCCGATTACATTGGGAAAACCGGACATTGCTGCAAATTGCGCTTTGATGTTTGCCTGTTCAACCGTAGTGTACGGATATCTTGTATATCTGCTTGACAAGTGGATAATACCGTCCCATACAGCTGGCATGGCACGACTCAGTGATGACTGAGAAATACCGGATCGGTCAGCCAGTTCACGCTGAAAAGCTCCTGTGGCTAAAAACCCGAGAGTGGACAAAACTTGCGAAGGAGCAGGTAGAGCACAATTCCTCAAAGTCTTCCTTTGTAAAGCCGGCACCGGTTCAGCACACAGCACCAAGAAGATCGCTCTTGGAAATCTAAACCGACTTAGAAGCCAGTCATCATCATGTGCCAAGAAATCGGTTTGATCTTGGAATACGCGTTCTCTTCTAATCCTTCCATTTACGAGGTCCTCTAGCAACGCTAAAGCAGCCATGCCAGTGGAATAGTTTGGTCATTCTGTGCACCATTATATTGTTACAGGTTGATTACAATCCGCTGCCTTACGTTTATGAACGATATGAAGTTAATTTCAGTGTATTTGATAAAGCCGCCATTGTGGATGTGGATCTAAGAAAAGGTTAACCACACAGGAACAGTAGCACTGCTTTGATGCTGGGTGCTGCCAGTCTGCAAAACCGAGCAGAGAACTTGCGTACGACAGGGTATGAGGTAGTGGTGGGCGGATCGATCCAAGTATCGATAATATCGATAATAATGTCGGTATTGATCAATACCATTGAATGGCATCGATAGGTTAGTTTCAGTTTCTCTCCTGATTGCAGTGCGGCTGTCTGGGTAATCATTACTGCTCTCACGTCTGTCACAGCGTGGAGCAGGCTTTGCTCCTCCTCTGTCTTGTGTTTTGATGATGTACCGTCACGTGACTCGGCGGCGCCAGGCAAGCAAACAGGCTCACGTGCACGCGCACATACACAATATGGAGCGTGAGAAATTATGGCAGAGAGAAAGAAGTGGTGTGTGGTTTTATTTTCAACTAATTTATGCAAGCATATGAGAAATCTTTCAAAAGAATATGCAGAGCTACAGCAACGGAGAGAGGAGGTGATAAGTCCAAGACAACCTGGCCCCGACAGAAGCAGACCCCCAACCCTGAGGCAGCGGACATTGGCAGAGAATATCCAGGGTCAAATAGATAAATAGTTTGGGTTTAAATGACCAGTCACCGTGAACAGAACCACGGTTTTAATTCATTCTTTTTTCTGTGATTAATGAATCAAAATGAATGTGTTATTTGATACAATATTATCCCATAGATCAGTGAAAGGCAACCTTTTTCAAAATGCGGCGCACCAAGTCCAAAAATTTTCTTTTGCGGTGCACCAGAGGGTCTGCCCATAAATAAAGTTGTGACGAGAATTAACTATGTATGAATTTTTCTAGATAAAGTTTAATTAAAATTACCGTAAATAAAAAGCGAGTGATAATCATTGAGAATTAAATTACAAGGAAGTATCAAATGCTTGTGTCACAACAAAATGTTTTTCACCACAAAGAACTGGAAAAGGTCACTGAGTTTACAAAGTTTACTGTGTTGATCTGCGGTGTCAGAGTGAAAATAAGGTAAAGTTTTCCATAGTAATACTCAGACGATTAAGTGGCGAGAGCTGCAGCTACAGTGATACTCTCTCGTCGGCAAGAGCCGAAATGTAGCGTTCGTATTTTCTCGTTCTATATTTGCTCCGCCTTCTTCTATCCATACAGTGAGCGAGATCTTCTAACGACGAGACTTTTTAAGTCTAACGAGATGTGTTTTCGACACCGCTGGTGTTGATATTATGATGGATGGTAAACAGCGAAAATTTTAACTTACATTCAAAATAAATACATTCGTTTATTCAACAATCTGATTAACCGTTATCTGTTTTTTCAACATAAAAACATTCTTTTTAATCAACCAAAAGTTCAAAAACACTAGCAATTTTAAATATTTTACAAAAGTTTTCACGGCGCCCCTAGAAAATTCCACGGCGCACCGGTTGCCTGACAGATACTTTAATAATCCCAAGAAATTCACAAAAGTAGTAAAAAGTGTCTAGAGAATGATTCCACATAAAAGAAAGTGGTAGGAGTTAACCGTGAAATAGAGAAAAATAGAGAAAAAAAAGGTAGAAAGATAAAGCCATACACGGAGCTGCTGGAAAGGCTGCCAGTCACGTTGGCGCCCGAGTCATATGTCAATTGCCACATGTTATAAAAGTGAATACATTTACTGGAATTGAAACAAATACACTGAATATAATAGAGCTCAGATTTGATTGCATATATTTACCATTTTGTGATGAGTACAAGATGTGCTAAACATTTAATTATTTTATTATTTCACTGAGCCGATTCCCCAAGAGCAATGGATATTACGAGGGGCCTTGCAGAAACGATAGTGAAGGACCTGCAACCTCTTTCCATGGTGGAAGATGATGGCTTCAGAAATTTTGTGAGGACACTTGACCCGCAGTACAAAATTCCAAGTAGAAAATCTTTAATGGAGGGGAAACTAAAAGCTCTTTATGAAGAATGCTGCTCTAAGGTCAGAAAGAAATTGAGTTGTGTGGACAACGTTGTGCTTACAACTGACATGTGGACATCAAGAGCCACAGAGTCCTATTTAACAGTCTCACGCCACATCATAGATACAAACTGACAAACGCTGGCATATGTGCTAGAAACGTGTTGTGTTCCTGGACAACGCACTGCAGACAATATTTATTTGTTCACAGTTAACCAGACTCTTGGAAGAATGGGGCATAACAGACAAGATTCCGGCTGTTGTAATCGATAATTGCGCCAACATGGTTGCTGCTGTGCGCAGAGCAGGTTGGGCACACTACCCATGTTTTGCACACACTTTGAATTTGGTGGTGAAAGACTCTCAAGGCTCACCCTGGCTTGTTTGAGATTCAGCAAAAAAAAAAACAGTGCTATTGTTGCTGTCTTTCACCACAGCACTAAAGCTGCAGACAAGCTCAAAGAACTTCAGAAGCAGCAAAAGTTCCCTGAACACAAACTAATTCAAGCAGTTGGGACAAGGTGGGACTCTGTATTCTACATGTCTGAGCAAAAGGAGGCAGTTACCACAGTCCTCTGTCTCCTTGGAAAGAGCTCACTTTGCTTAAGGGAGCAAGAATGGTCTGTCATCAGTCTCTCCATCAATGCACTGAGACCATTTGAGGAAGCAACCAGGGAGATGTCAACTGAAAAACATGTTTCACTTTCAAAGGTGACTCCACTGGATAAGCACTGCAACTTCTGAGCGCAGAGGTAGCAAGCTATCTGCTGAGCTGTCAGTGCAGTGTCACCGTCGCTTCAAGGCTATTGAAACATTGTCAGCACCTACCTGGACATTCGATTTAAAAACCTGGGGTTCCGTGACTCTTTAAATGTTGCACCTGTAAAAGCTCGACTTGTCACCGAAGTGCAGTCAGTGAGTCGGACCTCAGCACCTTCATCATCTGCACCAGGCTCAAGCTTTGCCGCCAGCTCTGCCCCAGCCCCTGCAACTACTTCAAGCTCATCTGCAGGGGCTGCTGCATCTACACCTGCAGCAAAAGGTGGGCTATGGACAGAATTTGACGCTGAACTCCTTGCATCTCGGCAGCATCGGACAACTGGCACTGGAGTCCTAATTGAAATGCGCAGCTACTCCGAAGAGAGGCCAGTTCCTCAGGATCAGGATCCACTATGTTGGTGGGGGGGAAAAAAAATTCATCAACATTCCCCTCTTTGAGCAAACTTGCCAAGAAGCACCTGGGAGTGGTTGCAACCTCAGTGCCAGCTGAGAGGATTTTTTCAAAGGCGGGACAGTTGATAAGTACCAGGCAAAGTGCAATAAAATCGAAAAATGTGAATACGATTCTGTTCCTGAACAAAAACCTTTAATCTGTTCTGCACTGGGGGGTGGGGGGATATTTCTTTGAGCGTGTTTACACTTTTTGTACTTTATTTATCGTATTCCCACTAATTCATTTTTTTCAAAGGCGGTTCTCTAATTTTGTGCACTTTATTTAAGAAAATACATTTTGTGTTACTTGTGTTTTATAATAAAGTGCTTATTTACTTTGCCTAAATTCTGTCCTGGGTTTTAACTAATTAATAAAAAAATCACAAAACACTTAGTTAGTGAAAATTAATTCAGCTTTAGCAATTTGATGATGCGTCCACCTTAATTATTAAAAAGTATCTATCGGTATCGGAGATACTTATCCTGTATTTACTTGGTATCGGATCGATACCAAATCTTATAGTATCGCACACCACTAGTATGAGGTACCGTGGAAAAGTCCGTGGCTTTACGGCAAGTGTTGGTTTTATACATCGTGATTTGAACGTGGAAACGTTCTTACGTAACATTTCTGTGCGTACGCACCGTTTATACATGAGGCCCCTGGTGTCCCACTCCACTCGCCTGCAAAAGGGGTCCTGAGCCTTGAAATGGTCTCTCCGTCTGGTTCAGTAGGCCACACAATCAGACTGCTGACTCGACCGTTGTGCTGAAGGCCGTCATTGAGACCCCCACTCCACAAGGAGGGGAAGCCACCTGCTGAGTAGAGTGCTGTATCCAAGCATATCGATGGAAAGTGGAGTGGAAAAGTCCTCTTTTTCAGATAAAAGTCAATTTTGCATTTCATTTGGTATCCAAGGTTCTAGAGCGGGGAGGCACAGAATCCGAGGAGCTGGAAGTTTCCACGGTCAGTGATGATTTGGGGAGCCATGTCATCTGCTGGTGTTGGTCCACTGCTGTTTATCAAGTCCAAAGTCGGCACAGCCAGACGTCTACCGGGACATTTTACAGCACTTCATGCCTCCCTCTGCTGACCAGCTTTATGGAGATTTCATTTTCTAGCAGGACTTGGCACCTGCCCACACTGCCAAAAGTACCAACACCTGGTTTAATGACCATGGTGTGTATCACTGGGCTTGATTGGCAAGCAAACTCACCTGAGCTAAACCCCATAGAGAATCTGTGAGGAAGAGGAAGATGAGAGACAGCAGAGCCAGCAATGGAAATGAGCTGAAGGCTGTGATCAAAGCATCCTGGGCCTCCATAACATCTCGGCAGTACCACAGGTTGATTGATCAAATCCACGCCACACCGCACTGATGCAGTCATTCATGCAAAAGGAGCCCCATCCGAGTATTGATGGCCTACATAGACAGCCTCTTCAGTAGGCCAACATTTCTGTATTAATCTTTTTTTTTTTATTATTGGTCTTATGTAATATTCTAATTATTTTCTGAGATACTGAATTTTGAGTTTATTATCTGTAGGCCATAATCAGCAAAATGAAAAGAAATAAACACTCGAAATATATCACTCTGTGTAATAAATCTATATAATATAGGAGTTTCACTTTTTGAATTGATTTATTGAAATAAATGAACTTTTCAATGATATTCTAATTTATTGATGGAGAAGTTTAGAGAAGGCCAGAAGGAGCTGCATTGGGTCTTTGTGGACCTGGAGAAAGCAAATGACAGGGTGACTGAGAGGAGCTGTGGTATTGTGTGAGGAAGTCGGGAGGGGCAGAGAAGTACGTAAGAGTGGTACAGGATATGTACGATGGGAGTGTGACCGTGGTGAGGTCTGTGATTGGAGTGACGGAGGTGGGATTACATCAGGGATCGGCTCTGAGCCCTTTCTTATTTGCAATGGTGATGGACAGGCTGACAGACGAGATTAGACAGGAGTCGCCATGGACTGTGATGTCTGCAGATGACATTGCGATCTGTAGCAATAGTAGGGAGCAGGTAGAGGAGACCCTGGAGTGGTGGAGATATGAGGGGAGAGTAGAGGAATGAAGGTCAGTAGGACCACCAAGACAGAATACATGTGTGTGTAAATGAGAGGGAGGTCAGTGGAATGGTGAGGATGAGGGGAGTAGAGTTGGCTAAGTTGGATGAGTTTAAATACTTGGGATCAGCAGTACAGAGTAACGGAGAGTGTGGAAGAGAAGTGAAAAAGAGTGCAGGCAGGGTGGAGTGGGTGGAAGGAGAAGAGTGTCAGGAGTGATTTGTGACAGATGGGCATCAGCAAGAGTGAAAGGGAAGGTCTACAGGACGTTAGTGAGACCAGCTATGTCATATGGGCTGGAGATGGTGGCACAGGAGACACAGCTGGAGGTGGCGGAGTGAAAGATGCTAAGATTTGCATTGGGAGTGACGAGGATGGACAGGATTAGAAATGAGGACATTAGAGGGTCTGCTCAAGATGGACAGTTTGGGAGGCAAGATTGTGTTGGTTTGGACTTGTGCAGAGGAGAGAGGCTGAGTATACTGGGTGAAGGATGCTAAGGACAAAGCTGCCAGGGAAGAGGAAAAGAGGAAGGCCTAAGAGGAGGTTTATGGATGTGTTGAGAGAGGACATGCAGGTAATGGGGGTGACAGAACAAGATGACGAGAACAGAAAGATATGGAAGAAGATGATCCGCTGTGGCAACCCCTAACGGGAGAAGCCAAAAGAAGAAGAAACAGTTAAGGGGTCTGAATCTTCAAGAGGAAGTTAATTCAAATGAATTCCAAAGAAGTTTAATTAGCAGCGAAAACAGGTCACTCATTAAAAAAAATGGTTCGAATGAAAACCTGCAGCCAATGCGGCCCTCCAGTAGTGGAGTTGGAGATCCCTGGTGTACAGTAGACTTTCATTCCTTGTAATTTGTTACCGTTGTTGCATCATGTAGTCATCCTACTTGTTACAAACATCATGCAGTCCTGAAAAAGTCTTTCACAATTCAAAGCCACAATCCTTATTCGCTTTAAAGGGAAAGAAGTACGCGTCCCCGGGTCCCATTATCGACACCCCTGTTTCTTTACAGTACCTCTAAACTCCATTAAAATGAACTCGGTCACTTTGGTGTTTACTAGTGGTTATCAACACCCATTCCTTTTCCCTTCACTGCTGACTCCATAGTATGGCTTGAGCATACAAACACAGCCATGATCCTCTGTGATTATTTCCACTTTAAACGCAACGTGAGGCCAGTAATACACCGCGCAGTAGAGACCTCCATCGACATCACCCTGAAGTAACGGCGTGAAGCGGTTGGTCATATCGGTTATTACAACTGAAGATGAAGAGGTGCAGAGTCCTTCACGCTGCCCTTCTGGGGTGATCCCTGCCTTCTGCCTCTTTCTGAATGCATTTCTGCCAACGGCTCCATGCGCCTTGAAAGCGGAGGTTTGTTTGGAGCACATTTTGCAAAATGCATCACGTGCTTGCAAGGCGTGCTGGAAGCTTTTCTTGCGCTTTCGAAAAATGCATTTCAAGATAAAAACTCCGCTTTCAAGGTTCGACAGCACAGAGTGGTTTATTTAAGGCGCCTCTCGCAAGCATGCCATTCATTTTGCAGTGTTTCCTGGTCACATGACTTTTGGAAATGGTGCCAAATGGAGCGTGGACACAGTGAAGCAAGGGCGGGGACTTCATTCTTATAGCCAATGGGAGTACACCTTGCTAACCAGCCAATCGCAAGGCATGCCTCCTTCCCAATCTCCAAACCGGCAACTTCATAAAAGTGAAGGCGCTATATAGGTGCCCAACCTGACACACACTGACAATGGCGGCACAGCTAACAATAACAACAGAAAGATTTATTTCCTTCTGCTGGCATGTCATGTCTTTCCTCGTGTCCCTAAGCTACAGCACAGTCCCACAAAGCACCACACAACAACAAATCGGCAGTCGTCCCGACTCTGGCGCCTCGAGTAGTGGCTGCAGGCTCCTTTCATAGCCCACCCAGAAGTTCTTCAGGTGATCATCAACCTAATTCAGGCTGCACTCCAGCCCAGGTGGGCTTGTTTAGCCGTGCAGCTCAAGCCGAAGCTCAGCGGGTCTGAGCCCTGAAGTCCCACGCCTGTGGCCCCGATGTAACCCGTGAGGGCTGCCACCACATGTTCCCGGGGGACGTATTGTGCGTCCCATGGCTGCTTCCCCGGTCCCAGTGTCAAAGGGGTGTCCAGGCCGTCCGCCACACGGTGTTGCACCCAATGAGTGAACCTGTGGCCCACCACATGCTGCCAAGCAAGACTCCACCTCACAGAGTGGCATTATGATGGAAATGGGCAAGCAAGACGAATGAAGAATTGAAACATAAGACACCTTTTAAGGGGCGCAGGTGGTGCCCGTCTCTGTAACAAACAAAGAAGCAACCAAGAGTGGAGAGCCCGTCCAGAATATGAACGCAGAACGTGATTGTCATTTTTTATTGTTTTGTGTCTATAAGTAGTGTTTGTGCCAGGAATAAAGTCGCACAGAAACAACTAAACGTCTTCTCTTTATGACTGCTAAATTCTTTTAGATTCGGCCCATAAACCTCTGCAGACTGGGCGTAGTTTATTTATTTTTATTTGTGTTATGTCTGCACACTTGCTCCCGATATCATTAAGTGTCGGTGTGTGTTGCCTTGCTATGGACTGGCACACAGTTTAAACTTGGTTCCTGCCTTGTGCCGACACTGCTGTGACGGGTCCCGTCTTCCTACAGTGTTAGATTTGAGTAAATGGATTGAACATCATAACGACAGAGCAGTTTTTACAAAAGTAAGAGTGACTGTCAGACACAGATAACGGGACAAAGCAGGCAAGGTGGCGAGTACAATCCACACAATGCGAATTCAGGAAAGTCCATCCACTATCCAAGCCACTATATCCTAAGTACAGGGTCACAGGGGTCTGCAGGAGCCAATCCCAGCCAACACAGGGCACAAGGCAGGAAATAAACCCCGGGCAGGGCGCATACACGCACGCTAGGGACAAGTTAGGATCGCCAATGCACCTAACCTGCATGTCTTTGGATTGTGGGAGGAAACCCACGCAGACACGGGGAGGACATGCAGACTTCACACGCAGGTCTCCATACTGCAAGGCAGCAGCGCTACCCACTGCGCCACTGTGCCGCCCACTCAGGAAAATGATGTTTTATGAAGCGTTTCTTTGAGGCAAAGCTATTCATGAAATTGTTGGATTTTGGAAAAAAAATAAACCTGTTCCCTCCTCTAATATTTCATAATAATAAATGTGTTGAGAAAATGTGCCCATTTTGGACTCTGCACGGAGCAGATGTGTGTACACGTGTGTCTATAGGGTGCTGATCTGTAGTTTAGGCGATTCGGAGATCATATTTCAAGGTTCAAGGTGTCTTTATTTAGTCAGGTGTACACAGGAAAACATGCCTCTAATAACGAGAAAAAGAAATGAAACAAAACAAATCGAGACGACAGGTTAAGGTACGACACTTTGACAATGCATATTTACACAAACATTGTTACAGGATACACTCGTATCAAACCTTAATCATTATCTCTGACATTCCTTTTTAAAAAGTCGTATGGCACGAGGAAGAAAGGCATTTCTAGAGCGATGTGTGTGGGTTTTCAAAGCGTCTATAGATGTAGTAATTCTAATAATAATATCGTTATGCTCATCAAAATGATCATAAATGACTCGGCGTGCATAAAGTTTCCAGCTCTAATGAACCCTTTTAGTCCTGGATTTTCTGTTTTTATGGGAAAAATTATTTTGTGAGATATTATTCTTCCTTGCCCTGCGGTGGGGTTTGTTTCCTGCCTTGCACCCTCTGTTGGCTGGGATTGGCTCCAGCAGACCCCCGTGACCCTGTAGTTTGGATATAGCAGGTTGGATAATGGATGGATGGATGGATTATTCTTCTTCTTCCTTTGGGGTGTCTAGGATGCTCAAAAATGGGAGGGGGGGACAATACACTAACTTCCAAATACTTCCATCTTCTTGAGGAAATAAAATTGAAAATGGAGCTACTTACTACGTGGTGCACAGAAGCGCCCGTTTTCATTTCTGTGTTTCGTAGACTGTATGCCACCAGGTGGCACCCAAAGCCAGTGGCACCTCTCTCTAAAAGTGGCACGCTCGGTTCCAACGGCTGCAAACACACCCGTGCTTTACAAAAATGGCTGCATATTCGTACTAGTAATGCGATGTCGGGGCCAAAAGGGTTAAAAGATGCATCATTTTAGATCCATGAGCACAACAACAACAACATTTATTTCTAGAGCACATTTTCATACAAATAATGGAGCTCAAAGTGCTTTACATGATGAAGAAAGAGGAAAAAAAAGACAAAGTAAGAATTAAAATCAGAGAACACTAATTAACATAGAATAAGAGTAAAGTCCGATGGCCAGGGAGGACAGAAAAAAAAACAAAAAAACTCCAGACAGCCATCTGCAAGGGTACTAAGGCCACGAGACCACCCAGCCTCAGCCCTCATTGTATTCAGGGTTCTCAGAAGGACCCCAGAGCATATTTCAATTTGATTGACTAAATAAATGACAATACATGGTGTTGGCTGCTATAATGATATGATGTACTGGTGTATCAAACAGAGGTGGCCTGTCCTGCTTACACCTGGCACTCGGAGTGCAGACACACTCAACTGTGGTGGTCCTGCGTGTTCTCGTCCTCTGTTAAACCTTTTTCCAGGACCCTGCAGCTCCTGTACGTTACCGTGTCACTTTATCCATTCCTTTGTACCGCTCTGGTGATTAAATGAGCCATTTTGATGTACCGTTTGGATTCTGGTGGCTTCCGTCTAAATGTAGGGCAAAGTTGTGGGGGCATTCTAATCATTAAAGGTGCATGTGGGTGACGTTTGGTTTTACAAATGAAATAGTCTTCAGTGTCATGATAAATGGAGATTATAGCCTTTTTCTCCTTTAATTGAATAAAATGAATAGAATGTAAAAATCATTTTTCCAGACTTACGACGGTGCAGTTCTGTAATGAAAGTATCAATGCGACCCGTAGGCTTGTCAGTTGGCTCAGTCACATGTGATCTGTTTGCTGTACCGTTTAAACGTGTCTGCAGTGATTCTACTCCTTGTATTCGTAATACAGAAGGTGAAGTGATCAAGTTGTCTTTTTCACGTGCATCTCTAAGATTGCTTGTGCTTCGAGAAAACTTGTTCCTACTGTAACTTCAACCAGCATTTACTTAATGTTGTAGCGTAATGGCAATAGTGAAAGTGGACTGAAAATAATTAATGGGTCCTTTTTAACTTGAAACAGGAGGTAAATCCTTCCTGCTGTGTCTGAATGTGACAAGCACTTCCCTCATTTGAGAAACTTTCTATAATCTCATTATCTTTGCGACCAACAGTCTTGTCAGTCGGGTCAATCACGCATAATCCATTTCATTTGTTGTTTCGACTTCTTTTCTGCAGAGACTGTGCTCATGTATTTTTTTTTTTAGGAAAAAAACGCTCTTCGTTATCACGGTAACTGGATTTGGTAACATTTTTCCCTCTTTAATTAAATAAAATGAGCAACAAATATGAATAATATTGTAAGATCGTGGAAGGCAAATGATGATGCAGTTCTGTATCAAAATGTGACCAATTATCTTGTCAACTGGGTCAATCACGTGATCTATTTTGTGTACTGATTGCTTCTCCTTTGAAAAGCCTGCACATAACATCAGTCAGCATTTATTTAATTTTGTGACTTAATGTCAATAGCGAAAGTGGACTGAACTTAATTAATGGGTCCTTTTTAACTTTATACAGGAGGTAAATCCTTTCTGCTGTTCTGAATGTGGCAAACACTTCCCTCATTTGAGAAAGCTTCTATATTCTCATTATCAATGTGACCAACAGTCTTGTCAGTCGGGTCAATCACGTGTGATCCATTTCATTTGCTGTTTCGACTTCTTTTCTGCAGAGATCGTGCTTATGTAGTTTTTATGAAGTAAATGCTCTTCAGTATCATGGTAACGTTTTTCCTCCTTAATTAAATAAAATGATCAACATATGTGAATAATATTGTAAGACTATGGAAGTCAAGTGATGATGCAGTTCTGTATCAAAACAGACCAGTTTCCTTGTCAGTTGGGTCAATCACGTGATCTATTTGGTGTACTGATTGCTTACACTTTGAAAAGCCTGCACGTTACTTCAGTCAGCATTTATTTAATCTTGTGACTTTAATGCCAATAACGCGACAGTGGAATGAAAATAAGCTTTTATTTTTCCTTTTCACATTTATATAGGAGGCAGACTTCATTGCTGTTCTGAATGTGGCAAACAATTTCCACATTTAAGAAAGCTTCGGATTCACACCAGAATTCACACCGGGGAGAAGCCATACAGCTGTTCTGAATGTGGGAAACGCTTCTGTCGCAAGAGTGATCTTTACGGACACAATAAAATGCACACCGGCGAGAAGCCGTTTGGCTGTTCTGACTGTGGCCATCGATTCTCAAGACTTGCCGATCTTCGCACCCACTCCAGAGTTCACACTGGAGAGAAGCCATACTGCTGTTCCGAATGTGGTAAACACTTCTCTGTGAAGAGCACACTTAAGAAACACAAAAGAACTCACACTGGAGAGAAGCCATACAGCTGCTCTGAATGTGACAGACAATTCCGTACCAGCAGTGATCTTCAGAACCATAAAACGGTCCACACTGGAGTGAAGCCATATTCTTGCTCTGAATGTGGCAAACAGTTTTCGCGAATGACCAATCTTCGGAGGCACCAAACCATCCATACTGGAGAGAAACCATATTGCTGTTCAGAATGTGATAAACGATTCTTTAGCAAAAGTGACCTTCAGAACCACAAAACGTTTCACACTGGAGAGAAGCCGTATTCTTGTTCAGAATGTGGCAAACAGTTTTCAATAAGCAGGACTCTTCAGATGCACAAGAGAATACACACTGGAGAGAAGCTGTATAGCTGTTCGGAATGTGGCAAACGATTTGGACAGATCACCAGCCTTCGGACTCACACAAGAATTCACACTGGCGAGAAGCCATTTTGCTGTTCTGAATGTGGCAAGCGTTTTTCTGAGAAGAGCAGCCTTCAGAAGCACAAAGTCATTCATACGGGAGAGAAGCCATACTGCTGTTCTGAATGCGGCAAGCAGTTTTCCCACAAGTGCAATCTTCGGAGCCACCAAAGCACTCACACTAGAGAGAAGCCGTACTGCTGTCCTGAGTGCGGCAAACAGTTTTCGTTAAAGAAGGCTCTCCTGGTACACACAAGGATTCATACTGGAGAGAAGCCGTTTTGCTGTTCCGAGTGTGGCAAGCAGTTTTCACAAAAGAGCACTCTTCAGAGCCACCAAAGAATTCACAGTGGTCCCACCACAATGAACAGACAAGACCACGCAAGCCAGAAAATGAGAGGACTGGACGACACACCAGCGGTCAGTTGAAGATAAAGAGGAGCTCATGTGCTGCAACAAATCCCGACTTTCCAAATAAAATGGGAAGTCAAAAAAGTAATTCTTGCATCCAGATTACGCAAGATAACCAAATCAGACCTATGAGCTTTAAATAAATCACAGTAGAATGAACTAAGAATAAGTGGAGAGTGATTAGAGTATCTACAAAGAGCAGTAAAAGAAGAAATAATGCAGGGATAACAACAGCATTTATACCACCATTAATGCCATGACAGCTAAATTGGGTAAAGAAAAAAATACAAGAGGACATTGACATATTTGAAAAGAAATTCAGAAATAAAAGGCTGAAGTACAAACTGGCACAACCAGAAAAGTATCCCCTAGAAGTGGAATGTCCTCAAAAGCTACCAGTTCTCCAATAGTGGAGTACAAAATAATAGAGAAGTCCTGGAGGATTCAAAGGAGGGACAGAAGGTACTGCAGATTGAAACTGACAATGAAAGTTTAAGTGCAGCAGAAATCGGTAAGATCCATTAAGGGAAATCGCCCAAAAAGTCTATGAAGATGAACAAAGTAGAAACCTTAATAAGAAAATCGGCAAAAGGTCATATGGACCCAACAGAGAGCAAACCAGCAAGAGCAGAAATGAAACTTATTCAGGGACAAAAGAATCGAGGAAATGAAAGGAGAGCTTGTGGGCTTAACTGTCGAGTCTGCGGAAGAGACATTAAACAAAACCAGACTTGGGACTGTGTGTGAGGTGAATAAGGCCATCACTAAGAGAAAGCAAAACCAGCAACATAGCCGACAGTGAAGAGGACCCAGGATTGGGCAGTAGACCTCTAAAGTGACAATACAAAAGAAACTCTCACCACAATGACAGTCCACCCTGAATTGAACAAGGTTAGGGTTAGGGTGCTCTGCTCTGTATTGCATAACATATCGAGATGTAAATACCAGGTAATAAAAACTGAAACTCTGATCTCTCTCTTCTCGTATTCATCTTTTGATCTCTCACATACATGTGTCTGTAGTGCACAGCAAAAACAAAATTCATTGGCCTTGCTGTTCCAATACTTTTGGAGGGGACTCTGGTTTTCAGTTGCTAATTATTGGGTATTGTGAAGAGGGGGGCTGAACTCACCCCTAGAAGATGCAGTCGCTCCTCCAAAACCCCAATGGGGAACAAATGCAGTTTTCTTACCTCTTCTTTGCTTGATCACCTGCTGTGCCATGTGATCTGCATCTCACGCTGCATTTTGAACATTTAAAAGCCTGTACAGCAGCTGTCCTTTTGTCTCATTGCCTTGTCTCTCTTCTCCCCCAGACATCCTCTGCTGTATTATGCTGTTTACGAATAAAGTTTACGTTTCTTAAAAACCCTGAATGAATCTGTTCAACTGTGTGACCCAAGCGTGACAAGTGGTACCAGAAATGGGCAGAATTGTGCGCGAACAAGTCAAACAGACGCTGGCATTGGGTGTTAAGTGTGAAAGTAAGAGTGATTGGTACAGTCCCGTTGTATTAGTCCCAAAACTGGAAGGATCGGTTCTGTATCGATTTCAGATGCTGGAATAAGGTCTCCAAATTTGATGCTTACCCAGTGCCCCATGTTGATGAATTGTTGGAAAAGATGGGTCAGTCCTCCTATATCCCCACGTTGGATCTCACGAAGGGTTACTGGCAGGTGCCTCTTGAGGCTGACCGTTGTGAAAAAACAGCACTTGCAACTCCTGACGGTCCTTACGAATTTACTAGACTTCCCTTTAGTCTTCGTAGAGCCCCTCTGACTTTCCAGCAAATGATGGATCAGATCTTGCGTCCTCATTCTGCATACTCCGGGGCGTACCTCGATGAAGTAATTTTCAGTAATGATTGGCATACGCAATTGGTATGACTTCAGGCTGTTCTTGATAGCTTCAGACAGGCTGGTTTGACTGCTAACCTTAAGAAGTGTAGGTTGGGTATGTCTAAGACTCATTATTTGGGTTCTTCAATGGGCAGGAGTTTAATCCACCTCCAACTTAGAAAAGTGGATGAGGTGATAGCTTAACCCACGACCGGAGATGCAGAAACAGGTACGTGCATTTCTGGAGCTTGCCGGTTATTCCAGAAGATTCATCTCTGATTTTGCAAATAGGGCTGCTCATCTTTCTGGTCTTACAAGATGCAGAAAGAACCGCCCTGTTTTATGGACAGAAGATTGTGAATGTTCCTTTTGTGATTTGAAAACTGCCTTTGTCTTCTTACCTGGTTTTGCAGAATCCCAAAGTCTCTAAGGTTTTTGTTCTACAGACGGACGATAGTGCGTTTGGTTTAGGCTCCATCCTGTCTCAGGTTCTTGATGGGAAAGAGCACCCTATGACAATTTTAAGTAGAAAATTGCTTCCTCGGGAACGCAATTATTCGACTATTGAAAAAAAATATTTGGCGATTAAATGGGCTGTGGATGCGCGCCGTTATTATTTATGGAGTCGTAATTTTACATTGGTGACTGATCACGCTCCTCTTCAATGGTCCTACTGTCAGAAAGATACAAACTCCCGTCTCAAGAGATGGTTCTTGAGCTTGCAACTGTACAGTTTTACTGTCCATCATCGACCCGGCTCTGCACACATTAATGTGGATGTCCTGTCACGTCTGTCTGAACCTGGTTTGAAAAGTCGCTTAATTCACAAAGATGTGAATAAAGCTGAGGGAGGGAGTGTGAAGAGGGGGGCTGAATGCACCCCTAGAAGACGAAACCCCTCTTAAACAGCAATACAATGGGAAACAAATACAGTTTTTACCTCCTCTTTTCTCGATTAGCTGCTGTGTCATGTGATCTTCATCTTGCATGGTGCGTTGAACATTTAAAAGCCTGTACAGCAGCTGTCCTTTTGTCTTATTGCTTTGTCTCTCTTCTTTCCCATCCTCTGCTTTATTCTTTATTATGCTGTTTACGAATAAAGTTTAAATTTCTTGAAAACCCTAAATGAATCTGTGCAACTGTGTGACCCAAGCGTGACAGTATGCTTTCATTTCTGGGAGAATTGAGCACCAATTAGTCACAGACCCCCAGGCACTAACACACATCACTCAATGTCATTGTCGCATCACTTGAATTGTTTTCTCCCGTGTATGAAAGCCATTGGGCCATCGCAGGTCTCTTTTTGTTCTCCAACGCACCTAATTAATGGAGTCTTCGAACACGTGGAATTGCATTGTATTATAATAATTTGCATTTATATAGCGCTTTTCTCACTACTCAAAGCGCTCCGCAGTTGCAGGTTCAGGGCCTTGCTCAAGGGCCCAACAGAGCAGAGTCCCTATTGGCATTTATGGGATTCGAACTGGCAACCTTCCGATTGCCAGTGCAGATCCCTAGCCTCGGAGCCACCACTTCGCCAATATAACTCTTTATTATGACACATTATTGCAAAACTAAAATTTAACAAGTGACTCTAGGATAAAGTAAGTTAAAACAAATGTGAAATGCTGCAACTTTCGTATCAGTTAACTTCCCTAATAATCACGTGTGCGTGTGTGAACGCCTCTTCACCGGCACTCCATCTCTCAAGCGCGTTCCATCTCGGACTCTGTCACTATTTTCGTGGTGCCTTTCTCCGATTTTGTACTTTCTGTCTTTGAAGGCGACTCCCTCAGCGTGCGCCGTTACTCCTCCTCTTGCCTCTCCCACCTGCACTTCCTCTTTCTTTGCTTCACCAGGAGCTAAACTGACCAATCTGATTGCTCCAAGGACTGAACACATGGACATTAGTGTTTCATTATATAGCTAGACAGACAGATTGATGTCACCCTTCGTCAAAAGGGATGTCCCTTTTCCAAGGATGAAAGAAAATCTGAACACTCTTTAACATCCAGTGAACACAATTTGGATATTTACACAATAAATAAAAAAAATGTGAGAAGTGGACTAAACGCACAATCTGGACGAACATCACATCTAACTCTTGGCTGCCTCTGCTTTTCAGATGGTCGCTACTTGACGTGTTCCAAGTTGGACGAAGCAAATGGATCGTCGTACTTGAGAGTTTTCTAACTTTATCGGTCACCTGAGACTTATTATTATTGTTATCCCAAGCAGTTTTCTGTTTTATAGTGTAACAAGCGCAGTGTCCGGACCTGTGAGGGAACATGCCGCTGGCTGGCCGAGACAGCAGGAAGACCTGGAGAAGCTGGCTATAAAGCAGTCTGGGAGCAGCAGGTAAGGGAGCTGGCCACAAACGCAGGGGCTGCTGAAGCCCCTCTGGCCAGATGCGTAGCTGCTGTGAACATTGCCCCGGACACAGACAGGCAGACACGCTCATGTCACCAAGCACACGTTTATTTTCCTTTATTTTCACAGTTCCGTGCTCGCCAATCCCCAATACCCCTCAGTCCAGGCCAATCCAATGCCTTTTCTCTCTTCTCTTCTTCAGGCCACCTCTTGCCTCCTCCAAAGACCTTGTCACTCTTCCACCCGACTCATGGGTCCTCTAAAGGGAGGCGGCCCCTTTAAATAAAAACCCGGATGTGCTCCAGGCGCGTTTCCGGCAATCTCCCAGAGACACGCCCCAGTGTGGTGGAAGTGCCGGTTGTCTCCCCGGAAGCACTCCGGGTGTCCCTGTTTCTCTTCCCCACAACACTTCCTGGTGTGGCGGAAGTGCTGAGGTCCAGGGTCTTCCTGGTATTGGGGTCCCTACAGGGTCGAGGTTCCCAGCTCTTTACCCGCGGTCGCCCCCTCGAGGTCTGGAGGAGACACCAGCCCTCCTCCTGTCTTCTCGGGCGTCCCAGCTGGGTACCACCTCCATCCGGGTATGGCACTGCCTTCAAACCTCAGATCTAGACCCTGGCCTTGGAGCCGGGGAGATAGGGTGGCATACAGGTTACCTCTGACCCCGGCTAATGAGGCTGAGCCGGGCAGCATGCATTGGCATACAAAGGGACAAAGCAGCTGGGAGTATGTGCCACCACTGATGACCTGAGTGGCATGGCTGAAACAGCCAATAGTCCTCTTTAGGGACAACTCACAAGCAGTCGGGGACCTTGAGCGAGACCCTTAAGGTGTAATTGCTTGCTGTGCAAATACGTGCTGCCCCTAAAACTCTCTGGAGAGTACGTTCTTATTGCAACAAATTGTATGCGGAGATTTAAAGGATTAAAAGTTAAAAGTTGTTTTATTTTTATTTTTATAGATGGATTGGTGGCTTAAGGATCTGGGCCCTTTAGCAAGGCCTTAACCTTCAATTGCTCCAGGGGCCCTGCCAGCGCTCTGACCCCAAGGGGTATGCGAAAACTAACAAATTCCTAATACAAGAAATTGAACAAAAAAAAGGGTAGAAGCAGGCCGAGGTATCTTAGGAAGAGATGAAAACCACCCGAGGAATCACAAACACCCAAACATTACGGTGCCCTGAAGTGGGGGGACTGTGTAGAAAAAGTGTAGTGCGACCAAAATGTCTGCAAATCTCCTTAAATGAAAGTCTGCAGCGTGCGCTTTAATCAGAAGTCTGAACGGAACTGTGGAGGAAATCAAAGAGGAATGTGTCTCAACCATTATGGAGGGCACTGTAATGACTCTGGGGGTCCTGCTGTCTTGTTACTTTTAGATCCAACTGCAGCATCTGACACACTTAGTCATGGCATCGCTCGTCTCGAGTAGTTTGTGGACACCCAGGGGGGCTTCTCTGGCAGGGTTCAGGTCACACCTAACAGGTAGAAGCCTCCTCTTCCTTGACTCCTCTCACCTGTAGTGTCCTTTATCCTTTGGGCCTTTTCACCGTATGTATTGCCCTTTGGATTCATTTTAAAAAAAAAAAAAACATTTCTTTTCGCTCCTACACAGATAATACACAGTTATACTTTATAGTGAGGGTGGCACAGTGGGTAGCACTGCTGCCTCACAGTTAGGAGACCTGGGTTCACTTCCCGGGTCCTCCCTGTGTGGAGTTTGCATGTTCTTCCCGTGTCTGCGTGGGTTTCCTTCCACACTCCAAAAACAGGCAGGTTAGGCACATTGGCGGTCCTAAATTGTCCCTCGTGTGTGTGTGCCCTGCAGTGGGCTGGTGCCCTGACCGGGTTTGTTCCTGCCTTGCACCCTGTGCTGACTGGGATTGGCTCCAGCAGACCACGTGACCCTGTAGTTAGGATATAGCGGGTTGGATAATGACTGACTGACTTTATAGTGAAACAAAGTAGAGCAGATTATCTTAAACCCTTTATTGGAAGGTCTGAAATGCGGATGCCGCTGAATTGTCTTAGTTTAAATGTTTAAAAATACTGGAAGAAAGAAAGAAAGATTGTTTTGGACCTTCTGATCTTACTTGTGCTCCTGCAAGTCATCTCCGCTCTAACACCCTTTTTGCAAACAAGCTTGGGGATATTTGTAATAATACCCTCAGATTCGACACCCCATTGTTGAAGTCCGTTTCTAAAATCGGGACTTTTCTTTCTACAGATGATTTTCAATAACGAATTCCTGCTTTTCTCTCTTCTCGGCACGACCAGCCGCAGACCTGCAGAGCGCCGTCCGTCTCCGTTAACTCCGCCTACTTAGAGCTCCAGAGATTCCAGAATCAAAAAACCTGAGAGACAATAGAGGTGCAAACAGTTTTTTTTTTTAGTTTTTTTTTTTTAATAATATTTAACCCGAATGTGTGCCATTTTTTTCTCAATATTTATACCATCATGAGATATAAATTAAGCACGACGGAGGGCGCTGCGGTGTTACCAGAGGAGGCGGAGGCGGCGCCCGTCTGGTGCTTTGGTGAGCGGGTGCACTCGAATGCGCGTGCATGTCAGCCAGCGACAACTCGTCTTTACGCACTGAGCATGCGCCAAATCAAAAGGCGGAAGCGCATCGAGCTTTGTGTTCCTCCTTGTCTGTTCGTTTCGGGACTCGCTAGAGAAATCAACTGGGTGTCATCAGGAGAGTCACGTCAAGGGGTTTCTGAAGTGATGACACATAACGGTGGTTGACTGGGGGCTGTTGGGGTCGAGCGGGGCACCACCTCTGACTGCTCAGTTTGCGTGTCCTGTCGCTTTAACGGGACTCGTCATCGAGAGGTAAGTTGGGCTCTTCGCTTCCTCCACATGCGGCATTCTAGACTGGGATCGCAGCATCCTGGACGCAGTTTATTTATATTTGTGATTAAGTAAATTATAAGGAAAAATCTATGTGTGGAAACGATTGTTTTAATTCAGGAGACTCGATTGTCGGACGGCCCTGACCGAATAGTAAATGACAGGACGGATCATTCCTGCTTGTGCCCAGTGCTTGTCGTGATGGGCTCCGGCTTCCCTGCTCATGGTAAAGCGGGTTTAGAAATGGGACGGACGTTGGAGTTTTTGGATATTAAGCAGCCGCTTTTTACGGAAGCTCCGTGTTTTCTCTGGCTTTGTTTCTGAACTCGTTTTACTTTGTATTAGTCTTGAATATGATTGGATTTGACCCGGCTTGGCACTGCTAGTGGCCTCTAGACGTCGGACCAATGGACGTTTAAATTTAGCGAGGAACGAGGATCTGCAGTGCACTCCAACCGACGCGACCGCTCGTCTTGACTGCGCCCACCGGCGCTGCCCCCTGAAGTCCCTCTGATTCCGACAGCCGAGGCGAGATACTTTATTGTGAGGCCACATTTTTCAAAAGCCCGTGTTAACGTTGCGTTCGGCAGTGCCGTCTGTCTGACGGTAGCTTTCCGGTGTCTGCCATCCAAAAGCTGCTTCACCGTTAGAGGATCGAGCGAGCCGCGGCGAGGTGACCGTCAGGGGACGGAGGACGGACAGCACCGAAGACAATTACAAATATTTAAAACAAGCCAATGTCACGATGTTGTGACGACGGGGAAAGGCCTTCAGACCTCGTCTTTTATCTCAAACTTTATTTCTGCTGTTGCATTTCCCCTTGAGATTAATAAAGTATCTATCTGTCTTATCTATCTGTTATATAGTGCCTTTCACATCTATCTATCTATCTATCTATCTATCTATCTATCTACACACTGTAATAAATACACCAATCAACAAACCGTTAGAAAATATGGTCAGGATCAGACAGCAGTAAAGTGACAACAACCAACAACAAACCTGTTTGATTTGATTTTATATATCGAAAAGATTTCAAAGTTTAAAGAACTGACGGCACCTTCTTTGGTGGAGAAATGAAGTTTGCTTTTTTTTTGTTTGGGGGGAGGGGCTGGCAAGTGGGGTGACTACACCTAAGGCTCAACACACACACTCTTGAGGTCAGCGTGTCCTATTTGAGCGGATATGTGTGTGTATATGTATACAGTGCATCACTGTTTCCACATTTTCTTATGTTACGGCCTTATTCCAAAATGGATTAAATTTATTTTTTTTCCTCAGAATTCTACACACAACACCCCATAATGACAACGTGAAAAAAGTTTACTTGAGGTTTTTGTAAATTTATTAAAAATAAAAAAAATGAGAAATCCCATGTCCATAAGTATTCACAGCCTTTGCTCAATACTTTGTCGATGCCCCTTTGGCAGCAATTACAGCCTCAAGTCTTTTTGAAGATGATGCCACAAGCTTGGCACACCTATCCTTGGCCAGTTTCACCCATTCCTCTTTGCAGCACCTCTCAAGCTCCATCAGGTTGGATGGGAAGCGTCGGTTCACAGCCATTTTAAGATCTCTCCAGAGATGTTCAATCAGATTCAAGTCAGGGCTCTGGCTGGGCCACTCAAGGACATTCACAGAGTTGTCCTGAAGCCACTCCTTTGATATCTTGGCTGTGTGCTTAGGGTCGTTGTCCTGCTGAAAGATGAACCGTCGCCCCAGTCTGAGGTCAAGAGCGCTCTGGAGCAGGTTTTCATCCAGGATGTCTCTGTACTTTGCTGCAGTCATCTTTCCCTTTATCCTGACTAGTCTCCCAGTTCCATCCCCACAGCATGATGCTGCCACCACCATGCTTCACTGTAGGGATGGTATTGGCCTGGTGATGAGTGGTGCCTGGTTTCCTCCAAACGTGACGCCTGGCATTCACACCAAAGAGTTCAATCTTTGTCTCATCAGACCAGAGAATTTTGTTTCTCAAACTTAAGGTTTGCTGCCATGTGCCTTTTACTAAGGAGTGGCTTCCGTCTGGCCACCCTACCATACAGGCCTGATTGGTGGATTGCTGCAGAGATGGTTGTCCTTCTGGAAGGTTCTCCTCTCTCTACAGAGGACCTCTGGAGCTCTGACAGAGTGACCATCTGGTTCTTGGTCACCTCCCTGACTAAGGTCCTTCTCCCCCAATCGCTCAGTTTAGATGGCCGGCCAGCTCTAGGAAGAGTACTGGTGGCTTTGAACTTCTTCCCCTTTTGGATGATGAAGGCCACTGTGCTCATTGGGACCTTCAAAGCAGCAGAATTTTTTCTGTAACCTTCCCCAGATTTGTGCCTCGAGACAATCCTGTCTCGAAAGTCTACAGACAATTCCTTTGACTTCATGCTTGGTTTGTGCTCTGACATGAACTGTCAGCTGAGGGACCTTCTATAGACAGGTGTGTGCCTTTCAAGTCATGTCCAGTCAACTGAATTTACCACAGGTGGACTCCAATGAAACTCAAGGATGATCAAGGAACACAGGATGCACCTGAACTCAATTTGGAGCTTCATGGCAAAGGCTGTGAATACTTCTGGACATGTGCTTTATCAGTTTTTTATTTTTAATAAATTTGCAAAAACCTCAAGTAAACTTATTTCATGTTGTCTTTATGGGATGTTGTGTGTAGAATTCTGAGGAAAAAAATGAATTGAATCCATTTTGGAATAAGGCTGTGACATAACAAAATGTGGGAAAAGTGATGCGCTGTGAATACTTTCCGGATGCACTATGTATATGTGTGTGTATGTATGTATGTATGTATGTATGTATGTATGTATGTATGTATGTATGTATGTGTATATATATATATATATATATATATAGTGGAAGCCGGCCCGGACACAGTCAGGCGGACACGTTGACGTCACCCAACACACATTTATTATACATTATTTACATTCACAAGTGCAGCACAAACCCCTAAAGTCCAGGCCAACTCAAATGCCTCCATCCCTCTCCTCCCAGACCTTGTCTTCCTCACTCCCAACTCCAACCCGTGTCTGAAGGGAGGCGGCCCCTTTTATAATCACCCGGATGTGCTCCAGGTGTTTCCCGGTAATCAGAAGTGCCAGCTGCATCCCCGGAAGCACTTCTGGTGTCCCTGCTCTTCTTCCACCCCAGAATTTCCGGTTGTGGAAGTGCTGAGGTCCAAGGTCTCCAAGGCACTGGGGCGCCCCCTGGTCCCCATAGTGGTCTGAGGGAGGCACAAGCCCTCCTCCTCCGGTCCTCTGAGTCGTCCTGGCTGGGTCAACAGCCATCTGCGACAATATCTATCTATATATATAATTTTTTTTTTTTTTTTTCCAGATGTAGATCCACACAGGGAGAAGATGAATCGCGTATCATAAAGTAGTTTTTATTCCTGAGCTTTCAGCCTCTGCCAGGGGTCTTCATCTGAGGATAATGATTAGACTTACAAGAATCAAAGGCAATATATAGAACAAATTACGTGGAGGGGGCCTAAGTCAGTGTGTTCAGGGGGTGGGGGGGTATTGGTTGTAAAGTTTAATGTATTATGTACATGGGCATAGCGTTGCTGTCCGTTTGTCTGTCCAGGATTTTAAATCACCTGTAGCTCACAAACCGTTTGACTTATTGACCTGAAATTTGGTACTCATATACTACGTGACGTCTACTGTCCGCTTTCAGGGTGATGATTGACCTCCAAGGTTATTCCTCTTTGTATTTTTATTTTATTTTATTGTAGAGTCAACTCTCAGCAGCGGCCAGAAGGGTGGCGCATGCATACGGGCGCCGTTCTCATTCCTACCTCCTTCGCCATCATTTCCTCTACCTCTTCATATCATAAATCATTCTTGACGCAGATTGAACTCTTAAGTGCAGGATTAAGTTGAAAATTAAAGAAAACGTACTAAGTGATAGCAGCACAAACACAGACTTAATCTGTTTAAATGCGTAAAGATGCCGATGAAAGAAGAGAAGAAGCAGGCCGCTAGGGTGGAGAGAAGAAGAGCTGCTCAGGAAGCATCAAGCGCATCAACCTCTGAGCTACCGAATGCTGAACATACAGAGAAAGAGGAGGAAATCTATAAGTCAAGGGTATTCTCTTCACGTTATCGTGTGGTGCACCATTACTGGTATTCTATAATGTGGAAACCAGTTCCTCTCCGCCTCCACAGCAAGCTTCATCCCGCTTCCTCCAAACTCTGGTGGCTCCTGCGTGTGCTCCAGGTGGTTCATCAGCGTTAGCCCACTGTAGGGCTCTGCGGCCCCCATGGAACCCAACAGGGCTGTGCCAAACTCCAACTACCAGCGTGAGCTGCGGCAGTCTGTGGTGCCATAGCCACCCAGGAGCGTCCTAGGGACGGTATTGCCCTGTGGATACTAGGGGGTCCTTCCATCCAGCCGGGTAATGTCTGCAGCCACCCGTCACAATAATGATTGGTTGGAATAGAATTTTTGGGAAAAAAAATACAATGAAAAAAGGTAAAGGTGTGAGAAATGCTGATCTGCGGTGGTCCACAAAGCAGGTGGATTGTCGAACCCGCTCAGTCCCAAAAAGGGTCCCAGAGGGGTTTCCGAGCCCATCCTAGCATAGCATAGGGTGTAAGGCAGAAACAAACCCAGATGGGGATTGTGATCTCCGAAAAAGAAATAAAATGAGTTTTGTAAGAATGAGAGCGCGATCAAGCGAGAGGATGAGATAACAAGCATCATGAACATCTAAATAGGAGTTTGGTTAGGGAGAAAATGGTGACCCCCCCCCCTGTTTGAGACCCCTGAGTTAGGTGGCCATCTGTGTCTTTGCTTTCCATCTCACTATTGTTTGGCTGCTAGTTATTGGGTTGTGGGGGGCCAGAGAATTGTGTTAAATTTGCAGAAGTCACTAACGGTAGCTGGGACAAACCCCTGTGGCCCCCAAGGATCTGAGTTTGTCCTTCTTTAAACTGTCCAGACTTTAATCTGATGATGGTATTTCGTTTTGTTTGATCTTCGTTGAACTCAACCGTTTGTTTGGTTTTTTTTTTTGTCTTTTCACAGAGAGATGAAGGATCTGCCATTTCCTGTAACTCACATGGAGCTGAGCGGGAGGACGTGTCACGTAGGCTTGAATGACATGGAGATCAGGACTGTAACTATTAAGGAGGAGGAGGAGTGTGAATGGGAACAAGTTCAGCCTGAACAGGCGAGTCTGCATGTTAAGGAGGAGGACTGTGAACAGGGGACGGTGGGCATCAAGGAAGAGACGGAGGAGAAGCCGCTGGTCCTCCACATGGACGAGTATAACATTATAGTCCAGGTCAAGGAAGAAGACCTTCAGGTGGGGTCCGTCTGTCAGTCGGGGGGTCAAGATGGAGGCGTCAGCGGATTTGTCTCACCTCAGAGTCGTCCACCGTCGCCAAATCAGGTTGGAGATGGTAAGTGCAAATTTTAAAAGAGAACGTAGTGGGGATACCACAATGTCGGTGCACACTTTGTGGAGTTTCAGCTTTTGCTGATGTTGAGGTGAGCAACAGCCTGGTGTTATCATTTCAAAGATACGATCTTGTGATATCATAATGCCACCCTGATGGATGACAAATGCACAAATGCAGGTAATCCCACAAGCTGCAAGGGTTTGCGGTGGTGGCTTTTATATTCGCGAGGGGGTTTCATTTTGTACCCTCTTTTGCAGTTACGAGGATAATGCAGCCATTCGTGTTGTGTGCTGCACACCGCAGTAGAAAAGAAAAATACGAGAAGCTAAGCAGGCCAGCAGGTATTCCTACTAACTGAGTTTACCGAGTAGGCCTCACAAAATCCAGCAGGCTGGGCTCGTTTCATACATACGTTTCGTCACACTCAGAACATGGACGTGCACTCATCGCGCGTTCCCAGCATTCATTTGACGCGTCTTCTGAGCAGGTCCTCCAAAATTAATGAGTCGTTTGGACGCGGTGTGATAAAAGTCGGAAAGTGACGTCAGAGTCTCTGTTTACTATCAACATGTGACAGAAAGCCGCGGGATCGATGTGCGCGCCGTGATGTTCGATGTGGTGAAGCAAAATGCCAACATACAGATGTATTCGTGGTGCTTTTATATTCAAGCGTCGCATATTCCCGATCGTAATGGCACGATACGTTTGAAAAATCTCACATACCATCTTCTGTGCCGTCTTTTTTATTTGGTTTTTTTGCACCTTCACAATAGGGTCAGAATGTACAGGGGTGTATTTGAGCCACAGGGACAAAAATTAAGGATACGGTGAAAAGGTGTATGTTGTGATTAAAGTGGAAATGTCTGCTTTAATCTCGAAGTTTACTTTATCATTAAAAGGGTGGAATGCTCTCTCCGGGCTGGGAACACATTACTGCCTCAAGTGGAGGAGTTCAGGTATCTCAGGGTCTTGTTCACGAGTGAGGGAAGAATGGAGTGGGAGGCTGATAGACGGATCGGTGCGGCATCTGCAGTAATGGAGGCTCTGCAACGGTCCGTCATGGTGAAGAGAGAGCTGAGCCAAAAGGCGAGGCTGTCAATTTACCAGTCGATCTGCGTTCCTACCCTCACCTGTGGCCACAAGCTTTAGGTAGTGACCGAAAGAGCAAGATTGCGGATACAAGCGGTCGAAATGAGTTTTCTCCACAGGGTGGCTTAGAGATAGGGTGAGGCGTTCAGTTTTCCGGGAGAGACTCGGAGTAGAGTCGCTGCTCCTCCACATTGAGAGGAGTCAGTTGAGGTAGTTCGAGATGCCCCCCAGACGCCTCCCTGGGGATGTGTTCTGGGCATGTTCCACTGGGAGAAGACAGGACATGCTGGAGGGATTATATCTACCGGCTGGCCAGGGAACGCCTCGGGGTCCTCCTGGAGGAGCAGGAGGAGGTGGCTGGGGAGTGGTAGGTCTGGGCTTCCTTGCTTAGGCTGCTGCCCCCGCGACCTGACCTCGGATAAGCGGTGGACGATGGATGGATGGATGGATTGATTGATTAAAGGAGACTGTCTTAAACATCATCTTAAAACTGACCCAGTTGTTAATCGCCATGTACTGCTGGGGCTTCCTCCTGACCTGACAGCAGCAATCGCCACACAGAACACATGACATTTATGATATTCCAGCTCTCTGCATGTTTAGAATCCTTAGATTTATACTTGATATTATTTTCATGATGAAGTGCATTAAAGTATGTATGTAACATTTAACAGGTAAGTCATTAACTTCATTTAAATAATGAATACTGATAATGTGTTGGCAGCACGGTCTGCCTCGCAGTAGGAAGTCACGTCTGGAGTTTGCTTGTTTTCCTGCTGGGTTTCCACAGTGGGCTCCGGTTTCCTTCCAAAGACATGAAGGTGTAGGGATTTGGCGACGCTAAAATGATGTCAGTGTGTGTGTGTGTGTGTGCATGCTTGTGTTCACCTTGCGATGAGCTGATGCCCCGTCTCAGTTCTGTCTCGTGCCCGATGCTTACTGGAATGGGCGCATCCCTGGATTGATGGCTGTAATCATTAAACATCCTTTTCAGAGATATCGTGGCAAGGTGTCCTGGGAATTTAGTGGATGTTTCAGGTAAAACACAACACAGTGAAGCCAAACGTTTTCACACCGTGATGATATCTCGCACTGCCACCTGGTGGAATCTTCCAGATTTATGCAAACCGTACACCGCTTGCGTAGCAGTAGTGTTCGCTGGAGCAGGCGTCGCATCACGTGAAGTATAAACGCAGCGTAAAGAGGATTAGGGCGAGCAACACTCATAACCGAGACATCTCTTAGTCACACCAAGATAAAACTTAACGTCATGTTAGGGCTTGAGAGTTCATGAGATTTCAGCTTGATGGGAAACATGATCTTGTAGGGTCAATACTGACCATTGCTTTTTACTTACAGTGTCATTTGAAATTGTCCTAACATGTTCATTACAAAATGGTAAAACCTACACTGTCCAGTAAACACCGAGGATTATTAATGTACAGTCGACCCTCGATATGCGAACAACTTGGTTTACGACCAAACTTTTGGTTTTGAATTACGACCAACGTCTTGCGTTACGACCCGAATGCGGTCACGTGTATCCTTTTGTGCGACTGTAAACAAACAGCCGAGAGTATTCGTTAGTGTCAGTCGGAGCCCAGATACGTGTGTTTGTGCATGTAATTTTGGTCAGTGCAGTGATTTATCTCTTATATAATTTCTCTTCTGGTTTGTCCTGCTTGCTCTTCAAACCCGGTTCCGCCCACACAAAATTTCTCGATTTTATATTTGTCCTCTTCCAAACCCTTCCCGATGCTGCCTGCAGGCACCCATACACCCCCACGCCGCTTTTCTCGAGTCCTATTCCTCCTTCGGACTACCGCGTTCCCAACTCCTCTCTCTTGACCCTATTGGTGTCACGTCACCGCCCGATATCTAGCCTGGCTGTGTGACATTTCACTTCGGCCATGTCTGCGCCTGGGAGACTTTTCCGTAGCCTGCTACTGGAAGGTACTCTCTTGACTATTGCCACTGGTTTCGCTCCTTGCTATTTTCGTTATACTGCAACGATTGTTTCCCAAGCCTTTATTATAAAATGAACAACAGTATCTTCTCTGTCGACGGGTTTTTGTACAACGTCATCTCTATTCTGTGATCCGGCAACTGCCTGTTCCTATCAGTGGGTTATTTTTTGACACAAATGGTTGAGGAAAGCAGTTCGCTCTCACTACGACATAGGGCAGTAGATTTCGTTGCATCACATTGGGACAGATTTGGAGACGTTCTTCCTGTTGTTCTTTCCAACACAAGTCGAGTTATCACAACAAGCCAGGAGTACTGTCAGTACATGGCAACATCTGGAGTTTATGGTGGTGAAGCTGAAATTCAAGATCTTTCCGAGATTCGATCTTTCGACTCATTATCTGTCATTTCCAGCAAAACGCCTATTCAAAAGTGCGACTTTCAAGAAGTATTTCTGAATTCTTTTCTCGCCATTTTCTGTTCCTATTCTTACACCGCCGTATGCTACGGCGGGCATCGCTATCTAGTGTGGTGTTTTTGGTATGAAAATTCTGGTAGGGCCATAGAAGAATTTTCCTTTGTGTTAGCAGATGTGTCTAACATTAACGTTAATAATCTGTCCCACTTTTGCTAATGACTAGAAATATTCATAAAATATTTACCTCACAAAAAAAAAAAAAATTGGATGTTGTTGCATTGTTTGAACCTCGTCGTATTTAATGAAGACTTTTTTCTATTGGATTTTAACCTCAACTTCACTTCTGTTTTTATGGGATCATTTATTTATTGTAGGATTCTGAAAGCGCTGCACTTTATTTAATTTGGACTTTGTTTTTGGTTGTTGTTTTGTTGATTTTAATAAAAGCATTTGGCACTTTTGCACCATTGTACAGTAGTGCCTCACTGCCGTGCTCATCGGTAACATTACCGACAGTGACAGGTTTAGGGGCTCCCAGAAGCGAGATGGGAGCATGTAGCGAACCCGCATCGTCACAGACTTTACCTCAAAACTGTAATCTCCTCTCCACCCAGTTCCTCCTCACTTCCTTCACGCCAGAACTCGACTCATGCAAGGTTAGTTTTCTTGGTTGTTTATGGTTAGTTTTTGTGTAAATTATGGATTTTTCAAATGTTAATTTTTTTCCCCTGTGCTTAAAACTCATTTAAAAAAAGTGTTTACAGTGAGCGATTCGTAAAGCTGTACCGTTAAATATTGTAATGTTAGTTTTCTCTGTTCAAGGTTTTTTCAGTGTTATTCAATGTTTTTACATTTAGTTTACTATTACACTGTGCAATCTATGGTATAATTAACTATTTTTGTGCTTAAAAATCTTTAAAAATATATATTTATATACAGCTCGTACGGTCTCGAACAGATTAATTGTATTTACGTACAATCCTATGGGGGAAATTACTTGACCAAATCGGGTTGCGACCAGAGTTTTGGAACGAATTACGGTTGTGAAGCGAGATTCCACTGTATTCTGAAGGTAGAGGGTGAAAATAATTAACAAATAAAGGAAAAATTAGGGGAACTCAAAAAACAGAGGAGCCAGGGTAGAACCTCTGGACGAACATGACAAGTTAAATGTTAATGATTTTCTTTGGTGCTCTTTCTGTGTCTCATCTGTGTTTTCCAAGGTCTCTTTATCGTTCACACTTGAAATGGTAAACCTGCCAACCATAAAAATTAAAAGAGTTGAAGTTTTCTTGTTGGGTTAATATGAACAGGAATAAGCTGATCTGCACAAAATGGGCCTTTGTCAGTATCACACAGTTCCTTACACTATTGATTTTCATGTCTTTTTGCAGATATACAGGAGGGTCCCAGCTTGTCGCCAACTTTGTCTGTTCAGACTTCAGTTCAGGACAGACCACAACAAACCTTGCATGATGAAAATATGAAGGAACCAACAAAATCTTCTAAATGCCAGTCTCAGTACAAAGACAGTCAGTGGAATCATACAAGACAGAAGCCATACTGCTGCTCTGAATGTGGAAAACGCTTTTTAAAAAGCAGCCATCTCAAGAACCACAAAAGAATTCATACTGGAGAGAAACCGTATTTCTGTTCTGAATGTGACCAAAGATTCTCCAGCAGCAGCAATCTTGCTACCCACATGAGAACTCACACTGGTGAGAAGCCGTACCGCTGTTCTGAATGTGGCAAAGGATTTTCTAGAAAAAACCACCTTGAGAAGCACAAAGGAATTCACACGGGCGAAAAGCCATATTGTTGTTCCGAGTGTGGCAAAGGATTCTGTTCAAAGAGTGGTCTTAACACCCACCTGAGGACTCACAATGGAGAAAAGCCCCATTTCTGTACTGAGTGTGGGAAACGATTCTCAAAAAGGAACCATCTTGAGACTCACAGGAGAATTCATACGGGAGAGAAGCCATATAGCTGTTCTGAATGTGACAAAAGATTCACTGTCAGGAGCAACCTTAACCAGCACATGGGAACTCACGCTAGAGCAAAGACCTAGAAAGGAAGAAGAAAACATCCGACAAAAGATTGCACTCTCAAGTGAGTACTTGGTGAAGCAAAAAAAGGGTACAGTCAGAGATAGGCCTGACGTGGAGCAAAGGTGCCTGGGTCATTAGATGCTCTACCGATTAATATTTCATTATATGAATGGCAAAAGGAGAGATTATTAGGAACAAACTAAGACCTGGCCACAAATATATGGGAATAAAAGTTAGAGCTGAACATCGAGATTGCGAGTGAGGGTCTCTCCTGGTCTGACTAAAGAAGTCAAATCCAAGAGACAGAAATGGTAAAACTTACAGAATGTCGATTCTGCCAGACTGGAGTGGATCCAGGAACTCCTCTGCCTGCGAGGTGGGAACAACTGAAAGTTTGTACTCCAAAAAGATGCTGGAAAATCTGCAAGACGTGCAGCATACCAGGAGCAGAGAGACCCAGCGACCAGACCTCAGAAAGAGTTGTGGATAAACGAGGAGATACTGGTCAGCTCAGACACCGCAGTCCTAACGAACAGAAATATGAACTGTTAAATAAACGCAGATAAGAGACGCTCGACTCCTATTTGAGAAATCAGTGCAGAGGCAAAAAGTAATACCGGGAAATTCAAATACACGGTTTTACCACTATTTTAACGGTAAACTATTTTTCTAAATGTTTCCATTTGTTAAACTTTGATTTTTTTTCTTGGAATTCAAATAATTGTATGTAGGTCTCAATTATATTATTGTTTTCTTTGTATCTTTTTTTCCTTATTATTAATTTTAATGATCTTTATTTTCCACACCTCTGTTTTGTTTAGAGTGAGCACCGCCATTTTGTGGCACCTTTTCTACCAGATAGTAACTTATGGCTTGGGGGAAGTGGTCCTGGAAGTTGCAATTTATAACCAAGACTGTGGATGAACTCTAAAGTGTTACGATCCACCAGGCTGACAGAACTCAGAAAAGGCATCACCCCCCCAAAAAAAAAAATTAGACCAACTGAGAGGGCTAAAGACAAACAGCCAGTGTTGCCTTGCAAATCTTAAACAGAGTTGTGGCCTGCACAATAGATAGCTAGATAATGAAAAACACGAGGAAGAGGAAATTGACATTAAAAAGGCAAGCTTACAAAAATCAAGAGAAAAAGGGAGAGGGACACTGTGAAACCTCTGGCCCTTAATCACAAAAAGACTCCCTTTGTCGTATTAAAGAGTTCATTATAAAACCAGTAACGGCGCACTGCACGATAACGTGCAGCGAATACACTTGACTTGTGCATTCCTAGTTTTCATCCTCTTTCTTTCTCTGCACGTTTACCATTAATTTGCTCAGAGGTTGATGCGCTTGCTGCTTCCTAAGCAGCTCTTCTTTTCTCCACCCTAGCGGCCCACTGCTTCTCTTCATTCATCCATATCTTTTCATGTTAAAACTGATTAAGTTAGTTTTTGTGTTGCAATTACTTAGTACGTTTTCTTTAATTTTTCACTTAAGCTGGCACTTAAGTCTTCAAACTGCCTCAAGAATGATTAGCGAAGGTGGTGGGGAATGAGAACGGCGCCCATACGCATGCGCCGCACGAGAGTTGATTCTATGATAAAATAAAATAAAAAGAGTAATCAAAAATCATCGCCCCAAAAGCAGATTATAGACGTCACATAGTACAGTGGAACCTCGAGATACGATCACCTCTGTATACGAGAAATTCAAGATAAGAGGAAAGTATGAGCGAAAAATTTGGATCTAAATACGAGCATTGGCTTGTGTAAGGAGGTCTCGAGGTCTTTTAAGTGTCCTCCGAGAAGATCACGTCTTGTCGCCCTGCTTTTCCTTTCCAGGATTTTTTTTTATAATAGAGAGATACATTGGACTTTTATGTGTGTAATATGATTTATGTTGAATTTTCAGAAAGCATTTAATAAGGTGCCACGTGAAAAGTTGAGCATGAAGCTAGCGGCGTGTGGACAGAAAAGAATCCCTAGCAGTGTTACTCTTGTATGGTGTATGCATGCGCCATCTAGTGGCTGCGGTGGAGCGTGAGCCGAGCGGACTGCTCCATATACACACACGGCTCTGTCGTTTATCGAGGTCTAACAACAGTTTATACTGTATGTATGGAGTACAAGTCAAAGAAGGTGACGGTTAAGCTATACAAGGCCCTAATAAGGTCTCACCAGGAGTGCAGTGTTCAGTTCTAGTCGCCATATTACAATAAACACATAGCAGCGCTGGAAAAAGTGCAGGGAAGAGCAATCAGGCTGATTCGGGACTGAAAGGTCTGAGCTATGAGGAGAAGCTTTTCAGTTACAGCAAACGGTTATTAAGAGGAGAGCTGATCGAAGTCTTTTAAATTATAAATTGCTTTAATGCAGTGGATAAAAGACCGTCGCATGAACTACATTCTGCACCAAGAGCACCAGGGGGCAGAGCTGGAATATCTCGGATTTTGCACAGTTTTCTTTTTCAAATGCATGGAAAAAATGACCCAGTATTGTAGTGGAGAGTTAGACCTTTGGGGACCTTCAGATCCCAGTGAATAGGATGGACGAGCTTGATGGACCCAATGGCTCGTTTTCGTCACAATTTTCTAACATTCTAATAAGCCCACATAACTGAAAACTTACTTTTTTTATTCAACTTACGGCAGATTTTCATTAAGCGTTCAATTCTATCGTCACTCCGTGCGGTTTCTCCGCGACATAATAAATCGGTAACAAGCACAACTCCGAATACAGTAAACCGGTCAGCCAGCAGGCAGGCAGCGCAGCCAGCAAACCGCGCATGTCCGTTAAAAACTTCACGCGCCGCGTGACGTCATCAAGAGCGACGAAAATGAAGCCGGCGCGCGCCTCGCGTCTCTCTCCGCGTCTCTCGCTTTATGAGCGGATCTGGAGGCCGCTGTGTTCGCGACTGCAGACTCTCGCTGTTGAGTGAGGCGGCTTTTTAAAAGGTCCCAACACCCCGAGGCAGAAGGTAAGTGATCCGAGTGTGGAAGTTTGTTTTTTTTTCGCGTCAGTTAAAGTTAAAGCACGAGATTTAAATCACCGGCAAGCGGAGTGCTAAGGAGTCTGTTCTATTGAATGTGCCGGACACTCGCCATTCTTTGTACTCTGACTGCGGCCCACCACAGTTACTCTTTTGGTTTTATTGGTATCGTTATTATTTTAATGTGCAGCAAGAGCAACTGCACCAAAGGTAAGGATGTCGAATTTAAAACGCCTAACACTCCGCCATTCTTTGCCGTGTAATTCGCTCAATCGGAGTCTTTGAGCTCGAGGAGGAAACTGCGCTTTGATTGCTGATTTTCCTTTTTACTTTACTTAGAATGGTAATACACAGTTCAGTTAAAGAAGCACCCGTGAACCATCGTGTTTCAAATAAAAAGCGAAACGGGGACACCGCGTCCTTCGGCTCCCCACATCGGATCAAATGTGTCTGCTCGATTTAAGGAAAATGTGAACAGCTGGCCAACGTCAGCCTCGTTGTGTTTCCTCGGAAGCATCAAAACTCGAGCGAATGGCGATATGAGTTCGTACCTGATTCTATAAAAGTCACGAAGGGCCATTTGAAGAGACAATTTCATTCTTTCCAATTCAAGATAAGACCTCATGTTGAGCTACGAGACTTGTAGGTAGGTAGAAATGTATTGATCCCAAAGGAAATTATTGAAGCAGGAGAGAAGACAAAATATAGAAATTAGAATTACTCAGAAGCTCCAGAGAAAGAAAGAGAAATATATAAATAATGACAGCCCCCTAAACAAACCTAAAGACTTCTGTCTGGGATATTCTAGAACTGCTGTATTTAACAACAGAAAAATACAAATATTATATAAATAAAAAAAAAAAATCAATCATCAGTATGCTAATAATGTGCCAACAAAGATAAGAATTATCTAGAAGAAGTGTAGGTATTAACCAAGTACAAAGTGACGGAATAATGGAAAGTTCTTGAATGGCCGATTCAGTCACCAGGTTTAAATCCAATTGAGCAGGCCTTCCATTTGCTGAAGAGAAAATTTAAAGGGACAAAGTGAAGATGGCTGCATTAGAGGCTTGGCAGGGAAGATACTCGGCACCCGGTGGTGAGGCCTGCAATTCTTCAAGCAGTCATTTCATGCAAGGAATATGCGACAAAGTATTAAATATGACTGCTTTAATAGAGCCGCCATTGCTGTGTTCAAATATTATGGTGCCATCGCCTGCTAGAGAAGTGTGTTATGTCTCAGGTGCCAGTTTGCTTTGCCAAGGTGTAATACGCCTAATCAGCTGGCATTTAACCTGACCCTGTCTGTCACCCATCACCATTGGACTGCAAGATACAGTGGTGTGAAAAACTGTTTGCCCCCTTCCTGATTTCTTATTCTTTTGCATGTTTGTCACACAAAATGTTTCTGATCATCAAACACATTTAACCATTAGTCAAATATAACACAAGTAAACACAAAATGCAGTTTTTAAATGATGGTTTTTATTATTTAGGGAGAAAAAATCCAAACCTACATGGCCCTGTGTGAAAAAGTAATTGCCCCCTGAACCTAATAACTGGTTGGGCCACCCTTAGCAGCAATAACTGCAATCAAGCGTTTGCGATAACTTGCAATGAGTCTTTTACAGCTCTGGAGGAATTTTGGCCCACTCATCTTTGCAGAATTGTTGTAATTCAGCTTTATTTGAGGGTTTTCTAGCATGAAGCGCCTTTTTAAGGTCATGCCATAGCATCTCAATTGGATTCAGGTCAGGACTTTGACTAGGCCACTCCAAAGTCTTCATTTTGATTTTCTTCAGCCATTCAGAGGTGGATTTGCTGGTGTGTTTTGGGTCATTGTCCTGTTGCAGCACCCAAGATCGCTTCAGCTTGAGTTGACGAACAGATGGCCGGACATTCTCCTTCAGGATTTTTTGGTAGACAGTAGAATTCATGGTTCCATCTATCACAGCAAGCCTTCCAGGTCCTGAAGCAGCAAAACAACCCCAGACCATCACACTACCACCACCATATTTTACTGTTGGTATGATGTTCTTTTTATGAAATGCTGTGTTCCTTTTACGCCAGATGTAACGGGACATTTGCCTTCCAAAAAGTTCAACTTTTGTCTCATCAGTCCACAAGGTATTTTCCCAAAAGTCTTGGCAATCATTGAGATGTTTCTTAGCAAAATTGAGACGAGCCCTAATGTTCTTTTTGCTTAACAGTGGTTTGCGTCTTGGAAATCTGCCATGCAGGCCGTTTTTGCCCAGTCTCTTTCTTATGGTGGAGTCGTGAACACTGACCTTAATTGAGGCAAGTGAGGCCTGCAGTTCTTTAGACGTTGTCCTGGGGTGTTTTGTGACCTCTCAGATGAGTCGTCTCTGCGCTCTTGGGGTAATTTTGGTCGGCCGGTCACTCCTGGGAAGGTTCACCACTGTTCCATGTTTTGGCCATTTGTGGATAATGGCTCTCACTGTGGTTCGCTGGAGTCCCAAAGCTTTAGAAACGGCTTTATAACCTTTACCAGACTGATAGATCTCAATTACTTCTGTTCTCATTTGTTCCTGAATTTCTTTGGATCTTGGCATGATGTCTAGCTTTTGAGGTGCTTTTGGTCTACTTCTCTGTGTCAGGCAGCTCCTATTTAAGTGATTTCTTGATTGAAACAGGTGTGGCAGTAATCAGGAAATTGAACTCAGGTGTGATACACCACAGTTAGGTGATTTTTTAACAAGGGGGCAATTACTTTTTCACACAGGGCCATGTAGGTTTGGATTTTTTCTCCCTAAATAATAAAACCATCGTTTAAAACTGCATTTTGTGTTTACTTGTGTTATATTTGACTAATGGTTAAAAGTGTTTGATGATCAGAAACATTTTGTGTGACAAACATGCAAAAGAATAAGAAGTCAGGAAGGGGGCAAATAGTTTTTCACACCACTGTAGATGGAGCTTTACTTGTTTCCAGGGGAAATTTTCTTTTTCACAGAATCTCAATAAATAAATAAATGTGTGCACACACACACACCCACTATAGTCTGACAACAAACAAAACTTTTATTTCTAGAGCTCGTTCTTCATTCAATGGTGGATCTCAATTTGCTTTACAAAATGAAGAAAAGCTTACAAAAAGCAAAAATATAAAAATAAGAGTATTAAAGAATAACGTAAGGGCCGATGGCCAAACCGAAAAAAAAACAAAATCTGCAGGGGTTCCGAGGGCATGAGACCACCCAGCCCCCAAAATTACGATATAGGAAGAAAAATGAAAAAGAAGGGCGGCACGGTGGCGCAGTGGGTAGCACTGCTGCCTCACAGTAAGGAGACCTGGGTTCACTTCCCAGGTCCTCCCTGCATTGAGTTTGCATGTTCTCTCCGTGTCTGCGTGGGTTTTCTTCCCACAGTCCAAAGACATGCAGGTTGTGTGCATTGGTGATCCTAAATTGTCCCAAGTGTGTGTGTGCCCTGCGGTGGGCTGGAGCCCTGCCCGGGGTTTGTTTCCTGCCTTGCGCCCTGTGTGGGCTGACCCTGTAGTTAGGATATAGTGGGTTGGATAATGAATGGATGGATGGATTAAAAAAGAAAGTCAGTCGGTGCATGTCGGAGGTCCACACGGCTTTCTTTGAGCTCAGTCTGACAGCTGTGTGTGTCACATGACCACCGGGCCGTCTCCTTAGCAAACCCCAATGCCAGGCCGGTCTGTTCCAGATGAGGTTTTCTTTGATTTAATTAGAATATTCATGAGGGTCACTTATGGATTGTTCTTTATTTGGCTCCTCCCCTTTGATCATTTTGCTGTGAGCCGTCCTATCAGGAGCAGGCAACTGAAATATAGAAGCCCCCGGCCACCAGCACATCAAGGTCGCAGTACAAATGAGTGACGGGGCCAAAAAATCCAAATCACAAATATATGAAAAATTGTGATAGTTTCGGTAGATTCCGGTGCTTGTATTGCACTGAAACAACTATTTATGTCAACAAACTAATCTTTAATTGTGCACACAGGCCTCCCTCTTTATCTGTGAATAGGCTCGTTAAGGCTCCCATTAAATTGGATTCACATCTCCAACTTAAACCAATGAAAGTTCAGCTTCTTACTCACTTGGCCACACCCCTTGTAATAAACATGATTTAGGGGAAAAAAAAATCCATACAATCAGAACTTTTACAACAAAGAAAATAACAGCCCTACTGCCACACAGCTATGGGACTAGACACCGTCTCTTCCTGTCCTTACTCCCTTTTTCAAATCGCATATATATATATATATATATATATATATATATATATATATATATATATATATATATATATATATATATATATATGCACACACACACTTAAAACCACTTAGTCCAATGGGCTCCCCATTTAGGCTGAGCCACACAGATCTCTGGGTAATATTCTTTAAAGGGTAGACTCGCTTATGACACACAATTCACATGCAAGCCCACGCTCAGGAGATGTGCCTTTGTGTCGGGTGACATGTCTGGTTTCCTTTTGCATTCCCAGATTTTTCATGTTTTGTGATCGACTCTTTTATAATAAAAGTAGCTGTCCCCCGTGGCTCTGCTCGCGTAGCAGTGAAACAGGACAAAGTTTAAAAATGAGTAAACAAAACGCATATCGCTAGCTAAACGGAGGCAAGGAACACAAAATGCAGAGGTTAGACTGACTGGAACGGAGGCTGCCGTGTGAGAGAGGAGGGCTCTGTCACGCTTAATCCCCCATCCCTCGGCCTCTGTCTAGGATTAGGGTGAATATATCGCTCCTGCACGCCTACTGTGATACTTAGTGCGATGAGAGAAGTCGCAGAATCAACCGCAATGTTCGAGCAAATTAAAGATAAGAGACTCGATCTAAAGCTGTTAAGTAGTTCTCTCGTGAAAAGCGAACAGATGTCGGATTTTTTATATATACTAAAAAGGGCTTTACCCTCTGCTCGCTTCACTCGCCAACCCCCAGACGGGCGCTACACACTAGCCTCTTTGCAGTTCTGCCGCTCGTGTATGGATGTAAAATTTAAACAGATTCATGGGAACTGTTACATATGCATTATAGAACTATTTTACATTACTGCAAGTAATTAATCATAGTAAAACGTAATCAATTGAAAGAAAATTGTTTCATGTTGTGTTAGAGGTATTTGGCGCGTTATGTTTTCATTTTGTTTGGCTTTGAAATTAACACGCTTACACTTTTACTGTAAAACTCCATTAAAAACAATTTTTTGAATTAACTTTTCGTCAATATCGCATTGAATTTTGATTCTGTGTTTGGACTTTTCATCGTGACAAGGCAGCTTATAACTGCCCGTGAGTGAATTTTGTTTCATTCTGTCTAATAAATTATGCAACTTTTTCAAATGTTTGTCTCTGAGATTTGTTAATTGTCATAGCAAAAGCTAATCTAATGGGAAACTGTAAACGTTTTAATATGAATGGCAAATCAGGATCTCATTTGGTATCTAATGTTATCCCCTGAAGATGTCCCACATTACCTTTCTTGTATACGTCCATTCAGTTCCTAATTCGGTAATTCATGCAGTGGAAGACCGGACGTAGATATTCTTTGTGATATTGTAAGTTGATGTTTTCATCTTCCACCCCATCACCACCAACTGTTTCAGCAGAGTCTATTAAATACGCATTTAAACAATTTGCCGTGTAACCGATCGACGATTTTTCTGGTAACAGATTTGTCTTCATCGTTTCTCGGTGTTAGGATTGCCCGTGTAATCATTTTTTTTTCTACTGATAACCCTTCGTGATGAAATTTACAATAAGATGTGTGCATAATACGCCTTCTCTAATTGGGAACTTAAAGTGAGGAAAATGTATAAGAGGAACTGAGTCTGACAAAAGCATTCACACCAATGAGAGGCGACAGGACCGTGGGCGTGGGCCGTGAACCAGAAATGGTTCAGAGGAGGGCGGAACTTGAAAAAGATCTCATGGGAAAAGTCTCGTCTCGCGGGTCTTGGAAAAAGTCTTGTCTCAGGATTTCTTAATATTTTTCTTTTATTTATATGTACATATAATAGGGGGCTTTGCCTTCTGCTCGCTTCACTCGCCAACCCCCGTGTTTGGTTTTCCGGATACACACTTTTAAGGTTTTTTTTCTTTTCTTTGAATTGTTGCTATTTCATTCGTTTCACTTTTATTTCAGAACTTCTGTAAAAACAATATTTGGAATCTTGCGTGTCCCAAAGTGCTGAATGTTTTTCATGAGCTCCGTCAGACGTGTGTTTAATGACTTTGTACCGTAATTCAGGGTCTGTTTCTCTGTTTGGAATTTCAGCACAGACAAAACGATCGGCATCATCAGCAGTTAGTCATTTTTTTTGCAAAGTAACCAATAAACGCATGTGAGGTAAACCACGTTTTGGAAATTCTCTGACTTAAACTTCAGAGCCTTACTATATTTCCATACTTCTGACATATCACCTGTGTCCTTATATTCGATCTCTATTCACCTTTAGGTTATTTCTCCGAGTAATAATTTCTCTTTCTTTCTGCTAATGCGATCTTTACTTTCTTTTTTTGACAGTCGTTTTTTTTTTCCTGCTTTAATATTCTCGGCCAGGTCGCCCCCCCCAGCCATCTCCGACAACATCTTAAACTAATACATGATGTTCGGCCACTGGTTACCGTAGATCCCGTTATATAAGCCGAGAATTTCGTCCTAAATTTTTGGCTTGGAGTTTGGGGGTCGGTTTATACAACGAGTATCGTTTCAGATTCAAGATTTCCAGCGCAATGCTAGTTTTGCCGATGAATACGGATGTAAATAATGACGAAACCACAGAGCCATCTTTCAGATGAAGAAGTAACTTTGCATGCCGGTACTTTAAATTAAATAAAGAATTTATTCAACAAAGTGTTTTAGTTATTAATTTTATTAATAAAATTTATAATAAATTATCGGGAAGTTTAAAATGAAATTTTTTGTTTTGATTTACGATCAACATCTTGCGTTATGAAACGGATGCGGTCACGTGTATCCGCTTGCGCGATTGTAAACAAACAACCGAGAGCGTTAGTAGCGTCAGTCGGAGCCCAGATACATGTGTTTGTGGATGTAATTTCCGTCATTGCAGTGATTTACCTATATATATATAATTCATTAAGACCATGCAAGCAAGGCACATAATTGCTAAGGAAGGAAGAGAAGGTAAAAGTAAGCGATCGCAATCGAAACGAAGATGGACATTGTGTGGAAATATCTCCTCCCTTACTGCAGCCCAAAGATGTCAAATTAAATGGTGAGTACAGTATGAAATTGTTTCTAAAATAGAATGCCTTTTATTGTCTCTATACACATCTACAATGAGATTAAAAGCAGCTCCTTCAGTGCAGAAAAAAGTTCTGTATAGGGCTTGTATGGTTGTTTTTTAGCTTTAGCATAACGCCGGATCTGCGGCCCCGCTTCTGCTTTCTTTCCCACCTCCGTCTGTGTTGTCTCCTAGACCCGACAACAATCCACGGAGGGCCTGCTGGTCTCGCTATGTTGTCTGGGATGTTGTGCGTGTGATGAAAAACACTTGAAACAGATGTCTGGCTCTGGACACCGATGTCTATAAGGTTCTGAATGGTGTAGCGGATGTTCGCCAAACCGATCGTGCACAAACAAGGACAAAAAAAAAGTACAAAAACAACAAAAAAGTGCACTGAAAAAGGAGAGCCCTGAGCCGCTGCGACCATGCGTGCTGCCATGCTCCTAGCTTAATCGAAGTAGGCTAGGCACTTTTTATAACTTTTTGGTTAGTACATTAGAAAAATGATTGGTGTTTTGGTAAATTATGCACATTATATTATATATCAAAAATGCCGGCAGTCTCAAATTCTCGCCGATAAACATTATAAATATAACCAAAGAGACACTTTTAAGGAAATTTAGAAAATTTTGCTTGGAGAAGGGGGTCGGCTTAAATACCGGTCATCGGCAAATACATGTAATTTAGTAGGTAGAGAAGGGGTTCGGCTAATATACCGGGTCGGCCTGAATTCCGGGATCTACGGTAACTTTTACGTAGATTAACCATAAATACTGGTGGGCTGCAGTTTTGTGAGGTGGTCTTCCTCATGCCTGAGGCACCTTCACTCCACACTTCTTAGCTTTTTCTACACTTAATAATGTGATATGTAGAGTACCAAGTTGCTCTCCATCTACTATAGGTTTAATTTCTCAACTCCAAACTGTCTGACTTGAGCGAAACCTTAGCTGATTGGACACTGAAAAGAAACTGAAGCATTTGTAGAGCTGAAAGGTGCAGTTTTTAATGGAATTAAATTCTGTTCTTTCAACAGCAAGGAAGAAGCAGCTGTGATTTACTAGAACACCAAGATGGATGGGAGAGAGGAAACGGATGGGGCTGACATAAACGCCATGGAGATCAGGACTGTGTGCATTAAGGAGGAGGACTGTGAATGGGACTCTTCCTACCCTGACCAGGAGAGTCTCGGGATTAAGGATGAAGATTATGAACTGGTAACTGTGGGCATTAAAGAAGAGACTGAGGAGACGTTGGTGAGCATCGAGACGCGTGCTGGTTCTGAGCGTGTCAATGTTCGGCCCGATTCATTACAGTCTGACACAGAGAGGACGGAGGACGTATCAACTCTTGGAACTGTGCAAGATCAACCGTCATCGTCAAGTTGTTCTGGAAAGCGTAAGTGCAAGATAAAAAAAAAAAAAAATACACTTCAGTTTTAGGGTAGGCTGTGTGGGCCTGAAAAGGCAGTCTTGTGCTTTTTATGTGAGAATTGAAAATGTAGAAAGATTATGTTTTTTATGGTGAAAAGTGGGGAAAGGAGTTTTTTTTGTAAATAACCGACTTGACTAATGTCATGTAAACACGTTTTGAGCAGTGTGACCGCGCATTTATGTTTATGAGCAGTTCTGTGATTTAGCATTTTCAGGATTCAAGCTGCTGCTTATCGACTGTCCAGGCTAAGGGATTGTCAGAACTGCAGCTTGGTCTCTTAATCCTGACCATAGACCCTCCATCCATTATCCAACCCTCTATATCCTAACTATAGGGTCACGGGGGTCGGATGGAGCCAATCCCAGCTAACCCAAGGTGCAAGGCAGGAAACAAACCCTGGGCAGGGTGCCAGCCCACCGCAGGGCACACACACTAGGGACAATTTAGAATCGCCAATGCACCTAACCTGCATGTCTTTGGACTGTGGGAGGAAATCCACGCAGACACGGGGAGCGAACCCAAGTCTTTAAACTGCACTGTGCCACCCTGACCATAAACCCCAGAGTTTTATTTTCCCAATTCAGCTGGAGTTTTCTTTTGTTTTCCTCCCATTTCCCTGGAACATATTACCAGTATTAAGGACATTACCACGATCTGTTGAGGTTGATTTTGGTTTTTTTCCATATTTAGGGCCCTATGGAATCCATTTTATTTTTTCACAATTTCCTTTTTATTTTATTATTATTTTTTTTAAATTTCAGTTTTACTTGATTTGGATTTTTTTTTTTTTTCCCTGTAAGTAGTAACGGTTACAACTAAACAAACAATAACGAAATGGCACTTTACATTCCTTTTAATGAAATGGCACATTTAGCACAGCTGAACCTTATTTTGCAGTTCCATCCATCAGGTAGGAGCCCAGATCCTCCATGACGCTCTGTGCTGAGACTGCAGTAGGACAGCGAGCGCCCTCCAGAATTATAAGAGCTGTTACTAGTTTGATTCATCCTTCTGAGATGAAGGTGAACTACACTTTTAGAAAAAGGCAACAGTGACCCGATTTTTAAGAACTCGTTCCATCGACCCCTGCTCTTCTGCCAAGGTTTGTAGGGACCGAGTTTATAACGGAAGAGTCTGATGTGGAGTTGTGTGCCTCGTCAGCGCCAGGCCAAACATTTATCAAATCAGAAACATTGTCGTTAATTTTTAAAGGGAGCCCGTTAACAACTATTGCCGTTCACTAATAACATTTTTCTACGGGAAGGACTGTTAATACCAGTTAAATACCTGTTCACATACAATTAAAATTGCCTACGTAAAAGAATTACCATACAGCCAGATGTTTACTCGCCTATCACTATGTGCTCTCGGCTATCGGTGGTTTCATCAACTACAACATTCATTTTCTTGCCACAAATCTTTCAAAGAACGGCGTCCATATGTTGTTCAAACACAATGAGTTTGACGAAGACTGTTGTCGTTTTCTGGCAGCGCGCCTCCCTGTCTACAATGCTTAATATATGATCTTCGTCATTTTTTGGTGCGTTATGTCTGACTCGCATGGACACAAACTGGCATCTTGCATCTGATGATTTTATTTTTTCCTCTGTTGTTGCCTGAAGGGGAATACTTTTTGATCTTCATTTCTCTTTGTTCTTGAGATGGGTTTTAGATTTCACGTGTGTCAATGCAAGTTTCTTTTCATGTCTAGTATATGGTGTGCTGGCTAAACTCGCAGAAAAGTTGTTATCCAGATTCGTAGAAGTCGCTGGGATATTGTTGTGCCCTCAATTTTGCAGTTAAGCTCATGTTTCTTAGTTTATTCGACGTATCTGATACTGCTAGCTTCGACAGTTTTGTCCCGCGCAGTAAGCTAATTCGCGTGCCTTTAACGAGAAAGCATAACATGACACACGCGCACAGATAGATGCACGACTGGATTTCTACAAAGAATTGTTTGCTTCATAAACAACTTTTTCTTCATCTTTCAGCCGCTCCCGTTAGGGGTTGCCACAGCGGATTATCTACGTTGTCCGCATATTGACTTGGCAAAATTTTACACCGGATGCCCTTCCTGATGACCCTCCCCATTTATCCGGTCTTGGGACCAGCATGAAGAAGCACACTGGTTTGTGCATCCCCTGTGGCTGGGTTGTTTGCTTCAAAAACAACAAACTGGAAAATAGTATGTGAATGAGAGAACTACAGATTATTCACTCGTTTAATGTATTGGGATGTTTTGTAACAGTCACACCTTCAGTCTGTAAATAACGCACATTTCTGTTTTTAAGCTTTAATTCTGTGATTACATCCATATTTTCCGCATCGTGTAAATCGTAGTTTTGACATAAACTTAAACATACAGTGAGGGTTTTATCAGTCATTGTGCATTTGTATTTAAATGTTTCCTTCGTTTTCTCCTTCTTTTGGTTGCTCCCATTAAAGGTCGCCACAGTGCATCGTCTTTTTCCATATCTTCCTGTCCTTGTCCCCTTGCTCTGTCACACCCATCACCTGCCTGTCCTCTCTTACCATATCCATGAATCTTCTCTTAGGCCTTCCTCTTTCCTGGCAGTTCTGTCCTTAACATCCTTCTCCCAATATACCCAGCATCTCTCCTCTGCACAGGTCCAAACCAATGCAATCTCGCCTCTCTGGCTTTGTCTCCCAACCATCCAACGTGAGCTGACCCTCTAACGTTCTCATTTCTAATCTTGTCCATCCTCATCACACCCGGTGCAAATCTTAGCATCTTTAACTCTGTCACCTCCAGCTCTGTCTCCAAACCCATAAAACATAGCTGGTCTCACTACCGTCCTGTAGACCTTTGCTGTCACTCTTGGTGATGTGTCTCCACCCATTCCACCCTGCCTGCACTCTTTTTCACTTCTTTTCCACAATCCCCGTTACTCTGTACTGTCGATCCCAAGTATTTAAACTCGTCCACTAAGGGCACAGAGCCGATCCCTGATGTAACCCCACCCCCTCCGTCACTCCTACCGCAGACCTCACCACAGTCACACTTCCCTCGTACATATCCTGTACAACTCTTACATACTTCTCTGCCACTCCTGACTTCCTCATACAATACCACGGCTCCTCTCAGTCACCCTGTCGCATTGCGTCTCTGTGGACGTGGAGAAAGCATACAACTCCTTCTGGCCTTCTCTAAACTTCTCCATCAACATCCTCAGAGCAAACATCACTTTATCAAACTCACTCCAGAGATCTTCTTTCTCATCCATCGCACACCCAACTTGCGGTGCATATGCACTAACAACAATCATCATCATACCTCCAATTTCCAGCTTCATAATCATCACTCTGTCTGACACTCTTTTCACCTCCTAAACACTCTTGACATGCTGTTCCTTCAGAATAACCTCTACCCCAGTTTTCCTCCCATCCACACCATGATAGAACAATTTGAATCCACCTCCGATCCACCTGGCCTTGCTCCCCTTCCATTTAGTCTCATCATGCCCAATATATCAACCTTCCTTCTCTCCATCATATCTGCTAACTCTCTCCCCTTACCAGTCAAACTGCCAACATTCAAAAGTTCCTACCCTCAGTTCCACTCTCTCTAACTTCCTCCTCTCTTCCTGCCTCTGGACATGTCTCCCCCCTCTTCTTCTCCTTCAGCCAACAGTAGCCCCATTTCCCCCAGCACCCTGTTGGCTTACAGTACTGGTGGTGTTCGTTGTTAATCCAGGCCTCAGCTGATCTGCTTTGTGATGTGACCCTTCCCATTTATAAGCACTTGGAATCTGCATGAAGAAACACATTGGTTCGTGCATCCCCCGGTGCTGGGTTGTATGTAAATGTTTTATGTTTTTTTAAAGTAATTGTAATGGATTGTACAGTAGTTGTAAATGTGTGTAAGTGTTTTGAGCCTGCACTCCATGAAAAGCATTCTCTAGATTATCTAGATTTGAATTCTTTGATTTGTGGAGGTTCAGGCTTAACAGCTGGTAGTGTTGTCTTATTAGTTTTTGCAGATATGTTGACCAACTTCTCTAAGGCCTCATTTTCAAGTGCTGTTGCATTCAATGGGATTGATTCTGGTGAGTATGGGAGTGCAATTTAGGACGAGACCCTACCTTTGTGTAAAGGCCTTAGTTCCTTTTGTGAAGGCCACATCCAACCCTCTCATCCCACACGTAGTCAATAGACACCTGCTCCTTTCACATTCATACCTAATCGCAGATTATTTTAAGATAGGAGTGTAAGGTTAGGTGTGGAGGGTCAGAAGAGAGAAGATGGACTAAAGTTAGAATGAAGTAAGGATGAAAAAGTGAGCTTGTTGGCAATGTTGTAAAAACGGTGCTCAGTCCCTGGCACACAGGCTTGTCAGATTAACCACAGTTTATTCCTCTCTAGACTAACCCCATAAATATGGTTCTTGTCCCAACAATACTAAGTGATCCTCCTAGATAACTAATACAGTCCAGTGTGATTAGAAGGACCCAGCTGCAGACAGACAGGATCGGGGTGCCATTTTAGTGTTTTGGCTTTTCAGGTGAATGTCAATGTGGCTGAGATGTTTGTGGGCCGACTTTCTAAAAATATCATATATATATATATATATATATATATTGAGAAAAGAGTAAGTAGGAGGTCATCCACTGCATCCACTTAACAGTGTCATCTCCAGGCAGAGGAGTAGCTTCAGTGACAGACTTTTGTCACCGTCCTGCTCCACTGACAGACTGAGGAGACCCCACACTATGCGACTCTTCAATTCCACCCGGGGGAGTAAATGCTAACATTACTCAAAGTTATTGTCTGCTTTTACATGCATTTTTATTACTCATTAATTTAATATTGTTTGTTGTATCGGTATACTGCTGCCGGATTATGTGAATTTCCCTTTGGGATTCTCTATCTCTATCTCTATCTAGTTTTGTTTCTTCATCTGCTTTCATTCTTGTCCTTTTTTTTTTTAAACATGGAGTATTCAGTTATCTCTGTGCCCTCCTCTTTATGTAAAGTCATCCTCTCTCGCCAGAGCCGTTTTGGAGCATGGATGGGAATCTGCGTGTCCAGAGTTAAACCTACAGGGAGAACATGCAGACTTCACAAAGAATCCAAGACCCCACACGCAGGAGATAGGGCTCCTGACAGTTTGTGTCGTTACAGTTTCATTTATTACGGTGTTTAATGACTGTTAGATATGAGGGGAGAAACTAAAAAACGGTTTAAAAAACACAAGTGTAGCACCCCACAAACAGTGTAGTGCAAACTGCAGTTTTGTGCCATTTTGTAACGCAAGCTGTGCTGCGGTGTGAAGTGAACAGCAGAGCTCATTTTCCCTCAACGTAGTAAAAGGCCCACTCGACATGTAAAGCAACGGGCCGTTTGGCCTTCAGTCTGTGGAACTGAGGCGGAGATCAAAATCGGTGCAGGAATAATTGAATGGTGTCAGATTTGTTTTTTCTGAACTCCAAAATGACAATAAAAGTAAAATTTGAACAAATGTTAGAGAAAAATTGCACAATATAGAAGAATGGAGTTTGGAATTCTTCATGTAAGGCATGATATGAGTATTCTATGAGTCTTAATGCTGACGAGAAGAAAACCATGAGCAGAAGCAATTAAAGGTTTTTAATAGGACGTTGCGGTGTATAGAGTCGGCCATGTGTGGTGTACAAATCAACAGGTAATACTTAAGTTGTACAACTCAGTCCTGAGGACATGTTGGACTGCACAAGACCAGACAGGGACGCTCAAGAAAGTTTAAAGAGCTACCTGATATGAGAAAAGGGGGAGATGAGTGATGTCACTGGGGATCAAGAGAAGACCTGGAATTGTATAAAATAAGGACGTGAGTTTGAAGATGCAGATGGAGTGTCTCGTTTGTAATTTACTTAATAGACCTCATCTGCGCCATCTCATTTGTAAGTAATGATAAGTTAAGTAAGCAGGGCCTTGGCCATTTAAGGCTTTATATGTTAAAAGGAGAGTTAAACTTACTTAGGAGCCAGTGGTAAGCCGTTGAGGACTGGAGGTATGTGTTCGTACTTTGTGTTTCTTATATTCTTGCTGCAGCATTTTGAATGAACTGAAAGCTGCATGAAGAATGATTAGATCAGTCAGTGAACACCACAGGGCAGCAGTCAGTCCCAGTCCTACTAGAAGTAAATGCAGGAATTAATTTCTCAGCACCCTGTATATTTATAAAACACTTATTAATCTTCCAATATTTGGTAGATGGGTAACACAGATTTTGGATGGTTTAATAATGTGTGTTTTTAATTACATGCTTGCATCAAAGATAACCACAACATTTCAGGCCGATTCAGTCAAACTAATGCGTTTAAAAAGTGAATCAGCATCATTCTCTTCAATAATGAGCTTTTCTGTTTTTATTTATTCAGAGGGAAGTCGCTCTCATCCACTGCACTGCACCTTTAACTCAGTAACACACCTACCGTATGTGCTCGTGTATAAGTTGGGGTCTTGAAACCCGAAAAATCGATCATAAAATCAGACCCCAACATATACGCCTGTTCAAAAATGCGACACAAATTTTTTTTTTTACATCTTCTTGCCTCCTCCAATCTTGCATCATCAGTTTCTCAGACGCATTGAATTTTGTTGCAGCAGCACAGTTACCAATTTCTTTTGGCACTTCAATGACTTTTAATTTTAAACAGGCTTCATATTTTCTTCTAATCAAACGCTCCATCGTAGATAAGCGATGCTCTTGCGATAAAGGTGTATGAGGGTGTGAGATACACAAATCGATGCAAACGTCGCTTCGGAATAGTTCGGGTAGTACTGTGTGGTCACACAAGCACAATACATAGGAAAAAAAAAAGAAGGCCGTGTGCTCCATGGTTACGTTCTGAGGTGTGCGTTGGCATATCGTAATCTCTTGGATCAATAGCGTGAGTTTTCCACATTTGAGTTATATGACTGACATTATAAAAATACCAGAAATTGTACGGTAAAATTGAGACCCGACTTAAACGCGGGAGAACTTAAACACGAGTATATACGGTAATTAAGGACAACTCTGGAAAAATGAATTTGGCCTAAAAGAAAGGCGTATACTGAGTGTCTTTTGCATACGTGTGAAAATTAACATTCTGGTGTCTAATGAGTATTCTCAATGGAAACTGTTAAGGTCCAAGTACTGAGCACCGTGAAGCACCATATTTAAGTTCTGAGTAGAATTTAGTACCGTCGGCACATTTCTGTACATACTGGTAAAGATTTGATAAGTAGGAACTAAAGCAGGCAGAGTACGTGTGAGCCTCCTGTCTTTTTCCAGCCCTTGTAGTAAAAGAGCATGGCCAGTGCTGTCATTAAATGGTAACAACATAATTACTGGGGAATGTTGTTCATCATTTGATATCAGAATGTCATTTACGCCCCGTATTCGTGCCGTTTCCGTACTATGACCGTTGTGGAAGTCGGGCTGGAATTGTGATGCGTAAGGTGAGACTGGGGCTTCCTGGCTGCTGCTTATTTCAAGTTTTTATGAGTGAGAGTAGATTTGAAATGTGTCTATAGTTATTATGTGTATGCGAGTGTAGCTCAGGCCTTTTAAGTAATGGTTTGCTAACTGGCACTTCAGAAGGAGCTGTGATAATTCAGTAATGAACTGTTGAATGTGTGCTGTGAAAACGTCCAGTGGACTTTGAACTGCTTCTGTTGAATCTGTTTTAAGATCCAATGCGAGTGCCTCAAAGGATGGAAATTTGGCTACATGTTTATTTGCAGTTTGTCACACAGATTTATTCCAAGGCCACCTCCTCAGCCTCTCAGTATCTCCTGATTTATGAAGGAATGTGTAACCGTTTGGTGCTGCCTTGGCTAAGGGGACCGCGTCCGATTTATTAAGCTAGGGTTCAGTGACAAGGCACAAGCTGCTTTGGTAATAATCCTACAGTTTTCAAGTGAGTGAATATTTAATAAGCGGTATTTTAAACTGCAGGGTTATTTCTTTATTGGTGGTGTACTTCTTGTTTTAATTTGAAATAGATTACTAATACAGAGACCACCCGGTCGAGGACCTGATTTTTACTATTGGTCAAATTATGCTTTTGGTTATCAAGCGCTTTGAATTTTCCATCCATTATCCATCCCGCTATATCCTAACTACAGGGTCACTGGGTTTCTGCTGGAGCCAATCCCAGCCAACACAGGGCGGGCCAATCCCAGCCAACACAGGGCGGGCCAATCCCAGCCAACACAGGGCGGGCCAATCCCAGCCAACACAGGGCGGGCCAATCCCAGCCAACACAGGGCGGGCCAATCCCAGCCAACACAGGGCGGGCCAATCCCAGCCAACACAGGGCGCAAAGTAGGAAACAACCCCTGGGCAGGGAGCCAGCCCACGGGACAATTTAGGATCACCAGTGCACCTAACCTGCATGTCTTTGGACTGTGGGAGGAAACCCACGCAGACATGAGGAGAACATGCAGACTCCACGCAGGGAGGACCCGGGAAGCGAACCTGGGTCTCCTTAATCTAGCCACAGTGCCACCCCTTTGAATTTTCCTTTAAGACTAAATGTATGAGATGCCCCACATCATGGATACACAGCCTGTGATTTAAGAATTAAACATCTGGATGGTGCTCTGATCAGGCAGCCAAATACCACTGACTCATTCATCACAAAATCTCCCGAACCATGAGGACTTGGAACTTGAAGTTTGAAATGTGCCCTTGGTTCTTAGGTGCTCGCTGAGGAATGTTTTTAAAAATTTTGTCGTCCTAGCGCGTTTTGCTTGTATGTCGGTCCACTTGACGTCTGTCCACATTTCACGTTAGAATTACTTAACGGATTTAGATCTGGTTGTTTTCTAGAATTTGCTTGAACTTTCCAGTTGATTTTGTGATTTCTCTCATTGCGTTAAGTTCCAGGTTTTCGCCTTGTGGTACCGATGTATTTATGCAAATCTAAGACCTTCCTCATTCACTCGCCAGTCTCTGTTCGAGTCTGTCTACCTCTCGCCACGTGTTGGAGTGCACCTTGCCTCCGCTTGGCTAGTGATACCTGTTTGTTCAACAGACATTATCATCTACAGATTGTTAAGGAGTAATGTTTGACGTTTTTGAGAGAGAGAGAGATCAGAGCTCCATGTGTTTTAGAGGGTAGCTGCCGATTGCCAGAGATATCACGGCCATGTACTTTTGTCTCCACGCAGGGGACGCTCTCCCGTCAGAGGTGAACACGATTAGATACAGTGCCAATTTCTATTGATTTTTAAAGTTTGTCCTGTTTCATTACTATGTGGACAAAGCCATGGGGTACAGCTAGTATTGCGATAAAGAAAAGATCCCCACCAGTTAGGATGAACAGCATCTCTCTTGAAAAATCCAAAAATCGTCCCAATTGCTCACAAAGGCAATGCGATTTTTTTGTACACCTGCTTTCTAACCAGCAATGAAGGGAATACAATCTGTTATAAATCGCATCCCTTCTGTATATTCTCGGTAAGGTGCCAGACAAAATTTGAATTCAATATCATCTTTCAACCATAGTGCTTAAATATATGAAGTTTCTCTTTAATATCTCGGATTAATGCAAAGTTACATCATTAGTGTTGGCATGCAGCAATAAAGTAGACACTTCTTTGTCTGCCAGAAAGTCCAGTTTAGCCTCTGTGTCAGATGCATTCACCCCTGAGATGCATTAAACTTAAACTTAGGGATAAACGTAGTTTGGAATTTTAACATTCCTCACTTTGGAGTTGCCAGAGGGTCAGAGAGACACGGGCAGTATACTGGCTTGAGCAAATTTGTGAACAACTAAATTCAACATATGTAAATGTTAAATGTAGGAAGTAAAAATGAAAGATATAAATAAACAGTGAGATGTCTGAAAATGAAAAGTCCACTTTTTGAGAAAGGTTTAGGATTCCGAATGAATTCATCACTATGCACATCCAGGCAGTGTTTAGAAGCCATTAAGAAGGCTAACAGAATGTCAGGTTATATAGCGCCTTGATGTGTGAAATACAAGTCCCAGGAGGTTCTGCTCAAGCTGTATAACACACTGGTGAGGCCTCATCTGGAGTACTGGGTGCAGTTTTGGTCTCCATAAAGACACCACAGCACAAGAAAAGGTCCAGAGGAGAGCGACTAGGCTGATTAGAGGACTACAGGGGATAAAATTTAATTTCAATAAATGTAACATATTAACATGTAGGAAGTAAAAATGTGAGGTTTAAATACACAATTGGCGGTCGGAAAATCAAAAGTCCACCTTATGAGAAGGATTTAGGAGTCGTAGTGGACTCTCTACTATCAACTTCCAGACAGTGTTCAGAAGCCATTAAGAAGGCTAACAGAATGTAAGGTTATATAGCGCCTTGACGTGTGGAGTACAAGTCACAGGAAGTTCTGCTCAAGCTTTATAACACACTGGTGAGGTCTCATCTGGAGTTTGGTCTGCCGTTTCAGACTCATGCCCATGGCCATTACTCATAGGACGGAGAAATGCCCTTTTTCCTAAACTGATTAATAAATGTCAGGGACCAGTAGTCCAGTCCACTATTGAACTTAGTGGAGGGGGGGAGAAGGAGAAAACCAAGACGAAGAACTGGTAGCGGCTGGGGAAAATCTAGAGCCCAATTTAGATATTGAACCCGATCTCTCCAGTGAGATGGAGGTCACCCCCGACAATTTTCCAGAATGGTAGGCTGGTCCTTCTACATCTTCTCAGATTGCAAACGCCTCTGAACACAAACCGAGCATTAACGAACAATCAGATGTTGTGCATTTGCAGCATAATGATAGCTCATTAGAATATGCATTTAATATGCCAATGACTCTTATTACCAAGAGCATGATTCCGGTGGCGTGAAAACCCCGCACTTTATAGAAAGGGACGGTTGCCTTTTCTGAGTGATCTCAGATCATTTAAAGGGGGAATTTATTGAACAGCTAGTTGTTCCTGAAGTACATAGGGAAACTCTCTTGCATCTGGCACACTCTCACATCTTGGGGGGACACATGGGTGCTGATAAGACCAGAGAACGGTTATCAAAACGATTTTATTGGCTGAATATGGGAAAAGATGTTGAACGGTTTTGTACTTAATGTCCAGACTGCCAGATCGTCTCCGCTTATAAACCTTCTCGGGCTCCCCTTTGTCTTATGCCCATTTTAGAAGTTCCCTTTCAGCGGGTGGGATTAAATACTGTTGGCCCTTTACCTAAGACTAAGAATGGGTACCAGTATTTGCTGGTGTTGGTTGACTATGCAACACGATATCCAGAGGTGATTGCCCTGAAAAAGGCCAACTCCTCAGCTGTAGCCAAAGCTCTGTGTGATATTTTTACTCGTGTCGGCATCCCTAGAGAAATCTTAACTGATCAAGGCACACCTTTTACTTCTCGCGTGATGAAACAATTGTGTGACAGCTTTTCTATTAAGAAATTGAGTACCACTCTTTACCATCCACAAACGAATGGTTTGACTGCGCGATTTAACAAAACTTTGAAACAGAAGATCAGGCGAGTCGCTCATAATGATCCCACAACCTACGACTCTGTCCTACCTTTTGTTTTGTATGTGGTGCGAGAATCGTTTGAGTTGTTATTCGGCAGGCGGCCGCATAGGCATCCTGGATGTTGTACGAGAGGAATGGATAGGAAACAAAACGACAGCTCAAGGACCAAGATTTTCAAATTGTGTAATTTCGTTGCAGGACAGAATTTCTATGCTTTCCTCTATTGCTGTGGAGCATCAACAACGAGAACAGGAAACTCGGAAGCGTCTTTACGATAGGCGTAGTAAGCTCCGTGAATTCAAACCTGGTGATCATGTATAAACGGTGCGTGCGCACAGAAATGTTGCGTAAGAACTTTTCCACGCTCAAATCGCGATGTATAAAACCTACACTTGGCGTAAAGCCACGCACTTTTCCACGGTACCTCATGCCTTGTCGTACACAAGTTCTCCGCCGGTTTTGCAAACTGGCGGCACCCAGCGCCAAAGCAGTGCTACTGTTCTTGTGTGATTACTCATTATTTTCATGACGCGCTTTATAAATACACAGAAACTAACCGCATATTGTTTATTAGTGTAATGCATCTGATTGTAATTAACAATATAATGGGAACAGCCATAGTATTCCAAATACCATAACTGCTTTAGCGTTGTTACTCTCACTTCTTTTCTTCTTCTTCTTCTTTCAGCTCCTCCCGCTAGGAGTTGCCACAGCGGATCATCTTTTTCCATATTTCTCTCACTGCACCACTCGGAGTATTTATATCACTGTATCTGAGTGTGAATCACAGCAGCAGCTGATCGGAAAGAGAATTATCGGTATACAGCTTCAAGGACACGCTGTCTCAGCCACTGCAAAACGCTTTCAAAGCCTTTCCTGTACGGACCTCGGTTCAAAACAGTTTAATCCCAAGAACTTTAAATGCACTCAATCAAGTGCTCCTTGTAGAACTGTTTGTACTTATAAGTACAATCACCCCACTGTAAACTTGCACTACAGTTATAATATCGCACAACCTGAGCCACTTTATAAAGCGTATTTACATATGATGACTATATCATTTTAAGGTGAAATGCAGCAAAATATGTTTGTTAAATTATACAGATAAAACTTTAACTTCATTTAAATAATCTATATTCTTCACTGGGAGTGCTTTAAGGATAGAATAATTAAACATGTACTACGAAGATATTTCAATGTTCTTTAAACGCGTTTTGAAGAATCGGCGCTAAGCTTACAGATGGCTTAACGCCTATTACAGAGCTGATTGTATGGCGATCGGTTACTTGGGGAAAGAAAAGCACTGACTGCAGGACGGCCACGCCAATATATATTGAATATAAAACAGAAAGAGAAAATAACAACACAGCTAAAAACGCAGCGACAAATTTCGGCAAAAGTTAAATGCTTGTGTCATGAGCACGAGGGCTATGCAGTGTCTGCAACGGACGTGGCCATCCACCGTGCATGACATTGGCGGCTAAGGAGCCACCGATTCTTCCTCTGCCCAGTGCCACCACAAGCTTAGAGCCGCCCTGAGTACTGCTGCAATAAATTATTTCATCAAGTGAAACATGTTTAATAACGTGCTTTAACTCCTATCATCATGAAAATGACATCACGTATACATCTCAGTATTTTAGTTATTCAGAGAGCTGTAATATCACAAATGTAATGGACTCTGTGTCCAGTTGGAGGAAGAGAGCCGGTTTAAGAAGCAAGTAGTGATTCACACACATAGAGCACATACATAGAAGATCAAATACAAAACAAAGCATTTAACGTGCTACTTTAATTACGATGTGATTTTAGAAACTGGTTAATTAAACAATTTTAAGATGAAGTTTATGATGTTCTACTTTAATGACAAAATAAACTACGTGATTAAAGTGGAAATGTCGAGATTGAAGTTGACATTTGTGCTTTTTCCCCACCGTGTGCCTTTTTTCTCTGTACCCTAATAAGCTTTCATATGACACTCAGACAGTGGGCTTACAACTCGCTTTCCACGCGACTTTGATATGTGACTTCTTTTTATTTCCGCACTGTGCGATTTTGTGATGTGAGCTTTCATGTTTCTCCAACACGCTATGCCACTCGATCAACTTCCTTTTGTTGATTATACCACGGCTTATTTGAACAAATAGTATGTTTTTCCTTTGCCTCCACTTGGTATTCGCTGAAATTTTATGTTTCCCCGTGCTTTTCCCATTGTCTTTTCACAGAAGGCTGCTCTTAAGGGCGATTTATATTGATTTGCATATTCAAATAGGCGTAATTCTGGGAGGATTTGGGGCGTTACATAATGCGCGTGCCGCGCTAGTTTTCACGCTGATCGGGATTTATGTAGCGGAAGAACGTGGAAGTTGGAGTACGCACAGATTCCTGCATCTGATTTTTCTGTGCGTAAGCACATTTCGCTTTTGTGCTTACGCCATGTTATAGTGCGAGTTCTACGCACGGCGCTATACATGAGGCCCCAGGTGATCGTGTTTGGTACTGGTTCCGTCCGACACACACACATTCTTACCTAAATGGCAGGGCCCCGCCATTATTGAGGAGTGTATGAGTCCGGTAAATTACAAGATTAGAATACCAGGCCGGCGCAAACCATTCCAGATTTTACACATTAATCTCTTGAAGGAATGGCATGACCAACAAGAGGTTAACACTTCCTTGGCTGCTGTTTCTCAAACCGATGTTGCCATTGGTAATGATCTTACTGACATGCAAAAGACAGAACTGTTATCTTTGATAGAACTGAACACTGATGTCTTTTCAGACTTACCAGGCAAGACTAACATTACAAAACATAAAATCACCGCTGAACCTGATGTTCGCGTACAGATGCTGCTGTTCCGGTTTCCGGAAGCACGACGAAATATTGTGTGAGAAGAGGTAAAAAAGATGCTGACATTAGGTGTAATTCGTGAAAGTAAAAGTGACTGGTGCAGCCCGGTCGTGTTGGTCCCAAAGCAAGACGGTTCAGTTCGCTTCTGTATCGATTTCAGACCCTTGAATAAGGTCTCTAAATTCGATGCTTATCCGATGCCCCGTGTCGATGAACTGTTGGAAAAACTGTGTCAGGCGAGCTATATCTCCACAATAGATCTCACAAAAGGTTATTGGCAGGTGCCTTTAGAGGCTAGCAGTTGTGAGAAAACAGCATTCGTGACTCCTGACGGACTTTATGAATTTACAAGACTCCCGTTTGGTCTTCACGGGGCATCTCTAACTTTTCAGCGTATGATCCTGCATCCTCATTCTGAATATTCCGGGGCATACCTTAATGATGTTGTGGTTTTTAGCAATGATTGGCAAACACACTTAGAGCAGCTTCAAGCTGTTCTTGAAAGCTTGAGACTGGCTGGCCTTACTGCTAACCCTAAGAAATGTAAACTGGGCATGTCCGAGACTCATTACTTGGGTTATTCTATGGGCAAGGGTTTACTTAGGCCACAATTAAGGAAAATAGAAGAAATGCTTGCTTACCCGAGACCAAAAACACAAACAGGTACGCGCTTTTCTGGGGCTTGCTGGTTATTACAGAAGGTTCGTTCCAAATTTTGCACATAGAGCTGCTCCTCTTACACGATGGACAGAAAATTGTGAACGTTCTTTCAGCAATTTTAAAAAATGCCTTGTCGTCTTATCCGGTTCTAAGGAACCCGGATTTCACGAAGGATTTTATCTTACAAACAGACGCAAGTGCATTTGGTGTGGGCGCAGTCCTGTCGCAGATTTTTGATGGAGAACAACATCCAATCACATATTTGAGTAGGAAATAACTTCATAGGGAACATAATTATTCTACAATTGAGAAAGAATGATTGGCAGTTAGGTGGGCTGTGGAAGCGCTTCGCTATTACATGTGGGGACGGAACTTCACTTTGGTAACTGATCATGCTCCACTTCAATGGTTATACCGGCAGAAAGATACAAAGTCTCACCTCATAAGATGGTTTCTGGGCTTACAACCTTACAATTTCACAGTAAAACAACGACCAGGCTCTGAACACATCAACGCAGACGCATTATCATGACTACATGAACTTGAACCTGGGGCGGAGAGTCACTTGATTCACAAGAATGTGAAGAAAGCTGAGGGGGAGGGTGTGAGCTGGAGGGCTGATTGCACCCCAAGAGGACACAGACGCTCTTGGGAATACCCCTGAAACACAGACTACCTTCACATTGCTCCTTACCCTTCTCACTTGCGTTATAACGCGTAATAAAACCCTCCCGCGGTACTCCGCTTACTTAAAAGCCTTGTGCAGTGCCTGTCAGTTTTGGAATTGATTTGTTTTGCTTTTCTCTCTGTCTCTCTCTGACATTGTCAGCTCCCAGTGGAACGGTCATCTCTGACTTGTCATGGAGTACGTTTAAGCTTTTGAAAAAGAAAAATGTTTGTTTGCAGTGTTTGAATAAAGTTCCTGTTTTCTACAACCAACCGTGTCTCTGTGCAAATCTGTGACCCAAGCGTGACAATCCATAATAGCTAACACGATACAACATCCTAATACTACACTCACACACATTAAGAAGTTTTTCTTCATTCAAAAACCATGGAGACATTAAATAAATGAACAAGTAGTGTGGTAGACAGAAGGATTGTAGGAACATTCAAAATCTAATCATCCATCCATTATCCAACCCGCTATATGCTAACTACAGGGTCACAGTAGGTCTGCTGGGGCCAATCCCAGCCAACACGGGGCGCAAGGCAGGAACAAACCCCGGGAAGAGCGCCAGCCCACCACAGAAATCTAATGATGTTTTGGAGAAATTAAGTGGATGGAATTGCTATATTTGTTGGGTTGAATGGCCTGTTCTCGTTTTAAAAAAAAATCTAATTTACTAATATATGCATTAAGATTTGTGATTCAGGTGGCAATACATCGAGATCCTTTTCTTTCCTTATTTAAAAATGGTCCAAACAAGAGTGTGGTGTTTACTGAGGGGTTAGTGACACTCGGACACGGATACAGACTAAACAGGCAAGGGGGTGGACTTGATCCATACAATGGAAAAGCAAAAATGTTTGGAGCGGCTTGTGATGTTTTTAAAATGTTTCTTTGAGGCGCGGCTATTCATGAAATTGTTGGAAAATAAACCTGATCTCCTAATATTTCATAATTCATACAGTGAGAAAACATACTTGGTGTTTGGCACAGATGTGTGTATATGTGTCTGCCGGGTCCTAATCTTCAAACGGTCAAGGCGTTTTGAAAACACGTTTACACGTATCGGATATTAACTTGCAAGTCAATATTCTAACAGAATTCATACAGCTCAATATTGTGCAGTCCTACTTGACAATAATTATGAGACATAATTTACACACAAATTAAAACAGACCACATTTCTATACATTTCTATTTGATTAACTTAGATAAATGACAATACATGTACATACGGTGCTGGTGTATCACAGAGGAGGCCAGTCCTGCTTAGAGTTCCAGAGCAGACTCGCTCGACTGTGGTGGTCCTGTGTTTCTCATCCTCTGTTTCTTTTTTCCCAGACCCCTGCAGCTCCTCTATGCCTGTACATTACTGTATCACCTTATCCATTCCTTTGTTTCTCTTTGCTGACTGTGTACCCTTTGGATTTCAGTAGCTTCACTTTAGTTGTACAGAAATGTCGCTCGGCATTCTGATTATTAAAAGTGCAATTCACATGCTTGGCATGGCACGCTTTTTCTGTAAATGAAATACCGTTCAGTATTGTGATAACTGGAGATTATATCATTTTTTTTCTTCTCCTTAACTAAATAAAATGAACACCACATGTAATATTTTCAGACTGAGATGGTACCTGTAATGTTACTATCAACGTGACCCGTAGTCTTGTCAGTTGGCTCAATCACATGTGATCAATTTAGTGTTCCTGTTAAACTTGTCTGCAGTAATTGTGCTCATGTGGTGTTTAATACAGAAGGCAAAGTGATCAAGTTGTCTTTTCACATGCATTTCTAAGATTGCTTATCCTTTTGAAAAACTTCTTCATAACTTCAGCTTTTATTTAATGTTGTAACTTAATGTCAGTAACGAAAATGGACTGAAAATAATTCATTCTTCCTTTTTTTTTTTTACCTTTTGTACAGGAGGCAAATCTTATTCTTGTTCTGAATGTGGCAAGCAATTTCCTCATTTGAGAAAGCTTCGGATTCACGTAAGAATTCACACTGGGGAGAAGCCATACTGCTGTTCCGTATGTGGCAAACGATTCTGTCGCAGGAGTGGTCTTTACGGACATAAGAAAATACACACTGGTGAGAAGCCATATTCCTGCTTTGAATGTGGCCATCGATTCACAAGACTCGCCGATCTTCGCAACCACACAAGAGTTCACACCGGAGAGAAACCGTATTGCTGTTCTGAATGTGGCAAACAGTTTTCACACAAGTGCAATCTAATGAGACACATAATAACTCATACGGGAGTGAAGCCGTACTGGTGCTCTGAATGTGACAGGCGATTCTGTACCAACAGCGAACTTCAGAACCATAAAACAATTCACACTGGAGAGAAGCCATTTTCTTGTTCGGAATGTGGCAAACAGTTTTCATTAAGTAGAAGTCTTCAGATTCACAAAAGAATACACAGCGGAGAGAAGCTGTATTGCTGCTCTGAATGTGGCAAACGATTCCGACAAGTCTCCAATCTTCGGACTCACATGAGAATTCACACTGGGGAGAAACCATATTGCTGTTCAGATTGTGGCAAGCAGTTTTCTGAACGGAGCAGCCTTAAGAAACACCAAGTAATTCACACAGGAGAGAAGCCATATTGCTGTTCAGAATGTGGTAAACAGTTTTCACACAAGTGTAACCTTCAGACCCACAAAAGCATTCACACCGGAGAGAAGCCATTTGGCTGTTCTGAATGCGGCAAGCGATTTTCAGTGAAGAAGGATCTCGTCGTGCACTCAAGAATTCACACGGGAGAGAAGCCGTTTTCCTGTTCTGAATGTGGGAAGCGCTTTTCACAAAAGAGCAATCTGCACAGCCACAGAAAAATTCACAGCGGCGCTACAACATTGAACAGATAAGACCACACACCATAAGGGTACTGTGAGTGAGGTAATGAGAGAACTGGACCAGCGGTCAGATGACGATGAGCTTGTGTGCTGTTAAGTTTATGCAACAAATCGTGAATTTCCAAATGGAGGATATGCCAGGAGGGCTCGTAGTCACTGGAGTCCAAAACTATAATCCCTACATGCAAAAGAAGTACAATAGCCGAATCAATCCTATGAGCTTTAATTGGAATTGTAGGAAGTAAGTAAATAAGTCAGTAGTAATTAGAGTTAAAAAAATAAATGAATACGGTAAAGAAGCAGCATTTATACCAACATTAACGCCAAATTTAGTAGAGGGAGAAAAGAAAATGACAAAATGGCTGAAAATAAAAGATCAACACGTTGACACTCCACGCTGGATTAAATGAAATAAACAGATTCTCTACGGAGTTGGGGTCATTGAATGGGGTCCTTGCAGAATTCCAACACCTGAATATCTGGAGTTGTGTCTAAACACAAAACAACTGCAGCTTCACAATGGCAAACTCTGAATGCATTTAGAAGCCTTAAAGTTAAGAAGATCTAAATGGAAAAACACAGACCCCTAAGTCCTATAGAATATTAAATGGGGGCCACCAGGCATAAAATAAACTAGGATTTTGGAGAAGAAAAAAAGAAAATATGGAGATCACCAAGAATGTAATGAAGAAGCAGCCTGGATAAGCAAGCTATAGGGTGGTCCAGATCTAATTATGCAATTTTCATTACTCTATAACAATGTGCAACGCAGGATGTTGGAGGAATTTGGACCGCCTGCGGTGCATAGGAACACGATCTCCCAAATCAACGAAACATTTGACCGGACTGGTAGCTCCAATCACCCAAAATTTTATTGTTTTCCTGCATTGCATTAAGAGTTGCATGATTAGATCTGGACCATCCTGTACAAACGGGAGCAGAAAACCTGACCCCCTGCAGTTCTATTTATTTTATTTTGTGACGGTTGAAGAATCTGAACTCAAACTCGGAACTGCTGCTAAGTAGAAGATGCCCATTGCAGAGGCTGTACCCAACTTGTGACTCTGGCACCTCACCACCCTACACTGGGTTATGACAGGGTGTAAAGATAAAGAATTTACAGACGTCTACACCAACAATAGTAGAACCGAATGACAAAGAAATGGAGGTGAAGTGACACAGAAGACCAACTACTAGTAGTTAACTAAAGCCAGTGCCTCATTGCATGACTTCTAGTGATGGGGTATGTCCGATTTGCCCACCTCCAGTGCTTATCTTATTACTGGATCATGCCAGTTTGAACATCACTGCCTGTGTCACGTTTTCTGACTTAAGTGCTGACCTTCTGGATCAGTCGTACTCGCTCCTTTTTCTGACCGTCAATAGTGGCACAGTCTGAAGGCTTAGCAGGTATGGCGAGTTCAGCCACCTTCTCTTTGTTTCCATTCCATCGTGGTACACACAACAACCATCCTCAGCATCAGACAGGCGAGCTTCTCTTCTCTTTGTGAGGTTCATTCTTTGTATTGTACTTCTGGATGAGCGTTCAATTAGTTGTCAGCACAGAGAGCCCCCTCTATGACTAAAGACAGAATCAAAACTGTTCCAGGGGGGTGAGCTGTGGACTCAACGGTGGGAGTCATTGGACAAGTCGCATCATGTGACCACACAACCAGCCCCGGGCTCATCTGAGATTGCATAACTGCAAATCTCTGGAAACTTTAAATAATGTGGCAAAGGGCCTGAAGAAATCCATGTAGCTGCAAGAAAGGCCGAAAGCCTCTGTGTTTATAAAAGAGCCAGCACTGTATAATCGTGCCATCCCACCCGGCTGGATCATCAGATGTTTGGAATTGTGTCACGTCCACCCGTTCTCCTCAATTTCACCAGCACCATTATTCATTTTCAAACAGATTTATTGCGACAAAGGACGGATCGCAATAACTCGAGGGCATATCGAGGAGACGCGTGATCTCCTCTCTGGTTGTGCATCACATTAAACCGTCTAAGCAGTGACCTTGGCTGTGGGTTAACGTCCTCTCTTGAAATCAGCCGAACCCTCAAGTGTTTTTTGCGGATGACCTAAAGCTATACATCCTCCAGCAACTGGCACCTAAAAGAGCTGTGCTTGGTGAAAGAGTTTGTGAATCGCACCTGTTCTGACATTTAGGCCTCAAACGAGTTAAACTCGGCAAATGAACATCCGCCTTGATCAGAATCGTGTCATCCGAGAATTGGACCAGACAACACGTACAAACACTTGGGTATTAATGAAGGAACAGATCTAAAACAAAATATTAGGCACTAAGGCAGACTGATAGCCGAGAGTGAAGAAAATCCACCTTTGGACCCTAACAGCCACACACAAACAATCGCAGCCCTAAACTAAAGCAGCAGGCCCCCTGTCTTGACATCCTGTGTGCGACTCCAAAGCTATCTTTGGACAAACTGGGCACTTAAACCAGAAAACCACTGCATGGGTGCGAACTTCGTACCAGTGATCTCCACACGACCAAATAATGTGCTGGCAGTGGGGTAACGTTACGTTAATTCATCCAGTCCACTTTGTTACCTTCTAATCCCTTCCGGTTATCTTCGCGCGCACACGGTTTCAGTTACAGTGAGACCCACTTGCCAGAGTCGGCTTTTGGTTAAGTGCCCCTCACTGCAAAACCAAGAATCCATATGATGAAGTTCTTTCCATGCCTCGCTACAAGGGGGGTATGGCTTCCCTTACTCCAATTCCATGCCCTTGATTTTGGTTCTGCAGCAAGTACCCTGACACTTTTGGAGGTCAGTTGATTTAGACTCGAGTGTTGTATAAATGAAAGTCCGTGTTATTTGGACAGCTGAGATGATGACAGTTGGCAGGCCACACCACACTGGTGGAGTAAAAAACATCTGTGGAAATTTCCTCAAAGCAGCTGTCACCTTTTTTTGTGTTTTGTATCTCGTGTGAGGAGCTCGTAATGAGGTTTTCCCTCTCTGTTCATTTGATTATTTTATTTTTTCTGAATCGCAGACGATTCATTGTTTTGTATCAATTTCCAGTTAGTCTGGTTGCATGTCACACTGCTTTCATCACTTCATATCATAGTGTCCTATTCAAGGGTCCTGCCCCATCAGCGGGTTTCGTTGGGCAGAAACATTAATGTCATGGCGGGTCGGCAACAGATCCTCTGTGTGCTCGGCCACATTTCCCTTAATAATTTGGTTTATTCGCCAATCACAGCTCTGTGAGCCAAGTGCCTGTTATCGAACAAGCGGAAGATGACTTGAACATTATGCACTACTACACGAACAGGACACGTTTGAAAAAGGCCGAGTGTGCAAATGGAAGGCAGCTCTGCCGAGGGGAGGGTAAGTGCGCCACTTTCACGGTGGTACGTGTAGCCGATGAGCTTCACTTCAGTGTTTGTTCTGCACTTCCTGTCGAGCAGCCATCACGAGGACGGAACTCCAACTAAGTGCATCTCAAATTGCACGTCTGCTTTCTTAACTCGTGTATATACAGGGTGGTCCAGGTCTAAGTATGCAGATCCAGAGCGTCTGGGTGACTTTGATTTATGTGGGGACGATTCTTCATGTCGTCAGTTCGCACACTTCTCGATGGTCCGGGATTTTTGGTCCTGTAATAATTTTTAGAGGTGATTTTCTGGACCACCCTATACTTGTTAATAGTGTTCATTTTGTATTGTTTGAAAACTTATGTTCAGAATAACAGCAGTGTGTTTAAAAAAGTGACGAAGGCTCACGATTCTTATAATCGCTTTTATTTCGATACACGCAAATGCATTGGGAACGCTGCACATTGTATTCCAAATCAAAACTTGAAGAAAAGGGTTTTTATCAGATTTGTGTTATTCCTTTACAGCAGCCTTTCTTTCTCAACCCGGGCTCCTCCTTGAGAACAGGCCATTCAGCAGTGGCGTAGCTCGGGACGGGATGGGGCTTCAGCATATCTGAATATGCCAACAATTTAAATAATTAATAATAATAATAATTCTTTGCATGTACATATCGCTTTTCTCATTACTCAAAGTGATTTAAGGGCCCATCAGAGCAGAACCCCTTTTGGCATTTACTGGATTCGAACTGGCAACCCTCTGATTGCCAGTGCAGATCTCTAGCCTCAGAGCCACCACTCTGCCTAGATAGACAGATGTGAAAGGCGCTACATAATAATAATTCTTTGCACGTATATATCGCTTTTCTCATTACACAAAGTGCTTAAGGGCCCAACAGAGCAGAATCCCTTTTGGCATGTACGGGATTTGAACCGGCAACCTTCCGATTTACCAGTGCAGATCAATTAAGATAAATGTTGCATAGATTTATTCATATATGGAGAAACGGCAATCATTTTTCACATGTAATTATTTATAAGCATCAACCAGACAATATAGTATAGACGTGCTGATGAGCCGAGCTCTAATTATTAGTTTATTATCATTACGCTGCGAAAACCAGAACCGGTGTAGTGTACCACTGATAGGTGGGGATGAGCAAAAACGCATTTGGATTGATAACGAAATGAAATTGTAAATTAGCTGTTTATCTTCCGGTGTATTGTATCTATCTATTTTTGTCATTGCCTTATAAAATTTCATCTGCTGGGCCCGATGCCGTCACAGAAGGAGAGACTGAAATTTTTATTTTTGAAGCATTTGTGGATACAAATCGGAGAATGTGACTTTTTTTTCATTCACGAGTGATGCTTATTCCGAGCCCTGCTGATTCCACACGAATTGTACTGAGCCTTTAGGCCAATAATGCCGACCCCCGCGCCTGCCCCAAGTTACGCCCACTGCCATTCAGCCCAACAAAGCTCGCCAGTCTTATCCACTTGTTTCCTACAAAAAATCATCAAGTCGAGTTTTGAAAGTCTCTAAAGTCTTACCGTGTACCATCTTAGGGTTCCGGGAGAAATGGTAATGAACAGCAGCGGCAAATAAAGTTGAGCAGTGGAAGAAAAAAATAAACCTTCTCCAAAAGGACTAAATGCGAGTTGCTGTTAGTTGTATTAACCTGCGGTGGGCTGGCGCCCTGTTTCCTGCCTTGCACCTTGTTGGCTGGGATTGGCTCCAGCAGACCCCCATGACCATGTAGCGGGATGGATGGATGTATTAACAGCCAGTAGGATGCGCGGGAGTGCAGTCCGTGTGTCACGTGTCCTACAGCAACTCGCGCTGGTGTCGCATACCAGTTAACTGCCGCGCTCCGTCGCTGCTCACTCCCATGTGTTTTCCAGCGTGCACGTATGTATGTATTTACTCCTTAATGTGAAAAGCGTGTACTGTTTTCCAATGTATTTCTTTTGTTTGCCGTGTTTTTCAATCATTCTAATTCCAGTTCTGAGTCTTCGAACTTGGCGTTTTTAAATACTGTACAGTTCAAACTTCGCGAGGCGGTGCTGCCGGAGCTCCCGCAACGGAACCTTCGAAATTCTGTACTCAGAACATAACGCCAAGCGTATTATCCGGCCGTGGCTTCTCGCAGTTCTGTTCGATATTATTCTGGCTATTCTATAGTGTCCGGCAGTCACTGTTATGTTGATGTATGAAAGTGATTACACGATTAATATTCGGTATCGCCACCTTATTAGCTTTGAGGTTATGGCGCACGTCACGTCACGTCACGCACTCGCTGTTCGTGTATATTGAATTTGTGCTCGAGTACACCGCGCTCTTTAAAACACAGCCTGCTTCAGTTTTATTACTCTGTGCTTTATTTATCATCTTCTCTTCATTCAATACAAATACTAACCGTGAAAATGCGGCACAGGCTTCAAATTAGAAAAATACATTTGATTAATCATCTGTGTTTCAAGAATAACGTTTCTTTGGCACATACATTTGTTTATATGACATTTTACTTTGATTTATTTTGTTCTTTTGAAAACTGCAAATAGACGATTAAGTATAGCACGTATTATTTTTATACACGTTTTCCTTACGATCTTTAAATTGATACATTATATCATTATTAAAAAAAATGTATTTATTATGTAGGATTTCCCCAGAACATGAATATTATTATTTCAAGGGTTCCGCAATAGCAAAAAGGTTGAGAAACGCCGATTTACAGTAAAGGGAATATTATGGGCTGTTCAAAAAAAAAATCGCGGTGTCTGCACTCCTCTTTACAAACTCACACATTCACTGTACAGACTGACAGATGTTTCAAGATGGCGCCTGCCTTTGAATCGCGTTGTTTCTGAGACCTGCTGCACGTCTGGGTTGGCATGGAGTCCATCAACCAACTTCTTATGCCGACCAATGGGCACCGCCAACCTTCCTCCTATAGGGTCCCTGCTGCCCATGGCTCCCCACCCCATGACAGAGCTTCATGTCACTCCACACCCTAAGAGACGCCCGGTGGGAATGAGCCTTATCATGCCCCCTCTGAAGGGGGTCTCCTCCGCACTCTGGCATCTCCCAATCCTGCAGCCTCTCTTTCGGTCTTTCTTTCCTCTCGTTCTCTCTCTTGCTCTTTTTTTCCTTGTTCTCCCTCTTTCTTTTTCCTCCTTCTCTCTTTCTTGCTCTTTCTTTTTCCTTGTTCTCTCTCTCTTGCTCTCTTTCTTTTTCCCCTCGTTCTCTCTTTCTTTCCTTTTCTCTCCTCTTTCTTCCATCACCCATGCAGGCCCCCTCTATTACTTTTAACTGGGTGCAGGTGTGACCCTGCCCACCCTGATACACAAATTGGGCACCTCACTGATTTATTCGCACAAAAGTATACGATCAGCCGGGTACCACCATCAAGTACAGAGTGGCACCACCGCACACACCTGTGCCCGTTCTGAGCCTGCATGCCCTTGGGCACGATTATTCATTTGAAAACTAGCCAACACCACGGACCACTTATCACAGCTCGATGTGAGAGGCCACATTCATACCCCCTGTGAAGCGCCCCAGGGTTCACCTGGCACAGCACCGAGACCACCCTTTTCAAAGGGTCTCGGTCGGGTTGGTTTGGTTCTGCACCAGGGTGCTATTGGTGTGGTCACATCTGCCTACACGAATTGAACGCTTGTGGAGATGGCACCAGAATTTTGAAGATCCTTCGGGTCCAAATGAGTGAGACGTGATGATGCAGGGGTGTCGAGCGCCAGTCTTGGTGGGCCGCAGTGGCTGCAGGTTTTCATTCTGACCGCCCCCTTAATCAGTGACCAGTTTTTGCCTTTGTTGTAATTAACTTGACTCGGACCCCTCAGTTCTTTCTTTTTCCTTAATGAGGAGCCAAACAATAATGAGACACAAAACAAGCCGCCACATCACCAGCTTAACCACGTTATCTGAACATAAAGAAAGGTGAGGGCCTCAGTAAGGTTGATCTGTCAGGTCACCAAAACATCTTGACGGTGTTCTTAGGGGGATAAAAAAGAAAGAAAATCAACAGTTCTGGAAATGTCTGCTGTGGCAGAATGAGGGCAGCAACAAGTCGTGCAATTAAATTACGGGTTTAATTAACAGCAAGAATCGGCTTCTCATTAAGGAACTGGTTGGAGTGAAATTGGCAGGAGTTTGAAGCCCCAGTTTAGCTGGTCGTCTGTCGGCTCGTTTCACTTCTCATTTCTGTTTGGCTGCCATTTAATGAAGAAAGGGCTGAATCCTTACAAACAGGGCTATTAAAACGAAGAGATAACAAGTTAATTAGCAGTAAAAGCCGGTCGCTGATTAGGGAGAGGGTTAGAATGAAAACCTGCAGCCACTGCGGCCCTCCAGGCCCGGAGCAGGACACCCGTGTCATAATGTGTCTACTCGGCGCAGTGCGTGGGTGTCATCCATGAGTGCCACTCCGCGGGCCGTTTTGAAGCACCGATGTCCACTTGTAGGACGTCCCACAGCCCATTCGACTCCTTAAGTTCTGTTCTTGAATTCCTGGGATTGACTGGCCACCCAAATGAATCCTGCATGAATGGACAAACAGGACCTGAATGTCACCACAGAGTTCGCCTTGAATGAATTTAAAGGAAGGTAGAAAACCCTGCAGCTCTTTGAAAAGAAGTTTTAATTCTTTGGTGCCACGTGTGTGACGCGTACATCGAGAGTGTGACCATCTGACCAATCAGCTCAGTCTCGTTAACTTGTAGCGCCATTCATTCAAATGAGGCAGTGGGCGGGGCCACCTGTTCACCGACAGCTCGTCTGCCCTGCACGGTTTAGGGTTAACGGGGCACGGGTGCCAACTGTGGGTGCACTTGGCATGAGGAAGTGAAAACTGAAACGGGTTTGGCTATTTGGGTGCGTGTGGCTCAAAATTAAACCCTGCATGTAGTTGGCGTTTGAAAACCTCCAACATGGCCAGGCATTGATTTGGCTCAGCGTATACCTGAAGCACAAGCAGGTGCCAATGAGGGCTGCCAGGAGTATCGACAAGAGTCTTTTATTTAAACTGCTTGAAAACTCGTCTTTCATGGTGTCGATTGTACGGGCCGTGTTATGAATGCACTTCGCTTAGCTCTGCCAACCTCGTTGGCTATCAATGGGCACGGCGGGAGCTGCAGCCCCACTAACAACAGGTGTTAATAAGCGGGCAGCATCAGTGTGCCCACCAGCACACTTCATTAACCAAGATGGCAGCCTGTGGGGCGTCTGGAAGGACTGCAGCTTTGTCACTAAAAAAAAAAAAGCACAAGACACGTGGAAACCTGCGTGCAAGATCTGTGCCCACACAAGCCACCCCCTCTAATTGAGGGGTAAGCGTCTGTCAGGTTGGTATGGCTCTGGCATTCCAAAAGATGGCGCTTCACAAAACCTTTTTTTAGTAGTCAAATGTTTTTCATTCTAACAGGTGGCGCATCACAGACATTAGTACTGTGTTTTAGGAATCCCATACCCAATGTCACATAACAGAGACAGCCGTTCACACCAAAGTCTTCGTCGATGACTCGATTTCAGCCCACCTTAGACGGGTGACACACTAAAGGGGGCTAACGGACCGGTTTAGTGAAAAGCCTGAAGCACGCGAGTCGACACAAACGTCCTTCAGTGTGCGCGCTTTGAGGGGTTAGCCGGTTAACACGTCAGTTCAACACCTTAAGATGGGGGTCCTCTTACCAGCGGACCACTCGTACTCTGCGCTGTTCACGCGGGGGACAACACTCACTCCATTGATGTTTAACTCCTCACTTGCCACAAACTGTGCTGCCATTCGCCCGTTACTCTCATTTTAGGACGTGCGATTTTCAAATGGCAGCTGATCACGGTGTACTGTAAGGCGCTATAAATGTTCACTGCTGAATTGCAGAAGCAGTGGCGCCGCTCCTCTACTCTGCTTATAACAGCAGAAGTTGAATTATGGGATGGACATGAAAGTTTCAGTTGGTTGCCAGCGGCGGCCCCTTGACAGTTGGGGGTCTGCATGAAGGCGGTCGTGTAAAGCGCCACTCGGCTCAGTAGTGACTCTGCTCTGATGATTTATTTTTCACTTTAATGACTTTGCAGTTTTGTTGCCATTTCTGCCCACTTGAGCTCCTGCCTGGGGGTGGATTGGAATTGTAGTTCACGGGGTGGGCAGTAATGGGCATTGAAGGTCATGCCAAGGCTCTTGATGGCTGCTCTGGTGCATCACTTCAAAGAGTGCGACGTTTGTTTTCACCCATGTAAAGAGTTGAACACGTTTGCTTTGGGTGACGAAGATGGCGTCAGATTTCACTTCTTTCTTTAGTGACGCATTGCAGTTTGAAATTCTGGTATCGTGCCAAGCCAAGTGCTGAGGGATGGTCTTCACGGCAGAGACCCTCCGTAAGTGGGGTCATTACTAATGAAAAAGCAGCAAACGTTAAATGGCTGGCGTCTCTTGGGGTTTCTGAAGCCTCCCTCATGTGTGGTGAAGGCCACTGCCATGTCTCTGGTGACGTAGAGTCACCCCCTGGGCACAGGGAGGCTGTGCAGAATTGAGGAGAAGGACAACTGCGGTGACACTTCAGTGGATAGACGAGGATTAGGGACAAGTCTGAGTGTCCTTGAGTGGCAGTTTAATGGAGTTCAAGAGGGTCGGCCAGGAAGATATGGGATCACCTGCCCGCTGGCAGAGCGACTTCAACTAGAAGCCTCAAAGCTGCTCTTGCTGCCTTCTACAGTACTAAGTACTAAGTACTGCAGTGGACTTTTAAATACTGATATAAAAAAACAATAATGCATTTTACTTATATAGCGCCTTTCTGATGCTTTCAGTTCTTCTCGAGAGGAGAAGAAAAATGACAAATTCAACTAAACTTGGCACGTTCGCAATGAACCGCAAGGGACTGCGGGCTTTCAAGAGCTAAGGGCAGCTCTTAGGGGCACCACTCAAAAAGACATGGCACAAGATACACAGACAGGCAGAAACTAAATGACCAACAAAATGACCATAAAGAAAAAAAGAAAAAGGGCTTCTGAGCTCCAACTTGGGGAGGAACCCTCAGTGAAATTAAACAAACGTGAGAGAAGGAGCTCTGTGTACATACAGAATGGGACCCACCTGTAGGTCATGAACTCCTCACCAGATGTTCCACTGGGGACAAATAAACTCCTATCTATCTACTATTATATAGCGCCTTTCACATCTATCTATTATACAGTGCCTTTCATATCTATCTATCATTATATAGTGCCTTTCACATCTATCTATCTGTTATATAGTGCCCTTCACTCTATCTATTATATAGTGCCTTTCACATCAATCTATCTATCTAACTATTATATAGCGCCTTTCACATCCTGTCTTGGGTCTCATGAGGAGATATGCGGTGCCTTCCCTCAGGGTCAGAGGCTACCAAGGGGTTTGCATCTTTCATTAGAGAAGTTAAACACGCACACACACACACGTACGCAGTCTGCCTGAAAAGTGTAACAGGCTGAAGGAGTCCCAAAGTCGTTTTCCGCTCCACAACAAAGTGAGCCCCTGAGATCTCGGCAGGCTTCACATCACACTCTTCTCTAATTGCTCTCCGGGTCACCAACTCCTGGCGACTAAGCAGTTTGGTCCCCTAGATGCCCGAGTGTGGCCCCCTTGTTTTCTGTCCTCTCCATTCTGCTCAGTCACTCGATGTCACCCCCCATGTAAGGTGCACGTGTACTTTAAACCCGGGGGTTCTTAATGTGTTTTTTTTTTTTTAATTCAGACCCCGCTTTTGCTTTTTGATTTTCTCGAGGCCCACTTCACTCCTCTCTTTTCCCACTGATTTCCTAATAAATTCAGCTCTCCTGGTCACATGTTCATCACAGCAAGACCCCCTTGACCACCACCCACCCATAACCTCACAACTACAGTTACAAGCCCTGACCTCTTAAGCGCCCATCAGACACAAACCCGTCACTCGGCCACACACACCGCGGCTTCATCAGCAGAGCCGTCTGTCCCCCTGGGCCGGCTGGCTTACTTACTGCACGGCAGTTCCTCTCATTTAAATGGACTTTAAGATTTCACAGCTCGGTGTCCTCATCGCTGCACTTTGGCATTGGGGTCCACACACAGACCACATGGTTTTCATTTATGAATAAAAAGTCCATCCATTCATTATCCAACCGACAGGGTCACGGGGGTCTGCTGGAGCCAATTCCAGCCAGGTTACAGCACAAGGCAGAAAACAAACCCCGGACAGAGCGCAAGCCCACCACAGGGTACACACACACACACACACACACACACTCGAGGGACAATTTAGGATCGTCAATCCACCAAACCTGCATGTCTTTGGACTGTTGGAGGAAACCCACACAGACACGGGGAGAACATGCAAACTCCACGCAGGGAGGACCCGGGAAGCGAATCCGGGTCTCCTAACCGCGAGCAGCAGCGCTACCCACTGTGCCACCGTGCCGCCTGAATAAAATTTTTTCTATAAAAAAAAGAACAAATTAGATAGATAGATAGATAGATACTTTATTAATCCCAAGGGGAAATTCACATATTACATATTCACATTCATCATAATTTTTAAAATTCTGAATAGCACCGAAAAGAACCGTGTCCTATTTTCTAAAAAGAAAACTTAACCCGTACGTTAATATCCATCCAAAACAAGTTTTACGCAATCAAAGAAAAAGAAACGTTGGAAAAAGAACCAGGCGGCATTACGCGGAGTTTCTGAGCGGAGGAGGCGCCTGCAGGGCACGTAGGACGGCGGCGCGCGTGCGCGTGAACGTGAACGGCAGGCATCGAGTTGTTGTGCACTGAGCATGCGCCAAATCAAAACGCGGAAGAGCGCCGAGCTAGCTGGACGGGTCTGCGCTTTTCTCGTTCCTTTCTATTTTCTGTACTCGTCAGAAAAAAAAAAAACCTTAAGTGACATCACAGGAGGGTGTTCTCAGATGATGATGATGATGATGATGACGTCTAGAGATAGTATCCACGGTCGGGGGGGGGCAATAGGTGTCCAGTGACACACCGTGGCCGATTGCTCAGTTTGTGTGTCCTGTCACTCTCCAACTAGACATGGGGGTAAGTGACCGGCGTCGGGGCTCGTCGATGCTTACAGATTTATTGTAGGAAACCGTACTGGGATTCCTCTGTTTGAGGGTCTTTATAAGTCCTGACTGAGTAATAACGTACATGAACTTTGGAAATCGGTGTCGACTCTCAAAGGGAGCTTTCTGAATCTCGCCGTTATATTAGCTTGCTAGTCGGTTAAGGGATTGGGGCCAACCCTGAGGGGCTGTGTGTGTGTGTGTGTGTGTGTGTGTGTGTGTGTGTGTGTTGTCCTTGGCGTGCTCACCTCGCTCCTGTGTTAGCCGCTAAGCGAGTCGTGGGTTTCGTTTGGCTGACGTGCGTATCAATCCTCCCTTGCAGACCCAACGCACACACAGATCGCTGGTCTCTGCGGGCGGACTACCTCAGGAAAACTCTCTTTTATACTTATATTATGTTTATTTTATTATTTATAGTGTATTCTGCCGTGAAGCCGAGTCCTACCAACAAAAAATGTTGTTATGTGTATGCACAATGGGTGGCGCAGTGGGTAGTGCTGCCGCCTTGCAATTAGGAGATTAGGCTTCCCGGGTCCTCCCTGCGAGGAGTCTGCATGATCTCCCCCTGTTTGCGTGGGTTTCCTCTCACAATCCAACCTCCCACAATCCAAAGACATGCATGTTAGGTGTATTGGTGGTCCTAAATTGTCCTTTGTGTGTGTGTGTGCGCCCTGTGGTGGGCTGGCATCCTGCCCGTGTTTTGTTTCCTGCCTTGCGCCCTGTGTTGGCTGGGATTGGCTTCAGCAGACCCCTGTGACCCTGCAGTTCGGATATAGCAGGTTGGATAATGGATGGATGGATACATTTGATTTGAGTCTGTAAAGATTCTAGTGTTGAGGTACCTGATCTCCAATGTATGGACCAAAAATGAGGAGCTGGCTTTTCGTTACGTAAAGCGGGTCCTCCCTACGGCACCAGAGTCGTATTCCTCTAACATCTCTCCAGACTGAGACAGCTGAGACCAGCCGAGGTCCTGTGTTGAGAAGGCCCCACTTCTCTCAACTGCAGCATAATTCACTGGAATGGGAGCCTACATTGGAGACCATGCTTGAATGGGTACCCTTAAACTGCTAAATCCAAGGGTCACCAGAGGGTTTCTTGGGACTCCAACCCTACAGATTTAACTTTCCAAGCTAATGCAGATGCCTTCACGGGTTGGATGATAGATGGATGTTCAGTTCATTTGAAAATATGTTAATTTATTTTGTAGTTCAAGATTAGTTTCTATATTAAGAATGGCGCTAGATAATTATTCAGTTCTAGTAGGGTATTGTTACTTTAAGAAGGGGTGCTGGGTAGCAGGAATTATGGGAAATAGGAAGTTATTGTGTGGATTAATAAGGCCGTGGAAGCACTCGGTTTTCTTACCATGTCTGTCTTGAGTTTCATTTTGACTGTGGAAAATAAACATTTGTTTTTATAAAACAACTGAGTGGATTAATGTGAAACGCCAAGGACTGGACACGCGTAAGTTCCTGCCACAGCCACGCATTGTTTCGCACCTACAAGTATAATGCATGATTGCACACTGCAAATGAAATAATGAGAAGTAGTTAATGCAGCACACGAGTGCACGCTGAGCCTCGACACAGGGCACCGTATGGCGCGGTGTGCCAAACCAGGTAGGAAATCATTTATTATTATTCTTACTATTATCAAACAAGATGGCAGTGCCCGTGCAGGCTGCTACTTACAGAGCTCCCAAGTCTGCAGTGTTTAGTGTTCATCTTTGACTTTTATTATTATTATTATTATTATTATTATTTTAAGGGCAATATTTCCTCCTTTGATTGAAATTGTAGGGCATTTATTTTAAAAAATTTGGGACAATTTTGCGGAATTGTCCAAAATACAGTGAGCTTAATGGAATGGTGAAAACGGCCGTCCTGTCTCATTAATTGCACAAACAATTTACTCGGCACCTACGCATACATTTCATTTTCTTTCCTTTTTTATTAAAATAGCCGTCAAGTCAAAGTGTGAACAGTTTATTCATCCAGTCAAGAGAGCACAGGCCTCAAGTGTCTTGTAAGTCGGTGGGGCTTCGGGTGTTTTGGATGGCATTGATGTGGCGGCCATTGCTGCTCAGCAGTCAGTTGCCGGTGTCGTTCTGCACCACAGTTTATTTAAACTAAAGAGACAAACTTTGTAATCCTTTGTTGCCGGGTTTGCATTTCAGATCCTCCAATTTCAGCTGCGATCTGTGATAAGGCAGAAGCCGCACCAACGGCTCGTGTCCTGGACAGGATAAAAGAGACCCGATCAGGTCGTGAAATGGAGAGAGGAAGTTCAGCGAGTAAGTGCTGTTTGCTGTTTCTTTGCTGTTGACTACTGGTGCTCTGAGATGTGTTCTGATTCTTATCTCCGACTTGTCCTCCCCCCAGTAGCGGTGCTGAAAACTACATGGGAGTCTGGACCCATCACAATACCCTCAGCATCAGTCTTAGCTTGCCGTGCTTGAATTTCTAATGGAAGAAGCCTCAAGAATTGTGTCACAATGCTCAGAGCTCAGGGTTTGACTCTCCTCACTCCTCACATTCATACATCGGTTATCAAAATTAAATCACAAAGCCGGTCCAGGATGAGAAGAAACCCTTTACTGATGCGTACACTTAGTATGTGGAAAGATATGACTGAATTACAGACGGCGGGGACATTTCACTTGTCAGTTACAGAATTTCTCATGTCCTTGTCAGCTACTGATGAACAGACTCTAGGAGTCCGGATTCGGCTCCTCTCGATTCTATTGGCTCTCTTCTCAATTGCTGTCCTTGTACAAAAGTAGCAGCAGGACTGGGTCACACATCAAGAGGCTTTCATGAAAATGCTTTCTTAACAATTAACAATATAATTAATATTCTGTACATAGTCCCAAACTTCAGACACCGCCCCACAAATACCAGTCCTGGGTTTAAAGAAATGATTTATTATCAACAATACCTTCACAGTGGATCTCCGATATGCACAGTTCCTCTTTTATTTCTCTCTTTCCACTCCTCCACACCTCCGGGTGAGCGTTGTCCTCCTTCCTTGCCCGGATGTGGCAAGGCGGTTCTACAATTAGAATTACAATTTCTTTTCATATAGAGTGCTGCAATGGGCTTTAACGGGCCCCATCTTTTGACAGCCCTCCAGCCTTGACTCTTTAAGAAGACAAGGAAGAAAACTCCCGAAACCTCGGGAAAGGCAGTTCAAAGAGAGAGACCCCCTTTTTCAGGTAGGCTGGGCATGCGTTGGGCATCACATACAATACAACACAATATACAGAAGAGAACGCTCCAGGGTTTATCTGGGACCCTGGAGTACTTCCGGTGCCTTCCGGACATAGCCCAGGTCAACCGGAAGTCCCATAAACCACAGAGCACAACTCTTAGCAGCACCACCTGGGGAACCCAGGGACCCCAACAGGGCTGCTCTGCGGCCTTGTGGGTGTCCATTGGTGTACCTGCCTCTCGGGTTGCTGCCACCTTCCTTACCAGCCAGGTAGTATTCCTCCCTGTAAGCCTGCCGGGATGCCAGCATACCCATTCTTCAGAATGCCCAGGTCCTTATGTGGGCAGGGACCCTCCTGCCTCTTTCCATGTCTATTTGCCAGCTGCCTGCCACCCACCAGAAGTCGGTCAGTCATTGTCCAACCCGCTATATCTGAACACAGGGTCAATCCCAGCCAACACAAGGGCACAAGGCAGGAACAAATCCTGGGCAGGGCACACACACCCACACACACACACGGGACAATTTAGGATTACCAAAGCACCTAACTGGCATGTCTTTGGACTGTGGGAGGAAACCGGAGGACAAGGGGAGAACATGCAAACTCCACACAGGAAGCAAACGCAGGTCTCCTTACCACAGCGTGCCACCCAAGTCAAATAGTGAAAATCATATTTATTTGTAAAAATCAGCTCTGGCACAGGTACCAGCACTCATGTACATCGTTTCTTACACGGCTTTACTTGCACATTTACATCTGCGGTCTTTAGAGGGGGAAACATACAACTGACGAAAAACACAAAACGGAATTGTGCGCTAGAGTGAACGGCGTAAACAAATGAAAATCAATAAAGTAATAAGACTTACAACTTGTCAAAGTCAAAAGAATTCACTTTCCTGTTCAATTGGGTTTTGCAATGACGGTCAACAAAAGCCAAGTCACTCGGAGAAGCAGCAGTGCTTTACTCCTGGACATCTGTGTGTGTAGCGTGTCCAAGCAGCTCCAGTGACCTCATCTTCTTCTTCTTATTTATGACTTGACTGACTCTCATGCTCAAGAATATACAGTTGTGCTGGAAAGTTGGTGAACCCTTCAGAATTCTCTATATTTCTCCATAAATGTGACCTAAAACATCATCAGATTTTCACTCAAGTCCTAAAAGTAGATCAAGAGAAACCAGTTAAACAAATGAGACACAAATATTATACTTGGTCATTTATTTATTGAGGAAAATGATCCAATATGACATATTTGTGAGTGGCAGACGTATGTGAACCTCACGGATGAACAGTTAGTTTGAAGGTGAAATTCGAGTCAATGGGATGCCAATCAGGTGTGAGTGGGCACCCTGTGTTATTTAAAGAACAGGATCTATCAAAGTCTGCTCTTCACAACACATGTTGGTGGAAGTGTATCACGGCACGAACAAAGGAGATTTCTGAGGACCTCACAAAAAGAGTTGTTGATGCTCATCAGGCTGGAAAAGGTGACAAAACCATCTGTAAAGAGTTTGGACTCCACCAATCCACAGTCAGACAGATTGTGTACAAATGGAGGAAATTCAAGAGCATTGTTACCCTCCCCAGGAGTGGTCGACCAACAAAGATCACTCCAAGAGCAAGGCACACGTGTAATAGTCGGCGAGGTCACAAAGGACCCCAGGGTAACTTCTAAGCAACTGAAGGCCTCTCACATTGGCTGATATTGATGTTCACGAGTCCACCATCAGGAGAACACTGAACAACAATGGTGTGCATGGCAGGGTTGCAAGGAGAAAGCCACTGCTCTCCAAAAAAACATTGCTGCTGTCTGGAGTTTGCTAAAAATCACGTGGAAAAACCAGAAGGCTATTGGAAGAATGTTTTGTGGACGGATGAGACCAAAATAGAACTTTTTGGTTTAAATGAAAAGCGTTATGTTTGGAGAAAGGAAAACACTGCATTCCAGCATAAGAACCTCATCTCATCTGTGAAACATGGTGGTGGTAGTATCATGGTTTGGGCCTGTTTGGCTGCATCTGGGCCAGGATGGCTTGCCTTCATTGATGGAACAATGAATTCTGAATTATATCAGAGAATTCAAAAGGAAAATGTCAGGACATCTGTCCATGAACTGAATCTCAAGAGAAGGTGGGTCATGCAGCAAGACAACGACCCTAAGCACACAAGTCGTTCTATCAAAGAATGGTTCAAGAAGAATAAAGTGAATGTTCTGGAATGGCCAAGTCAAAGTCCTGACCTTAATCCAGTCGAAATGTTGTGGAAAGACCTGAAGCGAGCAGTTCATGTGAGGAAACCCACCAACATCCCAGAGTTGAAGCTGTTCTGTATGGAGGAATGGGAGAAAATTCCTCAAAGCCGGTGTGCAGGAATGAGCAAAAGTTACTGGAAACGTTTAGTAAGGGGTCACAGCAGATACTGAAAGCGAAGGTTCACATACGTCTGCCACTCACAAATATGTAATATTCGATAATTTTCCTCAATAAATTAATGACCAAGTATAATATTTGTGTCTCATTTGTTTAACTGGTTTCTCTTTATCTACTTTTAGGACTTGAGTGAACATCTGATGATGTTTTAGCTCATATTTCAAGCACAACTGTAATTACAACATTTGCGATGCGATTTGTTCCGTTTCTTTTTTCTTCCAGCTGCAGCACAAGCCGATGAAGTGATCTGCTCGCTCTTATCATTTTAATCAAAGCTGTCCTTGAGTAAACTTCATTACCATGTGATACTATTCCATCCATCCATCCAACCCGTTATATCCTAACTACAGAGTCACAGGGATCTGCTGGAGCCAATCCCAGGGTACAAGGCAGGGCACCAGCCCACCACAGGACACAAACACACACGGGACAATTTAAGACCCCCCAATACACCTAACCTACATGTCTTTGGACTGTGGGAGGACACGGGGAGAACATGCAAGCTCCACGCAGGGAGGACCCGAGAAGCGAACCCAGACGGGTCTCCTTACTGCGAGGCAGCAGTGCTACCCACTGCACCGCCATGTCTTTTTGTCTCTTTCTTCATCATGTAAAGCACTTTGTATTGAAATGTGCAACAGAAATGAATGTTGTTGTAATCTTAAATGGCGGCCATTTTGGAGCTTACCCGGGGTGCTGTTGATTTTATTCAGGGAGGTTTTTGTGTTGTCGTGTCGGCTCTCGGCCCACTACGGCTGTCGCTCCTCCTTTGTCGGCTGCTCTTGTCATTCCGTTGCGGTCTTCTGGTTATTTTTTTAGAAATACGGGCGTGTACCTGGCTGACTGCGGCACACCATATTTGCCGTGTGTCGTCTGCTGATATCTTTTTGGTTTCTGTGATGTGTTTCAGAGAGTGCACCCCCCACTCATTTGCTCTATATTCCCTTTGATTCCTGTCTGTCTAATCATTTTTCCTACGATGATGACACCTGATATGTTGTCGAAAGCGTAGGAATAAAAAACTATTTCACGATACGAGACTCATATTCTCCCTTTGTGGATCTCTAGCTACAAATCTGCAAACCGAGTCACAGACCTTCACTTCCATCTGTATTGTGGACCACCGGAGTGCGTACAGTCGCCCTAACCCCACCACAGACAGGCAGGACACACTGCACACGCCTTCATTTTAAAGGTGGGCAGGCGCTTTCCTCGCTGCCCACAAGAGCAGAATTGTAGCAATCGCCCGATACGGGAACGCAATTCCTGCACTTCACTACCCGAGAGGGACGTGGATGATATCTGAAGCATAAAATAGCATCACGATATGCGGTCCTCGGCCCCTCTTGTATGCCCGCCCTTAAATAACTGGCAAAAAATCAAAATCAGAAATAAAGTGGGACTGATACATTTATTGATAACATTTCCTTGCCCGGTGCCCGAGTGCTCATTTGTGATCCCAATCCCCCGGTTTGACACAAGCAATAAAGAAAAATCAAAAACTGTTCTCGGAAAAAGCAAAAAGAAAGTTTTAACGTAGTCCATATATACGGAGAAGAAACCTGCAGTTCAGTGCCCACCGTAAGGCATGAGGGAACGCAACAGTCCTCTGGCGAAAACGGCTTCTCCGCTGGCACTCACGAGTCCGACTCGCCAAACGGGAGCGCCCAGAGAACACCAGCCCCGGCCTCTTCTTGGGGATTCGTCTCACACCGATTATTTCTTCAGGGTGCCCACCCACAAATAGCAGACGTCCCTGAGTGAAGTCCGATCCTGACGTTTCTTAAAGCGCAGATAGTCGCCTCCTTGTCTTCGGCCTTTTCCTTCCTTTTTTTTTAATCTCCTTCTTCCTTGATCTGCCATTCCCCTTAAAAAGGAAACATTTCCCGAGGAAACATCTTTTCCCCTCTCGGTTGTTATGGAAACAGGACGCCGGCAACAGGCAGCTGGGATATTTTCCGGGCGGGATCCTCCCAGCACTGGGTCAGCCTCAAAAGGGCGGTTTACAGACACATTATAAAGTGCCGGACAGTTCAGAAGGCCGGCCCGACTACACAATGACCACAACCGCATTCGCACAGTCCTTCTGACTGCCATCATGGAGTGCGGTGGCTCATCGCCGTTCCCTGGAATCACTCCAAAGTAGGGCTCGAAACTCCAAGTCCCAGCATGCCCTGCAGGAATCCGTGATGCAGTAGGGCTGCCCTCTAGTGTCCCGGATGAGGTAGTCCCTCTTGGTAATGTGCCTCACAATTAAATAAGATGACTTTAGTGGCGTCTGCAGTGTTAAGAGACAGACTGTTGTTTGGAAAGAAAAAAGTATAAAGAAAGGAAGGCAAAAGAAAGATGGAGGTTGCAGCGTGGAGAGAGAGCCAGTGTGAGCGAGCGAGCGAGTGAGGTAGGCAGCTGGACAGTTGAGCCCTAGCAGGGGTGTTTGGCCGACACTCAGCGGGGCAGTCGGAAGTGGTCGCTCCCGCTGAGTGTTTTATGGAGGAACAGGAGTGTCCGGCAGTAGGATGGCTGGCCGAGAAGGCAGCGGGAGTCGGGAGGCCTGGGCGGTGAATTCCCTGACGTGAGCTCACGTCCTGGTCGTTAGGGAAGCCAAGTCTCGATCTGGAGAGTGCGCGACCGAAGCCAGGCATCGGGAAACCTCCAGACCAGTCGAGTGGAAAGAAGGTCAGCTGCTGGTAGGGCGACTCTCCTGTTGCAAAGCCCGATGGGAGAAGCAGGGGAGCCGCCAGGTAAAAAGAAGCCACCGGGCCTGACTGTTTCCAGCCATTGTTTTAACCTCGTTGTTCTTTTTTAAAGACTTTTTTCTATTGGATTTTAACTTCCACTTCTGTTTTCATGGATTATTTATTTAAACATTTGATGCACTGCACTTTTCTTTTCACTTGACACTTTTTGCACCATCCCCTTGCTCCACTGCTGAGCTCATCAGTGACATTACCGGTTCAAGGGCTCCCACAAGCCAGACGGGAGCGTGAAGCGAGGGGGGTGCCACCTCGCCAGGTGCTTCCATCCAGCAGGCATCGCGACTAGGTAATGGCCGAGACCACCCGTCACAATATAATATATTTTAGTGTAAGTACTAACTGAAGTGGAAGACTCGAGCTCGGCAAATCCTCCACTGCCCAGCTGTGTCTTCCAGTGGGGCACATTTTAAGTGGAATGAAAGATGCCTGCGCTTCGCGGACGTCGGACCACCTGTGACTGACAGTCAGTTGCGGCCAATGAAATCCATGGATTTGGAGGGGCTTCGGTGTTCCCTCAAAGTTCTCGAACAGAGGGCTGGCAGAAAGCCGAAGGTGACCAATGAAATTTGCAGGGTGCGCCAGCTGGTGGAGAGATTCTGACACCATCTGCGAGGGCCCAAAAGTCACTGACACGCGGTTCTAAACGTGTACCACATTCATTATGTGCAAGATCAAATGGGCGGAAAATCGCTTTTAAAATGACTAGCACGGTGGCACAGTGGGTAGCGCTGCTGCCTCGCAGATAGGAGACCCGGGTTCGTGGAGTTTGCATGTTCTCTGCGTGGGTTTCCTCCCACGGTCCAAAGACATGCAGGTTAGGTGGATTGGCGACCCTAAATTGTCCCTAGTGTGGGTGTGTGTGTGTGCCCTGTGGTGGGCTGGTGCCCTGCCCGGGGTTTGTTTCCTGCCTTGCACCCTGTGTTGGCTCCAGCGGACCCCCGTGACCCTGTGTTAGGATATAGCGGGTTGGATAATGGATGGATGGATGGACATCATGATCTTTTGTTAACCTTTCTTGGTTTCATTCACGTTAACAGGAAAACACTGCCAAGTATTTTTGTCATTTTTCTGTCGATCCAACTTTCTCCCTGTGATCTTTGCTACCATGGACAGTTAACAAGGAGCCGAGGTGACTCTCCCACGACATGCGCTTATGAAGTCGAGATTTGGTGGAACACGTCTGGGTTGAATAACTCGTGTGTTACAGTCGAGGTTCAGTCGGTGCCATGAACACCATGGGCTGTGGCCGTCCACCATTATGCATGCACTTGTAATATTAAGGCGGCCTCGACAGACGGTCATCGAGAACGTCCGGCCGTGTCTACCGATTGAGTGCTTGTCACTTGACGTGTGGAGCCGTGTATTATGGGAAATTTAAACGTGTTCAGATGTTTTGGTGGAATTCTCAACCTCAATCTTTCCACAGAGAGGAGAAAGAAGCTGCCATCTCTGGTGTCTCTTGGCTGGATGTGACAGAGGAGACGTGAACTCCATGGAGACAAAGACTGCAAATGTGAAGGAGGAGGACTGTGAATGGGAGCGGGCCACCCTGAACAGGAGGCTCTGTGCATTAAGGAGGAAGATGGTGAACCGAGGTCAGTGGTCATCAAGGAGGAGGCCGAGGAGAAGCCTGTCGTCATTGAGACGCAGACACACAAAGTCCTAGACAGTATCAAGGAGGAGTCCGTCTGTCAGTCCCGGTCTCAAGATGGATGGCTGTACTCTCCAGAGCATTCTGTCAGTGTGAAATCTGAGTCAGTAAAATCAGAGACAAAGGCCGCTCAGGAAACATCTAGAAGAACATCTGGAGGTCAACCATCCTCAACAAATCAGCATTGGGAACCTAACGGTAAGTAAAAATATATGTAACTTTTGAGTCCAGTGGCATTCACCGGGAGATGGCTGACCTGCATTGTAGTAGAGAATTGGCGGACTTGGCCCAGGTGTCCTTTAGAGAGATAGTGTGCACCCCCAAGGTGGCGCGGGTGGAGATTTCAGACCAGACAGGTAGAAATAGGTGGGTCACAGTCAGAAGAAGGCATAAGGTAAAAGGTGAACACTGTCTGGGGGCATCAACCCCAGAATTAGAAGTTTCAAACCGTTATGTCCTCGTGGAGCTGAACGGTGACTCTGATAATTCTGACGTGGTAGGCAGGGATGAGGAGCTCCAACGTGCCACCTCAAAACCAGTTCCCAAAAAGAGAGAGGTAGTGATAGTTGGGGACTCAATCATTAGGGGGATTGAAGCGCAGGTGTGCTCCAGAGAGAGAGAGAGAGCTCAGGTGGGGACCTCCTGGAAGGGTGGATAGGCTACTGGCCAGAGCGGGGTGGATCCAGTTGTCATTGTCCACGTTGGAACAAATGACATACATAAGGGTAGTCTGTCAGTTCTGCGATCCAAATTCAAAGAGTTAGGTACCAAGCTGAGGAGCAGAACTGACAAGGTAGTCTTCTCCGAAGTTCTGCCTGTGCCACGCGCCAGTCCAGGTAAGATTGAGGAGATTAGAAGGCTTAACACGTGGCTCAAATCTTGGTGCAGGGTAGAAGGGTATAGGTTTATGGGGCATTGGGACTCCTTTTGGAACAGATGGGACCTGCACTGCCATGACAGGTTACATCTGAACTGGAGGAGCACCAATGTATTGGGGAGGCGTATGTGTAGGCTAGTCGAGGATTGTTTAAACTAGGGAATGGGGGGGCAGGGAGTTTAGGACAGGCCAGATTTAGATCTATACATGGAAGAACAAACAATGGTGTAGAAATAAAAATGCATAGTAATGTAAATTTAAGCAAACATTTAAATGTAGAAGGAGTAACACATTAAAAATAGCTTGTTTTAATGCTAGAAGTATCAAAAATAAGGTAAGTGAGTTGGAGTTGTATGTAGCACAGCATAATTATGATATTATAGCAATAACGGAAACCTGGCTAAATAACAAAGATGGGGATGAGTGTAACATAGAGGGATACACATTTTTAGGAAGGATAGACAGAACAGAAAAGGAGGTGGGGTTGCTGTTTATGCCAAACAGGAATTTAAATGTAAGTCATCTTCAGTTGGATGATGAACCCCATCTTAGTGAGGACATCTGGCTCGCCTGGAAAATATTAGGGAAAAGGTCTTATTTTAGGAGTGTGTTATAGACCACCCAATTCAGACAGTAATTTCAACACACATTTTTAGTAATATAAAAAGGCAAGTTTACAGGGGGATATTATAGTCATGGGGGACTTTAATTATCCAAATATTAACTGGGATAACCTTGCAGATGGAGGAGCACAAGAGGAGTTTTTAGAAGTAATCGGCGACTGTTTGTTAACACAGCATTATTAAAGAGCCAACACGGGGTGAAGCCTGTCTGGATTTAGTATTCTGTAATAATCAGGATAGAATCGAGGGTGTAGAGGTGATTGGACCACTAGGGTCATGTGACCGTAATACAGTAATCCTCGCTATATCGCTCGACTTTTGCAGCTTCACTCCATCGCTGATTTTAAATGTAAGCATATCTAAATATATATCATGGATTTTTCGCTGGTTCGTGGATTTCTGCGGACAATGGGTCTTTTAATTTAGGTTACATGCTTCCTCAGTTTGATTGCCCAGTTGATTTCATACAAGGGATGCTATTGGCGGATGGCTTAGAAGCTACCCAATCAGAGCATGTATTACATATTAACTAAAACTCCTCAATGCTATAAGATATGCTTCCCTGCGGTGCTTGATTGTTTGCTTCTCTCTGTCTTTTCACTCTCTCTGCGCCTGACGGAGTGGCTGTTTGCACAGAGGACACGGACGCTCCTCTACAAAACGCCGCTTTATTGCGGTGCTTCTGTATACTTAAAAGCACGTATTGATTTTTGATCGTTTGCTTTACTCTCTCTCTCTCTCTGACATTATCTGCTCCTGATGCAGACTCTCCTTTGAAGAGAAGATATGTTTGCATTCTTTTAATTGTGAGAAAGAACTGTCATCTCCTTCTTGTCATGGAGCACATTTTAAACGTTTGACTAAAGGGTGTTATTTCATGTCTAGAGGGCTCTAATAACAACAGTGTGGGAGAGTTTATAAGGGCTTAAAATATATAAAAATAACCATACAAACATATGGTTTCTACTTCTGATTTTCACCTATCACGGGGGTTCTGGAACACAACCCCGCAATCGAGGAGGGATCACTGTATAATACAATTCTCAGTATTTTATAAGAGTGCAAAGACTAAAATTGTTAAGTTGTATTTTGGTAGGGCAAAATTTTGAGTCTGAGGAGGATAGACTGGGATAAGCTGTTAAGTGTGGAGACCGCCGAGACGCAGTGGAACAGGTTTAAAAATGTTTTACATGTAATGCAGGACAGATACAGACCTAAATTTGGAAGTAATAGGAAACTAAATAAACTCCACAGTGGATTAATAAAGATTTAAAAAGAAGTTGCAAAGGAAAAAACTGCTGTATAAGGCATATAAGACTAATGACTGCAAAGTGAATCATAGCGCGTATGAGAACATGAGGGCAACCATTAAGAAGGATATCAGGGAGGCTAACAGACAGTTGGAGAGGAATAGAGCAGATAAGGTGAGAGACGACCCCAAGAGATTCTTTCAGTATTTTAGTAGTAAAAGAACAGTCAAGGTGGAGGTCAAGTTCATCAGGAATAGTAAAGGGGAATTAAAAGATACAGACAATGAAGTAGCAGATGATCTAAACTTACATTTTCCTGAGGTGTTCACAAGTGAAAAGTGGATAACCTCAGAGCAGTAACAGGGACTACTAAGGAGGTTTGTCGTAGTGCCTAATGCAGGGGTGGTGAACTCCAGGCCTCGAGGGGCACGAGTGGCTGCAGGTTTCATTCTTTCCATCTTCTTAATTAGTGACCAGGTTTTGCTGCTGATTACTTCTTTTAATTCACTTGACTCGGGTTCTTTAGTTGTTTCTTTTTCTTTAATTAGCAGCCAAACATCAATGAGACACAAAACAAGCCACCACACGACCAGCTCACCTGTGCCCATCACACAATATCTGACATTAAAGAGAGGCGATGGTCTCGGTAAGGCTGATCTCTCAGGTCACCAAAACATTTTGACATTGGTGCTCTTAGAAAGAACAGAAAAACAAGAGTTTTCAGAATGAGAGCAGCAACAAGCCATGGAATTAAATATCGGGTTTAATTAACAGCAAGAGTTGAAAGTGATTGGAGCAAAATTGGTTGGAGTTTGAACCCCTACTTTATCTGGTCATCTGTTAGCTCGTTTCACATCTCATTTCTGTTTGGCTGCCATTTAATGAAGAAAGGAATCAATTCAGAGGGCTGAACTCTTCTAACAGGGCTATTAAAATGATGGGGAAAAAAGTGAATTAGCAGTGAAAACTGATTAGGAAAAGGGTGAGAATGAAAACCTGCAGCCACTACGACACCCCAGGCCTGGAGTTCACCACCCCTGTCCTAATGTGTTCTCATTAAACGGGCCGACATGTTGTTAGAAATCTCTGAATAAGTAAGCATTACGTGACCCTGGAACTGAACAAGCCATTGTGCGCATTACCGTCTCGCCAGCTTTTAGTCACCTAATACTCTGTCATTGAGTGTGACTGTAATCGACAATGGCAATATGTCACTTCTGGTGTTTACGGAGGACCATTTCAGGTTCACCCTGACGCCAGGTCCAGCGATTGTTCCTGCCGTGTTCCCTGTGCTTGCTGGGATAGGCCCCAGTGCCCCATTGCTCTGCTCAGGATTTAGCGGGCTTTGGAAATGGCTGGATTTCACGCTTCTGTGACGCCCATTATGAACGTTCTATTCATTCCAAGACAGTTAGGAGTTTGTAAGATCGGAGACAAGACAAGATGAAGTGTCGGGGCACCTCAGAGACAAACTGCAAAGCAACAAAAACACATTTCTAAAGAGATCTTCTAAGAGATCTTATCAGACTGCAGTCAAACACGAGACACTTAAGAAGAAGCCAGAAGGGGCGGGGCCAGGAAACTTGTGGGTGGAGTTACCATGAGAAACGCCTTCAGGTTGTGTGACAGGTGACCACATCAGGAGTTATGAAAAGTGTTTTGGTCGTCTCCATTGCAATGACGGTGTCTCTGGCATGATCAGTGGGGCCGCTGGGGTAGAATGTGCCACACGGGTTGTCACCTCTTCACGTTTTTCAGACTACAATATTGACCCTTTGCACGCCACAGTGTGTTCATTTTCTTTGTGTCTGGTAAATGGCTAGAGAAGAGCAGGCAGAACTCGATGTTGTAAAAGAACTCAACCTCGGAGCAGGCGTGGCGGTCAAACGCCAGATCATGACAGAGATGTCACTTCCAGCTATGAAGAGCATGTGTAGACCTTTCAGACTGGAGTTTGCTTTTCTAACAGGTGACGCATGTCATACTAGTTAATGTAATATACAGTCACCCCTTAAGTATTTAGACAGTGGGACAATTTACATCATTTTGGCTCTGTACGCCACCACAATGGATTGGAAATGAAGAAACCATTACACGATTGAGGTGTAGGCGTTCAGCTTTAATTCAAAGGGTGAAACAGAAATATCGTATGAGCCGTTTAGGAATGGCAGACATTTTTATACATGACCCCCCTATTTTGAGGGGCTCAGAAGTATTTGGACATTTGACTGAGGAGCAGTTCCTTAGCCAGGTGTGTGCAGGTCCCTCATTATTTCATTAACCATTAAGGAGGTAGAAGGTCTGGAGTCGAACTCACATTTGTAAGCTGTGGCTGTGAACTCTCAATGTGAGGTCCAGGCAGGTAAGAAGAGTCCATCATTAGGAAGAGAAAACCAAATAAACCCATCAGAGGGACAGCAGAAACACCAGGAGTGGTCAACTCAACCGTCTGGTCGATTTGTAAAGAGAAGGAACACACAGGTGAGCTGGGAAAACCACAGAAGACAACCGTGCTGGGTGAGCGCAGAATTCTGTCCTTGGTGAAGAAGACGAAGACCCCCTTCACGACAGATAGCCAAACCAAGACCACTCTCCAGGAGGTTGGCCTGTCATTGTCGAGGTCTACAATCGAGAGAAGACTTCTTGACGGTAAAGACAGAGAGTCTACCACAAGGTGCCAAGCACTGGTAGACCTCAAGCCTAGCAAAGACAGATTAGACTTTGGCAGTAAACATTTTTTTAAAACCAGTCCAGTTCTGGGACAATGAAACTAAGATGTACCAGTATGATGGAAAGAAAAGAAGAAGTGGCTCAGGATCTGACGAACACAACATGGCCTGATCAGGCATGGCTGCCAGTGGAAGTCGGTCGCTGGTGCTTATTGATGGTGTGACCGCTGGTAGAATTCTGAAGTGTGTCGGGCGCCATGCGGTCCTCTCTGAGTCAGACCAACGCTGTGAAACGGACAGGATGACACTTCACAGTACAGACGGACGACAGCAAACCACAAAGGCTTCTCAAGTCAAACAAGTGGAAAATTCTTCAATGTCCGAACCTCAAGCCAACTGGACATGCAGGCAACACGAACAAGCAGCCCCTCGAAAACAAAGCATCACTGAGGTGGACGGCGGTGGGCTCCGACATCAGGCAGTCCATGACGGTAAAGGGTGATCGTCATATTTAGGATTAGTTTTGTTTGACCGAATATTTTTGAATCCCTGAATATAAAAATGTCTGCCTTTTTTAAGCAGCTCGTAAAATGTTTGTGTTAAACCTGTTTTATTAAAGCTGAGCGTCTGCTCTTCAATTATTTTGTTTCAAATCCATTGTGATGCGTATGCTGAGCCAAAATGATCCAAATACGTAGGGACCTGACTGTGAGTAACCCAGACGTAACCTTAACCCTAACCCTAATCGTAGGACCTTAGTGGGTGAACAGGAGTGGAGTGATGCGATGGAGAAGGTCACTGATGTCATCCTGTGTGCGGCCATTTCAAGCTTAGGAGGTTAGGAATAGAATTTGATTTTCAATCCTGCAGTCCATCGAGTTTGAAACTCTTCTTAGGTTCGACTGCTCCGAGAAAAGTTTGTTTGCCCACATAGTTGCTGGCAGGCAGGCAGACAGACGGACAACAGCCCGAGGTGCGGCTTCTTCCTGTCCTCTCTTCCTATGTGCATTGATCCTCGGCACTCTGGGTATCTCTTGTAAAGTAGGAATGGTTCACGTGCTATACGCAGCTCACTTAGCGGTCCACACACAAAGACGTCCCCGTAAGCGTGAGACACAAATATGCTAACAGATGATTGCACTCCTTGTGTCCTTTCACGTGCGGGTTTTATGTTTCAATGTGTTTGCCAGGTTTTTGGGTTTGATTTCCACTAAGGTTCATACTGGAAGGAGACCTTCACCTGGTATACTGGATCAACCAGGATGTTGCCCACTACTAACACATCTACAAGCTTAGATAGCATATGGTTTTGGAATACAGCAACTTCTTCTTCTTCTTTTGGCTGCTACCACAGCGGATCATCCGCCTCCATCTATCGCTGTCTTCTACATCACTTTCTGTCACACCGTCTGCCTTCTTGTCCTCGCTCACAACATCCATCATCTCCTTCACATTTTACTCCGGTTTTGCAGCAGCTTCATTGGCTCCCGATTAAGTTTCGAATTGATTTTAAGATTTCATGTTGCCATTCCCTCCCGTAACCTTAAGCCCTCTTCCTCCATCCATCTGACCGTCCCTCTCGCCTGTCTAACCACCATGGGGAGCGGAGCATTCAGCCGTTCAGCTCCCAAGCTTCTGGAATTCATTACCTACCGAGCTCAGAAATATCAAATCATATTCGTCCTTCAAATGTAAACTTAAAACGCATCTGTTTAAAATGGCTTTTATCTTTATGATTACAGTGGGTTTGTTTGGTCTTATTTTCTGATGTTCTTAGTTGTTCATAATTGTGTCTTTTATTTATTTATTGTTTTTTCGTCGTCCTTGAGTTCTCAGACAGGCACCTTGTATAAATAAAATGTATTATTATTATTATTATTATTTATTATTACGATAAATTTAAGTGCAGAAGGGTCAACTGCAAAGTTCCTGCCGTGTCTGCAGCAGGGTTCCACAGTGAAGCCGTTTCTTCTTGTGCTCGAGCCATCTCTGCTCGACTTTTCAGGGTCTCGTTTTTGAATGAGAGTTTGGGTTTACGTTCAGTCGTAAGCGTTTTGAATGCCAATGTAGAACGGCACCGGCCTATTGTTTCTTCTGGAACAGAAAAGAAGGTCATTGTCGTTATCTTTATAGCATATTGTGGACGTTAGGGGCGCTGTTGCCCCATTGAACCCACCGGACAGACGTCCCAGACACACGCATAAAAGCACCAGAAAATTCTTTAACAATAACTCTTCAATAACAGTGCCCAAAGCACCGCACACTCCACAATTCTTCCAATAAACAATCACAATAATCAATAACATACAAATCCTCCACTCCCAGCAGCTCCGTCACACTCCCACCCAACTCCGGCTCTCTCTGCTGGGGATTACCACAGTCCTTTTAAAGTCCATGACCCAGAAGTATTTCTTCTCCGGGCCAACACCACATCTTCCATTATAAAGTGTCCTGGAAGTACTCCGGTCTTCAGTCCTTGTGACCCAGAAGTACTCCCGGGTTGGTGTCATTGTAATATCCCCCTGGTTCTTGATGAGTTCCCCCTGGCGGCACCCACGGTGCCCAACAGGGCTGAAGAACCAGACTCCATGTCCCAAGCAGCCCTGCGGGAGTCCGGGGAACCATTTCCATCCAGAGGAGCCGCCATCTAGTGTCCCGGAGGATGTATTGTCCTGTACAAGCTGTTTACTTCCTTTGAGGGACGTCACGGCTGGCATGAAATGCCAGCCGTCCATCACACACACACAACGAAATTCAACATGTGGCTCCCAAAGTGATAATTTTTCAAAACTACACATACATAAAAAGGCGCAACTAACTGTACATGTTTGTTCATTTAACGATATAAACAGGATAAAGCGAGTGTGTACCGTAATTAATTGACAAAACTTAAAATAATGGAAGTAATTTTGCACAACATTATAATAATCGTCATAATATTTATATATACACACACAGATGTGACTTGACATTTAAATCAGACGGGAAAGAAGATATTGAGGAATGACCGGATTTATTTCCTGTGTGGTCCCCAGGGGGCGCTGCAGCTCACCAAATTCCCAGCATATAGACTCAGACACAAGTTCGCTATTTATTTATTAACTATGGGAAACTCTTCCAAAAAGCAAGTGTTTCCCATGCCACAGTTACAGCCCACTACAATACTCTTGCTTTTCTTCCTGTCTCCTTGACTAATTTCGGCCTCCTCCACTCCTCCCCGACTCTGGCCCAGACTGAGACAGGGCTTCTCATTTTATATCAAACCCGAGAGCACTTCAAACTATGACTCGGAAGTCCCACCAGGTGGAGTTGGAGACAGCAACAGAGTGAGCTCACCAGTCCTTGCAGCACCCAACAGGACCCAACAGAGCTTAGCTGACGAACTCCAATTCCCAAGATGCCCTGAGGGAATCCATACTGACACCACAACCCCCTGGGGGCTTCCATCTAGTGTTCTAGGGGAGACAATGTCCAGTATAAACTGCCTCCCCCTGTCCTTTCCTGTCCTGGGCTTGTAAGGTTCTCAATACAGCTACTGCCAGGTTGCCAGTCTTTATGTGGTGTTCCTCACACTTGATTCAGTGTGATGATGACTCTTCAAAAGAAATTGTTCCTCGGTTTGGTGTGACAACGTTGGTAGCATCTTCTAGATAGGATCAGGTAAAAACAAATGCACACAAGCAGCAGCAGGTGTTGTATACATTGTCCTCCTCTGTAGGTAGTCAGGTCCCTTTTGAAGTTTTAAGTGTTGCTCTCATCTCTGCATTGAACAGCAGTAATCGACCACCAACAACTTCTAGTTAACTGGCTGCTTGGTAAATGGTGATTAAGTGAACAATCAAGTCTACATTAATTCTACATGATTGTCTTTCTGCAGATTTACAGGAGAGTTGTGGCTTCTCCTTGCCATTTGCTTACGGCAGACCACAACAGTCACCAAATGAGGAAAAACTGAAGAAGTCGACATCCGAATCGGAGGATTTGATACCAACCTCTTTGCAGTCTGCTTCCCCGGCTGTGACGAATCAAACCAAAATGGATGCTATTAACACTCAACAGGTGCATAATATTAATTCTGTAGATGCGTATGCTTGCCAAGTGCGGACCAAAACTGTACTGAAACCTAAATCTGAAGGTGATCCAGAAGGTCAGATGACACAGAAGCCATACTCATGTTCTGAATGTGATAAACGATTTTCACGAGTGAGCCATCTTCAGATCCACACAAGAATTCATACGGGAGAGAAACCATTTTCTTGCTCTGACTGTGGCAAACGATTCTCCGACAGCAGCAGCTTTCGCAAACACACGAGAATTCACACCGGTGAGAAGCCCTATAGCTGTTCTGAATGCCATAAACAATTCTCGCAGCTGAGTAATCTCCAGAACCATCTTAGGATTCACACGGGAGAGAAGCCATACTCCTGTCCTGAATGTGGAAAAGGATTCTCACGGTTAGGCAGCCTTCAGGGCCACACAAGAATTCACACCGGGGAGAAGCCGTACTCCTGCTCTGAATGTGACAAACGATTCTCTGACAGGAGCAGCTTTCAGAAACACGTAAGGACTCACACTGGGGAGAAGCCGTATGGTTGTTTGGAATGTGGCAAACGATTCTCTGAACGGCGAAACCTTCAGAGCCACACGAGGATTCACACCGGGGAGAGGCCATACTGCTGTTCCGAGTGTGGGAAACGATTCTCTGATCGTAGCAATCTCCAAAGCCATGTCAGAATTCACACCAGATATAAGTCTCAAAGTCTTGAGGGCCTCGATTTCACATTAGTAAGTAACATCTGAAATTATGGAAGATGCATGGAACCAAAGGAGCTACAAACAAAGTTTTAAAGCCAGTAAGTAACCTTAATAAAACTCTGAGGAGAGTACAGACTACAAAACAAATGTTACCACTGCATAAAACAGAAACTGCTGTGTGGTAAAATTCATTCGAGTTGGCAACCTGGTTGGCTGCCAGCTCAGTGGAGTTCGTTTAAATAGCGTTTAGCTTGGCAGAGCAGGTGGCCATCTCTGCAGTGTCCTGTTTTGCCACCAGCGCCTCAAGCAAAGGTGTACAGGTGTGGGTGGCGAGGTTGTGCAGAAGGGTCCCAGGGTGGAGTTTGCGTCAGCTGTAATATAAAGTGCCTGACAAATGTTATAAGACTTGAGGCCCAGTCCGGTGAAGATGGGACACAAATTACTGAAGCTACAAATATGACGCCAAATAAAATTAAGGTTAGGGTCCCTATATTTTATAGGGACGGTCAATGGTGTAAAAAGCGGACAAACTGCACTTGAGCTCGTTTGATCTGAAAAGCAGGAAATGTAATATACGTAAGGCCTACAGGTCGGCAGATGCTGATCCACGAGCTCGGACGTACCATCGACAAACACTCAGGAGGGGTGAAAACTCCTTACAAGAGGCTGAAGGGATACTGCTCACCAAAAATAAAGTGTGTTTGTCTGTTACTTACCTTGTGATGGTTGAAAACAATCATTCATGTGTTGTTATTCTTCTTAATTGTATACTTTCACATCCGATAAATCTACCGGACCCTGTGGCTGTTCCATTTCATAAGACTCTTCCCAATGTTCTAGAAAATTGGATTGGGAGGTCGGTATGCACACCATGACTTGATACCCCAACTGAATTTGTGGGTTGACCCTACCCAGGCCTCAAACTGGCACCACGGCTGGTGTAGTTGTGAACTAAAAAGGGACCTGATGTAACGAAGGCCCGTTGTCCAGCTTCCATGACAGACAAGTCTACTGAAGTCAAAGATGTCATGAAGGTTTGGTGCAACCATCCGTATATTGTTTCAAGACTGTAAGATAGATACTTTATTAAACCCAAGGTGAAATTCACACACTACAGCAGCAACGTACTGATAAAGAACAATATTAAATTAAAGAGTGATAACAATGCAGGTGTAACAGACTAACTTTGTAAAATGTTAACGTTGAAGAGTCCCATAGTGTGGGGTCTCCTCAGTCTGTCGCTGAAGCTGCTCCTCTGTCTGGAGATGATCCTCTCCAGTGGATGCAGTGGATTCTCCATGATTGGCAGGAGTCTGCTCAGCGCCCGTCGCTCTGCCACGGATGTCAAACTGTCCAGCTCCGTGCCTACAATAGAGCCTGCCTTCCTCACCAGTTTGTCCCCTCTTCTTTATGCTGCCTCCCCAGCACACCACCGTGTAGAACAGGGCACTCACTACAACCTTCTGGTAGAACATCTGCAGCATCTTATTGTAGATGTTGAAGGATGCCAGTCTTCTAATGAAGTATAGTCGGCTCTGTCCTCTTTTACACAGGTCATCAGTTTTGGCAGTCCAGTCCAATTTATCATCCAGCTGCACTCCCAGGTATTTCTAGGTCTGTACCCTCTGCACAATCACCTCTGATGATCACAGGGTCCATGAGTGGCCTGGGCCTCCTAAAATCCACCACCAGTTCCTTGGTTTTGCTGGTGTCAGGTGTAAGTAGTTTGAGTCACACCATTTAACAAAGTCCTTGATTAGCTTCCTATACTCCTCCTCCTGCCCACTCCTGATGCAGCCCACCATAGCAGTGTAATCAGCGAACCTTTGCACGTGGCAGGACTCCGAGTTGTATTGGAAGTCCGATGTATGGTGGCTAAATAGGACCGAGAAAGTCCAGTCCCTGTGCGCTCCTGTGCTGCTGACCACAATGTCAGACCTGCAGTTCCCGAGATGCACATACTGAGGTCTGTCTGTCAGATAGTCACGATCCATGATACCAGGTGTGAATCTACTGCCATCTCTGTCAGCTTGTCCCTAAGGAGCAGAGGTTGGATGGTGCTGAAGGTGCTAGAAAGTCCAGAAACATAATTCTTACAGCACCACTGCCACTGTCCAAGTGGGAGAGGGATCGGTGTAGCATGTAGATGATGGCATCCTCCACTCCCACCTTCTCCTGGTATACAAACTGCAGAGGGTTGAGGTGTGGCAGACCTGTGGCCTCAGGTGGTGAAGCAGCAGCCACTCCATGGTCTTCATCAGATGTGACGTCAGAGCAACAGGCTGGAAGTCATTCAGCTCACTAGGACGTGATACCTTTGGGACTGGGGTGACACAAGATGTTCTCCAAAGCCTCGGGACTCTTCCCCGTTCCAGGCTCAGGTTGAAGATGTGCTGTAGAGGACTCGCCAATTCCAGCGCACAGGCCTTCAGCAGTCGTGGCGATACACCATCTGGACCTGCTGCTTTGCTGGCATATTCCTTAATTAACTATAACAGAGATTAATAACAAGGCTGTGGTCATTCATTATTGATGTCTACAAAAAAACCCAACATTAGTCATTAACTTATTGGCGTGAAAATGGTACCAACACACTAACACAGTTTCAAGTTTAAAACCAGCATTTCTCAGGGCGAATGGCGTACCTAAGCTAGAAATGCTTTACCGTCCGGGCCGTTTGGACAGCGGCTAGTGCTCGATGATTACGGCGTGAGTGTAACGTTATAAACTCTCCAACTCCTGTTCATCTGTCGATACTCAAAAATAAGCGCCGATGTCAGAGTCCGGCTGAAATATCTGCGTTTTAAAATGCGACCAACCGGAATGCGTTGACAGCCAGCAGCTCTGATGCTAATGAAAGTCAGGGAGGCTCACTTAACACGAGCCACAGGCTGCATATGCACATCTGAACAAGAAAAAATAAACGAAACGAAATAAAAAGGCTGTTAGTTAATGCTGTGGACACGCTGTCTTAACATCATATAAAGTCCTCACCAGGGTTGACGTGCTCTACCATTGAATTTGCAACGTCCAACGGAGATTTAGCGCCTCCACCATCAGAGGTTGGGGACTGAGAGGCTGTGGCTGCCTGTCCGGCAATAATGGAGCTTCACGAGGTCGTTTGTTCTGAAAGCTCATTTTTGTTTGTATGTATGGTTCGCTTCATTTTCACTATTAACTTGGTTATATGAACTTTTCACGTGGTGTGTAACAATAGACCGACAGAAAAGTGGCGGCAAAGGAGATTTTTTTTCTCCCGGTTCAGCAAAGGAACGGCATGTCCCGCCCTACTCTGCTTCTGATTGGCGTAATCCGTTTGCCCAAACCAATCGTTAGTTCTCCCAAAACAGACGACAACGGCAGAAAAAAAAACAGACGCGCCTGCAGCACATGAGTGCGTATTAGCGCGTCAGTGGGGATGTTAGGGAAGCGAATTAGGAAAAAAAATCTAAATGTTGAGATTAAAGTCGACATTTCCACTTTATTCTAATAGTTTATTTTATCAGTGGAATGTCGCAAACTACACTTCATCTTAAAATGAATGTTTAATTTACTAGATTTTCTCAAACCCCGTCATAAATTACTGTAGCACATTCAATGCTTTATATTAAGTGTTCCCCGACCCAGTCGTTCATCTCTACGCGCTTCTTAAACGGACTTCTTGCACTGAGAGGCGCAGACAGCGATCGCCGCACATTGACTTCATGATATTCCTGCTCTCTGAACATTCAGAATATTAAGATGAATACTTGATGTCTTCTTCACGATGAAATGCATTAAAGCAGGTATTAAACATGGGTGGCGGGGGGCACGGTGGCGTGGCGGTAGTGCTGCTCCCTCGCATTAAGGGGTCCCCAGGTGTACATTCAGTGTAGTGAACTTTATGGCAGGTGTGACGAGGCTCCAAAAAACGGGATATATGAATGGTATCGCACTGGTTTAACTGGAATATCGTGTAAATGATGTGGTGATCGGAGACACGAACGCAGAATTCAATGGATGGTCTTCTGAGCGGCCTTTCTTTATTGCAGGCGTGCTGTGTGTCTGTCTGTTATATAGTGGGGGAGACTGAGGACGGTTGTAACACTTTTTGCATTCCTCTCATTTACTCAGAGACTGTCTGGACTACACCAGCAAAATTTGTATACTAAAAACTTACATCTGTGTGCTAATTACCTATAGTACGTGTAGTTAATTATATTTTACATATCCTGCACAATATTGATTTCAACTGAAGAAGTCAGATGTTGCAACACATATAAGGGACAGTTGCAACATGTTAAACGTATATTAAATTTCAATAATTAACCTTTGCTTTTTCTCTGAACCTGCATAGTACTGTGTAAATGTACAATTATACAATAATATTAAAGTACAGTAGATTAAATGCCTGGGATATCATAAATTGCCATCCCCGGGTGGGTCTTCATCCAGGAATCGCAGGCGGAGTTGACGACTCTTTTTCATGGCCCTTATACACTCCTGTCAAGTGGCTGTAATTTGTGAGAGCAGTCGGGGCGGAAGGACAGCAAAACAATTCCATGGCTGCGGCCTTCTATTGACAGGTGGGATGGGTGATTGTCAAGAATTCAAAGAACTTTGGAGTCTGAGGAAGTCTTTGTGTGTCGCTGAAAGTGTTTCAGGTAAACAAGGAAGTCAGCCTCTTGCCTCCACCCTGATGCGCTGGCTGTCCCAATACAGCCAGGTGGGCCGTCGTGAACAAAACGAGGTTTTTAATGCACACGCGAGGACATGAACACCGGGGGTATGGAGTTACCAAGTGCATTGATTGTACAAGCCAGTGTGACAAGTGGGCCTCTTTCTGCTGCACCCACTTGCCTGGCACCACGTCTTGGCACAACCCTGTTGGGAGTTTGAACAGTTGTTATCCCAGTTTCATCACATGTTCCGTATGTTTTGGGACTGAAACTTGTGTTTGTCCAAAACCTGACTTAAATTGTTAACATTTGTTTCATTAAAGCCGGTTGCCCTCGAAAGGCTTGTGGCTTGAGGACGTCTTATTGAGAGAGTTGGGTGCCGTTTTAAAAAACCAAAACCAGTCAACGCCAGCCATGTGTGAGGGAAAGTGAGAGGCGAGTTGAAATGCAGGCCTACGGACCTGAAATAAAATGTTATAAAATGTAATAAAGAGTTTTTATTATCTTTCACTTTTTACCAATATTACCCTCTTACCCTCTGTATGTTTCTGTTCATTTCTCTTACCTCTTTAGGACCTATCCCATAATATACAGTAAGGCTGCGTCCCTTTGTAAATACTGTTTTACAGTCCCTCATAAAAGTCTTGTCGCTTGTGTACAAATTGACCTGAAGTGCCGCTAAAATATATTTCTAATTAAGATTTTGTTACAAGAAATGGGTCATTTTAATCCCATCAGCATCTGTAATAATGTTTCAGTGCAAAACGAAACTGACACAAAGTATTCTAATATTCACAGCTTGGTAAAGCCCATTGAGTCAAGACATAAGTGATGCTGCCTTGTCATATGAGCTTCACCTGTGACTAATAATGGATCAATGAGGTCTCAGGTGTGTATAAAAAGAACCCCAGTACACTAGACCTTCACATCAACTGCAACTAGACCTCTTCAAACATGCCTAAGATTCACCCTGAGACTAAAGTGTTGATTATCAAGAGGCTGAAGACCAAATCCACTGCTGATGTGGCAAACACCTTCAGTGTGTCTCAGCGTCAAGTTTAGAGGGTAAAAAAAAAAGATTTGAAGAGACTGGAGACGTTTTTGACAAGCCCAGGTCAGGAAGACCCCGCAAGACAACTGCTCGAGAGGACTGTTTGTTGGCTCGAAAATCCAAGGCCAGCAGAGCTCCACGAGACCTGGTCACCTGAAGTCCCTGTGTCAATCAGAACAGTTTGTCGGATTCTGTCTCAAAATGGCCTCCACGGTCGAATCAGTGCCCATAAGTCAGCACTAAACAAAAGACAATTGAAAAACCGTGTGGCATTTGGCAAGGCCCACAGCCTGCTAAAAGGATGGACGCTGGAAAAGTGGCAGAAGGTGGATTTTTCAGATGAATCTTCTGTTGAATTACACCACAGTCACCACAAATATTGCAGGAGACCTACTGGAACCCGCATGGAGCCGAGATTTACCCAGAAAACAGTGAAGTTTGGTGGAGGCAAAATCATGGTCTGGGGTTACATCCAGTATGGAGGTATGAGGGATCTGCAGGGTGGAAAGCAACATCAATAGTCTAAAATACCAAGAAATCTTAGCTACCTCTTATATTCCCAACCATAAAAAAGGCCAAATTCTGCAGCAGGATGGTGCTCCATTGCATACTTCCATCTCCACATCAAAGTTCCTTAAAGCGAAGAAGATCAAGATGCTCCAGGATTGGCCAGCCCAGTCACAAGACATGAACATCATTGAGCATATGGGGTAGGATGAAAGAGGAAGCATGGAAGATGAAACCAAAGAATATTGATGAACTCTGGGAGGCATGCAAGACTGCTTTCTTTGCTATTCCTGATGACTTCATCAATAAATTGTATGAATCCTTGCCAAACAGCATGGATGCTGTCCTTCAAGCTCATGGAAGTCATACAAGATATTAAATTTGGGTCTCACAGCACCACTACTTAATTTGCTGACATATTTTTGGATTTGCAGTAAAGTTGTTCATTTTCTGTATAAGCGACAAAACTTTTGACCTTTCTGTCTTGATTACATGATAAATCTTTTTTCAGTGAAACTCATTTAGTTCAGTGCATTAAACATCATTTGGGTGGGCTTTAGCTTTTCATATGAGCTATTTCTAACACCAGTTGATTCATTAAAAGTCAGGTTAATAGCAGGAGTTTCGACAAAATAGAGAAGCGACAAGACTTTTGTCAGGGACTGTAGACTCCTCTCTTGGTCTTCTGATGGTCCAGCGCCCTCACGTGGTAACTTATCTGATCCCTCACTTGCAAGCTTCTCTCTTTTCTTATGGAATCGAAATTAGGTGGGATGACAGATGGACAAGACCTTGGCGACTGCCCGGACTGTCCTGCCCTCATTCCTAATTACGTTTGAAGCTTGTTCCAAAATTTCAAGGGGAACCCCTCTGTTAGTAACTCTCTTCCTCACTCTTGGCATACTGGAAAAAACAGAATATTATTTCTATTTTTCGATCCATAAACTACAGTTAAGCTGTATAGCAGTATACTTCAGACGTAAACTGAAAAAAAATGTCCTGGTTCTGAACTAAAAATGTTAAAAAGTAATGCTATGTGGTCTATTTCAATATGGCTGGTTGGCTTGGGGACGGTTGCAACTGTCCCTGAGCTGCCAGCCATGACAGAACACCATGTGCTATCTATTCAAAGAGTCAGGGAAACATGCGAACAATACGTTTTAAAAGTCAGCACCACAATGATCTGAACGAGGTATGTCTTGATTAATTCAAATAAAAGTTATGGACAGCAAGTCCAAAAAACAACTTGCAAAAAAGACTGACTTTCATACATCAAGACAGTTAGTTTTCAATAAATGCAGCAGCAGATGATGAAAGTGTATAGTTTCTCTGTGGTGGAGAGAGGGCCTAACTGAGCATGTGCAGTACGAGTGTCAGCACTCTAGCATGTTTCTAATTGGAGAAATAAGACTTGTTGCAACCGTCCCCAGTCTCCCCTACTAAACCTCCAGTTCCTATCCTTCCTTTTTCTTTCTGCACATCACCACACGATAAACGTCTTTGTGAAATTAAAATAAAGTTATAAACTTAGACCTCAGAGTTTACAGAACTTTAAATTATTAAAGCATTTGGGGGCGCGGTGCTTGCTGGGATGGAGTTTTCAGAACATCTTCGTTATACATGTTTAATTATGCCATCCATTCAGGGCTGCGCCCATCCCAGCAAGCATCTTGTTTGAGGCAGGATTAAATCCTGAATGGGACGCCAGCACATCGCAGGGTGAATACGAGCAACACACACACTAGCAGGGTCAATAACACATAACAAAAGCCCACATCCTACATGACTTTGAAAGGAAACTGAACACGCCGAGGAAACCCACCAGAAAAACATGAAAACTCAAGGCAGGGAACACCCGGGACCCCCTTGCAGCGAAGCAGCAGTGCAACCACCATGGCACCATGCCCCCGGATGCTTAAATACATTTTAAGTTCTGAAAACTCTGAAGTTTATAACTTGTTTTAATTTCACAAAGACGTTTATCGTGTGGCGATGTGCAGAAAGAAAAGGAAGGATAGGAAGTGGAGGTTTAGTACGTCAGACACACAGCACGCCTGCAATAAAGAAAGGCCGCTCAGAAGACCATCCATTGAATTCTGCGTTCGTGTCTCCGATCACCACATCATTTACACGATATTCCAGTTAAACCAGTGCGATAGCCATTCATATATCCAGTTTTTTGGAGCCTCGTCACACCTGCCATAAAGTTCACTACACTGAATGTACACCTGGGGACCCCTTAATGCGAGGGAGCAGCACTACCGCCACGCCACCGTGCCCCCCGCCACCCATGTTTAATACCTGCTTTAATGCATTTCATCGTGAAGAAGACATCAAGTATTCATCTTAATATTCTGAATGTTCAGAGAGCAGGAATATCATGAAGTCAATGTGCGGCGATCGCTGTCTGCGCCTCTCAGTGCAAGAAGTCCGTCTAAGAAGCGGTAGAGATGAACGACTGGGTCGGGGAACACTTAATATAAAGCATTGAATGTGCTACAGTAATTTATGACGGGGTTTGAGAAAATCTAGTAAATTAAACATTCATTTTAAGATGAAGTTTAGTTTGCGACATTCCACTGACAAAATAAACTATTAGAATAAAGTGGAAATGTCGACTTTAATCTCGACATTTAGATTTTTTTTTTACCGTCGCCCTAATAGGCTTCCGTAGGCTGTAGACTGTCACAGCGTGTGGACTGAAAAGCGCTGTATACCTGTAACAGGGGCATTTATAAGTGGGCATGCGCTGTGACGACCTAATAAGAAGTGGACTACACTACTGCCCCCAAAGTGATCTGCGACAGAACCGCTTTGTGCCGACTGTGAGCTGCCAGACAACACAGGAAACCAAAAAAAAAAAACTCAACTTCACCTAAGCACTCGAACACAAAAGGCGACCACGGACAAGAAGTCCCTCTTGGAATCGAATCCTGGACGTGCTGACTATCGGCGGTCCACACGATGTGAATGTACGAGAGCGGCCAGGGCATGCAGGTGACAACGGGCGACTCTCGAAGGAAGTAAAGACCTCTGAGGCAGCCACTAAAAGGCCACTAATGGGGAACACCGTCACACCCCAAGTGGTCACTTCAGAAGGACAAGAAGAGTCTTATCACGTAAAAGGGTTTCTTTTCACAAAAAAACTGAGGCACAGAATAAGCTCTGAGGATCACAAGAGGCCAAATGAGTTACAGGAAACAACAAGGGCGGCACAAGACCAACAAAGTTCAAAGAGATGGAATTGTAGAATAGCCAAGAAACAGAGGGGTGGCGGTGGTCCCAAATACAGGAATCCCAAGAGGAGAACAAAAGTCACAAATTCAATTAAACTTGGCACATTCACAATGAACCGCAAGGGACTGCGGGCTTTCAAGAGCTAAGTGTAGCTCTTAGGGGCACCACTCAAAAAAGACATGGCACAAGATACACAGACAGGAAGAAACTAAATGACCAACAAAATGACCATAAAGAAAAGGAATCAATGAACAAAAAGAAAAAGGGCATCTGAGCTCCAACTTGGGGAGGAACCCTCGGTGAAATTAAACAAACGTGAGAGAAGGAGCTCTGTGTACATACAGAATGGGACCCACCTGTAGATCATGAACTCCTCACCAGATGTTCCACTGGGGACAAATAAACTCCTATCTATTGTATTGTGCCTTTCACTCTATCTGTTATATAGCGCCTTTCACATCCTGTCTTGGGTCTCATGAGGAGATATGCGGTGCCTTCCCTCAGGGTCAGAGGCTACCAAGGGGTTTGCATCTTTCATTAGAGAAGTTAAACACACACACACACACACACACGTACAGTCTGCCTGAAAAGTGTAACAGGCTGAAGGAGTCCCAAAGTCGTTTTCCGCTCCACAACAAAGTGAGCCTCTGAGATCTCGGCAGGCTTCACATCACACTCTTCTCTAATTGCTCTCCGGGTCACCAACTCCTGGTGACTAAGCAGTTTAGTCCCCTAGACGCCCAAGCGCGGCCCCCTTGTTTTCTGTCCTCTCCATTCTGCTCAGTCACTCGATGTCACCCCCCCATGTAAGGTGCACGTGTACTTTAAACCCGGGGGTTCTTAATGTGTTTTTTTTTAATTCAGACCCCGCTTTTGCTTTTTGATTTTCTCAAGGCCCCCTTCACTCCTCTCTTTTCCCACTGATTTCATAATAAATTCAGCTCTCCTGGTCACATGTTCATCACAGCAAGACCCCCTTGACCACCACCCACCCATAACCTCACAACTACAGTACAAGCCCTGACCTCAGTGACCCCCTGAATTGTGGCATCTCTTAAGCGCCCATCAGACACAAACCCGTCACTCGGCCACACACACCGCGGCTTCATCAGCAGAGCCGTCTGTCCCCCTGGGCCGGCTGGCTTACTTACTGCACGGCAGTTCCTCTCATTCAAATGGACTTTAAGATTTCACAGCTCAGTGTCCTCATCACTGCACTTTGGCATTGGGGTCCACACACAGACCACATGGTAAGCCTCCCCCAAGCTCTAGCTAATCCCATTCTTGTTTTGCTTCAGGTGGATGACCTGCTCAGATGTGCAGCGGAGGATTCATTAGCCCCCCCAATAAATACTTCTTTTTTTAATTTAATTCATATAATACATTAAAATAAATAAAGTTGTGATTTTATTTTTACCCATTTTCATTTATGAATAAAATGTCCATCCATCCATTATCCAACTGGCTATATCCTAACCACAGGGTCACGGGGGTCTGCTGGAGCCAATCCCAGCCAACACAGGGCACAAGGCAGGAAACAAACCCCGGGCAGGGCGCCAGCCCACTGCAGGGCACACACCCCAAGCACACACTGGGGACAATTTAGGATCGCCAATGCACCTAACCTGCATGTCTTTGGACTGTGAGAGGAAACCCACGCAGACTCCATGCAGGGAGGACCCGGGAAGCGCTACCCACTGCGCCACCATGCCACCTGAATAAAATGTTTTCTATAAAAAAATGAATAAATTCAGCACAATTTTTTTAATTCTCAATGGCACTGATAAGAATCGTGTCCTGTTTTCTAAAAAGAAAACTTAAGCCGTAAGTTAACATCCATCCAAAACAAGTTTTACGCAATCAAAGAAAGATAAACGTCGGAAAAAAGAACCAGGCGCTGCTAACTAAACGCACAATCTGCACGACCCTCAAACCGAAATCTCCACCGTCGTTCGTCTTCAGACAGACGCAGCTTGAGGGGTCCCGATTTGGAGAAAGCAAACGGGTCATCTCACAGGAGGCTCTTTTAACCTTATTGGCGACACGATGCTTATCGTTATCATTCCAAGCAGTTTTCTATTTTCAAGTTGGTGAATTCCTTTTTATACAGCGCACTAGAGACCAGCACACAAATAAATTTCTCAGAAATCCGTTTTAAAAAAATGTTCCCCTTTTTTCTCTGTTTGTCCCGTCGGCACTACGCGGAGCGCGCTGCGGAATTTATGAGCGGAGGAGGCGCCTGCCGGGCACGCAGGACGGCGGCGCGCGTGCGCGTCCGCGTGAACGTGAAAGGCAGGCATTGCGTTGTTGTGCACTGAGCATGCGCCAAGTCAAAACGCGGAAGAGCGCCGAGCTAGCTGGACGGGTCTGCGCTTTTTCTCGTCCCTGGGACTCATCAGAAAAAAAATATCCTTGAGTGACATCACAGGAGGGGGTTCTCAGATGATGATGACGTCTAGCGATGGTATCCACGGTCGGGGGCGCAGTAGGTGTCCAGTGACACACCGTGGCCGATTGCTCAGTTTGTGTGTCCTGTCACTCGCCAACTAGACACGGGGGTAAGTGACCGGCGTCGGGGCTCGTCGCTTCATCCACACCCAGCGTTCGCACTCGTCCTCTGGCGCGACTGCCATTCCCGTCTTTCGTGGGTTTCGTTTGGCAGACGTGCGTTTCAGTCCTCCCCTGCAGACCCAACGCACACACAGATCACTGGTCTCTACTTCAGGAAACGTCTGTTTATTTCATTGTTTATAGTGGATTCTGCCTTGAAGCCAAGTCCTACCAAGAAAAAAAATCGTTATGTGTATACATAATGGGCGGCACGGTGGCACAGTGGGTAGCACTGCTGCCTCGCAGTTAGGAGACCCGGGTTTGCTTACCAGGTCCTCCTGCGTGGAGTTTGCGTGTTCTCCCCGTGTCTGCGTGGGTTTCCTCCCACAGTCCAAAGACATGCAGGTTTGGTGCATTGGTGGTCCTAAATTGTGCTTGGCGTATATGTGTGCCCAGAGGTAGCCCGCCTGCGGAGACCAGTGATCTGTGTGTGCGTTGGGTCTGCAGGGGAGGATTGATACGCACGTCAGCCAAACGAAACCCACGACTCGCTTAGCGGCTAACACAGGAGCGAGGTGAGCACGCCAAGGACAACACACACACGCACACAGCCCCCCAGGGTTCGCCCCAATCCCTTAACCGACTAGCAAGCTAATATAACGGCGAGATTCGGAAAGCCTGCGGTGGGCTGGCACCCTGCTCTGGGTTTGTTTCCTACCTTGTGCCCCGTGTTGTATGGGATTGGCTCCAGGAGACCCCTGTGACCCTGTACTTAGTATATAGCGGGTTGGATAATGGATGGATGGATCTTCACTTCATTTGAAAATATGTGAATTTATTCTGTGAATCAAGATTAGTTTCTATATTAAGAATAGGACTCGATAATTATTAAGCTCTAGTGGGGTATTGTGACTTTAAGAAGAGGTCTTGGGTCACGGGAACTAGGAAGTTATTGCAAGTTATTGTGTGGATTGATAAAACACTCGGTTTTCTTACCTCGTCTGTCTTGAGTTTCATTTGGACTGTGGAAAATAAACATTTGTTTTCCTAAAACAACAGAGTGGATTAATGTGAAACGCCAAGGACTGGACACGCGTAAAGTTCCTGCCGCAGCCACGCGTTGTTTCGCACCTACAAGTATAATTAATGATTGCACGCAGCAAGTGAAAGAGGCCCTAATAAATAATGAGAAGTAGGTAATGCAGCACACGAGTGTACGCTGAGCCTCGACACAGGGCACCGTATGGCGCGGTGTGCCAAACCAGGTAGGAAATCATTTATTATTATTACTATTATTAAACAAGGTGGCAGTGCCCGTGCAGGCTGCAGCTTACAGAGCTCCCCAAGTCCGCGGTGTTTAGTGTTCATCTTTGATATTTATTATAATTATTATTATTATTATTGTTTTAAGGGCAACATTTCCTCCATTGATTGAAGTTGCAGGGCATTTATTAAAAAAAAAATTGGCCAATTTTGCAGAATTGTCCAAAATACTGTGAGCTTATCAGAACGATGAAAACGGCCGTCCTGTCTCATTAATTGCACAAACGGTTTACGCAGTGCCTACGCATGCATTTCATTTTGTTTCTAACTTTTTTATTAAAATAACCATCAAAGTTTGAACAGTTTATTTGTCCGGTCAAAAGAGAGCACAGGCCCTCCCGTGTCTTGTAAGTCGGTGGGGCTTAGGGTGTTTCGGACGGCAGAGATGTGGCGGCCATTGCTGTTCTGCACCACGGTTTAGTTCAACTAAAGATAAAAACTTTGTAATCCTTTGCTGCTGGGTTTGCATTTCAGATGCTCCGATTTCAGCTGTGATCCGTGATAAGGCAGAAGCCGCACCAACGCCTGAAGACGGCGCCGTGTCCTGGACAGGAAAAAAGAGACCCGATCAGGTCGTGAAATGGCAAGAGAAAGTTCAGCGAGTAAGTGCTGTTTGTTTGTTTGTTTGTTTTGCTGTTGACTACTGCCACTTTGAGACGTGTTCTGCTTCTTATCTCCGACCCCCCAGTGGCGGTGTTGAAAACTACAAGGGGGCTCTGGACCCATCACAATACCCCCAGCATCAGTCTTTGCTTGCGGTTCTTGGATTTCTAAAAATTGTGTCACGATACTCAGAGTTTGACACTCCGCACATTCATACATCGGCTGTCAAAATGAAATCACAAAGCCAGTCCAGGATGAGAAGAAAACCTTTACTGACGCGTACACTAGGTGCATGGAAAGATATGACTGACTTACGGACGGCGGTGACATTTCACTTGTCAGTTACTGAAGTTCTCACGTCCTTGTCAGTTACTGATAAACAGACCCTAGGAGTCCGGATTCGGCTCCTCTCGATTCTCAATTCCTGTCCTTCTACAAACGTAGCAGCAGGACTGGGTCACACATCATGAGGCTTTCATTAAAATGCTTTCTTGACGATTAACAAGGACAGAAGTTGGGCATTATAATCAATATTCTGTACATACAGTAGTCCCAAACTTCAGACACCACCCCACAAATACCAGCCTGGGTTTAAAGAAACGATTTAATGGCTCTCCGATACGCACAACTCCTCTTTTCTTTCTCTTTCCACTCCTCCACACCTCCAGGTGAGCCTTGTCCTTCTTCCTTGCCTGGATGTGGCAAGGCGGTTATACAATTAGAATTACAATTTCTTTTCATATAGCTCAAAATCACATAAGGGGTGCTGCAATCGGCTTTAACGGGCCCTACCTTTTGACAGCCCCCCAGCCTTGACTCTTTAAGAAGACAAGGGGAAAAAAAACTCCCCCCCCCAAAAAAAAATGGAAGAAACCTCGGGAAAGGCAGTTCAAAGAGAGAGAGAGACGCCCCCCTTTCCAGGTAGGCTGGGCATGCAGTGGGGGTCACAGAAATGGGGGTCAATACAACACAATACACAAGGGGATACCTTTTATCTGGGACCCTGCAGTACTTTCAGTGCCTTCCCGACATAGCCCAGGTCAACCGGAAGTCCCATAAACTACAACACCTGGTGGAACCCAGGGACCCCAACAGGGCTGCTCTGCGGCACTACAACTCCCAGCATGCCTTGTGGGCGTCCATTGGTGTACCTGCCTCTCGGGTTGCTGCCACCTTCCTTACCAGCCAGGTAATATTCCTCCATGTAAGCCTGCTGGGATATGCCAGCGTACCCATTCTTCAGAATGCCCAGGTCCTTATGTGGGTAGGGATCCTCCTGCCTCTTTCCATGTCTATTTGCCAGCTGCCTGCCACCCACCACAAATCAAATAGTCAGTCAGTTAATCCAACCCGCTATATTCTAACACAGGGTTAAAATCCAGCCAACGCAGGGCGCAAGGCAGGAACAAACCCCGGGCAGGGTGCCAGTCCACTGCAGGGCACACACACACACTAGGGACCGTTTAGGATCGCCAATGCACCAAACCTGCATGTCTCTGGACTGTGGGAGGAAACCCACTCAGACACGGGGAGAACAGGCATTCTCCATACTGGAAAGCGAACCCGTGTCTCCTAACTGTGAGGCAGCAGCGCTACCCACTGCGCCACCGTGCTGATACTATTCTCCACACGAAAACTGACCTTCATCTATTTTTTCCTTTCTGTATTTTTGAATTCCCCCATGGCATTATTAACATTTGATGTCACCTAATCTGATAAAGTTAGGCCGTTTCCTATTGCAGGTAATAAAACAGCTGATATCTTCACTGACCTTTGAAGCAGACATTGTCAGTCTTCATTTTGAAAACACAAACTCTGTGGTTTTTGAATTGTGCGATCTGCTATAGCGCCCGCCACGTTTTAAGTTAACGTCCTGAGGCTCGGTAATATCGGGCGTCTAAAGAGAACGCCGACGGTCATCTCACGGGCCTCCGAGTGTCTCAGGTCGCTGAATGAGGCCGAGGCTTCAGAGTGTCTCGTCATTTTAAAGGGGACTTGTGGATTTTTAGGAGGGCCGCAGAACTCCGGGCAGATCGCATCGTTCGATTTCATGTTATAGTCATCTTGTAATCCCTACCCCGACTTTCTCTGCTGTTCTTTTTCTGGTTTTCTGTGTTGTGGTGATCTGCACCCCCACACCACCTGATCAGGTAACCGTGATGTCCCACCATTGATGGATTAAAGGCCAGAAGTCCACGTGACTGTCATCATCAAGTCCTTCCATGTGAACCCTGAATACAATGAGGACTGATCATTTATGTTAGGGGGGCTGGGTGGTCTCGTGGCCCCCCGGCAGATTTTATTTTTTTTTTCCTCCGGCCGTCTGGAGTTTTTTTTGTTTGTTTTGTCTGTCCTCCCTGGCCATTGGACCACCTTCGTCTTATTCTATGTTAATTAGTCTTTCTCAAATTCCATCCATCCATTATCCTAACTACAGGGTCACCACAGGGCACCCACACCAAGCACACACTGCGATGGCCAATGCACCTCACCTGCGTGTCTTTGGACTGTGGGAGGAAACCGGAGGAGACGGAGAGAACATGCAAACTCCACGCAGGGAGGACCCGGGAGGCGAACCCAGACGGGTCTCCTAACTGCGAGGCAGCAGCACTACCCACTGCGCCACCGTGCCGCCCCTATTTCTTATTTATTTTGTCTTTTTTTTCTCTTTCCTTCTTCATCATGTAAAGCACTTTGAGCTTCATCATCTGTATGAAAATGTGCGACAGAAATGAATGTTGTTGTAATCTTAAATGGCGGCTGTTTCGGAGCTTACCCGGGATGCTGTTGATTTTACTCAGGGTGCTTTTTGTGTGGTCGTGTCAGAGATTGCGATGACATATTTCTCGTGGTCCACTACGACTCTCGCGCCCCATTGGTCGGCTGCTCTTGTCATTCTGCTGCGATCTTCTGTTCTTGTTTTAGAAATTCGGCAGTCGGATTTGTTGTGTGTCGCTAGCCCACCATATTTGCCTGCCGGTATCTTTTTTGGTTTCTGTGATGTGTTTCAGAGAGTGCTAGCCCCCCCATTTGCTATATATTCCCTTTTGATTCCTGTCTCTCTAGTCATTTTCCTACGATGATGACACCTGATAGGTTGTCAAAAGCGTAGGAATAAAAAAGTATTTCACAATACGGGACTCATTTTCTCCCCTTGTGGGTCTCTAGCTACAAAGAGTCACAGACCTTCACTTCCATCTGGGGGTGTGCACAGTCGCCCTAACCCCACCACAGACAGACAGACAGGACACACAGCACACAACTTCATTTTAAGGGTGGGCAGGCGCTTTCCTCGCTCCCCATAAGAGCACAATCGTAGCAATCGCCCAATGCCGGGAACGCCGTTCCTACACTTCACCACCCAGGCGGGAAGTGGACGATATTTGAAGGATAAAATAGCATCACCATATTCGGTCCTCAGCCCCTCTTTGTCCATGTGCAGAAAAAGAAAAAAATCAGAAAATAAATAAATTTATTTGTGATCCCGCTTCCCCAGACGCCCTTCCCTGCAGCCAAATCCTATCCCGCGGTTTGACACAGACTCTAAAGAAAGTTTTAACTTGGTCCATATATACTGAGAAGAAAACCTGCAGTTCAGTTCCTACCGTAAGGCGTGAGGGGCCACAACGGTCCACTGGCGAAAACGGCTTCTCCGCTGGCTATCACGAAGAAACGCACTCACGAGTCCGACTCGCCAAACTGGGAGCACCCGGAGAACACCAGACCCTGGCCTCTTACACCGATTATTTCTTCAGGGTGGCCACCCACAAATAGCAGACGTCCCTGGGTGAGGTCAGATCCTGATGTTTCTTAAAGCATCTCCCTTCCTTGATCCGCCATTCCCCTTAAAAAGAACATCTTTTCCCCTCTCGGTTGTTATGGAAACATGACGCCGGCTAGAGGCAGCTGGAATATTTACCGGAGCGCCCACCCACCCAGCCGACCACATTATAAAGAGACGGACAGTCCAGAAGGCCAACCCGACTGACAAGTTCTGTAGCCTTGCTACACAAGGACCACAACTGCATTAGCACAGTCCTGCCTTTCCAATCCACAGTCCTTCCGCCTCCCTCGTAAGCTTCGTCCTTCTTCCTCCCGACTCCCAACTCTCATCGGCGTTACCCAAAGTAGGGCAACTCAAAGTCCCAGCATGCCCTGCAGGAATCTGTGGTGCAGTAGGGCTGCCCTCTATCGTCTCTCTCCCCAGGTCCTTCCATCCAGCAGGCTAGGTAATGGCCGAGACCACCCGTCACAATATAATATATTTTAGTGTAAGTACTAACTGAAGTGGAAGACATGGTGGCTACTCAAGCTGGACAAATCCTCCGCTGCCCGGCTGTGTCTTCCAGAGGAGCCCATTTTAAGTGGAATGAAAGCTGCCTGTGCTTCGCTGACGTCGGGCCATCTGTGACTGACGGTCAGTTGCGGCCAATGAAATCTACGGATTTGGTGGGGCTTCGGTATTCGCTCAAAGTTCTCGAACAGAAGGCTGAAGGTGGGCAGTGAAATTCGCAGGATGCGCCAGCTGATGGAGAGATTCTGACGCCATCTGCGAGGGCCACTGTCACACGTCCACAAGTCACTGTCCTTCTCGTATGCTAATATCACGATACGCGGTTTTAAACGTACCGGCGATTGCACGCCCGCGTATTCATCATGTGCAAGATCAAGTGGGCGGAAAATCTCTTTTAAAATGACTGAGTTTTATTTTAATTGACGACATCGTTATTTTTTTTTGTGAACCTTTCTCAGTTTCATTCGCATTAACGGGATGAAGTCTTTTTGTCATTTTTCTGTCGATCCAACTTTCTCCGTGTGATCTTTGCTACCATGGACAGTTAACAATGAGCCGAGGTGACTCTCCCTCGACACGCGCTTAGGAAGTCGAGATTTAGTGGAACACGTCTGGGTTGAATAACTCGTGTGTTACAGTCGAGGTTCAGTCGGTGCCATGAACACAAATGGGCTGTGGCTGTCCACCTTTATGGTTGCACTTGTGGCGGCCTCGACAGACGGTCATCGAGAACGTCCGGCCGTGTCTACCGATTGAGTGCTTGTCACTTGACGTGTGGAGCCGTGTATTATGGGAAATTTAAATGTGTTCAGATGTTTTGGTGGGATTCTCAATCTCAATCTTTCCACAGAAAGGAGAAAGAAGCTGCCATCTCTGGTGTCTCTTGGCTGGATGTGACAGAGGAGATGTGAACTCCATGGAGACAAAGACTGCAAATGTGAAGGAGGAGGACTGTGAATGGGAGCGGGTCCACCCTGAACAGAAGGCTCTGTGCATTAAGGAGGAAGATGGTGAACCGAGGTCAGTGGTCATTAAGGAGGAGGCTGAGGAGAAGCCTGTCGTCATTGAGACGCAGACACACAAAGTCCTAGACAGTATCAAGGAGGAGTCCGTCTGTCAGTCCCGGTCTCAAGATGGATGGCTCTACTCTCCAGAGCATTCTGTTAGTGTGAAATCTGAGTCAGTAAAATCGGAGACAAAGGCCGCTCAGGAAACATCTAGAAGAACATCTGGAGGTCAACCATCCTCAACAAATCAGCATAGGGAACCTGAGGGTAAGCAAAAATATATGTAACTTTTGAGTCCAGTGGCATTCACCGGGAGATGGCTGACCTGCATTGTAGTAGAGAATTGGCGGACTTGGCCCAGGTGTCCTTTAGAGAGATAGTGTGCACCCCCAAGGTGGCGCGGGTGGAGATTTCAGACCAGACAGGTAGAAATAGGTGGGTCACAGTCAGAAGGCATAAGGTAAAGGGTGCACACTGTCGGGGCATCAACCCCAGAATTAGAAGTGTCTAACCGTTATGTCCTCGTGGAGCTGGACGGTGACTCTGATAATTCTGAGGTGGTAGGCAGGGATGAGGAGCCCCAACGGGCCACCTCAAAACCAGTTCCCAAAAAGAGAGAGGTAGTGATAGTTGGGGACTCAATCATTAGGGGGATTGAAGCGCAGGTGTGCTCCAGAGAGAGAGAGTCTCGTACGGTGTGTTGCCTTCCGGGAGCACAGGTGGGAGACCTCCCTGGAAGGGTGGATAGGCTCTTGGCCAGAGTGGGGTGGATTCAGTTGTCATTGTCCACGTTGGAACAAATGACATACATAAGGGTAGTCTGTCAGTTCTGCGATCCAAATTCAAAGAGTTAGGTACCAAGCTGAGGAGCAGAACTGACAAGGTAGTCTTCTCCGAAGTTCTGCCTGTGCCACGCGCCAGTCCAGGTAAGATTGAGGAGATTAGAAGGCTTAACACGTGGCTCAAATCTTGGTGCAGGGTAGAAGGGTATAGGTTTATGGTGCATTGGGACTCCTTTTGGAACAGATGGGACCTGTTAGACTGTGACGGGTTACATCTGAACCGGAGGGGCACCAATGTATTGGGGAGGCGTATGTGTAGGCTAGTCGAGGATTGTTTAAACTAGGGAATGGGGGCAGGGAGGTTAGGACAGGCCAGATTTAGATCTATACATGGAAGAACAAACAATGGTGTAGAAATAAAAATGCATAGTAATGTAAATTTTAAGCAAACACGTAAAGGTAGAAGGATTAACACATTAAAAATAGCTTGCCTTAATGCTAGAAGTATCAAAAATAAGGTAAGTGAGTTGGAGTTGTATGTAGCAGAGCATAATTATGATATTATAGCAATAACGGAAACCTGGCTAAATAACAAAGATGGGGATGAGTGTAACATAGAGGGATACACATTTTTAGGAAGGATAGACAGAACAGAAAAGGAGGTGGGGTTGCTGTTTATGCCAAACAGGGTTTAAATGTAAGTCATCTTCAGTTGGATGATGAGCCCCATCTTAGTGAGGACATGTGGCTTCGCCTGGAAAATATTAGGGAAAAGGTCTTATTTTAGGAGTGTGTTATAGACCACCCAATTCAGACAGTAATTTCAACACACATCTTTTAGTAATATCAAAAAGGCAAGTTTACAGGGGGATATTATAGTCATGGGGGACTTTAATTATCCAAATATTAACTGGGATAACCTTACAGATGGAGGAGCACAAGAGCAGGAGTTTTAGAAGTAATCAGACTGTTTTTAACACAGCATGTTAAAGCACCAACAAGGGGTGAAGCCTGTCTGGATTTAGTATTCTGTAATAATCAGGATAGAATTGAGGGTGTAGAGGTGATTGAACCACTAGGGTCAAGTGACCAGAATGTAATACAATTCTCAGTATTTTGTAAGAGTACAGATGCAAAGACTAAAATTGTTAAGTTGAACTTTAGTAGGGCTAATTTTGAGCAGATGTGACAAAGTCTAAGTAGGATAGACTGGGATAAGCTTTTAAATGTGGAGACAGTCGAGGAGCAGTGGAACAGGTTTAAAAATGTTTTACATGTAATGCAGGACAGATACATACCTAAATTTGGAAGTAATAGGAAACTAAAAAACTCCACATGGATTAATAAAGATTTAAAAAGAAGTTGCAAAGGAAAAAACTGCTGTATAAGGCATATAAGACTAATGACTGCAAAGTGAATCATAGCGCGTATGAGAACATGAGGGCAACCATTAAGAAGGATATCAGAGAGGCTAAAAGACAGTTGGAGAGGAATATAGCAGATAAGGGAAAGAAGACCCCAAGAGATTCTTTCAGTATTTTAGTAGTAAAAGAACAGTCAAGGAGGAGGTCAAGTTCATCAGGAATAGTAAAGGGAATTAAAAGATACAGACAATGAAATAGCAGATGCCCTAAACTTACATTTTCTGAGGTGTTTACAAGTGAAAAGTGGATAACCTCAGAGCAGTAACAGGGACTACTAAGGAGGTTTGTCGTAGTGCCTAATGCAGGGGTGGTGAACTCCAGGCCTCGAGGGCCGCAGTGGCTGCAGGTTTTCATTCTTTCCATCTTCTTAATTAGTGACCAGTTTTTGCTGCTGATTACTTCTTTTAATTCACTTGACTCGGGTTCTTTAGTTGTTTCTTTTTCTTTAATTAGCAGCCAAACATCAATGAGACACAAAACAAGCCACCACACGACCAGCTCACCTGTGCCCATCACACAATATCTGACATTAAAGAGAGGCGATGGTCTCGGTAAGGCTGATCTCTCAGGTCACCAAAACATTTTGACATTGGTGCTCTTAGAAAGAACAGAAAAACAAGAGTTTTCAGAATGAGAGCAGCAACAAGCCATGGAATTAAATATCGGGTTTAATTAACAGCAAGAGTTGAAAGTGATTGGAGCAAAATTGGTTGGAGTTTGAACCCCTACTTTATCTGGTCATCTGTTAGCTCGTTTCACATCTCATTTCTGTTTGGCTGCCATTTAATGAAGAAAGGAATCAATTCAGAGGGCTGAACTCTTCTAACAGGGCTATTAAAATGATGGGGAAAAAGTGAATTAGCAGTGAAAACTGATTAGGAAAAGGGTGAGAATGAAAACCTGCAGCCACTACGACACCCCAGGCCTGGAGTTCACCACCCCTGTCCTAATGTGTTCTCATTAAACGGGCCGACATGTTGTTAGAAATCTCTGAATAAGTAAGCATTACGTGACCCCTGGAACTGAACAAGCCATTGTGCGCATTACCGTCTCGCCAGCTTTTAGTCACCTAATACTCTGTCATTGAGTGTGACTGTAATCGACAATGGCAATATGTCACTTCTGGTGTTTACGGAGGACCATTTCAGGTTCACCCTGACGCCAGGTCCAGCGATTGTTCCTGCCGTGTTCCCTGTGCTTGCTGGGATAGGCCCCAGTGCCCCATTGCTCTGCTCAGGATTTAGCGGGCTTTGGAAATGGCTGGATTTCACGCTTCTGTGACGTCCATTATGAACGTTCTATTCATTCCAAGACAGTTAGGAGTTTGTAAGATCGGAGACAAGACAAGATGAAGTGTCGGGGCACCTCAGAGACAAACTGCAAAGCAACAAAAACACATTTCTAAAGAGATCTTCTAAGAGATCTTATCAGACTGCAGTCAAACACGAGACACTTAAGAAGAAGCCAGAAGGGGCGGGGCCAGGAAACTTGTGGGTGGAGTTACCATGAGAAACGCCTTCAGGTTGTGTGACAGGTGACCACATCAGGAGTTATGAAAAGTGTTTTGGTCGTCTCCATTGCAATGACGGTGTCTCTGGCATGATCAGTGGGGCCGCTGGGGTAGAATGTGCCACACGGGTTGTCACCTCTTCACGTTTTTCAGACTACAATATTGACCCTTTGCACGCCACAGTGTGTTCATTTTCTTTGTGTCTGGTAAATGGCTAGAGAAGAGCAGGCAGAACTCGATGTTGTAAAAGAACTCAACCTCGGAGCAGGCGTGGCGGTCGAAACGCGTATCATGACAGAGATGTCACTTCCAGCTATGAAGAGCATGTGTAGACCTTTCAGACTGGAGTTTGCTTTTCTAACAGGTGACGCATGTCATACTAGTTAATGTAATATACAGTCACCCCCTTAAGTATTTAGACAGTGGGACAATTTACATCATTTTGGCTCTGTACGCCACCACAATGGATTGGAAATGAAGAAACCATTACACGATTGAGGTGTAGGCGTTCAGCTTTAATTCAAAGGGTGAAACAGAAATATCGTATGAGCCGTTTAGGAATGGCAGACATTTTTATACATGACCCCCCTATTTTGGGGCTCAGAAGTATTTGGACATTTGACTGAGGAGCAGTTCCTTAGCCAGGTGTGTGCAGGTCCCTCATTATTTCATTAACCATTAAGGAGGTAGAAGGTCTGGAGTCGAACTCACATTTGTAAGCTGTGGCTGTGAACTCTCAATGTGAGGTCCAGGCAGGTAAGAAGAGTCCATCATTAGGAAGAGAAAACCAAACAAACCCATCAGAGGGACAGCAGAAACACCAGGAGTGGTCAACTCAACCGTCTGGTCGATTCGTAAAGAGAAGGAACACACAGGTGAGCTGGGAAAACCACAGAAGACAACCGTGCTGGGTGGGCGCAGAATTCTGGCCTTGGTGAAGAAGAAGAAGACCCCCTTCACGACAGATAGCCAAACCAAGACCACTCTCCAGGAGGTTGGCCTGTCATTGTCGAGGTCTACAATCGAGAGAAGACTTCTTGACGGTAAAGACAGAGAGTCTACCACAAGGTGCCAAGCACTGGTAGACCTCAAGCATAGCAAAGACTTTGGCAGTAAACAGTAAACTAAGATGTACCAGAATGATGGAAAGAAGAGAAGACGTTGCTCATGATCTGACGAGCACCACATCATCTGTGAAACATGGCCTGATCAGACATGGCTGCCAGTGGATGTTGGTCGATGGTGTTTATTGAAGATGTGACCGCTGGTAGAAGTTGCAGGATGAATTCTGAAGTGTAGAGGGCGCCATACGGTCTGCTCGGAGTGGCTGCACAACTGACAGGATGACCGCAAACCACAAGGGCTCCTCAAGTCAAACAAGTGGAAAATTCTTCAATGGCCGAACCTCAAGCCAGCTGGACATGCGGACAACACTGAAAGTCCAACGAACAAGACAAAGCATCACTGGGGCGGACGGCGGCGGGCTCAGATGTGTCAGGCAGTCCGTGGCGGTAAAGGATGATCGTCATATTTAGGATTAGCTTTGTTTGACCAAATAGTTTTGAATCCTTTGTATAAAAACGTCTGCCTTTTTTTAAGCAGTTTGTGTGAAACCCGTTTTATTAAAGCTGAAAGTCCACTCTTCGACTGCTTTGTTTCAAATCCATTGTGGCGCGTATGCTGAGCCAAAATGATCCAAATACGTAGGGACCTGCCTGTGAGTAACCCAGACGTACCTCTAATAATACATTTTCCTTATATAGCGCCTTTCACATGCCCATCACCGAGTCTCAGAAAGATAAGACAGTACAAGACATTAAATAGAATAAAAGACAGTAAAGCAGAGAAAGGTGCTAAAATACTAAAAGTAAAGCCTAGTAAATGACATCATTAGCGACACACACATCGGACAGAGAGGTCAACTAACAGAGACGATGAGTTTTTTTAAAAGAAGGAATGGAGTCGGCTGATCTCATTAACGTCAGGAGGTCATTCGAAAGTCTGGGCGCTGAAGGCCCTGCTGTCACCCATGGGGTGCAGGTTAGTGTGGACCACAATCAGAGGACCTTAGTGGCCGGACAGGACAGGAGCGGAGCGATGGAGACGGTCACTGATGTCATCCTGTGTGCGGCCATTTCAAGCTTTGGAGGTTTGGAATAGAATTTGATTTTCAATCCTGCAGTCCATCGAGTTTGAAACTCTTCTTAGGTTCGACTGCTCCGACACAAGTTTGTTTGCCCACATAGATGCCGGCAGGCGGGCAGACAGACAGACAACAGCCCAAGGTGCGGCTTCTTCCTGTCCTCTCTTCCTATGTGTGCATTGACCCTCGGCACTCTGGGTATCTCTTGTAAAAGATGAATGGCCAACGTGTTACACGCAGCTCACGTGGCGGTCCACACACACAAAGAAGTCCCCGTAAGCGTGAGACACAAATATGCTAACAGATGATTGCATTCCTTGTTTCCTTTCACAATGCGGGTTTTATGTTTGTTTGCCAGGTTTTTGGGTTTTTTCATACTGGCACGAGACCTTCACCTGGCATACTGGATCAACCAGGATGTTGCCCACTACTAACAAATCTCCTTGTGTAGGAATACAGCAACTTCTTCTTTTGGCTGCTCCCATTTACGGGTCGCCACAGCAGATCATCCGCCTCCATCTGTCGCTGTCTTCTACATCACTTTCTGCCACACCGTCTGCCTTCATGTCCTCGCTCACAACATCCAACATCTCCTCTTTTCCTCTTGCCTGCATTTGTGAGGGAGCGTCCGTTACGACCCCACAGCCGTGTGGTGCGATTTCAGTGATCCGGCATGCAGGGCACTCATTGTGGAGGGCCCAAGTGACTGGACCAGGCCAAGGGGATGCCCACGTTAACACCTGGAGGGTGGGACTGGACCCTGTGTCTGCCTGGGGGTTGGCCAGTCAGGATCCCGAGCTGTTTTGTCATGTGGTGGGTGTGTGGCAACGCTGTGTACCAGTGCATGCTCCCCAACCTGACCTGACCTGACCTGGTGATTCCATCCTTCGCATTCTTTTCCCGATGTCCCCCCTCATCTCCCTTCTGCATGTGCCCAAACCATCTCAAATGCCTCTCTCACTTGGTCACCAAGCTGTCATACCTGTATCGTCCCCTCTAATATCCCTGTCCCTAATCCTGTCTACCTTTGTTACTCTGAGCGAAACTGCCACTTCCAGCTCTGCCTCCTGTGTTCACGTCGTTGCCACCATCTCCACACCACACCCCACCACATAGCTGGTCTCATCACCGTTTTATAGACCTTCCCTTTCATTCTTCCAGGGCTGCAACAACTAATTGACATCATTGGTAGCAAAAACAGAAAGTTTTTGTTATTGATTTTTACATATCCTGTCCTAACTTAGGGCGGCACGGTGGTGCAGTGGGTAGCGATGCTGCCTCGGAGTTAGGAGACCCATCTGGTGTGCTTCCTGGGTCCTCCCTGCGTGGAGTTGGCATGTTGTCTGCTTGGGTTTCCTCCCGCAGTCCAAAGACATGCAGGTGAGGTGGATTGGCGATTCTAAATTGTCTCTGGTGTGTGGGTGGGTGTGTGTGCCCTGCGGTGGGCTGGCACCCTGCCTGGGGTTTGTTTCCTGACTTGCACCCTGTCTTGGCTGGGATTGGCTCCAGCAGACACCCTGTAGATAGGATATAGCGGGTTGGATAATGGATGGACGGATGGTTGTCCTAACTTCCGATAAATTTAAGTGCACAAGCGTCAACTGCAAAGGTCATGGTGTGTTTGCAGCAGGGTGCCACAGTGAAGCCACTTCTTCTTGTGCTTGAGCCAACTCTGCTCGACTTTTCGGGGTCTCGTTTTTGAATGAGATTTTGGGTTCACGTTCAGTCGTAAGCGTTTTGAGTGCCGATGTAGAACATCACCAGCCTCTTGCTTCTTTTGCTTGTGGCTTCTGGAATAGATAAAGAATGTCATCGTCGTTATCTTTTGTAGCACGTACAACGAAATTCAACATGTGGCTCCCTGAGTGATGCTTTTTCGAAACTATACATACATAAAAAGACGTAACGAACTGTACATGTCTGTTCATTTAACGATATAAAAAGAATTAAGCGACTGTGTAGCGTAATAAAGTGACAGCACTTGAAATAATGGAAGTCATTTTGCACAACATTATAATAAAACTAACAACAGCTGTAATAATCATAGTCCTAATATTTATATATATACGCACAGATGTGACTTGATATTTAAATCAGCTCTCTGCACATGATGGGAAAGAAGATATTGAGGAATGACCGGATTTAGATAGATAGATAGAGAATGAAAGGCACTATATGATAATTATAGATAATGAAAGGCACTATATAATAATTATAGATAATGAAAGGCACTATATAATAATTAGATAGATAGATAATGAAAGGCACTATACAATAATTAGATAGATAGATAGATAATGAATGGCACTATATAATAATTAGATAGATAGATAATGAAAGGCACTGTATAATAATTAGATAGATAATGAAAAGCACTATATAAAAGATAGATAATGAAAGGCACTATATAATAATTAGATAGATAATGAAAGGCACTATATAATAATTAGACAGATAGATAATGAAAGGCACTATATGATAGATAGATAGATGCTTTATTAATCCCAAGGGGAAATTCCCATACTCCAGCAGCAGCATAATGATAATAAACAATATTAAATTTAAGAGTAATAACATTGCAGACTTATAAACAGATTTTTTGCCTGTGTGGTCCCCAGGGGGCGCTGCAGCTCACCAAACTCCCAGCATATAGACTCGGGGACAAGTTCACTATTTATTTATTAACTATGGGAAACTCTTCCAAAAAGAAAGTGTTTCCCATGCCACAGTTACAGCCCACTACAATACTCTTGCTTTTCTTCCTGTCTCCTTGACTAATTTCAGCCTCCTCCACTCCTCTCTCAGGCTTCACCCACCTCCTCCCGACTCTGGCTCCCAGACTGAGACAGGGCTTCTCATTTTATATCAAACCTGGGAGCACTTCTGGTGTCCTGAAACTGTCCCAACACAACAGAGAGTGAGCTCACCAGTCCTTGCAGCACCCAAACAGGACCCAACAGAGCTTAGCTGACGAACTCCAATTCCCAAGATGCCCTGAGGGAATCCATGCCGACACCACAACCCCCTGGGGGCTTCCATCTAGTGTTCTAGGGGAGACAATGTCCAGTATAAACTGCCTCCCCCTGTCCTTTCCTGTCCTGGGCTTGGTAAGGTTCTCAATACAGCTACTGCCAGGTTGCCAGTCTTTACGTGGTGTTCCTCACACTTGATTCAGTGTGATGATGACTCTTCGAAAGAAATTGTTCATCGGTTTGGTGTGACAACTTTGGTAGCATCTTCTAGATAGGATCAGGTAAAAACAAATGCACACAAGCAGCAGCAGGTGTTGTATACATTGTCCTCCTCTGTAAGTAGTCAGGTCCCTATTTGAAGTTTTAAGTGTTGCTGTCATCGCTCCATAGAACAGCAGTAATTGACCACCAACAGCTTCTAGTTAACTGGCTGCTTGGTAAATGGTGATTAAGTGAACAATCAAGTCTACATTAATTCTACATGATTGTCTTTCTGCAGATTTACAGGAGAGTTGTGGCTTCTCCTTGCCATTTGCTTACAGCAGACCACAACGGGCACCAAGTGAGAAAAAACTGAAGAAGTCGACATCCGAATCGGAGGATTTGATACCAACCTCTTTGCAGTCTGCTTCCCCGGCTGTGACAAATCAAACCAAAACAGATGCTATTAACACTCAACAGGTGCATAATAGTAATTCTGTGGATGTGTATGTTTGCCAAGAGCGGAGCAAAACTGTACTGAAACCTAAATCTGAAGGTGATCCAGAAGGTCAGATGACACAGAAGCCATACTCATGTTCTGAATGTGATAAACGATTTTCACGAGTGAGCCATCTTCAGATCCACACAAGAATTCATACGGGAGAGAAACCATTTTGTTGCTCTGACTGTGGTAAACGATTCTCTGACAGCAGCAGCTTTCGTAAACACACGAGAATTCACACCGGTGAGAAGCCCTATAGCTGTTCTGAATGTGGAAAAGGATTCTCACGGTTAGGTAGCCTTCAGGGCCACACGAGAATTCACACCGGGGAGAAGCCGTACTCCTGCTCTGAATGTGACAAACGATTCTCTGACAGGAGCAGCTTTCAGAAACACGTAAGGACTCACACTGGGGAGAAGCCGTATGGTTGTTTGGAATGTGGCAAACGATTCTCTGAACGGCGAAACCTTCAGAGCCACACGAGGATTCACACCGGGGAGAGGCCATACTGCTGTTCTGAGTGTGGGAAACGATTCTCTGATCGGAGCAATCTCCAAAGCCACGTCAGAATTCACACCAGATATAATCTCGTTAATTCATTTGAAGTCTTGAGGGCCTCGATTTCACATTAGTAAGTAACATCTATGGAAGATGCGTGGAATCAAAGGAGCTACAAACAGAAACAGTGAAAGTTTTAAAACCAGGAAGTAGCCTTGATAAAACTCTGAGGACAGTGCAGACTACAAAACAAATGTTACCACTGCATAAAACAGAAACTGCTGTGTGGTAAAATTCATCCGAGTTAGCAGCCTGGCTGGCCACCGGCTCAATGGAGTTCATTTAAATAGCGTTTAGCTTGGCAGAACAGGTGGCCATGTCTGCAGAGACCCGTTTTGCCACCAGTGTCTCAAGCAGGTGAGGGCTGCGAGGTGTAGTGCAGAAGGTAAATAAGGGTCCCAGGGTGGGGTTTGTGCCAGCTGTAAAATAAAGTGTCTGACAAACGTTACGACACCTGAGCCCCAGTGGGGAGGCCCAATCCGGTGAAGACGGGACACAAATTAATGAAGCTACAAATATGATGCCACATAAAATTAGGGTCCCTATATTTTATAGGGACAGTCAATGGTGTATAAAGCGGACAAACTGCACTTGAGCTCGTTTGATCTGAAAAGCAGGAAATGTAATATACGTAAGGCCTACAGGTCGGCAGATGCTGATCCACGAGCTCGGACGTACCATCGACAAACACTCAGGAGGCGTGAAAACTCTTTACAACTCTCACCAAAAATAAAGTGTGTTTGTCTGTTACTTACCTTGTGATGTCTGAAAACAATTCTTCATGTGTTGTTATTCTTCTTAATTGTATACTTTCACATCTGATAAAACTCCTAATACAATGGATGTCACCTGACAATAGCAAAGGATGTCAAAGCGTCCAAAAAAATGTCTGTCTGGCATCCAGTTGTATGTTCCAGACGTGTACTTTGGCTAAAATATTGTTAAATTAAACAAGAGGACGTTAAACTCAAGTCAAGCTTTACACCACGTTTGGTGGTCATTAAGTCAGAGGGGGTCCTCTACTTCCAGGGTTTTTCATTGCCGGTTTGTGATTTGATCTTCTGCTTGTTGGAGAGTCTGGGATATGCAGGAATACAAGGCGGGCGTTCCATCCCAATATGTTTCCACCGCCTTTTCTTTTAACTTTTCATTTTTAGTTTTAAACCTTTCACCGACTACGCTGTGCAATGCTGACATTAAGTAAAGAGCCACTCCTGGGCAGGCCTGACCAATGAATGAGGAGGGAGGCGGGTCTTCAATTCACAGGCCCCTCCTCATTTCTGCACACTCCACTTTCATTCAAAAGAGAATTTTCTGGAAATGTTTTACTTAACAGCTTGCCACGGTGCCCGTTGCAGACAAGCGAGAGAATCGTTTCAAAATGTTTTGCTATCTTCAGCGCCTTTTCTCTGTGTCCGCGTGTCTCTACGCCGGCGCTCCCATTCATGTAGAGCAGAGATCTCAAAACTCCAGTCCTGGAGGTCTGCAGTGGCTTCCGGTTTTCAGTCTAACCCTTTTCTTAACTGGTGACCAGTTTTCGCTGCTAATGAACTCCTTTTTCCATTCATTCTGTTTTTTTAAAGATTTGTTCCCCGGAGTTTCTTCCTCGTTGCTCTGAATTGCTTCATTTCTTACCTTACATGTGAAGGGAGTGAGCCGACGGAAGACCACCTAAGTCAGGGCCTCAAACTCCAACCAGTTGCTTAATGAGGCGCCGAGTCGTGTCGTTCAATAAACTGGTTCTTTAATCCCATGGCTTCTTGCTGCTATTATTATGTAATAGCAGACATTTTCGAAATTGTCGAGTTTTCTCTTTTCTAAGAGCACTGCTAAAATATTTTGGGGATCTTGGTGGACACCAGTTGTTTTGGCTCATTTTGTATCTCGTTATTGTTTGGCTGCTAATTAAGGAAAAAGAAACAATTGAGGGGTCCGAGTCTTCAAGAGCAAGCCGATGAAAATGAATACAAAAGAAGTGAATTAATAGCAAAACCAGGTCAGTCATTAAGAAAAAGGGTTCGAATGAAACCCTGCAGCCACTGCGGCCCTCCAGAACTGGAGTTGGAGACCCCTGATGTTGAGCCCGTTGCTCAGTCTCTCCTTTGTTATTTTTCACCTCCTGTTTGGTTTTAGACTCACCGTATTTGATGGCGACTTGTCCTCCCTGTGCGTCTTTCATCAACCAGCAAAGCCAAACTGACCAGTCAGATTGCACAGGGACAGGAACCCACAGGCGAGATTTTATTGAAGTGTTTGAGAGGCTGAGAGCATGCGGCCTGACGGGTGGATTGTGCGACACGTTGCTTTAGTAGCCATTGCATCGGGAACTTTGTTACGTCCGAGATTAACCGTTTAATCTGAGCCATCACTCTGTACTGGGTGGAGTGTTCCAGTAAGAGAATATTAGCAGTGTGAAGACGACTGTTGCGACAGATGGATTTTGGGACCAGATGAGGCGTACAGTAGAGCTGAACTCTATGCTCTCCCTACTCATACGATTAAGAATATAAATCTGCTGACTGATTGAATAAATAAGAATTAGGTTGCTTTATTCGAGTGGTTGAGTGGTCTCGGCAGTTCCACATGTGTTACTGAACTCATAGAACTCCCCAAAGTTAAGTTTCAAATAGACATTGTAGCAGTAGGGGGCACTATCGCTCCCTTGAACCCTCAGGTACCATGCTAAACACCAGGTAAAACTGCAATAATTATTCTTTTTATTATAAGAATTACGTGCACTAAGCACCCTCCACTCCACACTACTCATAAATAAACCAATAACTACAATAATAAATCACAATCCTTCACTCCCAGACGCGTTGCTCTCCTACCCCCCAGCTCAGCTCGCCGTCTGGGAGCTCCCATAGTCCTTTTATACTCCCTGACCCGGAAGTGTTCTCAATCCTAGTCCATGTGATCCTGTATCACTTCCGGGTCAGGTAGAAGTTCTTTTCTTCACCCCGGAAGCCCGTCGCTCTTCCTTTGCCGAACTTCCGGGTCATAGGGCACAAATGAGTCCATTGGCCTCCAGACAGTGACTCCCAGTGGTCCCCAAGGTATCCAGCAGGGCTGTGCATAAAAACTGCATCGTCCATGAGGCCCTGCTGGCATTCGGGGCCCATCCACGCTGTCGGGAGAGCTCTGCCTGGCGGCCTTGGGGGTGAGGGCCGGAATATGAAGCCGGCCATCCATCACAACGTACAGATGAAGTGAGCTGATGTGATTTGACGTGGATGATGAGGTGCAGTATAGAATCAGATGTCGTACTTGGTCACCGCTTTCAGTTATTTTTATATCTTCATTCACACGTCACCGGCAGATGTCATCGAGTGGCAATCGCGTTGAGGCAACCATTGGGAACGAGGGGGCAAAAGTACAACATGGTGGCAACCCGATATCAGGGAAATACAACACAGCAGGGCAGCAACGTTGGAAAGGAAATAATTTTGATAGCAACAATCCCGTGTCTGAGCCGTAACAAATAACGTACCATTGAATTCCTAAGATGTTAAATGATATTGCTCCGCCGCCATTTTATTTACACGATTGGAACTGAAGCAAACCCTCACTGTAGACAAAGTGCTGGACCGGAGGAGTGGGACAATTAGCTAAAGGCCAACGTCAAATTCGGTCACCACCCTGAGCCGCCCCAAGAAAACGGATTCCAAACACAATCACTGAAATACAGAGAAGGTAACTGTGAGGAAAGAACGAAACGTATAGATTACTAAACAAAAAATGGAACCAGACAATAACTCAACAGTAACGTGCACAAGCATTTGGGAAGTTTCTCTTCACACACAGAGAGCCACAGACTCGGGGAAGAATAAGTGACCACATAGTGTAGTGGTCAGCAGATCTTTGGGGACCCTGAAAACTCAACTTGAGGATATTTTGGAGGAGTTAAGTGGAGAGGACTGGTGAGCTTTGTTGGGCTGAACGGCCTGTTCTCGTCTAGAGACTGTTCTGATGTTACTCGTGATCATAGCAGGAACATCTTGACAAGATCGGTCCACTCAGCCCAACAGAGCTTGTCAATCCTATCCACCCAACCTCTCCAAAGTATCCATCAAGTTGAGTTTTCAGAACAATCTCTAGACGAGAACAGGCCGTTCAGCCTAACAAAGCCCAGCAGTCCTTTTTCACTTAACTCCTCCAAAGTATCATCAAGTCGAGTTTTCAGGGTCTCCAAAGTCCTGCTGTCCACCACACTACATGGTCACTTATTCCCTGAGTCTTTGGCTCTCTGTGTGAAGATAAACTTCCCCAGGCTTGTGCACGTTGTTGTTGTGTTATTGGTTTTTGAATGTCCCTCTTAGAAGGGAATACGCACGGCGATCCCGTTGAGAAGTCCAAATATAAATTACAATACAATACAATTTATTTGTTGTGTAGCCCAAAATCACACAAGGAGGGCCGCAATGGGCTTTAACAGGCCCTGCCACTTGACAGCCCACCAGCCTTGAGTCTCAAAGGGAAGACCCCTCGGGAAAGGCAGTTCAAAGCGAGAGAGAGACCCCTTTCCAGGTCAGTTGGGTTAATACAACACAGTAATAATTCTTTACATTTATATAGCGCTTTTCTCACTACTCGAAGCGCTCGCCACACAGGGAGGACCCAGGAAGCAAACCCACAATCTCCTTAGTGCAGAGCAGCAGCACCACCACTGTGCCACCTGCGTGGTGTAAAACTGTTTCGGTCCCATATCGGGAGTCGAACCCGGGCCGCCTGGGTGAAAACCAGGAATCCTAACTGCTAGACCATATGGGGAGTACACAGAACAAAACAATATGATAGTGTGATAGAAATATTACAAATACGGAGCAAATTGATCTCCTATACAAACACAGCATGAAGATCGGCTTCCCAAACTCGGACTGCCGTTGTCTTTCCTAGCAGATTCTGAAGCAAACTGTGCACGTTGAGGTCCAAATCGACCCAAAGTCTTCTGTAGCAAACTTCTAGTTGGTTTTCAATACATGTGACGTCACTGACTGGGTGACTTCTGATTATGATTCGAGGTGTCCTGGGTAGCATTTTGGTTATTGGTCCAAAGATGATTGTCCTCCTGGATTTGATCCTTGTATGTTTCCTGGTTCATTCTTATCTCCTTATCATCTTTTATGGCCTGGCAGAACATACGTGCTATTCCACGGATGACCCAGGCAAGATGTGACTTGGTGGCAGCACAGCAGAACTCCAGGCCAGCTCTGGTCACACAAAGGTAAGTCGCGTACTTTATAAGGAAAGGACAGCGAGGCACATAAAGAGTTGGGGTTTCAGCTGGAAATCCACTTTAATTACGTAGAAAATGCATGTTCTCCTCGTGTCTGCGTGGCTTTCCTCCCATAAGCCAAAGACATGCAGGTTAGGTCCATTGTCCCGTGTGTGTGTGCCCTACGGTAAGCTGGCACCCTGCCCGGGGTTTGTTTCCTGCCTTGCACCCTGTGTTGGCTGGGATTGGCTCCAGCAGACCCCCGTGACCCTGTAGCTCGGATATAGCGGGTTGGATAATAGATGGATGGATAATAAACCAGTCACATGAAAGCCTACAGGATGTGTGCAGTAAAGGCTTTATTGACCAAGTTGTGGGGTCTTTGAGGCTTGTCGATCTTCCTCTCATCATCTTTGGTCTTCACAGGGAGCTGAGGTGAGAGTAGATCTGGGGAACTGGAATGCAAACTGCCATCAACGGTGCATACATTTGACATGCCAGGAAGGCCCCAGCTCAGGCCTAGTGGAGTGCGAGGCTCCAACCGTGAAGGCATCTGCATTAGCTTTGAAAGTCACTTTATGGCAAGTGTGACAAATAAACGTTGACAGACAACTTGAAAGAGTTGGGGAATAGCCCCGTATATTGCTTTGTTGCAGTAAGATGGTCAAAATAAATGAAATTAAATCAAACATTCGACAGCAAATGATGGTGTAATGGTGGCTTTTATACACGAGACAAAATGGCTGCAGGAAATGATCAAATGGGAAGTGATGTCATCAAGGGGAGACTGGAAGTGATATCATCACCAGGAGCCGGGATTGACATCATCAAGGAGGGGCCAAAAGTGACATCACCGCCAGGAGCCGGAAGTGATATTACAGATGAGGACGTGGTTGATGTCTTAGTCTCGGTGTTATTGTTTATTGTAGGTATGGTTGTATTATTTTTCTTCGTTGATTCTATAAGGTCAGAGAGAGAGGCATTAGTTCCCTGGAACAAACCCTCATCCGCTATTAGATCGCTCACCTTAGGACTTGTTGACTGCCTCTGAAGCGCACGTGTGCGACACAAGTTAATTTTAAATCTGTAGGGTTGGAGTCCCAAGAAACCCTCTGGTGACCCTTGGATTCACCAGTTTAAGGGTAGCCGTCCAAGCATGGTCTCCAATGTAGGCTACCATTCCAGTGAATTATGCTGCAGTTGAGAGAAGTGCAGCCCTCTCAACACACAACCCCGGCCGGTCTCAGATGTCTCAGTCTGAAGAATGAAAACCTAAGAGATGTTAGAGGAATACGACTCTGGTGCCGTAGGGAGGATCCACTTTACGTAATGAAAAGCCAGCTCATCATTTTTGGTCCATACATCTGAGATCAGGTGCCTCTTAACACTAGAATCTTTACAGACTCAAATCAAATGTATGTTTTTATTATATAACTAGGGGGTTCGCCCCCTGCTCACTTCGCTTGCCAACCCCCGCCTCACCTGCGCTACACGCCTGCCACATCACATCTGTGTGAAGAGGGGGGCTGAATGCACCCCAAGGAGACACGGTCGCTCCTCCCAAACCCCCTCTTAAATGCTGATAGAATGGGAAACAAATACAGTTTTTTTGTTTTACCTCCTCTTTGCTCGATCAGCTGCTGCGCCACGTGATCGTCATCTCATGCGGCGTTTCGGATATTTAAAAGCCTGTACAGCAGCTGTCTTTGTCATCTACTCTTTGTCTTTTATTTCCGGCCCCGGGCCTGGTTAAAGTCTTGTCTCACGGGACATGAGTTCTTGATATTTTTATAGTTTATAATTTAAAAATGGAATAAAAATCTGAAAATCTAGCAACATCCCATTAAAGTTTGATAAATTCTGAAGAGAATGATATCAAACATATATATGTTGGTTTTAAAATAAGCCCGATTGAAAGCGTGACAAAAAACATCAATTTTAGGGTTAGGGCTTTAAATGGAGAGAGTAGATATTAATAATAATAGCAGGTCACTACTCAAAACGGAAAAAGGTGGGGAAAACCCGGGTTCAAACCCGCAACCTCTTGATGTAGAAGCGGCCGTTCTTACCTGCACACCAGCCTTGCGATTAATAAATGGGCTTCGGTTTTTCCGTATTGACAGCAACGTGAATATTGAATAACTTTTTTTGTTTGGTTATATTCTTGTATAAAAGTGCTTTTCCTTATGTGAAAGTGTTGATTTGATATTCAGTCATCACACTTTATACACTTCACGTCAACGTTTTATCAATTATTACTATAACATGGAAAATGTTTCATCCCGATACCTGATGGCAGTCAAGGTGCCGATGTCTAGCTTATAGAGGTCTGTGTGTCCCTCCATAGATATGCCTCATCAGACTGACCATCACTGACCCACCACCAAACCACTCATGCTAAATGATGTCACAGGCAGCATAACGTTCTCCATGACTTCTCCAGACCCTTTCTGTTTTAGTTCAACATTTCCTACCTCGCATTTCCCATCATCCTACACTTACCCAGATCATTGTAGACACGGAGCACACGTGAAATGCGCGTATTCTAAATAACGAGATATTATTTACCCGACAAAACTCCAGGCACCTCACACCCAGATAAGCACGACTTGAGCTCTGAGAATTTTGCGTCTGACTTCAGTGGTGTCAGTAGGGATGGCATAGCAGGCTGCTTGGTGCCAGTGCTGATTGGTATATTTGCAAAACAAAAGACGCTGATGAGGAGGTGCGAAGGAATTTAAGGTCGACCGGGATTACGACTTTTTTCATCGGCTTCAAGGATTCTAGTGTTAAGAGTGCATCTTGCTCAGACAACTGGAAATACAAATTTTTGCCTCTTTTAAGTTTTTGGTCAGGCCAATCCTGCATGGCTGTAAATTTGAGCCCCTGCGTGTTGACTGTACCCTGAAGTGGAGGCCATCCAACTGAAGCTGAGCATGTGTGGGCCTAACCAATGCATGCATGGGAGAGCATCTAGGAAAAGCTTGGGGATGCTGCTGGATGAGGTGTTGTTGAGGCCAATACGTGGTGTGAATGTGAATCTCAATACCCCAGTGCCGTGATGGAGAACACTGTGCTGTTTAAATGGTGCTGTCCTTCAGGTGAGACCTAAAACTGACGTCCTGATGCTCAGTGGTCATAAAATATCTCTGGGCATCCTTCATAAAGAGCAGGGGGTATCCCGAAGTCCTGGCTACATTGCCCTCCATGGCCTGGTCATTCTGGCCCCCCAATCACCACTTCACCACCTTAATAGTTCATGTGTGGTGGGCGTGCTGGCACAAAATGGCGGCTGTCGCATCATCCAGATGCATGGTGCCCATTAGTGGTGGTTAAAGTCGCTCCCCGTTTACTATGTAAAGTGATTTGACGAGCGAGAAAAGCGATATAAAAATTTAAATTATCATTATTATTATTATTAATACACTGCTAAAAAACAATGAAAGGGACTCCTTGAAAACACACCAGATCTCAATGGGAAAAAACTCCTCTACTGATGTGCACTGATATGGTGATGTGTGAGGAACGAAAGGATGGAAATGAAAATGATCAACCTACAGAGGGACACCCTGAATATCAAAGAGAACAAAATGGTGGGGCAGGCAGGTGAGTACATTTGACCGAAATGTCATTACAGCAACTCCAAATCGTACTCAGTAGTTTGTATGCCCCCCACCCCCATGCCTGGCAACGTCATTATGAGACGACGGATGGTGTCCTGGAGGATCTCCTCTCAGATCTGGACCAGGACATCACTGAGCTCGGCTGAGGTGTTGGGATGGACCGAAACATAATGTCCCACCCAGAGATGTTCTATTGGATTGAGTGTGGGGGGCAGTCAATTGTATAAGTTCCTTCATCATCTCGCCACTTGAGGCCAGGCATTGTCGTGCACCAGGAGGAACCGGCATAGGGTCTGTCAGTGGGTCCAAGGATTTCATCCTGATACCTGATGGCAGTCAAGGTGCTGTTGTCTAGCCTATTGAGGTCTGTGTGTCCCTCCATTGATATGCCCCCTCAGACTGACCATCACTGACCCACCACCAAACCCGTCACGCTAAACAATGTCACAGGCAGCATAACGTTCTCCACGGCTTCTCCAGATCCTTTCACGTCTGTTACATGTTCTCAGGGTGAACCTGCTCTCATCTGTGAAAAGCACAGGGAGCCAGTGATGGACCTGTAATGTCTGGTATTCTATGGAAAATGCCAATCGAGCTCAACGGTGGTAGGTGGGCAGTGGGTACAGGGCCCACTAGAGGACGTCGGGCCCTCAGGCCACCCTCATGAAGTCTGTGTCTGATTGTTTGCTCGGAGACATTCACACCAGTATGCTCTGGCAGTGCTCATCCTGTTCCTCCTTGCCCAAAGGAGCAGATACCAGTGGGTCCTGCTGATGGATTAAGGACCTTCTAAGGCCCTGTCCAGCTCTCCTAGAGTTAACTGCCTGTCTCCTGGAGTCTCCTCCATGGCCTTGAGACTGTGCTAGGAGACACAGCAAACCTTCTGGCAATGGTACGTATTGATGTGCCATCCTGGAGAAGCTGGACTACCTGTGCCAGCTCTGTAGGGTCCAGGTATCGCCCGCTTCATGCTACCACTAGTGACACTGACTGCAGCCAAATGCAGAACTAGTGAAAAAGCAGATGAGGAGGGAAAAATGTCAGTGGCCACCTGTTAACCCATTCTATCCTGTTTTGGGGGTCATCTCATTGTTGCCCCTCTAGTGTACTGATGAACAAGCCCCTCTGCTACTTCACTGACCAGATAACAGCTCACGAGTTTCAATGACTTGATGCTCTACTCGGATTACAAAGTGCGCTTTTCATTTTTTTTTTAAACAGTTTATTTGCCTCCTATTTAACTGCTACCTTGTTTGCATGTTGTGTAAGTCAGCCAGCAGGTGGTGCTGTTGTTCTCCTCGGGTTCTGGGTGATATGATGATATCCTCTCTGCCAAGGCAGTGGCGTAAGCTTTGTGGAGCCAAAGCAGTTTATCTACCGGACATTGCAACGTCTCTGCTGCCCTGTGGAGACCAAAGGGAAGTCCACAGTACTGCCAGTGTCCACCGGGGGGCACTAAAGATGATCTCGACTTTCCTGGTGGTCAAAGGAATGGGCAGGTAACCTTTGGTTATGTTAATAGCTCTTAGAAAACGGCTGCTCCCCTGAGCCTCCCTCCAAGGTCATTGCTACAACTCGTTGGGTTTTGTCACAAGTACAATTGGAGTGGACCGTGAAATGAAGCTTCCCTCAATCACTTGCCAGGTCAGGCATCTTTTTAACTTTCTATCTCTACTTGAACTCATTTCTCCGCAGGCATGCAATGTCAGTGTTCCTGCACTACTACCATAGAGGCGGTGACCATGCCATGAGAGATCAGGTGAGGCAGCCGTGACGTTAGCCACCTTATTAAAAACTTGCAGGCCATCCCCTAAAGTGTAAATGATGCCATTCAGCAAATAAAGATAGGGAGGGACTGACCACAGGAATTCGGGGACTCGTCCCAATCTGTCCATGGTTGTGGTAGACCCTCTGCGGGGGATACTGGTCAGGCTGCTACACTATGTCATCTACTGGACTCTTCCCATTGTTCTAGAAAATCGGATTGGGAGGTCGGTATGCACACCATGACTTGATACCCCAACTGAATTTGTGGGTTGACCCTACCCAGGCCTCAAACTGGCACCACGGCTGGTGTAGTTGTGAACTAAAAAGAGACCTGATGTAATTAAGGCCTGTTCTCCAACTTCCACGACAGACAAGTCTACTGAAGTTGGGATTTATTACCGTGTCAAAGACGTCATGGAGGTTTGGTGCAGCCACCCATATGTTGTTCCAAGGCTGCAGAATAGATTTATATTAGAGCAGAGATGTTCACAGGTCCAAGTCCAAAACAGTACTGAGGGAATGTTAGCAAAGGTGGCGTCTTTATTAGGCGGTACAGGAAGTGACGTCATCGGCACAAAACCGGAAGTGGCATTATTATCAGCGCCAGGGCCAGACGTGATGTTATCATCGGCACCAGAAATGGAAGTGACGTCATCATCGGCACAGGGACCCTCACGTTGTGTTACACTGAACTTCTCAGTACGTGGAGTGCCAAATATCTGTATGGCCACAGAAGTGGCATTGTCATCGATAGTGTGGCACACACCCAGCCTTCTCTGGGAAGCTAATCCAAGTCACCATCATCTTATGGAATTCAGTTTATAGAAACGAAAATGCCTGACATGATTGAGAATGGCTTTAAGATAAATTGTCACGTGTAGAGAAGGCGTCCCGGATGATCCGCTATGGTGACCCCCTAACAGGAGCAGAAGAAGAAGAGAGGGTGTCCCATCGCAAACCACAGGTTCTAATTCCGGAAAGACAACTTCATTAAACACATCACATGTGAATTCAATTAATAAAGTATCTATCTATCTGTCTATATTATATAGTGCCTTTCATATCTATCTATTATATAGTGCCTTTTGCATCTATCTATCTATCTATCTATCTATCTATCTATCTATCTATCTATCTATCTATCTATCTATCTATCTATCTATTAATTATATAGTGCCTTTCATATATATCTATTTTATAGTGCCTTTCACTCTATCTATCTATCTATCAATTATATAGTGCCTTTCACATCTATCTGTCTATCTATCTATCTATCTATCATATAGTGCCTTTCACATCTATCTATCTATCTATCTATCTATCTATCTATCTATCTACCTTCTTCCAAAGATGGCGTCCTTCAAAAGATGCCTGCAACACACGTAACTCGAATGAAACGCAGACGCCAGAGTCAAGCTTTGCGGCAGCCACCCATCTAACATTCCCTGCCTGTAAATGGCTGAACTGCTAGCACTGATGGGCTCAGAACGGAGTCCAAAACAGATCTGACGAGGTTAGTCAAAATATGGCGGCTTGAAAGGCCAGAAGAGGAAGTGAAGTCATCGAGGGTTAGGGTCCTCTTCCATAGATTCGCACCCAGACGTGACGTCATCTAAAGGGCCGGAACAGGAAGTCTCTTCGTTCCATGGGTTCTTCACCAGAAGTGATGTCATCCAAGGGTCTGGAAACAGGAAGTGACATCATCAGGGCCAGGCGGCATTTCCCGTAAACGGTCTGCAGGAAAGTGAGATAAAAGAGTGCACTGCGCCACCCCCTGGTCTGGTCGTGGAGTTACTCTCATTTAGACCCTTTAGCTGCATGTGTGTGACAAGCCCACCTTCTTCTCAGGGCCATCTTAACAGCATCATAGGGCATAGCAGTGTGCTGGGGCCCCAGTTTTGATAGCAAAAACAGAAACGTCGTGGGCCCCCTGTGTTCCCAGGGCACCCATTGTTCTTCTCTTTGCCCATTCCTGACTTTAACTCACCTGGGCATGGCCAGAGGCCCCCTTGTAGCCCTGGGCTAATCATGGCAGGTTGCCATTGTATCCTGGGGATCTTGAGGGGTTTTCCAAGTGGCAGGGGAGCCTCCACCGGGGCAGCACCCAAAAGCTGCCCGATTGAACTACAAACTCCCATGTGGCCTTGCGGGTGTCCTAGCAGGAGTTCCATCACCGCGCGTCTCACATCACATTGGCCTTCTGACCGCAAAAGATACCAAAAGCCATGCCAGCTGGGATGCCAGCCCATCAGTAATCCTCTGTTCCAGAAATCCCAGAAAGACATCGATAAGTAGGCTCAAATTATTCTCAGTATAAGAAGAAGATCAGCACTTAAGCACGGGCACATCCTGTGTCTGAATCCGTTCTTTAGTCTAAACCTGTGACCCTACAAAAAACGTTGTCCCTGATGCAGATGTCGTTGTTACCACAGTGTGGTGAAGACCCTCTCACACACACACACACACACACACACACACACACATCATCCCGATTCTTGTTCTTTCTTTTGATTTGTTTTCACAGTTCAGACTCGACGGCCCTGCAGCTCGCGTCATTTTCCAGATCAGTGTAGCCGAGCCTTCCCGCGAGTTCATAAGTCGCTCGTAAACGAAGTCGTGAAGCAGAGCAGGCTGACATGGAGAGCACTCTGCTCACGTCTACAGCACGCCGTCACGAGGGGGACGAAACAGAGACGGCCTCCATTTCTATAGCAAATACTCTCGATAGGCAGCCCCGTTGTAGGCGGCCATGTTACATCCATCGCACAAACTAATGGATATTCTAAAGAGAGAGTTCTTGTGTGAATCGTATTGGATCTCGAACTCTGGTCATTTCTAAAGCTTGTGTGTGCACAAAACGAGGCCCGATCTGTGCGTTCACACAGATTTATTATAAAAAAACTTGAGGCGAAAGCTTGCAAATATTTGCGGCATCCTAATCAACGATTGGCTGAAGGAGTGAGTGGCGGCAACAGTCTGATATATGTGATTGGTTGAAGATGAAAACGATTGATGGATGACCTCGCCCAACCGCAACGCCTATTTTTACTCGGGGCTTGCAGTAATATCTAGGCGGCAAAACGGGGAAAGGGCGACAGGCCTCGATGAAGCAGAGAAACGCGGCCCTACGTTTAATCATTTGGCTGATGCCTTTTATCCTCGGTGACTGACAGCATTTGTGATGCAATCGGCTCCTTTTCTTTTGGTTTTCCAACTGGAGCCTGTGGTCGAAATGTAACATCTGACTAAAAAGAAAGAAACCTCCTCAAACAGGACAAGTCAGTAATCAGGCAGGAGAAAAGCTCTTCATCCATCCATCCATCCATTACCCAACCCGCTATATCCTAACTACAGGGTGACGGGGGTCTGCTGGAGCCAATCCCAGCCAACACAGGGCGCAAGGCAGGAAACAAACCATGGGCAGGGTGCCAGCCCACCACAGGGCACACACACACTAGGGACAATCTAGGATCGGCAATGCACCTAACCTGCATGTCTTTGGACTGTGGAAGGACACGGGGAGAACATGCAAACTCCACACAAGGAGGACCCAGGAAGTGAACCCAGACGGGTCTCCTAACTGCGAGGCAGCAGCGCTACCCACTGCGCCACCCCTGCACTGAAAAGTTCCAAAGCATGTAGTCCTAAAATTGCCTACTAGAGGGGCGTATAGCACCAAACTCCTACTAGTAATAAGGGCAAACACAGAATCTTTATGTCGTGTATATTGTGGTGGTCTCGAGGGTCCATAGACAGAAAGCAGTTTGGGATGTCAACACGGACTTCCCCATTTAGTAACTTTTCTTCTGAACAAACATAATACACGATGGCATGAAATAACCACAAAAGCAGCTGTTACGTGGCAAACTGAAGCGCCTTGAGCGTGGGAATGGCGCCACATCAATAAAATGTATTACTGTTGTTATTATTATTAAGTGGTCTCAGTCGTCAGGCTTCTGCCGCGGACACACGTTCTCGTAAGCAAGTTCTCTCTCGGATCATCTCCTTGGTCAAAGACACCTCCATTCGGGTGGCTGTCCTCTTAAAGCCCCGGCACCATAAGGGGTGGGGTCAAGTGCCCTCATGGACAAGGCTGTTGGCAGCAGTGCCCCCGCTCGGTCCTGGCTGGTACTACATACTTGGATGGCGATCCTCAGACACGCACGTGTGACTATATATATATATATATATATATGAAAGATTTATTTATTTATAACGTTAACACAGAGGTCTACACTGACTACTTAGCACAGATACTATTATACGGTGTGTACCCCACACCATGATGTCCTCTGTCGTTCACCCTCATAGTACCACTGATGAGTACCGACATGACTGGCAGCTGACATTGTGACACGCAGACCACTCTTGTCTTCATTTACCTGATGTCATTGTTATCCAAAATTGTGAGGTCAGTGCCACCGATAGCCTTCAGCACACTCGTGTAATTTGAGCTCCTGTCCATTGATTGGATTTTCTTCTTACATATTGTGTGAATATTTCTGGTATTATTTGTAACAGTAAATTCATTCCACGTACTTATTGTCATGTTTTATTATTTTGTACTTTGTTTCTCTTTAACGTCACTGCTCTCTGGACTTCACTCTTAAGTGTTTTGTCATCCATGCATGTGGCTCATCTGGGCATCACATAGTGAGTCAGCGATGGGATTTGAACTGACATCATCAGTCCTACCGCTGAGTCACTGGGCCGCACTGCCTGCATGTAAGGGTCCCATCGTCTCGGGTCCGGGGTCTGCCCACCCTGGTTTATGATTAAAGAGACGTCAGAGAGAAAGACGATAAACAGAAAAGTAAGTCCAGTCACATCTGTCTGAAGTTAGGAGTTGCTGTTGTGAACAATGGAAACAATGGGACCAAAAGATGGCACTCGTGTGACAAGACAACCCATCCTCTTTAGCCCAGGGGACAAATAAAGTATCTATCTATCTATCTATCTATCTATCTATCTATCTATCTATCTATCTATCTATCTATCTATCTTTAGTTTTATAGTGCCTTTCATATCTATCTATTTATCATATAGCGCCTTTCACTCTGTCTATCTATCATACAGTGCCTTTCATTCTATCTATCTATCTATCTATCTATCTATCTATCTATCTTTAGTTTTATAGTGCCTTTCATATCTATCTATATACAGTAGTGCCTTTCACATATCTATCTATTATATAGCGCCTTTCACTCTGTCTATCTATCATATAGTGCCTTTCATTCTATCTATCTATCTATTATATAGTGCCTTTCATCTATCTATCTATCTATCTATCTATCTATCTATTATATAGTGCCTTTCACAAATCTATTATATAGTGCCTTTCATTCTATCTATCTATCTATCTATCTATCTATCTATCTATCTATCTATCTATCTATCTATCTATCTAAGTGCCACTCTCTGAATGTTAAAAATGACAAATTTCAAACATAAGCATGTGAGGTTGATGCCAGGGATTTGGCCCTCTGTGGACCTCTATCAGTGGGTGACCAAGTAGAAATCTCTATTACAATTGAAAATATTCAGACTTAAAATTGAAGCACACATTTGAATATTTGAAGCAGCAATATTATATAACTATATGTGACAAATAATATTTGTTTGCCATCCCTTTATATTAACTCACTAACACAACTATTAGTGTCATTTTTGTAAATACTGTATAAAGGTAACTTCCCAATTTGACCAAGACTTGCTGGTTGTATTCATTTATATAGCACATTTGAAACAAGAAGAACTCAATCAAAATGCTTTACATAGAATTAAAGGTAACAGTAAGAAATATAAGCCAGATAAGGCTAACAGAATGTCAGTTTATATAGCGCCTTGATGTGTGGAGTACAAGTCACAGGGGTGAATTATGAGGAAAGATTAAAAGAGCTGAGCATAACACTTGCATTAGGTTTAGGTCTTGTTAGGTTTTAATTCGCAATTGGAGGTCTGAAAATCGAAAGCTCACCTTATGAGAAGAATTTAGCAGTCATAGTGGACTCTAAGCTATCGACTTCCCGACAGTGTTCACAAGCCATTAAGAAGGCTAACAGACTGTCAGGTTATATAGCGCCTTGATGTGTGGAGTACAAGTCACAGGAGGTTCTGCTCAACCTTTATAACACACTGGTGAGGCCTCATCTGGAGTCCTGTGTGCAGTTTGGGTCTCCAGGGTACAAAAAGGACATAACAGCAATAGAGAAGGTCCAGAGAAAAGCGACTAGGCTGATTGAGGGGCTACAGGGGATGAGTTGTGAGGAAAGATTAAAAGAGAAATTAAGAGGAGACCTGACTGAAGTGTTTAAAATTATGAAGGGAATTTGTCCAGTAAATCGAGACGATGACTTTAAAATGAGTTCATCAAGAACACGGGGACACTGTTGGAAACTTGTGAAGGGTAAATATCACTCAAACATTAGGAAGTTTTTCTTTACACAAAGAACGATAGACATGACCAAGTAGTGTGGAGTAGTGTTGTAGACAGTAGGGACTTTCAAAACTTGACTTGATGTTTTTTTAGAATTAGGTGGCTAGGACTGGCGAGCTTGTTGGGCTGAAGGGCCTGTTCTCGTCTAGATTGTTCTAATGTTCTGATAAGGAATTATTAAAAAGAAAACATTATACACACATAAACACATTTATAACAAGACACAAACATAAATGGCTTATATAAAACTAGCAGTCCCCCACGGCTCTGACCACATAGTAGTGAAACAGGACAAACTTTAAAAATCAATAAACAAACAGGTATCGCTAGCTAAGTGGAGGCAAGGTGCGCTCCAACACGTGGCAGGAGGTAGAGTGACTCGAACAGATGCTGGCACGTGAGTGAGGAGGGCCTTACCCCCCTCCCTTTGGCCCGCAGCGTCTCTCTTTCTCGGATTCGTGCAAATAAATCGGTACTGCAAGCGAACTCTGACACTTAGCACAATGAGAGAAGTCATAAAATCAACCAGAATGTTCAAGCAAATTATAGAAAAAAATATGATTTAAATCCGTGAAGTAGTTCTCTCGTGAAAAGTGGACAGACATACAGACATTGGATTTTTTATATATATATATACAGTATAAATATATATAGAGAGAGAGATTATCCATTCATTTGCTAACCCGCTGAATCCGAATACAGGGTCACGGGGGTCTGCTGGAGCCAATCCCAGCCAACACAGGGCACAAGGCAGGAACCAATCCTGGGCAGGGTGCCAACCCACCGCAGGACACACACAAACACACCCACACACCAAGCACACACTTTAGGGCCAATTTAGAATCGCCAATCCCGACAGAGAGATTATGCAAAATAAAATATGTAAGATGAACACAGTATAAACAATATAAATAGAGATTTAAAACTCATAAGCCAAAAAGCAAGTGAATGAAAGTGTGTTTTTTAGCAGAAACTTGAAACTATGAAGTGTGGGAGCCGACCTCATTACGAGGGGCAAACCGTTCCACAGGTTAGGACCAGCCACCGTAAAGGCACGATCGCCCCTCAGCTGCAGCCGTGTGCGTGGGACAGTAAGCAATAGCTGATCTGTTTCAGATAGCACTGGTATTTGGCCATGTATTTAGTGACACAGCCAGCCAAGGACCCGCAAGGCATTTGTTTCTCACACTCCACACTCTGATGTCTTTATCGTCTTGTGCAATTGTCCACCTGGACCTTCTTCTTTTTTTATTGCCGATGATACAACTGCGATGGGCCTGATCTCTAACAGCAATAAGCAGGTGTACCTGGACAAAATGAAGAGTTTGTCACACCACACTCTTATAATTCAAGGTACCAGAATGGCTCTTCAGAGCAATGCCATAGACGAACCATTTTTGGTACCCAAAACAGCCATCCACATGAAGGTTTCAGAAAGAACCTTTATTTATTTAGATCTGTAACAGACTCCATAAAGAACATAACCATGAATAGCAACAACAACATCATGGAGTCATCTTTTGCGTGTTGCAGATAACACTAGTATTTGGCCATGTATTTAGTGACACAGCCAGCCGAGGACCCGCAAGGCATTTGTTTCTCACACTACACCCTCTGATGTCTTTATCGTCTTGTGCAATTGTCCACCTGGACCTTCCTCTTTTTTTATTGCCGATGATACAACTGCGATGGGCCTGATCTCTAAGAACATTAAGCAGGCGTACCTGGATCAAGTGAGGAGTCTGTCACACTAGCATCAGGACAACAGAGTACACCTGAAGGGGGAGGCACTACCACCCACTCGGGTGGACACAATCAGATACATCAGTGACCACAACACAGAGGACCTGAAGTGGTCTAAATGCACCGACACCTTGGTGAGGAAGGCACAACAACATCTTCACCGCTTGAGACTGAGGAGGAGCTTTTTTTCCACAGTCCATGAATGAAGAAAGTGTCTAGAAATACATGATACCCTATTGAAGATTCCCTTACACCAAGTTATTTAAGTCACTAAGTTTTTATTTATTTATTGTGTTCATAAAAAATATTTCCCAACACTTTGACATGTTTTCTTTTTTAATCTGGTGTCTGATTCACTGGTACAAGAAAATTTATATATATGATATTCTGTTCCAAAAGTCTTGATGTCTAGTTATACAACCCCCCCCATTTTTGGCCCTCTAGACCCCCCAAAAAACCCTCACATTTTGGTCATTTTCGGAACATGCAGGAAATCACCCCCTTACGATGAAGGGTAAACCAGCAGATGTGAGGTCAAAAATGATCAGAAGGACCCGAGGTTATGCTTGCCAGGTCAACTGACCCCTTAGTGGGCTACGAGGGGTCAAAGGTACTCCTTTTCACAAGACTTCATAATAATGGGGATCGGTAGTATTAGCACGTGGAGTGTCGTTGGATGCTATTTTCTTGCTATTCACAGATATTCTGTTTTTGATATTTAATTCTTTACCGGTTGCCTTCTAAGTGCCACTGCCCGAAGGTTAAAACGACAAATTTCGAACACAGGCATGTGAGGCTGATGCCAGGCCTCTAGTTGTCTATCAGACGGTGACAAAGTACACATTTTTATTACAATCAAAAATATACAAACATGAAATTTAAGCACACATTTAAATATTTCAAATATTTGATGCAGCTATATTATATAATTACATGTGACAAATAAAATTTGAATTGCCGTCATGTCCCCTGACATTAACCCAGTAGCCCAAATGTTATTGTAATTTCTGTAACATCCCAATGATAATATCGGAACAACACCATCACGTATTCTCAAAGCGTAAGTTCCAAACACATTGTCTTCTTTGTCTTCTTCATCGTTGTATTTTCAGCTGATCCTCTCTCACCTGCTCTGCCGTCTTCTCCGCCGCTGATGATCGCTCGCTTGCTCGCTCGGTCTGTTTGTTTGTATTTGTGCGGTAGGCGGCGCTGAGGCTGCGCGCCAGCGCGTGACCCGCCTCGACCCGGAAGCAGTTTCCGCGCCTCCAGAACGAGGCTCTCAGTGGGAGCCTTGGCGGCCGAGCGGCGGATTAGCAGCGGAGCTGAGTGGAGACTAGAAGTCGGAGAGACGGAGAGGTGAGGCTAGGCTGGCCGGCCGCCGAACACAAGACCCACCCGCTCAGGCGGGAGTGCAGCGAGCTGCCTTTTCACCTCGCGTGTGTTTACTTCGTGGATATTCGGACGGGAAGGCGTAAGACACAGCGGTGAGTATCCGCATTCGTGAACCACAAAAGGAGCGAAGCGCACTGGGGGCCTCCTCCAGCAGAGACGCGTTTTGGCGCTCGTAGAGTGACGAGGGGACGGCGCTGCGGTGGACTTGGGGCTGTTGCTCACTTCGCTGAGTCGGGGGCGCAGATAGAGTCGCTGGGCCGATCGCACGGGCTGCGCACCCCCACTACCCCCCACCCCCCGTGTCCGTTTGTGATTGTTTCTGCTCGGTTACGTTTCAGAGTGTTTGTGTGTGCAAGACCTTGTCCGGACGGGCTCGTTAGCTCCGCACCTTGATCTTTGTTTCTTCGATCTTTGGCAGCTTTATTATAGCGGGGTCTCGAGCCCCTGCTTCATTAACGGAATGTGACTCCGGCGGCGTTTGTTTCCTTATGGGATTTACTGCACGGCAGAGACGAAGTCCAGGAGGCTACACTAAGAACACTCCCGTCTGTAACTGATGATGAGTCCATTGCAGTGTGCCAGCCTGTGAACACCGGGGTGTCCTGTCCTGTCACTCGTATGATTGCGGAGTGCTGGCATCCCGTCCGGGGTCGGTGACGTCTAAGGTCACATTCTGCATCGCCTTGGTCCCCGACTTGCCTCATTCAGTAAAGAGGGTTGATTGGATGTCACTTGTGTGTTCTGCATTGGCGCTCTAGCGGGCTGAAGTTTACTAAACCTTCACGTTTGTGCACATGCAACGTGAATTTGGCACAGCCGCACTTTTAGCTGTTAAAAACGTGTATAGAAATGTGAGGGCAAATTGTTGTGGATCAGTTGGAAATGGCGGTGTTTTTAACTAAGCTGTACCTTTTTATGTTTGGATTGTGCTGTTAGTCATTTGTCAAAGTTGGAATTGCGTTGTGCTTGTCATTTCATTGCAGTACTCTTTCAAGCATTTGATTGTAACAACGCCAAAGGTGCTTTTAAAATAGTTGAAATAGGTAACAATACAGTAAATAAATAGAAAACAAGAGCCAAACACGGAGCAGTCTTAGAAAATATGCTGAAAATAGTAGCAAGATGCCATACACAGTGTTAAATATTCAAGTGACCAGGATGGGTTTTAATTGCATGGATTTTTATTGCACATTTTAGTAAACAGCATATTACACATCACCAACATAGCTTATTGTACAGGGGCCGGTCATAAAATTAGAATATCACGACAAAGTTGATTTATTTCAGTAATTCCATTCAAAAAGTGAAACTTGTATATTAGATTCATTCATTACACACAGACTGATGTATTTCAGATGTTTATTCCTTTTAATTTTGGTGATTATAACTGACAACTGAAGGGTTCCACTTCAAGGACTGGTTATATGAAGTACATTGTGTAGCATACTGAAACTTCGCTTCTGTTTGGAAAGTTGGAAGCGGTTTGTATTATCGTCCATCCTTTTCAGTTTTATGGCTTCTTCATGAGCTGTTGATCACACTTGTAGGCATCTTATCCAATCACACTTCGGTGGGCTGGTGACCTGCACTTGACCTCATCCTTCTGAGTTTCACATGAGATCTTTGATGTGAGAGCTTCAGCAAGAATACTAAATGCTTGTTTTTTCCATTTGTGAAAGTGATGGATCACTTTAGAAAATGATAAGCTCTTGGCACGAGACAAACAATACACCTTGAACACGATACAATTCACATTACGTTTCCGCCTTCACAATCCTCATCATATCTTATCACGCCACTGCCGTATCCTGGTGTGAGCGGCGTCATTAGCATCCGTAAGATCCTTATCGGTACATGTAGGGTCTCGGGAACATTCACGGAGAATGTGGTCCGTTGTCTGGGTGGGCTCACCACAGGGACATTCAGCGCTTATTGTGAGGCCCCATCAAAACAGGGTATCCCTTGTTGTGCCCACCTTTGACCCAGTCTTTCCTAGAGAGGGATGTTCCATTGGGTAGATGCTGTTGAGGTGTCGGAAGAGCTTCTTGGGTGGGCTATAGTCAGTCTCTCGCCACCTCTTGAGCCTCTGTGTCGTGGACTGCTTAGGATTGAGGGGTTCAACTGTGGCGAAGCTCCGACAAGACAGTAGTCAATGTGATATTCTCGCAATATTAGAGAGAAATGAATGGTATGTTTAGTGTTGCCTACTATTAGATAATATGAAACCAAACTTCAAATCAACGTGCAAAGGCACAGGTTTTAATTGTTTTGTAAGCTTTTATTTTGTTATTACAATTAAATCTTAAAATAAAGTAATATGAACTATAATAACATGTTGCCTATTGATTAGCACATCCGTTATCCAGCCCGCTATATCCTAACTACAGGGTCACGGGGGTCCGCTGGAGTCAATACAGGGCACAAGGCAGGAAATAAACCCCGGGCAGGGCGCCAGCCTGATTAGCACATGTAAGTAAGAGTTTCACTGTACTCTGTACCTGTGACATTAATAAACTATAAGCTCTTATTATAGTTGGTTCAGTGCAAAACCATCCACATTTTAATTTATCTTTTTGATTTTTGAGTTAACATCAAAGTTTGTTCCAGCATTGGCTGTCCTTTACGTTATTTGCACAAATAAACGGTGCATTCAAACAACCAGCACAGCGATGGTAATCTTAAAAAGGAATACACGCTGCGGCAGTTCTTTTAGTCAGTAAGTAGCTTTGTGTTGTAGCAGCTCTCCAAATGTTCCACATTTTAACAACATAATTGTGAGATGGCAGGGAATACCAAAGCTACATTTTTAAACTGAAAATAATAATATCTTACCTTAAAATAACAGGGCCTTTGGATTTGTGGTCACGGTTGATGTATGGTGTCTTGTGAAAACGGGACATTCACATGTCACGAATGGAGCTGCCAGGTGGGCACAATTTACCTACGTTGAAATTGTCAGTGCAGCAATGCACCCAAAATGTTGTAAAGTGCATAGTTAGTTGCTGCTGTTTTCGTAATTTATTTTATTTGATTGATTTTATAATCTGTTAAGTAATGGATTACAAATCACTTACAGCATTAATGTCACGGAAGTTGGTAATTTTAATCAAGCTTTTACAACTAAAAGTTGAGAAAGGGAAATGAAGAGGGCATCCAAGTAGATGCCACGTTCTACTGAACAATGCAAAATAAACTCGCCATGAGAACCCTGCATACCCTGAGGACTGATTGAGGTCATTTATGAGAGGTAGAACACCTAGAGGGGGCTGGGTGGTCTTGTGGCCTGGAACCCCTGCAGATTTTCTTTTTTTCTCCAGCCGTCTGGAATTTTATTTTTGTTTTTTCTGTCCTCCCTGGACCTTACTTTTATTCTATGTTAATTAGTGATCCCTAATTTTAATTCCTATTGATTTTGTCTTTTTTCTCTTTCTTCATCATATAAAGCACTTTGAGCTACATTGTTTGTATGAAAATGTGTGACAGAAATAAATGTTGTTGTTGTCAGCTTGTGCAAGTACGGTGTTTTCATTTTTGAATGCTTTATGAACCAATTGGCTGTGAGTTTGGACTGAATCTATGAAGACCTTATGATTTTATATTTCCTTTTAAGAAAAATGAGAATGTCAACAGTCTGCATGAAGCTATTACCGTGATAAGTCCACTTACAATGCAGGAGCAGAAGAAATGTAAAAGATATTGGGAACACGCCCCCGGCTGACCCCAGGAGAAACTCAGAACCTTATAAAATCAGTGCAAGTACAGAAGAAAGGCACAGTCCAGTATACAAACAGACTTGGTCAGGTTCAGGCAGTGGATCGATGCAGTTTGCCTGCCTTGGCATGGCGTGGTGGCCTGTGCATAGCTGTGCTCGACGATCCTGTGGCCTTGTAATAAGGACATGGATTCAGAAAATAGGTGGACATGAATGAGCCTTTACAGTTTAAGAGAATGCCAAAGAATTGGTCTTCATGGCTTCACCTTTCCATCCATTTTCTGAACCTGCTGTTTTAAATGACATAGTTTTCACTCTTGAGCAGGTGTGAGAGTCGACATTTAAATAAGTTAGTTTAAGTAGGAATACTCAAACATCATGCAGTAAAACTTACAAAGACGCACTAAACACTGAAGCCAGATTGAATTCCAGAAGCATCAGGCATGAAGCCCCAGGTAATGCATTTTTTACACACAGACAAGGCAAGTTCAAGTTTTATTGATGTGTGTCCTCAATGTGATGAACTTCGTACTTGGATATGCTTCCAGAGCAGTTGTCAAATATACAGCTAAAATGTATCAAGAGCATGCAATCTATAAAGTATATAGAATCTATATAATAAAAGCCCAGCGCGGTGTCCGTGTCCGGGTCCGCGTTCCTTTTGGCTGTATAGCCGCCCCGTAGAAAAGCCCCAGTCCACCCCCTCTCAGAATTCCTGCTTACCCCCCTCTGTTCTTTCCCCTTTGCTTTTATTTTTCCTGTTCCCGAAAATCTTTGCAAAAGAAAAGTAAAGAAATAGAGCATCACATTAACGTCTTCTCCCCTCTGCCTATTAAATAATAAATGAAATGAAATAAAAAAATCACGAAAGGAACAGAAACCACAACCTACCCTTACAGCGTCCACCGCGCTTCTGGCGTTACAGCCAAACACGTGGTGTATGCAGGTTATGAGGTGTGACGCTAATTAACGCCCGTACTACAACAGATATTGTTCATATCCTATTAACTATTTACACGGATCAACTCTTTTGGGGATTTTCATAAGAAAAAAAAAAAAATTATAAATAACGTGCACTTGAGTATTTCGAGCCCCGCGTCTGAGTCGGATGGTTCCCCTGGTCACCAATTCGTGTGTTTCACTATGCCCACTATGCCTTTCCGTCTTCAGCTACCCATGTGCACTTGTACAGAGGAGACCTTACGGAACAATGCCGAAACGAAACGCAACTAAACCTGCTGCTACGAGAGAGGACACATTACAGCGTGATCACGAAGCAAAGAGGCAAACGCATGACAGTCGCTCGCAAGAAACGGACACTCAGCATTCACACAGATTAGCTCAACGACGCATCTCTGCCACACAACGAAAGGCAACTGAAACCCCTACAGAGAGAGCGGACAGATTACGCCGTGATCGCGAAAGAAAAAGGCAAAAGTGTGCCAATGAGACACCCGACGAGACGTCCTAACGATTGAGTCCTTCAACTGTGGTCAACCAACACGCAGCGTAGCGCGCCGAGTTGCTAGTTAAATATATATTTTACAAGCGTGTGTATGTATATGTGTTTGTTTTTTGTGACTGTACTTTATACATATATCGTGTATGTATATAGATTATATAAACACACACAAACATGCACATAAAGTGTTTATGTTCAAATATTTGTTATTGGCAGGGTACACAGTGCAGTCCAGTCCAGGGTCGAGTCACCAGCTGTAGGTGAAGTATTGAAACTAAACATGGCCTGCACTGGTCTCCTGTACAAATGGGAAGGCTCTTAAGAATTTGGTGGAGAAAGGTCTAATGGTGTGGATCTGCATGCCTGCCAAACACACATTCGACTATATATTTTTTTACCAAACGTATACTATGTGACACACATAAACCATTAATAAACACACTACAAACTCATCCTTGAACCGTCACCTTATCGTGGTGGAGGGGTTTGCGTGTCCCAAAGATCCTAAGAGCTATGTTGTCTGGGGCTTTATGCCCCTGGTAGGGTCACCTAAGGCAAACTGGTCCTAGGTGAGAGATGGGACAAAGAGCGGTTCAACAAACCTCCAATGATGAATCAAAACTTTGGATGACGTTTTCCCTTGGCCGGACGCAGGTCACCGGGTCCCCCCTCTGGAGCCAGGCCTGGAGGTGGGGCTCGATGGTGAGCACCTGGAGGCCGGGCCTGCACCCATGGGACTCGGCCAGGCACAGCCCGAAGAGGTAATGTGGGTCCCCCTTCCCATGGGAGGGCAGGGGCCAAGGAGGTCGGGTGCAGTGTGAGTTGGGCAGTGGCCGAAGGCGGGGACCTTGGCAGTCCGATCCTCGGCTACAGAAACTGGCTCTTGGGCCGTGGAATGTCACCTCTCTGAAGGGGAAGGAGCCTGAGCTAGTGCGTGAGGTCGAGAGGTTCCGGCTAGATATAGTCGGACTCACCTCGATGCACAGCATGGACTTTGGAACCAATCTTCTTGAGAGGGGTTGGAGACTCTACCACTCTGGAGTTTCCCCTAGTGAGAGGCGCAGAGCAGGTGTGGGCATACTTACTGCCCCCCCGACTTGAAGCCTGTGCATTGGGGTTTACCCCGGTGGACGAGAGGGTGGCCTCCCTCCGCCTTCGGGTTGGGGGGTATGGTCCTGACTGTTGTTTGTGCATATGCGCTGAACAGTAATTTGGAATCCCCGCAGGGGGTGCTAGAGGGCATGCCTTCTGGGGACTCCCTTGTTCTGCTGGGAGACTTCAGTGCTCACGTGGGAATGACCCCCCCCGATCTGAACCCGAGCGGTGTTTTGTTATTGGACTTCTGTGCTCATCACGGATTGTCCATAACGAACACCACGTTCAGGCATAGGGGTGTTCATATGTGCACTTGGCACCAGGACACCCTAGGCCTCAGTTCAATGATCGACTTTGTGGTTGTGTCTTCGGACTTGCGGTCACATGTCTTGGACACTCGGGTGAAGAGAAGGGCGGAGCTGTAAACTGATCACCACTTGGTGGTGAGTTCACTTCGATGGTGGGGGAGGATGCCGGTCAGACCTGGTAGGCCCAAACGTGTTGTGAGGGTCTGCTGGGAACGGCTGGCAGAGTCCCCTGTCAGAAGTAGCTTCAACTCCCTCCTTCGGCAGAACTTAGACCACGTCCCGAGGGAGGTGGGGGACATTGAGTCCGAATGGGCCATGTTCTGTGCCTCTATTGTTGAGGCGGCTGACCGGAGCCGCAAGGTGTTTGGTGCCTGTCGTGGCGGCAATCCCCGAACCTGTTGATGGATACTGGCGGTGAGGGATGCCGTCAAGCTGAAGGAGTCCTATAGGACCTTTTTGTCCTGTGGGTCTCTGGAGGCAGCTGATAGGTACTGGCAGGCCAAGCAGAATGCGGCTTCTGTGGTTGCTGAGGCAAAAACTCGGGCATGGGAGGAGTTTGGGGAGGCCATGGAGAACGACTTTCGGACGGCTTCGAGGAGATTCTGGTCCACTGTCCGGCGTCTCAGGAGGGGGAAGCAGTGCAGTGTCAACACCATATATGGTGGGGATGGTGTGCTGCTGACCTCGACTTGGGATGTTGTGGGTCGGTGGGGGGAGTACTTCGAAGACCTCCTCAATCCCACTAACATGCCTTCCAGTGAGGAAGCAGAGTCTGGGGACTCCGAGGTGGGCTGTCCCATCTCTGGGACTGAGGTCACCGAGGTGGTCAAAAAACTCCTTGGCGGCAGGGCCCCGAGGGTGGATGAGATATGCTCAGAGTTCCTCAAGGCTGTGGATGTTGTAGGACTGTCTTGGTTGACACGTCTCTGCAACATCGTATGGACATCAGGGACAGTGCCTCTGGATTGGCAGACTGGGGTGGTGGTCCCCCTCTTTAATAGCTTTCCTCCGCTGGGTGTCTGGTCTTTCCCTTAAAAATAGGGTGAGAAGCTCAGTCATCTGGGAGGGGTTAAGAGTAGAGCCGCTGCTCCTCCGCATAGAGATGAGTCAGATGAGGTGGCTCAGGCATCTGATCAGGATGCCTCCTGGATGCCTCCCTGGTGAGGTGTTCCGGGCACGTCTAACTGGGAGGAGGCCCGGGGGAAGACCCAGGACATGTTGGAGGGACTATGTCTCCCGGCTAGCCTGGGAACGCCTTGGGGTTCTCCCGGAAGAGCTGGAAGAAGTGGCCGGGGAGAGGGAAGTTTGGGCATCTCTGCTCGAGCTGCTGCCCCCGCGGCCCAATCTCGGATAAGCGGAAGAGGATGGATGGATGGATAAACAAACCCTTCAAAAGCTGCAGATCTGTCCAGTTTTCATTAGGTTTGTTTCAAGAAGACGGAAGGCTAAAATGCTTACGTTTACAAATGGACAATTGTGCTGTTAAGCTAACAAGCCTATTGTTTACAGCAATTTCAAATTCTTCTTTTCTTTTTTTTTCCCCTTGGTTGGTGCTGCTGCTACTGTCTTGGAGCCCCTAATTACCTGTTAGTAGTAATAATTCAATCAATTTGAACAATAAGACACTTTTTAAAGCTTTCTCAGGAAACACAATTGGGTTATTCATATGTAAATCAGACTATTGTTTGATCCCTGTATGTTAAATAACGATGTGATTGTTAAATAACTGTAAATTATCTCTGGGTGTCTAATTTTGTGATACTTGACACCTTGCAGTACCACTGCAGAAACAGAAATCCTGTTCAATGGCTTTACATTAAAGTACTTCCATTATTGAAGTGATCAATATTATAACTTTGTCATTAATACAGTATGAAATATGTAGATGCCAATAGTAAGAACAGCTTTAAATTACTGGTATATCCATCTAGTTGTTACCCAACTATAATTTACCAACTATTGGTATGAGGCTTTGGGCCTCAAACCCTGAGGTTGTGGGTTGAAATCCCACTACTGACACTACTACTGTGTGACCATAAGCAAGTCACCTGACCTGCCTGTGCTCCAATTGGAAAACCAAAAGAAATGTAGCCAAGTGTATCATAAATGTTGTAAGTCTCCTTGGATGAAGCTGTCGGTCAAATAAATAAATGTAAATTCTAACGGGTCAGAGAGAGCAGTAAATGGGCAGTTTCCAATCTTGGGGGTAATCCAGCACTGGGCTTATTAAGAACGGTATCATCTTAAACTATCCGATTTGCCTTAGCATCTGCACATTTTCAATTGATTCTTTGACATTTTCTGTCCAATAACTGAATAATTCTGCCTATTATCTATACCAAAATAAAAGTTCAAACATCACTATATCTGTACTGTACTGAATTCTAAGATAATTCAGGATATTTCCTTTCGCACAGACTGCTTTTATAACAATTTGCCTTTAAAATATGATTTGTCAGAGGTTTTTAATATTAGCTTTATAAAGATTTATATTTCCATTAGCTGTTTAAAAAGACTTGCTGAATCTAATTCAGACTTCAGATGTCATAAACTCCTAGTGCTTTAATTTTTCCAAATCTTTCCGTGCCTTTTTTTTTTTTTTTACATTTGTCCCAACTTTAAAAGCTTCCTGTGTGAAATCCATCTGTCCTGTTCTTCTTGAATCTAAAGTTTCTTATTCATTTTTTTTTTGTTTTATTTATAGAACACTTTTCAAGCAATATGCACAAAGTGCTTTCCAATGGCAAAACAAAAAGGCATAATAAAAGTAAAATAACCATTACAATATTTCATTATATGAGTAATCAGACTATTTCTTATATTGGTGTAGAGAAAAGCCAAGCATAATGACCCATTTTATTGGCTAACTAAAAAGATTACAATATGCAAGCTTTTGAGGCAACTCGGGCCCCTTCTTCAGGCAGACAGATGTAATTATATTGGTGTGAAAATTCCTTTATTTAATCCATCTGTAACTGTAAGACAGCATTACGTTCTTTATCGTATCAATCAAATATTTTGCTTGTGCTTTCACTTCTGGGTTACCCTAATGAACAGCAGTTTGCCTTCAAAACCCAACACATTTAGTGTCCGCAGATTCGTCTTTAGCAATAAAGTATGCTGCTTTGCTTGTCCTTCTGCGTTTCGGTGATTACATGGCTCTGTTAACACAATATATGTCATATAAGGAGATGTTCCTTGTCTTTCGACAGTATTGAAACACTAAATGCATTTGTCTTTGATATTTTAAATGGAGCAACTCGTGTCATCGCTGGTGTAGACATGGCCAGTAGCCACTCTGTTTGACTCTTGCCTCATTGTTTACCTGCTGTGACTGTCGTTCGTGCTGCCAGTACTCCCACATCCCAGAGTCCTGTAGGTGTCATTGTGGATGTGACTTTGAAATGTACACACTACTTAGAAAACGGGCAGACATCCATTGAGGTGCTCATCAAAATCTGAGAATGAGCATCCATTCATATATCGAGAGTGTGTAAGACACTATTTAAAGAGTGATTACAGATGCATGACAGTTCAGGTTAAACACTTACACCTCATCTTATCGATAACGTTATTTCATTCTCAAAGCGTGCACAAATCTGTTTCTGAACCAATCCCATAATGGGATAAAGGTGACAAAAACAAGAACCTATATTTGTGCGTTTTGCCTCTTTTTATTTATTTTTTAAAACAAGTATCCTTTTTTTTATTATTATTATTATTTTTTTTAAACAAGTATGATTCCTGGACTCACTCACTGAAATTCTCCTGCCTGAAACTCGAAGCATTTCCTTGCATGACCTTTGCTGTTTTTCTTTACAACATGTGTTGATGGCAGTTCTGTATCATGACATCTATCAGTCATTTTGATAATATAGTTGAGCAAAAACCTTCCAAAGTAGTTTGTTTATTCGAAGTCACGTGTGAATTGTGATACTGACTGACTTTCTTGGTTCTAAAGATGCTGTGGAAAAGCTGATACCGTTATCTTTGAGAACTTCAGTATCGACTTGGTACCGATGTATCCATTCTTGTGACATCCCTCGTTGAATAGCCTAGAGTACTTGCGCTACAAATTTGCAAAACAGTCTCACTTATTTAGCAAGTTACTTTTTGCGTCACAGAACCGACAGACTGATGTGATTACATTTGTTTGTTTACCGTAATGGAACTGACTGACACGCCGTCACTCCTAAGCCCAGTTAGTTTACCAGTGGGCGTTGTCTGCAGAATTGCCCTCACTGCTTTGACCAAAGTCTCTGCATTCCCATGTGTTAAGTCTGCACTTCAGAGGTGGGCAGTTTCAGCCAGGGTGAACGTAGAGGGTGAGCTTTCTGTCGTCAGGTATGTGCAGAAATACAAAGCCACAGTCCCACAATTTGGAGTGAATTGTGTCATTCACCAGTTTGGAAAACATATCCTTCATTTCCTTGGAATATTAAATGGGGTGATGCTGTGCAGTCTGTGGTGGACGAGCCTTAGTGAATTCATGCCTATTGTCTGAAGGAAAAGTAATAATTCTATTAATCTTAACTCTGAGGTCTTGCTGGTACAGTGGTAAGCACTGTTGCCTCACAGTTCGAGTCACATTTTTTAGCCACAATGATTTGTCCAGCATTGTTGGCAGCAGGGCTGTGGAGTTGGAGTCAGAGTCGGAGACAATTTTGGGCACCTGGGGTCGGTGTCGGCAAAAATGAACCGACTCCTAAGAAATTTAAATTGTAATGAAAAAAAATACAGCAAGTTGAAATGTCCCATTTCACAAGCAGCAGTCCTAATCAAGTACTTGTGTAATGTAGTAATGTAAGAATAAAGCTGAGTGCATAGTTGTGTTACTCCGAGTGTGAAGTTCAGCTGAGCTATTATACAACCTGACAGCTGCATATTGTAATCTGGATTACGGTACATTACAAAAAGTGTTTTCATTTTATTTCAGATATAATGTGTTTAACAAGTTCATTTGAGTGTAAACAAGTGTAATGATGTAGGTGGAGATGTTCAGGGGTTCTTGTCTTTCGTTTAACTGGCCGATACGGTAGAGAGTCGGCTTCCTAGCCAGTAGTTCTGTGGTTGAGTGACGTGGATGTTGCCTTACTTCAATCACCATGGAAAATACATCAGCATATTAAATACAGAGGAGTTGGGGAGTCAGAGTCAGAAGTACCAGAAACTTAGGAGTCGGAGTTGAAGGATTTATCCACCGACTCCACAGCCCTGGTTGGCAGACGCTTTCCTAGCCCTCAGGGATCCCTAAAACCCCATGGCACAATGGTCATCCATCCAAAAGTAGTTCAGTTCCTCCTCCTCCTCCTACGTAATTCACAGGGTTTTCTGAAAATTCTTGAACATTTCCATGATTTTGCTATACTCGAGGATTTGCTAATGCTTCTCTCAGTCAGTGTGTCAAACTTTAAAATGTCAAACCTCCACTCGGGACCTATGCTGTCATGTTTCAATACTGTGACGAGTCATCAAGAAACTTTGTAATGATAGTTGGTCAGTAATAATTGTGAGTTCATTTCAATTCTATACAAAGTCTACAACAAATATAATGTCAATCAGATATGCCGATACATCCTTTTAAACTCGAACAATACCCTCCATGAAAATGTGTGACTATTCAAGTTTGTGAGCTCTTATATAAGCAGCCATGAGTGTTTCAATTTCAAGGAAATGAGAGATGTCATTTTTGAAGTCTTGGTTCATTGTTGTCAAGTCAGCTGAAACGTAAGACCGATTGCTCGTTTGCATACTGACTTCAAATTGTACGTACCAGTGGAGGATACGCACTCAATTGTTTACAAGAGTTCATCACTAATCAGTAAAGGTCAGATTTTTTACTTCCTAAAAAGTATTTTAAATGATCACAGTCTGTCGTGACTCTGGTAAACGCAGTTTGTTTACGTGCTTAGAGCTGTTCTCTCCTGAATTGGGCACCTCTACTTTGAATCCCTGTACCCAGCTGTTAACCGTGTGAGGTTTGCACATTCTCACTGCGTCAGATTTCCTTCCAAATCCCCACAGATGTGCTTGTTAGGTTAATTGACGTCCTTTGTCTGAATGGGCCTTTCATTGCACTGGTAGCCCATGCAAAGGCAATGTTGGTCTCATTTGATTACTTTATGCACTGACTTATCCAAAGTAAAACTGCACTGTTGATAGGAGTGCATGGAGACAGCACCGTCTCATCAGAGCATTTCACAGGGAACATTGCTGCTTTTTTTTTTTTTTAAAGCTTTTAATTTTAAATGTTCAAATCTGTTATTGGTTTAGGGAAGATAAAACTTAAGGAGGAAAAGAGCACATTTCACAACATTGGGACCTCCTTTGAGTTGCAATGAGAAAAGACAACTTGGACGGCAGTGTTTAATTTTCCTGAATTGGTTTTCTCTCTCTGTCTGTGTAGTGATTATTTGAGCACTAGGCCACAATACCCGCAGAATCTTCTAGTTAAGTCTGTTTAATTGAGTTATTTCACATATTTATTTCCCAGCTCTGCTCTAGCCTATATATTTAAAGATACACTTCAGTTCCACCAATGCATAGCTAATACTCATTTTACATATTTTTGCTTCGAGGATACTGTGGAAGGTGGCTGAATCTACTGTCATTTTATTCAATGCCATCTGCAGCAAACTTTTAATACTTGGGTGGGCAAAGTTTTCGTTGAGCACCAATTGTCAATTTTGACTCATGCTGTGTATAAAACAGTTGAGACCCTTAGTTTACATATACCTTGGCTAAAAGCTTTCAGACTCAAAGTTCCCCAGCTTCACACACATTGTGTTAACTAAACAATTTGGGCGTTAAGTCAATTAATGTATCTGCTTCATTTCCATTAGAGTTTTCAAAGAGCTTATCTGTTTTCTTGATTGTTCTTCCAAATCTGTGTCCCACCATGCAGATTGTGTGCTATGAGCGATTGATCTTTTAGTGTATCAGGCCGACTCTTATGGAATGCCCTGCTTTTTTGGGCTTTGTACTTGTACCTCAGTTTCTGTTTTTAAATCTAAACTAAATTTTTTAATATTGCTTTTTGATTTTGTTAACTATGCATTTATACTCTATATATTCTATATATTGGACTGTTATCTTCTTTATGAAGATAATTTGGTAAATGCCAATGAATGTAAGGATCATAAAATATAATATCCAGGAAAGACTGTTCTTTACATTCAGGGATTGTGGTTGAAATTAGCAAAAGACGGTGGTGCGTTTGAATACGAAGTTATTAGATTAAAATAACCATTCCCTACTTCTTCTTGTTCTTTTGGCTGCTCCCGTTAGGGGTTACCACAGCGGATCATCTACTTCCATATCTTTCTGTCCTCATCATCTTGCTCTGTTACACCCATCACCTCAGCACATCCCTAAATCTTCTCTTAGGCCTTCCTCTTTCCCGTCAGCTCTATCCTTAGTATCCTTCTCCCAATATACCCAGCATCTCTCCTCTGCACATGTCCAAACCAACGCAATCTCACCTCTCTGACTTTGTGTCCCAACCGTCCAACCTGATCTGACCCTCTAATGTCCTCGTTCCTAATCCTATTCGTATATTTTAATATTTTGTATTGATGTACAGTGTCCATGGGTACCTTGAAAGGTACTTTTAAATTATTATCAATGTTTCTGTTCTCCAAAATACTGATTAAGAGATATTTATTTCAGCTTTTAACCACTATGCCTGATTTTCAGTAACTTTAAAGTTTGCCTACACTACACTTTAAACAGCATTGATGACTACAGGAATTGATGTCATGTCCGCTTCTGAGCTGCTACTTGTTATAGTTAGTGATTAATTGTGACAATCTGTGGTTGAATATAAGGGCCCACCATTAGAGCTTGACCCGCCTTGTGGTTCAATCAATGAGGAAATAAAAAGATCTGAGTCGGGATCTTAGCAGGAAAATTGTTGACCTTCACAGGTTGGGTTCCTACTCAGATGCCATCTCCACAAAAGTTCAAGATACCATGAGCAACTGTACAATCAAAAATCTAAAAGGTTTGGGACCATACAGACATCATTTGGGAATTCAGGAATAAGTCACACATTAGAACAATCTAGATGAGAACAGGCCATTCAGCCCAACAAAGCTCGGCATTCCTATCCACTTATTTCTTCTAAAATAACAGCAGGATGACATTTGACAAACTAAATGTTTCAAACGGTTTTACAAAACCACAAGGTAACAAATAAGGAACCGGTGAAAGAGTTTGAGGCATCAGGAAAAAATATCCTCATCCACCCTTAAGAGAACTTCATCGGCATGGCCTGAAATGTTGTCAGCCAAAAGAAAAAGCTATTACTGTACTCCAAAATCAGCATTCAAAAGCCAGAGTACAGTTTGCATTTGCTGACCAGAACAAAGAGGAGTTAATCTCTGGTCAGACAAAACAAAAGGTCAACTTTTTGTTTGTACTGATCAGTGATATGTATGGAGGCTGAAGGGTTGAGGGTCTTAATCCAAAGAACACATCCTGACTGTGTAACACGGAGGATGCAGTAACACGGAGGATGCAGCTTCATTTTGTGGGGGCAAAGGGACCGGTGCACTTCATAAAACAGGTGGTATCACAAAGAAGGAGCATTAAGTGGAAATTCTCAAGCAGCACCTCAAGACGTCTGTCAGAAAGCTAATGCTTGGACACAACAGGACAAAGATCCCAAGCATACTTCCAAAGTGGTTAGCAGATGGCTTATACTCTTAACCTGTTTTTTTTTTGAGTCACGGACCTCTTTAAGAATCTGATGACCCCCTTACCCAGAAATATTCATATCAACACAGCTTTGTATGCAATGAATTTAATGTGCTTTATTTATCGAGATTTGATTGTCTCATATACAAAATATTATTAAACTTTAAAGTAAACAATCTAAAAAAAACCTTTTTTATGCAAAAAGTAATGGCCACTCATTATAATCTCTTATATATATTTCTCTTCTGGTTCATCCTGCTTCCTCTTCAAACCCGGCCCCCCCCACACGCAGCCCAAACAGCATTTCTCGATTCCTATTCCTCCTCTTCCAAACCCTTTCCCACACTACCTGCGGCCTCCCATACACCCCCACGCCCCTTTTCTCGAGTCCTATTCCTCCTTCGGACTACTGCGTTCCCCGCTCCTCTCTCATGACCCCATTGGTGTCACGTCACCGCCCGATATCTAGCCTGACCTTGTGACCTTTCACTTCAGCCATGTGTGTGCCTGGGAGACTTTTCCGTAGCCTGCTACAGGAAGGTACTGTCTTGACCATTGGCATTGGTTTCGCTCCTTGCTATTTTCGTTATACTGCGACTATTGTTTCCTAAGACTTTGGTATAAAATGAACAACAGTATCTTCTCTGTCGACAGGATTTTGTACAACGTCATCTCTATTCCGGGATCTGGCAACTGCCTGTTCCTATCAGTGGGTTATTTTTTGACACAAACGGTTGACGAAGGCAATGCACTCTCACTACGACATAAGGCAGTAGATTTCGTCGCATCACATTGGGACAGATTTGGAGACGTTCTTCCTGTTGTTCTTTCCAACGCAAGTCGAGTTATCGCAACAAGTCAGGAGTACTGTCCATACATGGCAACATCTGGAGTTTATGGTGGTGAAGCTGAAATTCAAGCTCTTTCCGAAATTCTCCACGCTACCATTGTCATTTACTTCAAACACAACCCCAACATCCCGCCTTGCATTATGTTTGCAAAGATTTGCGTTAATCTACAACGACCAGTCTTCAGCCATGGTCAGTTGTACGTGGCTTTTTCTAGGGTTAGATCTTTCGATTCATTATCTGTTGTCTCCAGCAAAACACCTATTCACAACTGTGACTTTCAAGGACTATTTCTTTCTTCTTGATTTCTGAATTCCTTTCTCACCATTTTCCGTTCCTATTCTTTCACCACCGTATGCGACGGCGGGTTTCGGTTAGTTATGAAATACAATTTAAACAGATCTACTACTGCTACGTTTTCTACTACCATTACTACTACTGGATCAACTCTAAATCAACTGTACCGCGCTGTATAGTGAATTTAAATGTTAATTTTAATCTGACCCTCATGGACCCCTAGAGGTCCAATGACCTCAGGTTAAGAAGCCCTGGCTTATAGTCAACCATATGACAGTAGTGGAGTGGCCATCACAAAGCCCTGACCAAACTGAAGGAATGTGTCACAGCAAGGAGGCCCATGGACTTGTCCCATTTATAACTGTTCTGTCAGGAGAAATGGACCAAAGTTTTAGAAAAATATTGTAAGAAACTTTTGGAAGGCTATTGTAAGCATTTGCAACACGTGAAGCAATTTCAAGGCAATACTGGCAAGTACTAACTTGGTATATGGCAACCTTCTTATCTGCCTCTTTTATTTTTTTCATTTATTTAACAAGCTTCTGTAAAAAGACCCCCGGAGACAAGTAAAGATCGATCAATCTGTCTATCTCTCTCTCTGTCTGTCTCTCTTTCTTTCTCTCGAGTTTGAAAGTTTTTACCCAAGGTGTATGTAAACGTATGGCTTCAACTTTATACACATGTGTTGCTTCTTTTTTGCCATTTCACTGTATGCTGGCAAGAGCAAGCCTTTAATACTGGGATGGGCAAACTCTTTGGGTGGAGGACTGATTATTAATCATGACTCATATGGTGGGCCATAGATTGCCTCTGAACACAGGCAGTCTAGCACATGTGCGAATGACAGACGTTAACTTTAAAAAGAAATGATTTCACTCTAAAATGTTTTATCAAGAGCAATGCCTAAACCCCAATAAGAGAAGCATTTTAAAGTGATTTTACTACGACATTGTCCTAGTGTTGAATATGAAACCGCTCCTGCTCAGTTAATATAAAGTGAGATACAGAATGTCACGGTAATGAAATCATTGCAGACGGTTGTATCTGCTAGTATGCTTCTGTAGCTGCTTTTAGTCATTTTTCAGTTGTGAAAAGACCTGCTCAAAGCTCTTTAGTGCTACCGAACTGTGATGCTGTGCACACGGTGAGCTTAAAGTCAAGTGTTACAGGAAAGGCTACCAAAGTTTAAAGGGATAAGTGGCAGAGAAAACATACGGTAATCAAAACCTGAAAAGAAGTCTTCTCATTCAGTGAAGCCACATCCTTTATTGAGAAATCATAGTGAGGACAATCAAAGCAGAAGGCAAGAACCGGAAAGTCAGAATAGCTAATGTAATGTGAGGAGTATCCATGAATGTGTCAACGAGTACATTATGTTAATTATGATATTTCTGGAAAAAAGCTTACTAGCAACCGACAGCCCATCATAACAATGACAACGTATTGTAGAATCCCCCCAAAAAAGTGTGATAGAAATGTCAAAATTATTTTTATTAAACAGTAGTAAAAACTGCAACAATAATCATAAAAAGTAGATACTTAGGATCCTAACAACTGGAAAGAATTATAAACAAATTATAAGGAATGTACAAGTCTGTACTAATGAAGAAAATGAACTTTGGTAAACTTGAAATTCAAATTTGAGCTGAACATTGTCCACGTGAAAATGTATGGAGGCTGAAGGTTGAGATTCTTAATCCAAAGAGCACATCCTGACTGTGTAACCCTACCCCTAACCCTAACGCCTAACCCTGCAAAGAGGCATAACAGAAATGACAAAGTCTGACACTCCTGAAAGTGAGATACACAATTCACCGTGAAAGGTGGCAACCTGAGCTGTACATCTAGCAAAGCCCACACTTAAAGTGAGAGAAATGAACAGTAGGTTTTGCCCGTTGCCTGTGACTCAGATTATTGTAAAGTTTGTGGAATGTAGAAAAGAAAAGGCTAAATGAACACTCCAGTGCCTAGGTTGCAATGAGAAGTCAAGCAAAATTACACCTTTTATTGGCTAACTAAAAAGTTCTTCAGGCTGCCTCAAAAGCTGGCCTATTGTAATCTTTTTAGTTGCCCAGTAAGAGGTGTCATTTTGCTGGACTTCTCATTTCATCTATAATGGCTAACACGGCACAACACCCTGCTATAAGTTGACGTGTAAAACTGTAACTTTATTCCTCTTCTGCCTCAGTGATGTTTGAAAAACACCAATTGCCAGGTATTATGGAGTTTTCTTTTACTCCTGGTCTCGCCAAACAAGACTGGAGTTCTTTGTATTGTGTCTCTTCTGTAGTAATAAGTAAATCTGAGAAATTTGAATGTCTCCGGGTGAGGAACAATTTCAAGGGTGTGCTAGGTAATCAAGGGGGCTCCCCAGGATTGATGCTGGACCCCGTCGTCTTCTCCCTATACACTTCTCAGCAGGCCCCATCATCCTGTTGCATGGTTTCTCTTATCAGTGCTGTGCTGATGGTTTCTTTCATTAGGACCACATGGTATTGGGTAGAATCTCGGTGTGTCGCTGATACTGCAGCCTGGATGAAGGAACACCATCAAGAGCTGTATTTGGCCTTCATGTTATCCTCGCTCATCTGTCAATTTAGCACTCCATCTCATTTATGAATCTAAACGCCCGGCAAGTCTGTACACAACTTTGGGATGGTGATGAATGACCAGCTGTTCGTTACCAGTGCCCCTCTCTCCTGCAGATTTACTATATATAACATCTACAAGATCAGACCGTATCTGACAGAATATGCAGCACGACTCGGGTCCAGGCTTGGTCTTGTCACGTCTAGATTACTACAACTCTCTCCTAGTAGGAGTTCCAGCATTTGTCACCTTAAATCAGCGGCACGTCTGATGTTTTGTCTAGTCGAGGTGGGTACACGTCACTTCACTGTTCAGATCACTACAGTGACTTCCTCTAGTCTTGGCGTGTTTGGTTTGGTTGTTTTTTTATACTTTCTTATTAACTTTTTAAGGGTGGAGTGGTGGCTCTGAGGCTAAGGATCTGCGCTGGTATCCTGAAGGTTGCCGGTTCGAGTCCCCGTCACTGCCAAAAGAGATCCTACTCTGTTGGACCCTTGAGCAAGGCCCTTAACCTTCAATTGCGAAAACTAACAAATTTCTAATACAAGAAATTGTATAAGGCAAAATATATAACCACAAAAAAAAAAAAAAAACTTGGTGGTTTTATGTTTTAAATGCAGCTTTGTGATTGTGCAGCATTGAAAGAATCCTCCTAATTTGTCTTTTGGTGGACTCCTTGCCTGTTACCTTTGGTGCGCTCTACTTATCTGGAGTGCTTGTGATTTTAAAGAAGAGCACAAGTTAGTGAAGTGTGAGCCTGTCCCGATCTTGTTCTGCGAGTACAGTATGTGTCTAAGTGATGACGGCTTTCATAGGTTCTTGTCACTTGTTCTGTTTGGTGTAGAGATCCTCACTTGTGTACCCTTGTCCTGTAACACTGTTCCTATACAGTCCCCCAGGCTGGTGTTTGTTCGACTATGATGATCTCTTTTGTAAAAGCATCTCGGAAAATGAACGGCACTACTTTAATGAAGGGCTCCAGAGTGTTTTTAGGCCCTTGCACAGTCCTTGATTGTATCTTCTCAATAAGGAATTCCTGACTAGAACTGGGTGATACCACAAAAATTAAAATATTTAAAATTGTGGGTAATTTGTTTGAATATTTCGAAATGGAAATCATTTTCAGTTCTTCTTGAGGGGGGAAAAAAAAACAAAATGAGAAATGTCCAGATTTTGCAAGCTGAAAACACATCTGAATTCTTTTTAGGATTAAAAAACATCTATACATCGATTCATTCATTTTGCACCGCTTATCCCAGGTATTAGTGTTAGGTTTGACTTCACTGCCGGTTCCAAAGTAACTGACGGATATCCCCAAACCCCCCCAATCTCACTCTAGCCTCTCCTGCTGGGCTGCACACTCTGCACTGCTTCCCCCTAGACAGCCATGATGTCCAGATCACAGTGAAGGAACAAAGCGGGGTGTTCCCAGGTGATGTCACGATTGGCATTGAAGCAGTGGGGTGGGTGAAGTTTTGACGACATCACGTTTTTTATTTGTCGATATTTATTACCATTAATGCTAGCGTATATGCTCTGTGCAGTGCTGACAGGGGGCTTCATGAAAACAAAGGACGAAGTAGAGGAATGGTCGCTCTGAGGCTGGGGATCTGCACTGGCAATCAGAAGGTTGCCGGTTCGAATCCCATAAATGCCAATAGGGACTCTGCTCTGTTGGGCCCTTGAGCAAAGCCCTTAAACTGCAATTGTAGTAGTGAGAAAAGTCCTATATAAATGCAAAGAATTATTATTATTAAAGCATGACTGAGCTAAAATACACACACCAATTTTAATATGAAACAAATAGAGTGCCATCAGTCAATTCAAAATGTTAATAAACCTGAATGTTATGCAAAGGAAATGTGAGAGTGAACATTATCACGGGAATACACGTGTGTGCACAATTATTAGGCAACTATTAGTGTGCAGAATTATTATGCAACTAAATCAAAAACTTACATTTTCCCGATCTCCCTTCTTTATTTTCATCTGTTAAAGTGAGAATAATAAACAAATGTATAATTTCCAAATAAACATTTCTGACGTGGAAAAAAAAAATCAGTGACCAATATAGTGCCCCTTCTTTTCAATAACAGCAATAAGCCTTCCATTCATGGAGTCTGTTAGTTTCTTGATCTGTTGCCGATCAACTTTTTGTGCAGCAGTGACCACAGCCTCCCAGACGCTCTTCAGAGAGGTGTGCTGTTTTTCTTCCCTGTAAATCTCCTGTTTAAGAATAGGGTTTAGGTCAGGTGAAGTAGGGGACCATGTCATTATTCTGTCATCTTTAAGGCCTTTACTGGCTAGCCACACTCTGGAGTACTTTGATGCATGTGATGGAGTATTGTCCTGCATAAAAAGCATGGTCCTCTTGAAAGATGCTGACTTTTTCCTGTACCACGGCTTGAAGAAAGTGTCTTCTAAAAACTGTTGATTTTGAGTTCATCTTCAACCCGAAAAGGTCCAACTAGCTCATCTTTAATAATACCAGCCCATGCCAGTACCCCACCTCCACCTTGCTGGTGTCTGAGTTGAAGTGGAGCTCTGGTCCCGTTACTCATCCAGCCACTGGCCCATCCATCAAGTGTCACTGTCATCTCATCAGTCCATAAAACCTTTGAAAAATCTCCCTTCAGATACTCCTTGGCCCAGTCTTGACGTTTCAGTTTATGTGTCTTGTTGAGTGGTGGTCGGGTTTCACCTTTCCTTACCTTGGCCATGTCTCTGAGCACTGAACACCTTGTACTTCTAGGTACTACAGGTAGGTTGCAGTTCTGGAATATGACAGCACTAGAGGATAATAGGTTCCTGGTTGCTTCACGTTTGATTCTTCTCAAATCAGTGGCAGTTAGTTTGCGTCTTTTTTTTCCCCCAACACGTTTCTTGCGACCCTGACAAAATGCTCGATGGTTCAATGATCACACCCCAATATCTTAGCAGTCAGTTAAATCTCTTTTTTGGCCCATTTTGCTTGAGGAAAACTAGCTACCTAATAATTATGTATACCTTGATATAGAGTGTTAGTCTCCTTAGGCCAGACCCTTCCAATTTACACAAATACAGATCACCTGATATGCTTAAATATAATAAGCATTCAAATTTAGTCAAAATACTCACTTGCCTAATAATTGTGCACACAGTGTAGACGAGCTGGATGGGAAACACTGCTGTAAAAGAGTTGTATCCTTTAAGCATGCTCTTATAGACCTTAATCCGCTTATTACAGGCAGAGTGCTTGCTCTTCTCTCCCCATCGTATCCTAGCCACAGTTGCAGCACAAGAAGGCACAATGGATGACTCACGCTAACGTAATCCTGCTCTCTAACTGAGTACAGTCGATTCCGGTTAATTGGACCACCGGTTAATCGGACCAGCCGCTTATTCGAACCGAATCCTAAAGAACCGAAACAGATCATATTACATAAGCCTAATATTGTTTGCTTATTTGGACCAGAATTCTGTTTAATTGGACCAAAGGACATGACAGAGAATAAGAAAAAGAAGCCACAAGTCGCCCGCGGAAAGCAGATGTAAGCGTAAAGCAGAAGACCAGGAAAGTGATGATGATGATGACCCTAATGAGTTAGTGCAAGTGACAACACAGGATGCCAGGAAATGCATTGAAACTTTGCGCCGCTATTTCATGCAGGAGGGAAATGAAGGCAGTCCCATTGATGTGTTAGATGTTTGTGGTGATTTTGTTCAAGTACAGTTCTTCAACAGAATGCGTCAGATCACACTAGACAAGTTCTTCAAACGTTGACTGGAATTTGGTAATATAACATTTTTTTATTGTGCTTCGCATGCTGAGTGTCATGTAGATCGATTCAAAGAATTTGTAGATTTCTTTTTCAATAAACAAAGTTGTAAGCAACCGTACATGTACGTAGTTCTTGTTTGTACGTTTGCCATACGCATGTGCAGCACAATAAAAGTCATAATGACAGTTTAATATGTTACTTATAGCACGTCCCGTCTTGGTTGCACATGTATAGGGCATGTTTGTATAACTGGACCAGCCGGTTATTAGAACCAAAATGATCGCGTCCCGATGTGGTCCGATTAACAGGAATCGACTGTATATCGCAGAGTGCAAGCCTTGCGCAGACATGCTGAAGCTAATCTTTGTCCCGTTCTTACTCACATTGGTTCGGTTCTGCTGGGTGTTTCTGCTTGAAGTACTGAAATAAATTGGATATGCGGCCACTTTTAACTGCTATCATCTTTTTGCAAACTTTGCTTGTCACGTTAGATTGTTCAACACCCTATCTTTCAAATCCAAACGAGCGACTTAACTTTGTAGCCTTTCTTTGTAACAGAAGCGCCACTCGTCATATTCTTTGCATTAATGTGTTCTGGCTCTACACACATAACCATCTGGCCAAACTAGGGGGTTTGTTCAGCTGTTTACCTGTACCATTTGGTAAATTTAAAAAATAAAGTAAATTTGAATGAAATGATTTAATCGTTTAATTACCGTCCCTCAATGTGCCTCTCGTAGTCTCTATTAGGGCCGTGCATCGTCATTTCAAAGTCATCACTATTAGTGTTTGGAGAGATGCTTGTGGATTATGAATAATGAATTACCTTTAAGTGGAAAGTGTCTACAAAGGGTGGTGTGCCGGAAGCCAGAGTTAGTTTTCTAAGTCTCTCAGATTGCTGCAGCTCAGCACATGTAGTGGTATTTGGTGATGATATTACGATGATTCAAAGTGAATCATTCCAAGTTTATTGCTCCGAATCACGTTGCCATACTGACACGAAACTCTTAAAGTGACATCTGCGTCATAAAAAGGCTTTGAGTAAGCGTCTAGCAAGTGGAAAGTAAAAGATACTAATTACTTTTACTCAGACATGGCATCCTCAGTCGTTACTTTTCTACCATCTTCTGAACACACTCAGCATGTGTCATTAACGTACTTCGTTGTTTCGTCATGGCTTGGCCATAGTGCGTATTTGGTCTTTTATCGCACGTGTTTGAAGTGGAACCCTCCAATTAGTCATTAGTTTTAAACAACAGCGCAGAATTCTCCCACTTGGAGATTGGTGTGTGTGTATTAGTACATGCAATTGAAGGCAGGGTAATCCCCATGAAGCGTTGAGCGCTGCTGGTTCTGGCCCAATCCAGGCACTGCTTTTTGGTTCAACCACTTATTTCTTCCAAAAAACATCCAGTCAGGTTTTGAAAGTCCCTAACGTCTTACTGTCTACCACACTACTTGGTCGCTTATTTCAAGTGTCTATCGTTCTTTGTGTAAAGAAAAACGTCCTAATGTTTGTGTGAAATTTACCCTTAACAAGTTTCCAACTGTGTCCCCGTGCTCTTGATGAACTCATTTTAAAGTAACCGTCTCAATCCACAGTACTGATTCCCTTCGTAATTTTAAACACTTCAATCATGTCACCTCTTAATCTTGTTATGCTTAAACTGTAAAGGCTCAGCTCTTTTAATCTTTCCTCATAACTCAGTCCCTGTAGACCTGGAATCAGCCTAGTTGCTCTTCTCTGGACCTTTTCTTGTGCTGTTATGTCCTTTTTGTAGCCTTCACCCAGGACTCCAGATGAGGCCTCACCAGTGCATTATAAAGGTTGAGCAGAGCCTCCTGTGACTTGTACTCCACACGTCAAGGCGCTATATAACCTGACATTCTGTTAGCCTTCTTAATGGCTTCTGAACACTGTCTGGAAGTCGATAGCTTAGAGTCCACTACGACTCCTAAATCCTTCTGATAAGATGTACTCTCAATTTTCTGACCGCCCATTGTGTATTCAAACCTCACATCTTCACTTCCTGTGTGTAATTCTTTACATTTATTGACAATAAATTTCATCTGCCACAAATCTGCCCAAGCCTGTCTTGCTATCCAAGTCCTTCTGTGATGATATAACGGATTCCAAATTATCTGCTAATCCACCTATCTTGGTATCATCTGCAAACTTAACCATTTTGTTACTTATATATTCCTATCTAAATCATTTATAGATATTAAGAATAGCAGCGACACTAGAACTGACCCTTGCTGGTCACCACTCTTAACATCGGCCAGTTGAGGATGAGGTTCCTCGCACCATCACCCTCTGCTTCCTGTGTCTGAGCCAATTCTTCTCTCTTCAGCATGACTGCCTTGTACGATGTGTGCATAAGTATTGACGCACTTCAATCCGCCCATCGATCTCGGGGTCAATTCTTCCCTCACTCATAAACAAGACCGCAGTGTACTTTGGTCTTTTCCTGCCCAATAGCATCCCAAGCCTTTTATAGACTCAGAAAATAAGTGACAGGGAAAAGGCCCACAGCAGCCGGCTTTAACAAAACCTCTCCAGCAATTTGATGAACCTACTTGCAAAATCCCACTTGAAATCCGTTTTGTAAGAAGTTGTACGCTGCACACGAGAAGTAAGAACAGTGCCAGGCACACAGCCAAGCCTCCGACAGTCCGACTCCTCATTTCAGGTGAGGCTCATGTCATAATCATTCCCAGCCTTCCCATGCAAACACTGAAACACAAAACCTGTGGTCTGAACGCCAGCGAGCGTGAGAGATAGGCGACCCATTCTGATGCTAATGTGGCCGCGTGCTCTATATTTAGAACGAGACTTGTGAAAGTTGGAGCCGCGTTCAGCGAGGGCTCGAGCGTCATGAATGGCAGCATTGACAGGCTCAAAGGCCCCTTGGGGTTTACGTTTGTGAACAAGGCTGGAACTGTTGAGCTGGCCTGGCCTGGCCTTGGAGTCACTGGGGGTAGTAGCACTGTAAACTATTGTTAGGCCAGCTGGCATCGATCTGATAACAAAAAGGGAGGCTGGCTGTGAGTGACGTTTAAGAACGTGTTTACTGAGGGGAATGTAAAGTTAGCGCTATTTACATCTCATTTCTTTGTTTAAAGCCTTCTACGTTTGCCTTCCTTGCATGACTTCTCATTAAATTTGTCCTAAAGTAGTTTTGTTTTTATTTTATTGCCTTGGTAATATTTTTATGCCGAGTGATCTGTTTGTATGGGTATGTAAAAGACACTCGGCATGTGAACCAGTGGACTCTGGAGCTGTGGCATTCTAATAATTTTTAACTCATTGCGGAGGGGAACGTGTCTGGTGTTCACTATGACCTTTACGAGGCCTTCTCTAGGATTCCCTTAGCAAGTACTCCTGTGTTTTCAAGAGACGTCTGCCAGGTTCTGCTGTGCCTGCATTTTGCTCACCTATGCACTTTCTGTTTAGGAATTGCAAATTGTGTTTGGATTTAGGAGCTCTTTTATGAAAGCTGTTTCTTCCTTCGGCTGCTCCTGTTAGGGGTCGCCACAGCGGCTCATCTTCCATGTCTTTCTGTCATCGTCATCTTTCTCTGTCACACCCATCACCTGCATGTCTTCTCTCACCACATCCATAAACCTTCTCTTAGGCCTTCCTCGGCAGCTCTATCCTTGACATCCTTCTCCCAATATACCCCTCATCTGTCCTCTGCACAGGTCCAAACCAACGCAATCTCGCCTCTCTGACTTTGTCTCCCAACAGTCCAACCTGAGCTGACCCTCTAATGTACTCATTTCTAGTTCTGTCCATCCTCGTCAATGCAAATCTTAGCATCTTTAATCTACCACCTCCAGGTCTGATAAATGGGGAAGGTTACGTCAGGAAGGGCATCCGGTGTAAAATTTTGCCAGGTCAATATGCGAACAACAATACAAAAAATTTCCCATGTGAAAGCTGTTTAGAGGCACACCTAAAAATCTGGCATCCGTCACTAATAATAATTCTTTACATTTTATAATCCGCTTTTCTCACTACTCAAACCACTTCACTGAATAACATCCACCTGGATGATGCGATGGCAGCCATTTTGATGCCAGTACGCTCACCACACGATAGCTATTATGTGGTGAGAGATAGTTCTTCAATTAGAGACAGGAGATGATTAGGGTCCAGAATGACTAGGCCAATTTAGCCTGGACATCTTCATGCCCCACTGCTCTTTATAAAGGGTGCCCAGGGATCTTTTCTGACCACAGAGAATCAGTACCACAGTTTTATGGCTCATCCGAAGGACGGTGCCATTTTTACAACTCAGTGATCCTGTCACAGCAGTGGGGCATTGGGATCCACATTCAGATCACAGGGTAAGCGTCCCCTGCTGGCCTCACCAACACCTCTTTCAGCAGCAACCCAAGCTTTTCCTACTGTAGATGGTGTCCCATCCAAGTACTGGCCGGGCCCAAACAGGCTTAGCTTCAGGTCGATGACCTGCTTTGGCAAGTCAAGAAAAACTGTGTGTGTCACAAGTTACTTACAACTTACTCTATCGATGTAACCCTATCATAACACTCGATTACAGGGTTTTTACGGTCAAAGTGAAAAAGGAAGTACTGTATATACTCGTGTATAAGTCGGGACTTGAAACCTGAAAAATCGATCAAAAACGCAGACCCCGACTTGTAAGCCTGTTTAATAATGCAACACTTAAATTGCCTCCTCCAATCTTGCATCATTTTCTCAGACTTGAATTGAATTTTGTTGCAGCTGCGCAGTTACCAATTTTTTTCGCCGTTTCAACAACGTTTAATTTAAAACCAGCTTCATATTTTCTTCTTACAAAACAGTGGAAACGTCGCTTCGGAATAGATTAATTATTACTGTGTGGTCACGTAGGCACAATAGAGAGAGAGAGGCAGGTTAGGAGCACAAACAGTGCATTGCCGCACCCGCATAGAATAAAAAGGCAGTGTGCTCTCTCAAGTGGGTGTTAGCATATCATAATCTCTTGGACCAGTAGGGTGAGTTTTCCACATTCGACTTATATGACCGACATTATAAAATACCAGAAATTATACGATAAAATCAAGCCCCGACTTATCCACAGGAGAAGTTATCTGCAAGTGTTTTTTCTTTCTTGCTGTAACCTATGTGGATACACCAAGATTTAGTTTTCATTTAAACAGTATCTATAGATAATGTGTGTTGTATTGTGTCACTTTTATTTCACATTTACATTTTGTAGTCCTTTGTATAACTTAAATAAAACATACATGCATCACTCAACTACCTAAAGTTAGAATTGGGTGCCAATGATTAGAGAGGATCTTACTTGAACCTGTTTTAGTTCAGCCTCAGGAATTAACACTAGCTATGTGTATATGTACACAGGACGCTCTGCAGTCTAGTTGTGACTTTACGCTGTAGGAAGATAAGTAAATTAATCAAGGTAAATAACATTCGATCTGGCTCTTATATACAAAGTACAGTGATGGCAAAAGTGCACATGCATTCTTTGTCCGATGTAGTACCCTCATCATCATCTGAGTTCACCTTTGTTATAGGGCGTCTTTATGTGAAAACAGCAGTGTCAGATCGGGGAGGAATGTGAACGTAATGTGACTGGGAGCCGATCGAATCGGGCTACAAATTCTACGTTTGTGAAATCCATACTTTCTCTGCAAAGAATTGTTTGTTTTTTTAAGTCCTTGAAATGATTTTATCATCATGGCACAGATTTGTGCTTAAAATAGACTTTTTCTGCCGATGTAATGAAGAGCTTCCTGTTTAAATGGGGCTGCAAGATGTGAACTCAGTTCTTCGACGCACCTCATTTGATTTTTTCCAGCAAACAAATTTTCAAAACAAACCGTATTTTACAACTCTAATCAGAGTCGGAGTAATAATTATGTTGCCGTGGTCATTTTAGATCTGAGATCGGCTAAAATTTAAACAGTGACCGTTGTTAATACCCAGCTGTCATTACTCAGTTTGCCAATAGATGTCAGAAGGACGGATGCCAACACCGAACTGCCCAAAGATAGATTTCGATGTACCAAGCAACTGGCGATACATTCTAAATTACTTACGGTCCCAGAGCTGTCGAAGGGTTTAAGTTAGTCAACGATGTTAGTCCTGGAAAGTACGCCCCACCATACCAATGTTCCAAAAACCAACCGAACTTGCTGTTATCTGCTTGAACCAACACTGACATACTATACTCGGCCGTCCAGCAGCGTCACTGAAGGATTCGAACATTCTTAGCCAATCATGCAATACTGCGTCCACATTTGCCACGTTATGTTCTAACTACAGAGGCAGAGTCCAATTTCATGGTTCTAACTTGTATTGAGTCGAGATATTGACGAGAACACCATACATACGGGGTATTGACGAGAACACCATACATACGGAGTATTAATACGAACACCATACATACGGATGGTATCAAATTATATATATGGATAGTAAGAATAAGAGCAGCTCACTTCTCAAAACTGAGTCATCCGGGGTCAAACTCGTGACCCTTTGATTACTAGTTAGCAACTATTACCGTTACGCCACCAAAGCAGTCGTATCAAATGTGTGTCAATGTCACACCCTAATGTGAGTTCTTTTTCTGCAGTTATATTCTCGAATAGAAGCGAACTTGTTCTGTTATTTTTGTACCTTTTGTGAAAGTGTATACTTGATATTTGGACTTCAGGCTTCACACACTACACAATTCATGTCTACATTTTTTCAATTATTACTAAAACATGAAAAACGTTTCTGTTTTAACGATGTGTTTACATAGATTGTTGTAGACACAGAACACACATGAAATTCAAGTGTTTCAAATAACGATATAGTATTTACTCTAAGCAACTGTCACGCAGGTAAACAGACGAGCTGAGAAAACTTTGTGGTGGTAGGGGGATGTGATAGCAGACTGCTTGCTGCTTATTGACACATTTACAAGACAAAAGACGCTGACGGTGAGGTGTGAATGGATTTAAGGTGGGACGGATTTGAGTTTTTTTCGTAGGCTTTGGTAATTCTAGTGATAAAGCCAATGTCAGATTGCACAAGTTGTAGTTGTGAGGGTATGCCAGGTTTGCTGACTGTGGTTACTGTTCTCCTCTTTGCTCCTTGTCAGCTTACACAACTAAAAATTCCTAGGTCTGTCTGCTTTACTGACCAAGTGTCGACTTTCCAGCACAGTTATGCTCACCCTTTTCTTGTGACAGCCAGTAATGTTCTACCAGGTTAAAAGGTTAACGGGTGCAGTCCTTGCGCTTATTTTTTTTTCTTTTTTTCCAATTAGTCATGGTAAAACATGAGACAGTTTCTCTTGTGTTTGTGAGGTCCAAATCCCCTGTGTTATTTATTCCCTTTTGCTGCATTTATATGCGTTGTACTTCCAGGTGAGCATTCATTGATTGTGAGCTCTCCCGTGCAACTATAGACAAAATTAAACTTATTAGGTTTTTATTGGAGCGAGTCGCAGACTAGTTGAACTGAGTTACTGGGTATGTCACTTTAGGCGAACAGTTTCAAGGGGTCATGCCACTGACAGCCTCCAACTCTCTATGATCCTTCTATATAAAAGCGGTCGGGATTGTCCTTCCGTCCCGTGAGTTTCACACACGCCCCGTCCATTTTGCAATGCACGATGGGATTTGTAGTTTCATTTTTCCAGGTAAAAGATGATTTTCTACTCCAGACTGTGCGATATCTTCTTTCTTACTATATAAAAGCAGTCGGGATTGTCCTTCCGTCCCGTGAGTGGAAAGCGTAGCGGTATTCCGCTTATCTCAGACTTACTACTTGCAGCTTGCGGTACGAAGCGACATGATGTGAGCAGAGTTCTGGTGCTCCCATCATTCCCTTGCTTTTGTGCGCGATGCGCTGGAAAAGTAGACAAAATTATGTCTCTGTAAATAATTAATGTTGATGGAGTACAAATGCCTCACCGCGTAGTAAATATCAGGGGGGTTCAAAAGGGTGACCTCAATATAGAAAAAAAGTTTAAATTTCATCACAACAATAACAGAAACTACGAGTATTAAAGTAATACCGCTCAAATGCAATATAACCAAATTAATGAGTTTGTATAAAATATCAAATTGAGCTACATATTGAATTGCCTTAAGAAGTGGTCAACTTAAGTCGGTCGCCTTAAAAGGTGGGTCAGCCTAGTTATGTAAATAAAGTCTACAACTCAAAATGCAATGTCCCATTTCACAAACGATAGTCGTAATGAAGTACTTCTCTGATGTAAGAGTAAAGCCGAGTCCATAGTTGTGTTACTACTAGTGTGAAGTTCAGCTGAGCGATTATACAACCTGACATTCACATATTGTAATCTGGATTACGGGACATGTTTCCATTTGATTTCAGATCTAATGTGTTTAACAAGTTCATTTGAGTGTAAACAAGTGTAATGATGGAGGTGGAGGTGTGTGCTGTGGCCTGAGGTGTGTTCAGGGGTTTAAACTGGCCAATACGGTAGAGAGTCAGCTTCCTAGCCAGTAGTTCTGTGGTTAAATGACATTGTGTATGTTGCCTTCCTTTAATCAACATGGAAAATACAGTAGCAGAGGAGTCGGAAGTACTGGAAACTAAGGAGTCGGAGTCGAAGGATTTATTCTGCCGACACCACAGCCCTGAGTTTCACTAGGAATTCTACATTTTCTTCATCTTCCTCTTCATGTCTTCCCACTTTTGTTGTACCTCGGGTTGTCTCATCTCTTGCTCGGCTCTTTTTTTCTTCAAAGAAGGTGCTTGAGGATAATGTGAGCCCATCTGTCAGCACAACTGAAAGCTTACAACAAAGTAGAACAAAATTAAACGTACATCATGACAATGACCCCAAACAGAGCAGTAAATCAAAAGAAAGAAATGGAGGGTTCTAGAATGGCCAAGTCAAAGGCAAGATTGGCTGTTGGCAGGGATTTGATTTGAAATGCGCTATCCACACAAGAAGCCCCTCAAATGTGGCACAGCTATAAGAATTTTGCGCCTACTTGAGGAGAACTAGCCATTAGATCTGTGGTGGGGCTCAACTTGCTTTTTCCACAGATAGAAATGGCATTTCGTTTTCATGGAACAAGTTGTTGCAATATCAAATTTTCATTTTTGTTTGCCCATTAGTTCACCTTTTTCTGAAGAAACTGTTTTAAGGAAGATCAAATCTTGATATGTAAAAACAAAAAAATACAGTCACATGACCGTATGCACATATGCAGTCAGATGTGTTTGCATTATTTGAAAGAAAAATATTTTAATAATGACAGGTGGTCAAAACAAAAAAAAAATCTAGTTGGATTTTTGGAAACTGGAAAAGTGAAGCCCTGATATGCCAATATTTACTTAGATTACATCAATAAAAGCAAGTACTGTATGAGCGTTTTTAGATTGTGAAATGAAATGGATGAAGCATGCAGTGCAGTCATGTCTGCGGCATCCATGAATTCTGTTTTCCGAATGTTTGAAGAAGCGTAACGTAAAGTATGAGAAACTTTAGCTATCATCTCTGTCTCATTTCGCACCTCAGTGTTCACTCTTAATAGTTGTGGTCGGCTCGAGCTGTGCCCGTTGATCCTCTCTGTTAAACATTTGAGCCGCCAGAGGCTAAACGTGATGAAAGTGCTGTAGTGACAAGTCGACTCGGACGGCCCCCAGAAAGCCATACAGATTGTCGGCAAACATGCGATTGCTGATTCAGTGATGAGTCATTAGAGTTTCGACGCCTCTTTTAGTAAACTCCCCAGGCTGCGTAGGCCAAAGGTATGCAGGGCCTTCACTTTCCAGGCGGCCGTGCTTACTGATGTGTTGAGACTGGGCCATCAGCGAGGAGCTGAGATGGGTGAGAATGTGAAGAGAGGGTCAGGAGTTGTATGCTGACAAATGAACTGTGCAGCGGCGTAAGGCCGCCTTCAATGTTTGGATCTCTTTAACTTTTACAAACGTATTTGAATTGTTAAACAGCTCGCTGCTCGCCAATTGTGCTGCCTGACACTTCTTTTACTTTTCACTTGGCTGTTTGTCATATGGAAAATAATTATAATATTTTTACAATTAGGACAGCTTTAGCTGAATTAGCTGCTCAAACAAACCTAATGGATTGAATGGTCTTGTTTTGTTTGTCAGATTTCTTATGTTCTTGTATGCTTTTCTGTAACTCTTTTGATTTATTTTTGTAAAGCACTATGCTCTATGAAATCCATCCATCCAGTGTCCCACCTGCCATATCCTAACTACAGGGTCACGGGGGGCTCTGCTGGAGCCAATCCCAGCCAACACAGGGCGCCAGCCCACCGCAGGCTGTATGAAATGTGCCGTGTAAAGAAATAATGGTGATGGGGTTCAGGAGGCTGAGGATGTTTTCAGATAAATTCTGAATTTTCATTTGAAGCAACGAGACTTCATTGTTGGCGCCTTCCGTCGGTTTGATAAAGCAGGGTGTGGCAGTGTTGTGGGGGGTGAGGGTGGGGAATAAACGCTAATTATTGAATTATCTCCCGCAGACTTGTTGCTGATGGCACCACAGGCGTTGTGTATATTCTACCCTCTGCATGCCTCCATTCCTTTTATGTTTTAGGGATGCCTATGGGAATAAATCATTGGACCATTTGTGTAATGTTGTTAAAAACAGAACAACTAAAATGGGAACAGACCATTCTGCCCAGTATAGCTCACCAGTCCGCTTCATCTAACTCTTACAAAATAAGGTCAACTTGGGTTTTGGAGGTTCCCAGAATCCTCCCATCTACCCTCTACAGGGTGGTCCAGATCTAATTCTGCAGATCCAGATCGTCTGGATGACTTTGATTTATGTGGGGATGATAACAGTTCAGCGTGAAGACGATTCTTCATGTCATCAGTTCGCACACTTCTCGATGTATCGTCCGGGATTTTTCGGCTGATTTTCTATGTAATAAACTTAATAAGTTATAGCGTAATGAAAATTGCATCATTAGATCTGGACCATCCTATACTCGGTCATTGATTCCATGGATTGGTCGTAAGAAGTGAAGAAATGTAAAAAACGAGTAAGCAGTGTCCATCCTGGAGGGCCGCAGTGGCTGCAGGTTTTTGTTCCAGCCCAGTTTCTTAATGAGACGTCAATTACTGCTGATGAAGCACTTACTGCTCAAGTGACAGTTTGAGGCTTCATTTTAGTGGTCTCGCTTGTTAAGGTTCCCCACCTTGAATTGCTTATTTCAATCTTAAACAACTGCATTCACTGTCTTAATGGCTCCTTGTGAACAATGAGATGCAAATGACAAAGCAGCCAACAGTTCTCCATCTTGCTTGTTTCCATTTATATCTGTGTGTGTTACACAGATACATCCATCCATCCATCCATTATCCAACCCGCTATATCCTAACTACAGGGTCATGTGGGTCTGCTGGTGCCATGGTTTGATTTAATAAAACACTTCATAGAAAATGTGATGGACTGAAGATGATCCTTTTTAGGCGTCAGATCATTTTTGGATGATGTCCTCGGATGTGAGAACCTTACAGTGCAGAGCAACAAGCCATACAAGTAAATAAGGTCTGAGACTGGAAAGCATTGCTTTCTAATTAAGCAATTGGGTTGGAATGAAAACCTGTAGCCACTGTGGCTCTTCAGGACCGACGTTGCCACCCCTGGTCTAGCCAATAGAGAAGCTGTCCCCTTATCTCATCCAGACCCTTCTTAAAGCTTATCAAGGTTTCTGCATCAACTATATATCTTGGTAGTTTGTTCCTGATTCCCACAAATCTTTGCATAAAGTAGAGCTTCCAATCCTGTATGCACTTCCCCGAATGTTGACTTTTGTTGACAGGAGTGGTTGAGGGCGCAAGTCAACATCCTGAGGTAGAGGGTGCGACAATCAGCTGTTAATGGCGACAAAACTCACTGTTACGTGTCAGGCATTCCCTCTCTGCTTGGAGGACAGGTAGACTCATTGACTCGCCATCTAATCCTTGCATGTGCGTGGGTTAGGAAATGTAAACAAAGTGAAAAGAAAATACTCGGCAGACGATGTTTTGCGCATTATCGGCGAGTCGGACTCTGATTTTTCAGAATCTGATTTTGTTGACGGTGATCAGGAGATCGAGCATAAGAGTGAGGAACTGGCATCAGCTGATCGGACACCAGCTGAGCGCATTCACGCAGCCGACGCACCTACGGCAAGGTTCATGTGGGAGGAATACCCAGACGTTGATCCGTGGGAACCAAGCTGGCTACCGGACTTCACAAGACAGCATGGCTTGCTGTTGGATATGACGGATTACCGGCCGGTGGACTACTTCAGGCTGTTCTCTCCTGATGCTGCCTTTCCACTACTGTCAGACGAGACAAACGGGTACGCAGAGCAATTTTTTGAATCACAGGCTGGGCTTGCATCGCATCCTCGTTTTTTAAAGTGGAAATTGACGAGATGAAGGGTGTTGTGGCAGCATTACAAGTAGAGATGGGACTGGACTGGTGATATAACTTCAGGGAGAATTGGTCCAAGTGTGCTTTGTCCCCTGGTGGCTTTGGACAGGTTATACCGCGTGATGATAGGTACGTGATGCTGCAAAGTTTGATTCACTTCTGTGATAACCAGAAGCAAATCCCACGGGGTGAGCCAGGCTATAACCCCATGAATAAAGTTCAGCCCCTGCTTGACATTGTGGAACCAACATAGAAACAATTTGATCAGCCTGGCCGTGATTTGTCTGTGCATGAATCTATGATAAAATACAAGGGACAACTTTTTTTCTGCCAATATATGCCAGATAAGCCCACAAAGTATGGCATAAAGGATTTTACACACTTAACAATATATGTGAGAAAGTGCAGCAACAGACAATTGGAAAGGAGGCACCAGTGAAGCTTATTTTGTGTAAGCAGTGCGTGCAAGTGGCTGCTTTGAGCGAGATCAGACTGTGCCGTGTAACATGCATGTGAGATCAAGTAGTAAGCCGACTCCTACAACATGCAAGACAGGAACATTTGGCAAAAAGAAATATTTTTTTGTTGATTTGATATGTTAAAGAATTGCTTTGTGTTCTTTTTTTTTTTTTTAAAGTTTGTTTTTAGAAAAATATTCAACCCTGGGAGAAAAGAAACAAAAAAAAAGTTAGCCCTAAAAGAGTTAATTTCTCTTTTAAGAAAAGAATGGCTTTTTTGTGTTTCGTCCTCCTATTGTCTACCTCTCATCACCTGGTTTTGTCAGAGTCGAGGTTATTAGTGCTGTTCATTGGGGCTGATTGTGAAAGTTGAGTTACGCTTGGGGGTTTACAATGACTTTGCTTCAAACCAGAATGTCACCACCTGCCTCCGAGTTTTGAACGTTACATCCTGGCTTATCGATAAAAGTTACAAAATTGCTTACAACCTCGGTGGACTTCCTTGAGAAGAAAATATAAATCTGAATACCGACCTTGTTTGTTTGGAATGGTTGATGATCTCTTGACTTGAACAGATAAACTGTACAGTGACCAGGTTTGAATTGACTTAATGTGCGTACGATTTGGATGACGTGTGTGTCCAGGAGTGGCTTTGAAAGATCAGGTTGGTTGCCTGGTATACAGTTTCTAAAAAAGTTACATGCTATGATACTATATTACTGCAGTGAGTCGGCGCCCTGCCCGGGATTGGTTCCTGCCTTGCACCCTGTGTTGGCTGGGATTGGCTCCAGCAGACCCCCGGTGACCATGTGTTCGGATTCAACGGGTTGGAAAATGGATGCATGGATACTATATTAGTATTTTGCTCAGTTCGGTACAACATCTCAAATCCACCAATCTCCAAAGCTTTTCTAAGCAACCCACCTCCTGTTTATCACTGCAGTCGATACTCCGGCCTTGCATGGACCCTGGCAGAACTGGGGTCATAGTTTGGCAGTCGAGTTGCCTCTGACACCGGGCTGGGTGTGATGCGTATGTGGACCGGGAGGAAGCCAGGCAAGTGGGAGTTTGTGGTGTCGTTACAGAAAGGCCAAAGCCGGTGTCGATACTGGAGTCAAATTGTGGACAACTCGCACTTCTCTGACTTCCACATGCTTTGTGGCGCACTCCGCTCTGTTGATATCATTTGCAGCACTAGTTCAGCCTGGCCCACAGAGTATCTTCATTTCCGTCCCCTGGTCATATCTGTTTGATGACCCCCAGAGTTTTTTTTTTCTTTTCTTTTCATTTTTGCTACCACAGCTGGACTATTGGCCCATTTCTGGAAGGAATCTGCACAGCTGCTATATTTAATCCTAATTTTATTAAGGCCTCCCCATGTTCTGTGGCATTTTGAGACATGGCAGTGTTGAGTTTTCAGCCCATTCATGCATTCACACGTTGCTGAGGTTCGTTAAAGTCTTTTATACCTCTGGGCTGTTTTATTTTGTGGGGTTTCTAGGCAGCAACCTGCTGATATGAAGATCGTCGAAGTCCTTGTCAATCGGGGCATCACGGGTGCATTAATGGCTTGGCCAGGGCATTCTAGGCACAACTTGCATTTTCCATATTAGGATTCCTTGCTCTGGTTTCTGCTGCGCAGTCATAGAAAAATCAACAAAATGACTCCATGGGGTAAAACATAAGTTTTAGGATTTTAAAGCTCGTTTCCTTTGGTCGCTGACCAGTTGCAGAGTCTCTTGTTGTAAATTGAACACAAGTTTCATCCAACGAGTCTGCTGTGGAAGTGCAGTCAGGAGGTCTCTCCTCATTGGGTGTGGTACGTGGTCTTGATGCAAGCTGGTCAGCCTTTATCGCAGTGTGACGTCTACCCGCCCTTCAGGTGTGTGTGTGTGTATGTTTGCAGCTGTCTGAGGTAAATCGATCCGAAAGGGCAAGCGGGATGGCTTCCTCGGCTAAACTATACACGCTCCTCCATGTGTGAAGACATCCTGAGGCAAGTGGGTCTGCTGTAAGGGTCCCCTTACTTCTCGTTCTCTACGCCGGCTCCTCGTCGCTTATTTACTGTTGACATTTTTCCATTTTTTTTCCACCTGTTTGAGCTTCAATTCTGTCAGCTTGTATGTAAGCAGCGCACCGTCACATCCAAATACTCCTATTCTTTGTACAGCCCGAGGACAAAGCCAGTTGCATATTTAGAGGGTCTAATTATAGTGGTGTAGTCATAAGTGACGGCCCGCTCCTTTCATCTTCACCTTCGACGGCTGCTTATTATACCAACCTGCCAATTTTCTTTTTCTTTGCCCTTAAAACATTACCCAAAGTGCACAACTAGGCTCGGAGCGCTCGTGTCTCGGATTGCTTTTGTCAGGCTGGAGTCGTCTGTCTCCCACCGCGGGACTGAGGCAGAAACAGAGGAGTGCATGAGAAGTGTGGAAGCCATCATGTTGTCAGCGTGGTGTAAAGTTATCACCCTGGGCATACCAGGCGAGTGTGAATAGCCCGCCTTTTGGGGGGATGCAAGATGGCAGCAGTGAACGGGTCCACTTTCGCACTAATGATTATCTCGCCACCCTAGCCTAGAGGCCATCTTTGTCCAGTTTTATTTTTTTTTCATTTTTGGTGGTACATGCATGCTTTAGAAGTCAGTCAGTCAGTCATTGTCCATCCTGCAAGGGTCTGTTAGAGTCAATCCCAGCCAACACAAGGCGGGAACAAATCCCGAGCAGGGCACACACTAGAGACAATTTAGGAACGTCAGTGCACCTAACCTGCATGTCTTTGGACTGTGGGAGGAAACCCACGCGGACACGGGGAGAAAGTCTCGTCTCTTAAAGCCAGGACTCCGTAACACCTGTCATAACTCTTAGGGGACCACCTGTGTGTCTCTTTAGACTAGACGTCAGTTCATACTGATTGTGTGTTGTACCTCCTAGTAAAGTCATTGTCACGACGTGCCCTATTTATGATGCTGGCTGTCATGTTGGTACTGTTTAGAGGTGGGAGCGGGCACTTATGCCATCTGGGGATTTCACTTGTTGTTTTAGATTTATGTGTTCATATGTTTTCAGATGATCTGAAGAGAATGGGATGGGAAGATAAAAGATTTCTTTTGGGCAACCTACTTAACTAAGAAAATGGCAATTAAATGGCTGATTATGACAGATTATTTTAGATTCAGGTTTTGTTTTTTCCAATCGTTTGCTTATTAAGGGGTAAAACAAGCAAATACATTCAAAATTCATTCAGAGCAGTGTACACGATTAAGCTGTGACGTAAAATAAATTCACACCCACTCCCGCATTTCCCTCCCGGTAGTAATTCTTCCATTATATAAAAGGGGATCCAATAATTCCAGTAATTGGGTGCAGACCTATAAATACCTGAGAGTGCAGCTGGATGACAAACTGGACTGGACTGCCAATACTGATGATCTGTGCAAGAGAGGACAGAGCCGACTATACTTCATTAGAAGACTGGCGTCCTTCAACATCTGTAATAAGATGCTGCAGATGTTCAACCAGGCGGTTGTGGCGAGCGCCCTCTTCTACGCGGTGGTGTACTGGGGAGGCAGCATAAAGAAGAGGGACAAACTGGTGAGGAAGGCAGGTTCTGTCTGTCTGTCTCTGTCTGTCTTATAGTGCCTTTCATATCTGTCTGTCCTGTCCTGATCCTTGATTATAAAGCTTTTAGTCATTTTCACAATACTTTTTCCTCGCGGTGCAGTTCATTTGTCATAGTCAGTCAGTCTTTCTCCAACCCGCTGTCTCCTAACACAGGGTCACGGGGGTCTGCTGGAGCCAGTCCCAGCCAGCCCAGGGCGCAAGGCAGGAACAGATCCCCGGGCAGGGCGCCAAACTTGTCCTAGTGCTTCTCACATTTGTTTTTTCCTGAATATCTTCCACGGTAGCAGATCTTCTTCCATTCAGTCTGTTTCAATTTCGTGAACTGAAAAGTCACAGGGAGCGAGATGTGGCGACTACCAGGGGCGTGCAATGCAATGCCCACGTTGTTTGACTGATAGAGTGATGTGTGCAGGTGTAGCACCGTGGTGCAAAATCCAGTTCTCTGGGCGCTTCTCACAGGCGTCTAAGCAGTTCTATGAGATGTCACTCTATATACAAGTCCGTTAATGTCAAGAAGCGCGCTCATCGTTGTCTGCCATGGTGTCTTGGAGGAAGAAAAAAATCACCCGAGTCACCCGCACAATTGCAGAATAAACACCAGAAATAGGTATTTCATCAGTTCAGCAGCACAGTGCCACTTGGCGGAGTGAGGCATCGGACTGTAGGCAGCCATATTTGATAACTACCCCATACTTGTGTGTTATTGACTGATTCCAGAAATTTTTGGTAGCTGGGGAAGCCTGAATTGATGAGCGAGATACAGCATGTACTGTCCTGACATCAAGTTCTGAGTAGTCAACACCCAGTGCTGCCACTTACTAGTATTAGTCTTTGCAAAAAAAAATAATAAATGGCTCTAAAGATAAATTAAGAAAAAAGAAGCATCCTGCCTATAAGTAAGATGGGTTGGCATCATTTGGGCTGGACACGATCCACGCAAACTAAGACACTGCAGTATATAGTGTGACTTAAAGATTGGGGTATGATGAGGATAAAGAGATTTCTGCAGGCTCTAAGAAGTGATCTAAACTAAGAGATTCAAACAAGACTACGGGTTGAAATGAGCAGAGCCATGAAAAATGTCTGACGAGTGTTGAGAAGGACAAACAACTCACAAAGGCATTGATAACGTAGATGTAGTGAAATGGCGAATCACCTGCTGTAGGACACCAGTGGATATTAGCGGGAAGTGCATTTAAGATTTGAGGCACAGCATATACAGGGTCCGTGGTGGCAGGTTTTTAATAATGATTGCAGCTCTGATTTGCTGCTGTAGGAGTGGGCGTGTCTGATGAAGATGGGCGGCCATGGAGCAGCGAATAGGGGGATCAGGCTGATAAGCTATTTATGAGCAAAGTGCAAGTGGGTCGATTAGGGGTATAAATCTGAATCCAGAGAAAGGAAAAAGGGAGAAGGCAAAGTAAAGATTATCGGTAGTCCGGTTTGGTGAATCTCCAGGTTAAGACTACAGATTAGCGGAAGGGTCGAAGAGATTTTGGGATCATACGCGGGTGCACGAAGCTAGCGAGTACTGCCAGGGGTGGATGGGTGTGAGCTGAGAAGACCGGAGTTTAGATGCGTCTCGTGCTGATTGAACAACAGGGCATCACAGGATTGAAGTCAGCAACAACAAACCACCAAGACATGAAGATGAAGCAGAAACCTTTAAGAAGTATCTGGATAAGACGGGGGACAGTTTAGCTCTTAGATAATCAAACTAATGAGACTGAACGGTGTGTCAAATTTCTTATGTTCTTATTGGGTTTTCTCCAATGCACTGAGCCTAAAACCAGGAGTTTTTCCAGCCTACATTCATATGTTAGTGTTGATAATAATGCCAGTCCATTTTTTTTAGTTCATATGGTAATGCCAACACTGGCTGAGACAGTCAATTCTGGTACGTATCGGCCAGAGAGCTCTGTCCACCTGGTCTTATTTTACATATTGCTGTACATTTTCAGTTTTCCTGTGACCCATCCCTGGATAAGCGGGTTGGGTAGGTGGATGGATGACAGTGCAGATATAAATGGTTCACTGCTTTCATCGCCACCCGCCTCAGTTACTTGAGGGTCTTGGCGAGGTGAGCTCACAAGCATTAATGAAGTTACACAAGTGAAGTTTGATTAATGATTGGGCTCTCAGCTTTGTTTCCGTGAATAGGTGGTTCTGTTGCCTCCGCACCCCCCAAAGAGACCCTCCTCACTGTTCACATTTAGAGGGCCTTTGATTGTTGAAGTGAACCTGTGGACGTCGACTGCTGACATGACACAAGTGGGAGCTCGATTTACGGCTGGGCTGTCAGTTGTGCTTTGTGGTGCGGCCCGCCCTCTCACCCCCAGGCCCATCGGGTGATAGCTAAATTTAGCAGAGAAGCATTAGGAAGGCCAGCTGAAGGCGTCACATGGCCGGCGTGAAATCACACTTTACGGACGACTTCTTATTTTGTGACGCCGATTGGACGCTCTCATTTTAATGAGCCTGAAATCGGGACATCTCGTGTTTTATGCCACATTCCCAATAAGAAAAGCTTGACTCAGAGTTTCCAGATGCAACGAGTTTTTGTTTAACTTTTATTTTTTTTTTATATATATATTTCTTTTTTCAGTTTGCTTTTAAGTTGCGTATAACGCGTGTTCTGCCTACTGAGACACTCGGCCTTTGTCCAGCAAGCCGGAGAGTGGAGTGGGAGTGAAAGCAAACTGTGTGTGTGTGTGTGTGTGTGTGTGTGTGTGCGCGCCCTGTTTGAACTAGAAGAAAAGTTGAGCCGTTAGCTGGGGGGCCGCTTTGAAAAGAGCAGCTGGTCATAATAGGAGAGTGCGCCGTTACCACGGCAACGGGCTCTGTTTGAAGAAGAATGTGGCTGCCAGGGCAACTTTTTGCTGAGTTTGTGGGAGGAATTTGGTGTGATTGTCAGGCCTCGGTCCTGCCTGCTGAAGAGCGCCGCGGCTCAGCTCTGCGTTCTTCCTTGTCCTCACAGAGACGGCTCAACGCATGCCTACACCGTTGAGACCCCCTTTGTGACAAAAGGCCTCAATATTAAGCTAGGTGGGGACTTGTCAAGCTGTCCTCTGCACGCCTGTCACCTCTTTTAGGATGAGCACACCTGCAAGTTTTTAATGGAGTGGGATGGTTAGATGCCGTATGCCATCTCTAGGCTCACAAGAATGAAGTCATAATCCAACCTACAGCTTCTTGTGCAGCTTGGCATCTGACCAGGTAGAAGAAGCTCTCGTATCTCAGCTTGACCAGAGTTTGGAAACATTTTGTGAGTGGGGACCGACGTCAATGGCCTGCTCATCATATATCTGATCTGTTGTTCAGATGCCAGATCCTCAGGTCACAATGTCAGCGAGTGATGGATGGTGACCTCACCCCCATCAGTTCCCAGTTGCTAGGCTGCCCCCTGACTTGTTGTTTTGTTTTTTTTTTTGTTTTTTTTTTTTTCCTTTGGTAAGTTCTCAAATGCCTGCGGATGAATTTTAGGAATACTGTCAGAATAGCCTCCAGAGGTGGGTAGAGGTAATGGGTGCCTGGTCATTTGGTCACTGGTAGTCTTCCTAGTATTATGACGAGTATAGGCCGATTCTTACTTGGTTGCCCAGTATAAGCACTCATCTCATCGTTATATATAAAGATATATATATAATCCATCCTGCATGTCCTGAATCTGCCACAGGATATCTGCCTAGTGCGACATGCCTGGAATAGCTCCTGGGTAGCCATCTGGGAGTTATTCTTATGGCATGCTGAAAATCACCTCAGTTGGCTCCCCTTGATCTGGAGCAGCAGCGACTGTACTCTGAGGCTCTCCCAAATTATTGAGCTTCTCACCCTATCATGCAGAGTCAGTCCTGCCACCCTGCGAAGAAGCCTCATTTCTGCCGCCCGTTCTCACAATCTCATTCTTTCAGTTAGTACCCACAGAACATGACCATAGGTAAAGGACAGGGATATGTAGGTCACCACCATGAACTGGTACAGCACCCACAGAACCGATACCACACCTCCAATCCACTTGTGGATTGTGGATGACGGCCATGTGGACTTATGCACCAGCCAGGATCTTTCAGGAAACAGACCTAACATACAAAGTAAATGTAAAATATCAGGAGTGGTCTCCCGTAGACTTTCTCGTTTACTCAGATATACTGTAGGGATGGATATTTGAGGAGCAAGGCAATATTTTATTATTGTTGTTATCGTTTTTGTTATATATTTCACCTTATACAGTTTCTCGTATTAGGAATTTGTTAGTTTTCGCATACCCCTTGTGGTCAGAGCGCAGGGTCAGCCATTGTATAGGGTGGTCCAGATCCAATTATGCAATTTTCATTACGCTATAACTTATTACGTTTATTACATAGAAAATCACCCGAAAAATCCCATACCATCGAGAAGTGTGCGAACTGTTGACATGAAGAATTGTCTTCATGCCGAACTGGAATCGTCCCCGCATAAATCAAAGTCATCCAGACGATCTGGACCACCCTGTACAGCGCCTCTGGAGCAATTGAAGGTTAAGGGCCTTGCTCAGGGGCCCAGCAGAGTAGGATCTCTTTTGGCAGTGACGGGAACTCGAACCGGCAACCTTCTGAATACCAGTGCAGATCCTTACCCTCAGATGTTCTTTTATGTACATAAAAGAACCATCAACAACAAATCAAATTAATAACATATTGAGCAATTTTTATAAAAGTTGAATAAATCGAACTCTGCAGCTGCATGCATACAAAGTACTACTTCCGGTTAGCAAAAATAGCTGAAAAGTTGGCAGAAATCTGCATTTGTACCCAATACTTGTAAAATTTGGATGACCTAAGTGAAAGTGTAATAAAGTTATCGTGTTTACATACACAGACACACACACACACACACACACAATTCCAGAAATGGTATTTTCGGACTCAGGGAATTCTAAAACATCAAGATTCATCAAAATCTTGAGGTTGAATTTTTGGATGATTACAATACTTTCCCTATACTTCGTATGAGAAAATAAAAATTATGTTAAATGCAGGGATACAGCTCTGAGAAAAAGTATTGCTCACATCATGATATTTTGCGTTTAATATTTTGTGATGCTAAATTGACACTAGCGTGTGTGTGTGTGTGTGTGTGTGTGATATGTATTTGTTTGCAAGTTTGTTTGTCCTGCGATTGGCGGGCACCCTGTCCAGGGTTTGTTTCTGCCTTACAGCTTATTCTTGCTGAGATTGCCCCTGCTCAGAATGACGGAGGTTAGAAAAAGGGTGGGTGGGTGGATGGATGTCATGAGGAATATTCAGACAAAATATAATATTAAATAGGTTGGGGAACATATAGTCCATATATAAATTGCTACTGCTGTATTGCCTGAAATGGTAGTTGCCCCCTTTAGTTAGCTAACAGCAGTTAACCAAAGTTAATTCAACTCAGCCAGCCGTGTGGGATCTAAGCCTCGCCATATATTGATTCTCACCATGACAGTGACGGGTTTCTGAAAGAACACCTGGCCCCTAATTGAAGGGAATTCCAGAAAAACGACGAGGAGAGAAAAAGTTCCTGAAAGGGCTTCAGAGTTATTCTTAAGGTGCCGGTACTCCTGCTCACTGCAGTGACTTCCAATATCTGCAAACGGAAAACTTTTGGAACAGTGGAGAATCTTCCCAGGCAAGGTCAACATGACCCTAAGAGCACAGCAGCATTTAATTCAAGAAGTCACAGATGATCCCAGAAGAACATCCAAAGAACTTCAGATTTCCTGAGCCTCAAGTAAGTTCAGTGATCATGGCTCCACGATAGTCAAGAGACTGATGAAAACTAGGATTCATGGGTGACTGGCATGGCAGAAACCTTTGTGTATATCATCAGTGCTCATGTCTCATTTACAAAGAAACACCTGGGTCATGTTCCTTGGATAGATTACTCGAAAGTCTGACTCTTTGAACAGCCATTTCTGGGGTTCAGCAGTAAGATCATGAAACCTACAGTCGAACACGTGGGGGTGGTAGTGTGATTGTATTCCGATTTGTTTCCTCAGAAGATGGAAGACTTTCCATTGTTGAAGGAACCAGAAATTCTGCACTTTTATCAGAATATTATTAAAGGGGTGTGTTTGGTCATCTGTCCATTACCTGAAGCATCATTGACTCATACAGCAGAACATTAACCAAAACATAAAAGTAAGTTTACAACTGAACGGCTCTGAAGAAACAGAAGTCCTAACTGAAACTCAACAGAGGCAGGACCAGAAACGAGCAATTGACGCCCGCAGACCTACCAGTTTGTCTGAATTTAAGCAGGTCTACCAAGAAAAATGGGCTAAAATTCCCCAACAGCCATGTTGATATCAAGTTAATAGAAGTGTTTAGGTGTGAGTTTGGCTGGTAAAGGTGCTGCCAACACGTATTGAAGGTATAGGGGCAGTTACCTTTTAAATGGTTGATGATGGTATCCTATAACTTTATTCCTTGAATTCAGTAAGTAATTATTTACAAACTGTTATGTGTTCTCTCAGGTTCCATTTCTCTAATATCGGATGCTGTCTTAAGGTCTGAGGCCATGCATTGTGTAAGATATGCAAAAGCCGGATTTTAGGAAGGAGCAAACAGCATATGCAGTTAAGAACAATGAAAAGTGGATGATTAAACACAAAAGCTTATGTCATAATGACACTACCCTAGCTTTTCATTGACGCCGTCACAAAGTCTGACGAGTCCATTTCACCAGTTTGATACTGAATCAGTGTCCTTTATTTGTCCCCAAAGGGAAATTAAAACTTCACAGCAGCTCAAGAAAAGAAATGTACAGTCGCACATGGGCTTTAGTCGAGCACCGTCTGCGCTAATTGGAGGTTTGTCATACCACGAGAGGGGGCGTTGTCGCTCACTGTGTCATCTCTCGTTCCTTCCACAGCTTTGAGAAGGCGCCCTTCGAGGGCAACAGACTCTACTTCTTTCCATTGGAGTAACATAGACCCCGGTGCTCCCCGGAAAGAGGGTGTCTATTGTTGGATTGAGCTTGCCTGTAAGACAGAGCTCTCTCCTGAACAAGATGTGCGCCAAAGGGTGGCTAACCTTTGACCTATCAAAGCTGTTTTCTTTTCATTCAGTACACGCTGTTTTGATTGTGGCATTGCCCACAGTTTTTGTTTTCATTCTGTCAAAATTAAATATATTTATGTATACTGTATTTATAGTATCGAACAAACAACACCCAGTGACTGCACACATATGAACTTCTGGCTTGGATACTGGAGAGCTGCTGCTCACAATAACAGGCTTGAAGATGACAGTAATATGAGGAGACCTGTCTAAGATGGCCCACAAGTTTACATTTAAAGACATTGATGTTTGTGTGCAGCAGGTCCAGCTTACTGAGTCCACAAAACGTGCATGCTAATAGAAGCTTGTCCCGTCCAAAGATGGCTGGTTGGAGTCGCCAGTGTTCAAATTGTCTCCTCATTACGGGCAATGTTGATACACGTCAGCATAATTTTTAATAGACTTGAAAAAGATTACTGCTTCTCTAGCCCTCCCTTCTTTTGTATCTAAAATGTCCTTCATTTATATAGCAGTTTGCTTCATTCTTATAGCATTTGATGTAGGACTTTCAGTGCCCTTGCTAATAATTGTGAAGCAGCAGCTGTTAGAATTATTATATATATATATATGTATATGTATAAAAAATACTTTTTAAAAACCATGCTTATATTAAGTTTAAAAGTTTACTAATACATCATACATCACTTGTAAAAAAAAATAAAAACATGGGCACTTTTTGAATGTTGATTGATTAAAAGCACCTACGCTTTTATTTTACTATATATATATATATATATATATATATATATATATATACACACACACACACAGTATATATGTGTATATGTAATGTTTGTGTGTATATATGTATTTTTATATGTGTGTGTGTGTGTGTATGGAGGGGGCGAAGATCTGTGATACAGTTTGCATGTTTGGAATTGAATCAAGTATCTTACAATAGATTTTATTCCTAAGCTTTCGATTTCCACCATGAATCATCAGAGGAAAACCGATTAGACTTACAGGAACCCAAGGCAATATATAGCAAATAAGGAGGGCAGGATTGGTGGTGGGGGTCAGACGGTGTTGGCCATAAAGCCTTATTTATTATTTGCATGTTCTTCTTTTCAAGCCTTCATATGCTGGGTTCATGTTCAAATGTCTGCTAATGGTGTTTTCATTGGATAGCTACATTTCAGCCAGTTCTCTGTCACTTTGAGCATTAGCCTTGAATTTTACTTTCACTGAGTCCCTTTTAAGCATGTGTAAGTCAGAGATTGTGGGTCCTTTCTTCTGACTGCATGACATCCATTATAATATTTTATATATCTAGCCTTCCTTAGCGGTACATCAATGATTCTATGGTGTTCCTGTATACGTGTGGCATGTGTTTTTGAGGTTTGCCTCGCATGTTATTTTCCTCTGGTGATAATTCTTGGTAAAATCAAACGTAGGTAGGTAACTACCCATACAATCAGATTGTGATTCAGACTACAATTGCCATGGAAATAAATAAATAATATATATATATATATATATATATATATATATATATATATATATATATATATATATATATATATTACGCATATGGTTTTATTCAAATATGTTTTTTATAATCACTTCTGAGCAAGCATAATTGAGATGGAATGTTGAAAATGTGTTCTTCAAGACAAATTTTTGGTCTGTCAGATCTGAACTCTGTTAAATTGGGGTCCTTTAAATCGAGGATCTACTGTTGTATCTACTCTTATATACAGTATTATATAATATATAGCATTATAAACAAACTACACATTAAGCCCATTACAATAACAGGAGCTAGAACAGTAGTGCATAAACATTTGTATGAACAGTTTATATTAAATGGCAAGGGACCTTGTATGTGGCTGTAATATGTGTTATTGTATTGTGTGCCTTTAATTTTCTCTCTCAGTAAAACTGGTTTGTATTTCCATTAAATGCCTGTAATTTTGTCGGAAAGTAATACAGTGGAACCAAAGTAATTTCCCCCATAGGATTGTATGTAAATACAACTAATCCATTCCAGACCATATGAACTGTATGTAAATATATGTTTTTTAAGATTTTACGCACAAATATAGTTAATTATACCATTGAATGCACAGCGTAATAGTAAACTAAATGTAAAAACATTGAATAACACTAAGAAAACCTTGAACAACAGAGAAAACTAACACTAACAGTTCGCGCTATAGCCTTACGACCCGCTCGCTATAAACACCTTTTTAAGTTTTAGGCACAGGGAAAAAAATGAACATTTGAAAAATCTGTAATTTAATAAACAACCAAGAAAAGTAACATTGCAACAATGCACGCGTGCGCCTGTGTGTGTGTCTGTCTGTCTGTCTCGCTCTCTCTGTCACAGGCCTGCGCGTGTGTGTCTTATCTCTGTGGTGGGTGTGTGTGTGTGTGCGTGCATGTCTGTCTCTGTTGCGGGCCTGCCTGCGTGCGTGCCTGTCTGTCCTCCATGCGGGCCGGCCTGTGAGTGTGTGTCTCGCCCGCCTGCGTACGTGTCTGTCTCTTGCGCGGGCATGCGTGTTTGTGTGTGTGTGTGCGCCTGCGTGCGTGTCTGTCTCTCGGGCGGGCCTGCCTGTCTGTCTGTCTGTCTGTCTGTCTCTCGCGCACACGCACCTGTGTGTGTCTCCCTCCCTCTCTCTCTCTGCACACACAGGGAATGCACAGCAAGAGACTGAACATGTGCCGTGTGGCCCAGCATGCACTTCACCAGAAGACACGATATATATATATATATATATATATATATATATATATATATATATATATATATATATATATATATATATATATATATATCCTCACTCTTGTTAAGTTTCAACACAAACATGGGAATGGTGAGAATGTACAATGTGGCTGATTAATCAGTATCTTTTACGACCCGTCCTGGTTATTACCACCCATTCTATGGGTGCGTCTGGCACACGTGGAGACAGCCTGCTCTCCCATTATGTTTCTGTAGGTTGAGAGCATGCACTGATAGCGCGTTGCTGCAGCCGCCACACTACAGACCACCTGGATTGGGAGCCACCTCAGCACCACACTGGAATAATGTGAGTTTTTTTAGACAGCGGTGCCATTCCTTCTGCTGGTCTATCACGCGGGCAGTGTGGCTCTGTAGGTAAGGCACTGTAACTGATCGAGTGTCTACATTTTGATTCCTCTTAGTTTTCCAATATTCGTCATCAGTTATCTGCTTCCGGTAACGGTATGGAAACAGGCGTAAAGAGTAGAGCAGGTAGTCTGATTAGTGTTATCAGTTCCTGCCAACCTGGGTGAACCCGGAAAATGACATTAAACTGGCAGAAAGAAAACAAAGGGAGACATTTTGAAGAGTTTATCAAGGTGATGGAGAGGGGTGACGTGTCACCTGTTGGTTTAGCATGTGGCTGTACTCTACACAGACAGTGACGCTACTACTGCAGCATTGCTACAATATCATATAATGTCTCTATGCATTTCTCTTTTGCCCCTGGGTAGGAGTGTTTCCGAGTCCTCTTTTTTGTTCTTCAGATGTTCTGAGAACAAAACAAAAATTCTTGTAGTGGTAAACAACACTCGGTTGTAGAAGTGTAGAACTGTTTGGTTCCTTTCTTCCCTTTGGTAGTTTTATTTGGTATCTGTGCTTGATTTATGTGGCTCCTTGTGTAAATGGAAAGGTGCAGAACTGTTTAGGTTTTAGTGGATGTGGCTGGCCTGTTTTAAGCAGCATTCGGCCTGTACGTTTGTGTTTCTCAAATCATCTTAAGAGATTTCACAATGCAGAAAGAGTTAACAGTAATTGTCGGCAATTAGACAGCATGCACAGCCAGTGTCAGATTGGGGCCTAAGGGATTCGGCTGCGTCGCCTCGCTTTAGGCCCGCTCCCAGACTAATGCCTGACCGTGTAAACAGGAGTGGGCGTGAGGAGATAACCGAGGAGCCGTGGACCTACCCGCAGCACGTCCCTCCCTCCCCCCCGGTCTGCCACTGCGCACTGGTGTGCGTCCCTGTGGCTTTCAAATGCCTTCGCTTACCGCCCACACGAGTTTCACATTGCATGAAATTGTTTACAGTATACTTACTGACGTGGGTAGGGCCCAGCTCTTTGGGAAGAGACTTGGCAGCACCTCTTTTTAAATTACATTTGGAGTTTTGATTTCTGACACTCTGCTGAGGCATTAAAAGCTGCTGCTGCTGAAAGAAACACAGACATAAGCGGGTGTGTAAGTGGGCTTGCATGCCTCCTTTGGCTGGACCCCAGAACTAAACAGAAGTGCACTTTGGAGACTTTTCTTTCTAAAGGTTTGGAGTTAAGCATGAGATAAGGCCTGGATTGAGACTGTGTCTGATGTGTTGATTTGCAGTTTGTATTAAAGATGGTTGTCACATCGGGATACTACCTGAATTCAAAGGTAGGACTCCGAGATGAAGACGTGTCATCCTTGTGGCTCGACCTTAGCGTGCTTTTAATTGACACAATTACTGAGTGACAAGAAAATCGGCCTGCAACACGGCTATAGGATCCCAAACTGGCCATGATGACATGCTTATTGGGTCTTTATAGCACGTTTGTGATGAGGACGCAGAAGGTACGACTTCACCAAGAAAGCAAGTGATACCTCAGACAGCTAACTGTGTCGTGGACGGAAGTTCTACTGATTGAATGTATGACAGGATCACGGATAAATCGGCCAACAAGCAGGTAAAGTGTCAACAGACAAGCATGATGGAGATCGGACATTTGAGATGTGGACATAACCGCGATGATGTGACCAACAAAGTTAGTGGTGCATCAGACACTCCATGGGCTAAACTGACTCGGGCTTATTCGGCCTGTGAATCTGTTAGCACATGTTGTTACACCGTCATAGTTTTCTTATTTTCAGTTGGAGTTTAGTTAAGTGATTCACCATTGTCAGGCAAAACTGTAGAAGCATTTATTTAAAAAGCAGAACACAACGCAATTAGAAATAAAAACATTGCAGGTGGAATCATTTGTTAAGAAGACGTTTTCATTTTTGTGCATCTTCATTTAAGAGCTCAGTCGTTTGCAGTTGCAGCATTTAAGCCGCTCTTACCTTTTTCTTATGCAATCAGCAGTTTCAGGCCCAGCTTAATCTCCTGTGTGGGAGTAGAGAGTATTTACCTGTAGGGCTGGTTTGAGTGAGTGCATGAGGAGAGAATGTGTGAGCGGTTTGTAAAAAAAAAAAAACCAAGTCTGCTGTTTGAGAGGCGCTCTACATAGGGACAGGTAAGGCTGGCACAGAGGCAGTGTTGCTGGACAGTGGCATTGCCCTAAATGGTTTATTGGATGAGATAGATAGATAGATACATAGATACATACATACTTTATTAATCCCAAGGGGAAATTCACCTACTCCAGCAGCAGCATACTGATAAAAAACAATATTAAATATCAGAGTGATAACAATGCAGGTATAACAGACAATAACTTTGATAATGTTAACGTTTACTCCCCCGGGTGGAATTGAAGAGTCGCATAGTGTGGGGTCACCTCAGTCTGTCAGTGGAGCAGGACGGTGACAGCAGTCTGTCTGGAAGCTGCTCCTCTGTCTGGAGATGATCCTGTTCAGTGGATTAGTAGATGAGCTATGGCAGAATGTAATGTTCGGGTCCCAGGAGAGAACCACTTCTCAGGGCCTCAATATAAATACTAAGAGCGCAGGTCCATTAGTTTGTATATGGCATCCTGCTACCTCGTTTGATGGCTCTGGGAGTGAGTTGGCCTTTCTGGACACCACTAGTGGCAGTTCTAGGAAGACTGAGGTGGGGCTGCCTGACACGGTGCACATACGCCGTTTTCATTTGGGCCTGCTACAGGTATTACATAATCAGTGACGGCGTACTGCACGTTACACTTGACTTGAGCATTCCTAGTTTTCATACTCTTTAGTTTGCTCAGAGGTTGATGCGCTTGCTGCTTCCTAAGCAAGCTCTTCTTTTCTCCACCCTAGCGGCCCGCTTCTTCTTTTCTTTCGTCCGTATCTTTTTGCATTAAAACTGATTAACTCTTTCAGGGTTGATGTTGACTTTTGTCGAAATTCAGGGGGCTGAGGACGGTAATCGGGTGTTAACTGTGACAAAAATCTCCCTTACGTTTTAGTTTGACTCTCTTTACCAGAAGCAAAGTTCGGTAGTTTTGCTGATTTAACCTCGATTTCCTGTGCATGTGCATGAGTAGCGAAGAGCAATCAATCTCTAAAATGGCATCGGTATCTGGTGAGAGACTGAAGTGAATGTGGAAATTAAAATACTCCATGGACATTTTACATAGTATCGCTGAACCGGACTCTGACATGTCAGACTTAGAATTTGATGCAAGTGATCTGGAGATGGAGATCATAAACGAAGTGAGGTATCCGCATCGGCTGATTGTGGTGCTGAACACATTTGTGTAGCTGATATGAATACAGCAGCATTCGCCTGGGAGGACCACCACTTATGATGACAAGAGGTACAAAACATATTCCGTCCTGCTGTGACTGCTACTACCGCCCACCTGCTGTGCGAAGACAGCCAGCCCACCATGCATTCCTGCTGGCCATTGAGGCAGCCTTGCATAGCCACTGCTGCCAGAGATGCCGAACGTGCGCCAACAGCAGCCAGAGAATGTAGCAACAGATGTTACATGTTGATTTATGTGTGAAACCTTTGCTTTGTGTGCTTTTTAGAAAACGGGAGTTTTTTGGAAAAAATATTCGGCCCTCAAAGAGTTAAGTCAGTGTTTGTGTTGCAATTACTTTGTACGTTTTCTTAAATTTTTCACTTAAGCTGGCACTTAACTCTTCAATCTGCCTCAAGAATGATTTAAGATATGAAGAGGGAGGGGAAGTGACGACGAAGGTGGTAGGGATGAGAATGGTGCCCGTACGGTGCTGGCCGCTGCCGAGAGTTGATTCTACAGTAAAATAATAATAAAAAGAGGAATAACCTTGGAGGTCAGTCGTCACCCTGAAAGTGGATAGTAGACGTCGCGTAGTATATGTGTACCAAATTTCAGGTCAATAAGTCAAATGGTTTGCCAGCTACAGGTGATTTAAAATCCTGGACAGACTGATAGCCACGGTATATAGATACATACATGTATATATATATGTACTGTATATGTGTGTATATATATCTATATGTGTGTGTATATATATATATATATATATATATATATATATATATATATATATATATATAAATAAATATCTGCTGACTGAATATTTCACATAATCGTTAGAATCCTTTCCATTCATCTGTATAAAAAGTGTTGGACAAAACAGAAATGTCCGATTTCCATCACTGTGTTTTACACGTGGAACTTTCTGACTGGTGGCGCTCATTTGACTTCTAGAATTAGGGAACGTTAGTTTTAAAAGTGACTTAGTTACGTTACTCGTCACTTACCAAAACAATAATCAAATGTGATACTTATTATAAAATGTATTGAGTTACAAACAGTGCAGTTCTTTTGTGTTACTTTTACATTTTTGGGTCTGAATACCTGCACATTACTCTGGCCAGCATAGTCCAAGAACCTTCATGAAACTGACCAGAAACACAGCCAAGGTTTGCTCTTTTCTTGAGTTTTATAAATGTTTTAGCAAACCTAGGTTGGGGCCTGAGATGGACACACACTCCACCGAGAGCTGTCAGAGGGGCAGGATACGTAGAGAAGCCAGCTATTAAAAGCAGCGCCTTGAGCAGTATGGTGGGGGAACACTGACACACCGCATTAGGGAGCCCGGTTATTGCTACTGCCCGGCTGATAAAGCACATCGGCTTCTTGTCATACACCCAAGTTTCTGCTGTGATGCCCACTAACTCCCTGCGATCCTAAACTATGAAGATCAGATTTACCCCGCGGGACAGGCAGGATTAACTTGTATACTTTTAACTTTTGTTCCGTATGTTTTGACTTGACACGTCTGCACTGGTTGCAAGAGCTGCACGGCAATAAATGGCGCCTTACACGCTTGTGTGTGCTGGTCTTTCCAATGTGGTGTATTTGGAGCAGAGGCTGGTAAGCGGGTGTGAGAATTGAAAAACGGAGTAAGAGGGGGTATAGTGAGGGGCGTGCTGAAGGCTAAATTCAGTGGACAGCTAGTTAGTGCTAGACCAGGGGTGCACAGTGTCGGTCCTGGAGTGCCGCAGTGGCTGCAGGTTTTTATTCTAACCCAATTTCTTAATTAGAAACCAGACCTTATTTGATTTTATGGCTCATTTCTCCACAATGTTAGGTTCTTATATCGTAGATTTTTTTCCTTTCCAAGGATATCATCAAAGTGATTTGAAGCCTAAAACGGAAAATTTTTAGTCTGTCACGTTTTTCTATTAATTGTTTTATTAAATCAAACAGTGCAAGAATTGAAACAAATGAGATGGTGAACTGCTGACTTCTTTGTCGTTCACATCTTCTTGCTAATAAGGAGCCATTAAGACAGTGATTGCAGCGGTTTTAAATTGAAATAAGCAATTCAGGGTGGTGAACCTTAGCAAGTGAGACCACTAAAGTGAACCATCACAATGTCACTTGAGCAGTAAGTGCTTCATCAGCAGTAATTGCGTTCTCATTAATAACCAGGGTTGGAACAGAAACCTGCAGCCACTGTGGCTCTTCAGGGCCGACATGGCCCATCCCTGTGCTAGACTATCACATGTACAGTTGTGCTCGAAAGTTTGTGAACCCTTTAGAATTTTCGATATTTCTCCATAAATATGACCTAAAACATCATCAGATTTTCACTCAAGTCCTAAAAGTAGATAAAGAGAAACCAGTTAAACAAATGAGACAAAAATATTGTACTTGGTCATTTACTTATTAAGGAAACTGATCAAATATTACATATTTGTGAGTGGTAAAAATATGTGAACCTTTGCTTTCAGTATCTGGTGTGACCCCCCAATAACTGCAACTAAACGTTTCCGGTAACTTTTGCTCATTCCTGCACACCGGCTTTGAGGAATTTTCTCCCATTCCTCCGTACAGAACAGCTTCAACTCTGGGATGTTGGTGGGTTTCCTCACATGAACTGCTCGCTTCAGGTCCTTCCACAACATTTCGATTGGATTAAGGTCAGGACTTTGACTTGGCCATTCCAGAACATTCACTTTATTCTTCTTTAACCATTCTTTGGTAGAACGACTTGTGTGCTTAGGGTCGTTGTCTTGCTGCATGACCCACCTTCTCTTGAGATTCAGTTCATGGACAGATGTCCTGACATTTTCCTTTAGAATTCTCTGATATAATTCAGAATTCATTGTTCCATCAATGAAGACAAGCCGTCCTGGCCCAGATGCAGTAAAACAGGCCCAGACCATGATACTCCCACCACCATGTTTCACAGATGGATAAGGTTCTTATGCTGGAATGCAGTGTTTTCCTTTCTCCAAACATAACGCTTTTCATTTAAACCAAAAAGTTCTATTTTGGTCTCATCCGTCCACAAAACATTCTTCCAATAGCCTTCTGGTTTGTCCACGTGATCTTTAGCAAACTGCAGACGAGCAGCAATGTTTTTTTGGAGAGCAGTGGCTTTCTCCTTGCAACCCTGCCATGCACACCATTGTTGTTCAGTGTTCTCCTGATGGTGGACTCATGAACATGAATATCAGCCAATGTGAGAGAGGCCTTCAGTTCCTTAGAAGTTACCCTGGGGTCCTTTGTGACCTCGCCGACTATTACATGTGTGCCTTGCTCTTGGAGTGATCTTTGTTGGTCGACCACTCCTGGGGAGGGTAACAATAGTCTTGAATTTCCTCCATTTGTACACAATCTGTCTGACTGTGGATTGGTGGAGTCCAAACTCTTTAGAGATGGTTTGGTAACCTTTTCCAGCCTGATGAGCATCAACAACTCTTTTGTGAGGTCCTCAGAAATCTCCTTTGTTCGTGCCATGATACACTTCCATCAACATGTGTTGTGAAGAGCAGACTTTGATAGATCCTGTTCTTTAAATAACACAGGGTGCCCACTCACACCTGATTGGCATCCCATTGACTCGAATTTCACCTTCAAACTAACTGTTCATCCGTGAGGTTCACATACTTTTGCCACTCACAAATATGTAATATTGATCATTTTCCTCAATAAATAAATGACCAAGTATAATATTTGTGTCTCATTTGTTTAACTGGTTTCTCTTTATCTACTTTTAGGACTTGAGTGAAAATCTGATGATGTTTTAGGTCACATTTATGCAGAAATAGAGAAAATTCTAAAGGCTTTAGAAAGTTTCAAGCACAACAGTAGCTGTTATGGCAAATGTTGAATCCGAATCTGCAACTGAGGTGCACAGAGTTGTCTGTAATAAGTTTAACGTGCTGTGGTGAGGGTGAATCCCTTCTTGAAATGCTATTTTAAAGAAGTTTGATGAGTTGTCTACAGGTAGTGTGAAGGATGGACCTAAAGAATCCCAGAAAATATCAGAAGTGGAAGATAGACTGCAGACTGGAGCCATTGATGTTCAGCATGATATGTCAGTTGAACATTTCAAACCCTCATCAAGAGTTATCCTATCCCCCATCAAAAGCAAAAAAAAACCCAAAAACTTACAAGGCCTACATTTTTAAGAATACTTTGATTACGCGACTCAACTCGCTTGATTCAATTGTTAAATGAAAACCGTGATATGCTGAACAATCTGTGAACTCATTTAGAAGAATTTATCATTAACAATGGCAGTCATTTGAAAAACGTTATTTTAAAAACCGCAGTGAATTAACGGCATCGATGGATTGTTAACTCCTTGTCTGGTTCTGTGACTCAAGGAAGTTAAGTGACTCTTCATACTGTTCTTTCAGAAATCACATTCTCACGCCACACTCACTACAAAGATGAATTTCTTTCTCTACGCTTTACTAAAACTTCACTAAGTGTTGACACCGGCGCTAATATACCTCAAGATACGGTTTCCTGATTTGAATAATAATTACTGTTTTATTAACAGTATCTTTGCTGTCTGCTTTTTCGCCTTTAGTCAATGTTCGTTGAAGAGATATACTTGGATGAAAACCAAACTGCTTACTTTTAATGATGTTCCCATTGTTCTTGGTCTGTATATGACCCCTGCTGTCATTATGGTAATAATCCAACCCTTGAGTCCCAGCATGGTATTTATTTGGGTTAAAATGTTTAAGAACCCCTAGAGTAGAGAGTTATCCCACCCAATGAATAAGCATCAGCAATGGCTAATCATAGTGCGACCGATGAAAGTAAAGTGGTCTCGTTAAACACTGAAGCTGTTGGACAGAAGGGTATTTCAAATTGTCATTATATTCACAAATGTTGTGGTTTATCCATTCATTACCAAAACTGGTTGATACATTCAGAACACCCGTTCATAGTCATGTTTTTTCATTCGCCATAACTCTTAGCTGTTCTTGTATTCTGGTGCCTCTAAAGTTGCAGATCTCCTACACACAACATCTTGAATGCAGTTTATGTGTTTGTTTCAGTGGGTAGCTTGTTAAATGCCAGCAGTCTAGATGCTCTTATAGCTAGAGAAGCCAAGGTTTGCATCTCCATCGACTTCACCGCAAGGTTTCCTTGGATTGTTTTTTTGTTTCTTCAACAAGTCCTTCTCAGAAAGTATATTTTATTGAATTCTCTCTCTGTCGAGCCTGAGCATGATGGCACATTGTAAATGAGTTTGCTGTTTCTCAGGGGGCATTCTTAAGTTTGTCCCACACGAGTGAACACGGATGCGTGCGTCCAATGAACTTGTCACCCAACCTTGTGCGTGATGTTGAATCAGAACTCTATGAAAATGTGTCATTTGGCGCTTGATGTTTTTCACTACACCCAGTATAGGCTTCTGACTAAGAATTGGACAAGGTAGCTACCAAAGTTGGATAAAAATTCATAATACCTGCATGGACAGTTTACTTCATAAATAGTGTCCTCAATGCCCAGGCACACTTAACGCAGTTTAGTCTTCATTAGAACAATGTTTTCAAACTGCTGGTCTTGCCAGTCCGAGAAAATCAGTGAAAAATTTGAGTTATACTCTGGTTGGAGGTGTGAAACTCCATGAAGGTCCCAGCTCTGATTGAATCATAAAATCTGGGTGCGGGACCTTTTGAAAAGGAGCTTTAAAAATGCTATGGGGATCTCCATCACCCATCGGTTTGTAAGTACGCCTCATACCCACAATTGGATTATAGGTTTCTGCCTGGATGTACACATGTGCTGCCTGTGCCATCCTATCTGCCTGAGTTCGAACTGATTGGATACGTCTTCATCAGGAGGGACCCTCCCAATCATCTCAAACTCCACACCGCATCACGATCGTGGGATGGCAGAGCTGTACATCGCGTTCAGAAGGCTGCTCATTCACATGTTTATCATCCACCGCTAAATTGGACTGTTTTGGACATTGGTGTTTGTGTTTGTTGTTTAGTGTTGATTGCTAGAGTTTATTAATTTATTATTGCAATCTGTAATGAACTGAGATTGAGATTAATGAGTCACACTAGGGATAGCAGGAAGAAGAGAGCTGGCGTGGCAAACCACCAGACGTGAGTTGCAGTACTAGTTGTAAGTTGGATAGTTGTAAAGCTTATAGGTCATAAGTCGACAACTGCCTGTAAACAACCATCTCCAGTTCATCTTGGCAAAGATGGACCTTCTTGTTATTCCAGCTCGTCCATGTATTATCTATTCAGCGCCTCATCTCTGTTCAGCTTACACGCCCAGTCAGTACGTAGCCTTGTGATCAGGGACCAGCTGTCAGTCTTACAGGGACCGTGTCGCAGCAGTCTCTCTGTGTTGCAGATTCACTCAATACGTTATCTGCAAGATCAGACCGTATCTGACGGTGTATGCAGCACAGCTCATGGACCAAGCTCTGCTCTTACCACGTCTCAACTAATGCAACTGTCTGCTGGCAGGGTCACCTGGCGTGTGCCACCACTCTGCTGGCGATGATTCAAATTGTAGCAGCACGCCTGCTTTTCAGCCAGCTGAGGTGGGCACTTGTCATTTCTCCGATCTCTACATTGGCTCCTTGTAGCAGCACACGTTAACTTCAAGTCCTTGATGCTTGGCTTTTGACTAGTCAGTGTATCAGTGCATGCACTCTCACACACACACACACACACACACACACACACACACACACACACACACACACACACATATATATATATATATATATATATATATATATATATATATATATATATATATATATATATATGATAAAGTGAGGGACGTTCAAAAAGTTTTTGCACTTTTATATTTTTGTTGGAAACGGTGAAGGCAGAAAGATGGGCATTAAAAAGTTGGCATGACGCTGGGAGAACTGCATCGCAAAGGAAGGTGACTATGTAGAAAGTGGTTTGTTTTTGAAATTCTTAAATAGAGTTAAAAAAAAAAAAGTTTGGAAACTTTTTGAATATTCCTCATTTATATATCATATATATCTATCTATATTGCTATTGTGGAACGTGGCCCGGACACAGACAGGCAGACCTCGTATTCAGCACCACCCCACGCTTATTTACAAGTTTACTATTTACAACTGTGCACACAACCCACCAACTCCCCCAAAGTTCAGGCCTCTCTATCCAATTCCTCATCTTTGCCTCTGACCGCCTTCACTCCTCTCCTCACAAGCTCTGTCCTCTACTCTCCCGACTCCAGCCATCGAATGGAGGGAGGCGGCCCATTTTATTCCCACCCGGACGTGCTCCAGGTGCCTCCCGATTATCTTCCACCAGCACTCCCCAGTGTGGCAGAAGGATCAGCTGCGCACCTGGAAGCACTACGGGTGTCCCTGGCCCTCGGGTGTGGCGGAAGTTCTGAGGGCCAGGGCTCCTCAGGCATTGGTGACCACGGGTCCCTATAGGGTTGAGCTTCCAAGCTCCGTTCCTGTGGTCCCCAAAGCCACCAGGGCGGTCGCCCCCACACGGTCTGGGGGAGGCATAAGCTTTCCTCCGGTTCTCCGGGGCGTCCCAGCTGGGTACCACCCCTAGCCTCCTGTGACCCTATTTATTTCTTTATATATCTATCTATATTTATATTTCTATATCTATCTATTTCTATATATATGTATTTATATATCTATATTTTTATCTCTATATCTGTATATCCTGCTTTGGGCTGACACCCTGCCCGAGGATTGTTTCCTGCCTTGCGCCCTGTGTTAGCTGGGATTGGCTCCAGCAGACCCCGTGACCCTGTAGTTAGGATATAGCAGGTTGGATAATGGATGGATGGATATCTGCACATCTCATTTATGTACGTGGAGACACTTGTGAGGTCTTATGCTCCTTCTCGCCCCCTCTGGTCTACTAATGAACAGCAGCTGGCACTGTGGTATCAAATCTAAATCCTAGACTCCTTTCTTTTCATGTGCAGCTCCTAGTTGTTGTGAATGAGCTTCCCACCTCCATTCGAACCTCTGAGTCCCTCACTGCTTAACAAGCATTTGACAACTCGCTTGTTCAGTGAATTTCTGTCAAATGGTTAATGCCTTTTGTTAGGTTTTTCTAACTAAGGAAGTTTAAACTGCATGCATTTTGCTCAATATTGTCAACTTGTCCTGTCACACTTGTTCCCTAACAGCCCCAGAGTGACGTTTATTCGATTATGCTGACCTCTTCTGTAAGTCACATTGGTTAAAAGTAATAAAGATAAACTTGAGCTTGATCCCATCTTAAATCAATGCATGCGCATCCATGGTACAGACTGATACGTACTGTAAAATGTTTAGTGATGTATGCGTCAGTGAAAATGGTGCTCAGACTGGCGACAAAGATTTGGTAACGACAAGCCCAAGAGTTTCCAGAGACCCTCCTAAGTACCTCGGAGTTCAGACCCCTTGATGACATTCAATAGGCAGGCAGGCAGGTGTGTGTGTGTGTGTGTGTGTGTGTGTGTGTGTGTGTGTGTGTGTGTGTGTGTGTGTGTGTGTGTGTGTGTGTGTGTGTGTGTGTGTGTGTGCGCGCGCACCTTTCCTAATCAGGTCCAGTCAAATGAACCGATCACAGGTGGACTCCAAGGATCTCAATACAGTGGGATGCACCTGAGCCAAAACAGATTGTCTGAATACTTGTGTCAAAGTGAGATTTTCTTTTTTTACTTTGAATACATTTGCAGAGACGTGTAAAATCCTATTTTCACTATTTTATAGTGTCCCTTGATGAGGGAAATAATGGACCTGAAAGGTAGAAAATGCAGTCAAGAACTCTCCTGGTGCGGTAGTCGGTGCCACACGTTCAGATAAGGCCTGCGTAAAGAAGGCTAAACCTCGGCCTTCCGTTGGCCTCAGACATCTCTCCGAGGTATGTGTGCATGTTGCACGCTCAGTCGTCTACACAAATCACTCTGGTAAAAGTCGAGTGAGGCTGACGTGCGGTAAAAACGGGCCTTGTGGTGCTCCGTGCCCCTCCTGTCTGGGCCCTGCTGCCACACAGTCACTTGTTACAACACGATAATTGGTGCAATTTACTTCAAAACGGGTTTGGCTGGCTGGCATTACTATCTGTTCTCTCATTTTTAATGACTTTCATTTCCTTCTGCTGGTTAACTCTTCATTGCTTGTTCAGCTTTTCACAGATCACGACGCACAGGGTTGGACTTGCCTTGATGTCCTTGTCATCTGGTAGCATGCCACTGTTGTCAGGTCCTTGGCAGGTCTTTTTTTTTTTCCTTTAGACCCACTGGCTCTCTGTGTTTTCACATATGAATACCTGAGTAAACTCCATCGGGTCATTGTACGGTCATGACTGTCACACGTGAAATTCTCATTTGCATGTGCTCTGAACACTGGCTAAAGACGAAGCCTCTTTTAACTCTACACGCTGACGTGAGGAAGACTTTAGTTGCTAATGACAGCATTTGATCAAATAGGTTTACGGCGGCAGTTTTGTCAAATGTACAGCAGGCATTCAGTTTGTCCACTTCTTGTGTCCGCTATTTCATGCTGTCAGTACTCGTTTCTCCCATTGTCTATTTTATTTATCGAGCTCTGTTTTAATCCCACTCTCCATAGTGCAGTCGGGCTGGCAGCTCTCCCAGATAAACTCTGGGAAGTGCCTGGCTCTCAGAGTCACTACTTTTGGCACAGGCCCCTGAATGACGCTATTGTAGCCGGCGCGCCTACCACACGGCCCCTTTTGATGCTCACCTGCAGGTGCCTCCGAGACTTGGAGATCAGAGTCCCCCGGCAGCTCAGTCACTGGTGTTCCAGATGACCTCACACCCCACCCGGACGCAGGGTGACGGGCCGTTTACGCTTCCATCACTTTCCACTGCAGCCGGAACGCAGGCTGTGTGAGTCTCCATTCCATTTCCTGACGTGTCGTCATTTTGGAATTTTAAAAAGTAACAGCGGCTGCCCCAGCGTTCACTTGCTTTGCCGGCTGCTGCCCCGTATTCCCTTCCTCACAGGGCACCTTTTCAGTTGCTTGGCTTCAACACTCTGCCCAAATCTCAGCTTGGCTCTTTATAGCTGGCCACAGTTCAGTCTCATCCCATCGCTTATGTTAGGAAATTGCAGAAGTCAAAATGGAGGTCAGCATCCAGAATGCCTCCCCTTATACCGATGCTGACTTCAGTACCAATACCAGCTTTCACACCTCAGTACCTGAACCAACTGATACCAAAGCTAATAATGGATAACACATCTCCCCAGCCCTCACCATCACTCCTCCTCACTTCACAGATCAACAAGTGTTAGGTAAATTTATGCCAGATAAAATCCTTATTAATAATTTGATGCTATCCATATGTGTGGTGTTCATGTCAATACCTCGACTCAATACAAGTTAGAACCATGCAATTTGGCATCCGTCCTTCTGACACCTATTGGCAAACTGAGTAATGACGGCTGGGTATTAACAGTGGTCATTGTTTTAATTTTAGCCAATCTCAGATCTAAAATGAGTGACGATCGCAACGCAGCCAGAAGAGCAACGGCCGCAGAAAGGATGCGTAGGAAACAAAGCCACATGACTGACGAGGAACCTAAACTTGCTAATGCGACTAGACGTACACAACGTGCACAACAAATGGATGAGCACCATGCGGCTACAAATGCTGCTAACCCTGAAAGAAATCGTGCAAATCGGACACAAAGGACAGATGAAGAACGTGGGTTATAGAATGCCGCAAATGCAGCACGGGTTGAAAGAAATCGAGCAGCCCGTGCCTTGCGGCGTGAAAATGCTCAGTGGCACGGCATTGCCATTTGCAGTCACACAGATATTATTGAGGACGAATTGTGGTTGATGTTAATCAACCACGCACCATTCGGGGACTGGCAGGACATGATCTGCCGTGCCAACATAATTATTACTCCGTCTCTGATTAGAGTCGTAAAATACGGTTTGTTTTGAAATTTTGTTTGCCGGAAAAAATCAAATGAGGTGCGCCGAAGAGCTGAGTTCACGTCTCGCAGCCCCATTTAAATAGGACGCTCTTCATTACATCGGCCCAAAAGGTCTATTTTTTAAGCACAAATCAGTGTCATGATATCGAAATCATTTCAAGGACTTAAAAAACCAAATAATTCTTTGCAGAGAAAGTATGAATTTCACAAATGTAGAATTTGTAGCCCGATTCGATCGGGGGTCCCAGTCGCTAGTATGTATATAACTTGGAACATGATAAGCGGGGGCTTGGAGTGCCAATCGCACCAATAAATAAGTGAATGCAAGATGCTTGTAAACTACGGAAATTGGATTAAACCTGGTTTCGTACATACCATCTTAAAAATTGGGTTTCTCTGTACATTTTCAGTACCGGTATACCACGCCACACTACTCTGCACATCCATCTCTATCGAAGGCGCCATTTGATGCCCACTCAGCTCTAACAAAAATAAACTGAAAAGCACTGTATAATTCTGAAAATGTTGACGCGTTCAGTTTGCCAGCCAAGAGTGTGATGCCATTTTTAGTTGCTTTCCACCTTACCTTGACTCAACCAGAAGGTCTTACCCTAAAAACATTGCTCACCTAAGGGTTGATGGTGCTTTGGACCAGGGGTCGCCAACTCCAGTCCTGGAGCACCACCGTGGCTGCAGGTTTTCATTCTAACCCTTTTTTAATGAGTGCCCGGTTTGTGCTGCTAATGAACTTCTTGATTTGCTTTTTTAAGATTTGTTCCCCTTAATTTCTTCATTTCTTTCCTTAAACGGCACCCAAACAGAAGTGAAATGTGAAGTGAGGGAGACAACAGAAGACCAACTAAGTCAGGGCCTCCAACTCCAACCAGCTGTTTAATGAGGTGCCGACTCTTGTCGTTAATTAAACCCACTCTTTAATTTCAAGGCTTGTTGCTGCTCTCGTGGTGCATTAGCAGACATTTCTGAAATTGTGGATTTTCTCTTTTCTAAGCGCACACTGGTAAAATGTTGTAGGGGCTTGAGCAGATCGACATTCCTGAGACCTTCATCTTTCTTTATTTTCAGATATTGTATGATGGACACTAGTTGTTTTGGCTCATTTTGTATCTCATTGTTTGGCTGCTAATTAAAGAAAACGAAAGAATGAAAGGGTCTGAGTCTTCAAGAGCAAGTCAATGAAAATTAGTGGAAAAGAAGTCAATTAGCAGTAAAACCAGGTCACTCATTAGGAAAACTACTCATTAGGCGACACCCACAGGACCCAGCAGGGCTGCCCAATGACATTGCAGTTCCCAGAATGCCCTGCAGGTGTGCATATAAGAGTGCTAGTGTGTCAGGGGAACATACTTTCTTGGAATGCTGTCTTCCTCCTTTCTTCCATTATGTTGACTTCCCAGCCAGGTAAGTGCTTTCCATCTAGCCCTAAAGAGATGCCAGCGTACCTGCTTCTGTCTTTATGCTGGCTTGTCTTGCCAGCCTCCTGACTAAACTAGGGGGGTGCCGTGTCTCTTTTTTGGCTGCTTGCTACCTTGGCCTCCTGGCCAGGAAAGAAACGAGGGATCATTCTGGCAAGGGCTCCAGTCAATGCCTGCCATCCTCCACATGATATATTTTTACTTCCTACATGTAATACTTTATATTTATTTAGACTAAATTAAAATTGCCAATAATTCTACCCAATCCTGTGTGCTATCCCACTAATTGTATATTATCTGTCATTCTACCTACTTTTTTATTTTTTTATAATCTGAAAACCAGCTTGTTTTTTATATTTCTACTAGGGGGCTGTCTGTGACATCCCATCCATACCCATCACATGACAAACCCCCCCACCACCACCATTGCTTGCTTTGCTTGCTATCGGTCCACTGGTATATTCCAACACAGTCAAAACTCTGACCCTAAGATTTATTTATAGTTATTGCAAATGCTAAAACTATTGGAAATTGTCATTTATGCAAGATGAATGGTACTCTACTTGCTGAATCATCGCCAGTATCTAACTTAATCCGCAGAAGGAATGCAACTTCTGCGTGATCATGAGTCAGGATTTTTCCAGCAATTAAATGTTTATGCAGTTTAACAATTTACAAGCGCCTGTCATTACATAGGCTCTATTTGTCGACTGCTAATACACCACTCGGCTACCACTGTTAGCGGAGTGCATGTATATACGGTTTGACGTATGCATGTTAAGTTGGTTGTATTGACATGAGAGTATCGTTGTTGTCTCTTAATGAAAACAAAAAAATATCATATATAGATGTATGGTTTGAAGAAAAATGAGCATTGCATTAAAATGGCACGTGAAAATGTATATAAATACATATACATATATACATATACATACAGTATATATATATATATATATATATATATATATATATATATATATAAATCCACATAAATAACATATAGGTATAAAAAGATATAACAGACAATAACTTTGTATAATGTTAACGTTTACTCCTCCCCCCCAACTCCAGGTGGATACCCTATTAACCTCATGGGTCAAATTTTTTCATTGCCTCCTCATAAAATTCCAGCACATTAGTAAAACACGACCTCCCTCATCTGAACCCATTCACTAAAACTCCTGTCATTGCCATGTGTTGCTCAATCTGTTCCTTAATAATTCTTTCCATTAATTTACCCATGATGCACATTAAACTTACCGCCATGTCGTTACTTGGATCTGCCTGATCATCCTTTTTATATAACAGAATAATATTTGCTGTTTTCCCGTCCTTAGGAATTGCCCCAGTGCACAGTGACATTCTACAAATATGGCCAAGGGTTTCTTAGTACCCATTAACCTCTTTCAGCACTTTTTGATAAAGTCTGGCTGGTCCTGGTGGTTTGTCACGTTTGAGCCTATTTAATCTGTGCAGCACGTCTCTGTCCCTGTATAATTTTCAAATCACAGAATACGTCCTTAGTAGTCCCTGCTACCTTTAAAGCTGGATTTGCTTTTTACCTTAAGCCTTCATACAGGTATACATACCCAGACACCATCAGGCACTTTGGCTAGTTGATGTACACGACAGACAGACAGACAGACAGACAGATACTGTACATAGGAAAAGCATGTGGTGTCTGTCCCATTCACTGCTGCGTTTCATTTCCATCTCTCTTTGCATGTTGGTCAGATACTCTGTACACTATACAATAGCACTGCTGCACATGGAGTTTAGGCTACACAGATATGGAGAGAGTTTGCATGCTTCACCTAGGCGCTGTTGTATTATATTTAAATTTATAAAAAGTATTTAGTGTGCATTACAGTAAGTGTCCTTATCTGGATTGACGAGTCTGTAGCGCTGACCTCTGTGTTTTTCTGTCACTCCTATTATACTGCTGGCCATTAAAATTACAGCACTGGGAAATACACATCCTATTGGTCCAAAACATGCATGGTAAAGTGTGGAGATGATCCCAAGCATAGCACATATACAGATGTGTTCAAGTGGACTTTCCTACAGTGGGTATAAAGGCACCACCCAAGGAACGCTCACTGAGCGATTGACGACAGTTTGGGTGTTCTTAGGGTCCAAAGTAAATAAATCAGGTTAAATCGGTAAATAACATTCGATCTGGCTCTTATATACAAAGTACAGTGACGGCAGCTTCCACCTGCAGCTATTGATTCTCCAGGCTAGTGTTTAGATCTGGATGGTGCATATAAGATGCCTCACTTGCAGTTCACACTTGTTTGATCTTGATGCTGAACGCAGAAAGGGTTAGAACCAGCCATGACCCATTGAGGCAGCCTGCTGTGGGTCGGTAAAATACACTGCACCAAGGCAAGTGCAAATAAATAAGATATCTCTCTATTATAAAAAGAAATCCTGGAATGCAAAAGCAAGGCGACGATACATGATTTCCTCGGAAGTTCTCGAAAGAAATTTAAAAGACCCGCGAGACAAAACAGACTTGCCAGGGCCGTCTCGCAGTGACGTGGAACATGAGATTCTTGCAAGACACGCCCTACTTACAACAGAAATCATATAAGAGCACATCCATCAAAAAACAATCAGTCGTGTAAAAGCACGTAGTGCACACACATACCGTGCTCTCAACACATATAAAGCATATCAGGACAATACGGAAAATAGTCACCCAAAGGCACTGGAGAGAAAAAAAGGCAGATAAGAGATTATGAAACCAGTAAAATTAGAAAGTATTGCAGCGTCCCAGCCAGGGTGTGGCCTTTTTGGTTTTAAGTGACTGTTTGTTCTGATTGACGGAGGGCGGAATACAGCAAGGAAGACTTATAGCGGGGTATTGATTGATGTGGTAACGGGGGAGACGCGGGGTATGAGGGGTTGGAGAGGGTGCTAGAAAGTTATGTTTGGAGTTACGAAGTCAGCGATTGTTCAAGTAAAACTTTGTGACACTTTATCATGTCAGTCGTTTTAGTATGAAAGAAAAGATAGAAAAGATCGCATTAGCGCAAAACAAAATCATCAGAATCAGGTGTAATTGAAAAAAGAGCAGGACAAATCGAGGTCAGAAATAGGCAAAGAGCAGAGTCTTTTCGCATTCGCACCATTCTTATGCGGAATTATGTGGATTTACACAATAATAGACCATACGCTATGAGAATCTGTGGTCCCACAACACTTAAAGCAACGACAACTTGTATTTCAAAGAATACACAATTCGGTCATGTGTATATTTATGATCTCGGAGAAGCGATGCAAATTTTAACAGGCAAAAAGAAAGGTAATATATATATATATATATATTCCGCGAATAACCTTACACACCAAAGGAAAACGTGATATGCCATTCGTATTAAAATGTTTACTGTGAGAATAGCTTTTGCTATGAGAACCAATAAATTACAGGGGGGCAAACATTAGAAAAAGTCAAATTATTTATTAGAGAAACAGAAACAATATTCATTCACAAGCAGTTATACGTTGCATTGTCACAATGTGTCTCCAAAAAATATTATTTTTAATGAAGCTTTAAAGTAAAAGTGCAAATAATGAAATTGAAACAATTCCAAAGAAGTAAAAAAATTTAATTTTTTTTTAAAAACACAGGGGTTGGCGAGTGAAGCGAGCAGGGGGCCAAGCCCCCTAGTTTCTATTTAAAAAAAAAAAAAATATATATATATATATATTAAACTCTTTGTCCGATTTTTAACCAGTTCACTCCACCTGAAGCTCCTGGGAGCTGCAGCTCATCCCGGTAGCAGCACTGGACAGAAGACCAAAATCAGTCCTGGATGGGGCGCCCTTGTTTCTAAAAACAAAGAGGGCTAAATATTCTGTATTGCTGTATTAAAAACAAAAAAGATCATCAAGAAGGGTTGGGACACCATGGACTACATACACTGTGTAATGAGGCCATCAGAGATGCTCCTCAAAGTAGCTGTTAGAGCTCAGGTAGGACTGACACGAATGCTGTATGTCAAAAGTGACGGTGACCTCCTGCATGTGCGGTGTGTGAAGAGCGGGAGAGAAGGTGGAGTGAGGATGCTGTCACAAGTTGCCATTTTGGTCGAGGTCTCCTTACTGAGGGCAGAAGGGAAGTTTTGTAACCTTTCACCTTCCCACTTCATTGTATGTCCGTGTGATTTTTAGTAGAAACACAAGGCTGCTACTGATTTCCCGACTGGTCTTCACAAAATGCATTTAAAGATAAAGAGGAAGTCTTGTATGCGTTTAACCTGCTTTGTAGGTCGCCTTGGGTACAGGTGTATGCTAAATAAAAAAACAATAATAATAAAATGCATTAAAATTATGTTGATCTAAATACAATTCAGCCACAAGTCCTTTTATCCAAATCGGTGTTCATGCCATACAACCCTAATCTCCGTCCCTTCATACCTTGATGTCAGGCCGCAGAAAAGACATGCAAGTGACATGGCCCAATCATTTAGCTTTCTGTAATGAAGTTTTTTGTTATCATCTTTAATTAATTTTAGTAGTAAATAAATCATCCAAGGAATGTTTTCTGGAACACCTCTGAATTTCATGCACGTTGATGAGAACAGCTTTGTGGTCAAGTGAAACGCAGAAGCTCGGTTGGTGGCGCCGGTGCATACTGGAGTCACAAGTGTGTTTTAATTAGAAGTCTCGATTATTGTTAATAATAATAATTATTTATTTACACATAAAATCAAACAGTTCAATTTCCAACTAAAATGAATGAGAACAACAAAAGGCAATATTACAAAGACAGGTTTTAAGTTTCGATTTAAAAACAGAAAGTGCACGGAGCTCCAAAGGCAGGGCACTCCATAGCCGGGGCCCTGATGCACTAAAAGCCCTGTCGGCCATTGTGCACAATCTGCGTAATGGAATTGTTAATAGCAAAGAGAGTCAAAAGAGCAAAGTGAACGTGTTGGAGCATAGGGGCAAATTAAAGAAGACAAGTAAGGTGGGGCCAGACCACGAACAGCCTTAAAAACTAAAAGGAGACGTTTATATTGAATACGGGTAGCCAATGCAATTTTAAAAGTGTAGGAGTGATCTGCTCGCAGGGTTTAAGTGGGTAGCCACTCTCGCTGCTGAATTCTGTACATATTGTGTTTAGACTCCGAGCAGGGACACCAAACAGCACTGCTTAGCAATAGTCAAGTCGTGAGGTGACAAAAGCAGGAATAAACGTCTCGGTTGCAGTATCGGAGAGCAATGGACACAGCCTTGAAATTTGCTTGAGGTGGAAAACCTTGGTAATAGGATCAAACGAAAATGGAGGATCAAGAACAACACCGAGATTTTTTTTAGGATGTAGTAAAGCCCGGGATTTTTACTGAGGAGTTACCCGTTTTCTTTAAAGTGCCTGGAGAGGCAATACATAAAGCCTCTGTTTTATCAGCATTTAGTCTAAGAAAGTTTTCAGACCACCAGTGTTTGATGACAGCCGAACCAGCATCCAGTGCAGAAGACGAGGTCATATTTGCGTAAGCCCCTGTGTACCTACCGTCAGCCTAACAGTGAAACCGTAGACCTTGCCATCTAATAACGGCACTGAGAGGAAGCATATCAATGATAAAAAGCAGATGGCCAAGAATGGATCCCTGAGGCGCACCCTGGAACAGGTAAGATGGGTCAGACCTAAACCTACTGATAGTAACAAATAACGATAGGTATGATTGAAGCCAATCCAGGTGTGCATAATAATTATAATACATTTACTGTGTTATAGGATGTTCAACGTGCATGAAATATGTCCCCTAGTGTTACAAATTCAGCCTGCTTTAGGGTATTTAGCAGTGGCCATGCGCATTTCAGGAGGTTGGCCGTTTTCCATCTGCTCCAAAGGTAACCCGTCAAACCTCAACATGGTGGCAGATGCATCCACCTCGTCTGTTTTCTCCATTTAAAAAGCCCAGAATTGCAACTAAGTTGTGATTCATCTGTCTTGCCTCGACACAAGAGCGCTTCTGTAGTAGCTTGTGTGAGAGCCGTTGGGGGTCGGGATGTAGAAGTCGGGGGTTTGTTGTCTGATTGGTAGCGCCGACTGCATAATGGTGCAGACAAGTTGTTGCATCGCTTGTGTGTAGGAGTCTGTTGAAATCCGCCTTGCCAGTCAACCCATGTATTGCCAAATTGAAATGTTTGTCTCAAGCTGCAGCATGCAGCCAACGTCTACTGTATGCTGGGCCTGTAGGCCGCCTCTGAGGACTCTCTGTGTGGCCGTTTAGTCGAGTCAGATTTAAAAAAAATGCTGTAAAGGTTCCATGTCCTCATTCCGTTTGTTTTTTCTTTTCAATTACATTTTCACTTGGTTGGCAGCAATCACTGGGATGTGAGCCTGCACAAGTGAACTGTGCTGTCCGTGCTGTCAAAGCAGTCTGTCACTGATATGACCTGAATTTAAATCAAGTGGCGTCTCTTTCTGCGGTAGTAATCTGTGTTCAATTCTTTTTGGGGGTTGGATGCCCCATGTCTGCAACCGGATGCTGTTGGATATGTAGTAGTTCGCAACCGAGGATGGGCTAAGGGCAAGTGAGGAGACGGCCAAGCTTTCAGGTCCAAACAGTGCGAAAGTGCAAGTTTATCAGAAGCAAAAGTGTCCACTTGTAGAAGTGAATAAGCATTATCAAGAAAGCATAGTGCTCAAGTTAAGAACGAAAACGCAATAGGCAGCACTATACCAATGCGGCTCTCCTGTTGCTGCTCTCGCCACATAACATCCACCCCGTGTACTCCATCCTCACTCTCCTTGTCTGCTTTCTCCTGATAAATTAGCAGGACTTGATGTCACTCGGCTCCAAACCTGCCACCTCTCGTCTGTATCCCCAGGGAGCTCTCGGCCTCCTCATTCGGTACCCTCTAAGCTCTTACCAGGTCCTCCGTCACCCTTGCTCCTTCCATTACGTAGCAGCTTGACACTTCTTAATAGGAGTGACCAGAAGATTTCTCCAGACAGGTCTCACTCCTTGGTCTCCTTTCTCTGTCCTTGTTCCGAGTTATGAACTTCCTTGTCACCTTTACTCAAGACTATTTAGTTTATTCCACAAACACTGGTAAAAGATATCACACACATCTTCACGGATGTATATTTTCGAAATCCCATTTGTTTCTTTAGCATCCTTGAAGGGCTGCCAACTTCCACAAATACAAAAGAATGTCAAGCGACACCTGCAGAAACTGGGTAGCTGCTGACCGATCCAGGCAGGATTTTTATCACACGCCTCCTGACTGAAGGCAGCAGAGTTGCAGCATTTAAGTACATCCCATACCTCACTTGTCTTCTCTTAATATTGTGTCATTAATGGCTTCTTGCGAGAGCTCTCCTCACCAACCATGTTGAACCCCACAACAGAGGAGGGTGTCGGATTTGCTAATTTGCATTTTGTGAGGGGAAAATGTAATCGGATTTCTGTCTTTTTACTGGCGAAACATTTAAAACTTCCAGTGTAGATGCAGTGCACAATTTTATTAACTCTTCAAGGGGAAGTTGTCTTTTCGCATGACCTTTTGGAGGTCCGCACACTGGGTCAAACATTGTATTGCACCTCTGATGCAATTTTTTCAGGTTTAGGGCCCCTTGTTCAAGGGCTCACCAGACTAGGATCCCTTCGGGCAGTAACAGGATTTAAATTTGAATACATTTGGGATACAAGCACCTAAGTGTAAACAGGGCATTTATGTTTGTTAATCATGTGGTTTAGAACATCTACAAGTAAATGTCCAGTTGCAGATGACATTGCCAGTCAGTTGGCATGTATATTGCACACTGTATTTAAAAGCGATGACTCATTTGATGGATTTTTTCTGAATTATGATACATATTTACTTGCACACCACAAATATGCATCACATTTCAGTATATTTTACGGGTTGGATTGAATTTCATTTTGCTACAGATAAGATAAATTCCAGAAGGTAATATCAGAAAATTACAGGTAGACTGCCATCTACAGGTCACATAATTTCAAACGTAGGAATCAAGCTACGGAAATGTGATCCACCAATTAAAGGAATACTCCGCCAAACCCAGGATATATTATTTTGTTTTGTTTTTTTTTTTTCTTCTTCTACAAGCTGTTACTTAGCCCGACACTATTTGTAGTGATAGCCAAGAAAAAGTTTAATCTCACGTTTTCACGAGGGTCAAGATACAGTGGAACCTCGGGTCATGACCAAAGTAATTTCCCCCATAGGATTGTATGCAAGTACAATTAATCCGTTTCAGACCGTGCGAACTGTATGTAAATATATTTTTTTAAAGATTTTAAGCACAAAAATAGTTAATTATACCATAGAATGCACAGTGTAATAATAAACTAAATGTAAAAACATTGAATAACACTGAGAAAACCTTGAACAACAGAGAAAACTAACATTGTAAGAGTTCACGCTACAGCTTTACGAACTGCTCGCTGTAAACACTTTTTATTAATTAGTTTTAAGCACAGGGAAAAAATGAAAAATCCTTAATTTATACAAAAACTGAACCATAAACAATCAAGAAAACTAACCTTGCATGAGTCGAGTTCTGGCATGAAGGAAGTGAGGAGAAACTGGGTGGAGAGGAGATTACAGTTTTGAGATAAAGACCCTCTGCACGATTCACGTCTGACCGAGAACGATGTACTGTACAGGGAGAGACTGAACACGTGCGTAAATGACCGGCGCGTACGAACCGGAAGGGAAACTGGCTTGTTCGTCACCCGAGTGTGTGGTCATGAACAGATGCAAAAGGTTGGCAAACTTTTTGGTCGTAACCCGATTTGTACGTGTTTCGAGACGTTCGTGACCTGAGGTTCCACTGTACCTAAATTCCTGATACGGTGGCCTTCAGTGGACACCTAAATTGAACAAAATGGCAAGCAATATGAAAGCATCCACGGGGTAAAAAGAAGTCTCAGATGAGTTGTGGTGCCTAATCCACATTTCAGGTAGGCAGCCATATGTTCACCATGTTCCAGATACGAGTATTTTAGGTTAAATTAACCACTTCCGGAAAATGCCCTCGTGCACAGCAGTGAAGCACATTCAAGTGGGATCAAGCTTTAGAATTGAATACCCTCCTCTGCCGTCATTCATTTGCTATTGTACGACTGGATACTTGACCTGGGGATTATGTGACTTTTAAGTATATTCTGATTTTGTTCACTGGTGTTCAGTTTGGGTCCTCACTCCATTCTCCATAATAACATGAAATAAACTTTTTTTTTTCATAGCCTTAACTGCAAATCAGATCGGTAACACATGAAAACATCTTTAATTTATGGTCCACTATGTTTAAAGGGAATCTCCCTCATCAGTGTATGTAAGAATGAATGAATGAATGTAAGACACAAAAAAGTGCAAAACTTAGGTAGACCCCCGGTCAAAAAAATGTATTTTTTTCTTTCCTAAAGTGAAAAAAAAAGCTAACAAAACCTACTGACAGCATGCCCAAAGTTTTACACAGGATGCATTGTCGCCAAAAAAACTGTAGAGTTCAGCATATACTAACTGAGAAGTGGAGAAATCGCTAGGTGGTGTTTCAAAGGTTATCACCTCCTGCTTTTGCTCCTAGGTGACCTCTAGATGGAAGTGCCGTTTGTAAGCGCAGCCTGACAAGACGTCTCTCTTATCCTCCTTTACAGGTATTCCAGGCATCCTATTGGAGGAGCCATGAAACTGTGAAGCATGAATGAAGTCCAGGTGCTGTGGAGGAAAGCTCGATTATTAATGGCCGCATCTAGGTGAGTATGTTGGCTAAAACCACAGGAACAATTGAGAACACCATAAAACTGCTCTGTGGCAGGAGAAGAACAAGGGAGGGGTGAATAAGGTCGGAAGGTTGCAGGTTTGAATCCGTGAGAAAGAATTATTATTATTAAAGTGAATGTGCATTCAGAACATGCGGTCATACTACTTATGAAGTTGTGCAACTAAGGTGTTCAGTGAAGGTGCACAGTACAGTGACAAAAGCACGAAAGTAAAATGCATCATTCTATACTGGTACTGAGTGACTTCCGGCACAGCTGAAAATAGCCAGCCTGAAATCACAAATAATCGCTGAAACTCCTTTTGAACTATTGCTGTGTCTAATATGTTGAGCCTATGCCTAAACATCCCAGTTTTTGTTAATGACACAGTGCCACGTGGTGTTGGATAATACGTAAAACCCACCACTAACTATCGACGGTGAGACACATTCTGTCCTTACTGAGGATCTCTCAGAACTAACTGCCAGTACTCCACTCCAGTGTTAGACCAGTACTTCAGTTTGGTGCGGACCTCAGTACAGGGTCCCAGAAAAGTTCTACACCTTATGACAGATCACTCCAATCCCACTCATCTTACTCCGGTACACTGCACTACATATGGCTTTCCTCTTGATATCCGTGAATTCCCATTTGTCTCGGGGAAGGAAGGGAGGGTCCCCCATGAAGTCCCAGTTGTGTTGAAGCAGTAAGGGGGGGTGTTTGTCCCCATGAAGCCTCGATTGCATCAAGACTCGTGGTTTCGTTTTTCCACATCTACCGTACTGAGTGTTGCAGAGAATCAGGGTGGGGGATTGAGTGGAAAGCAGGCTTTTACTTCTGGTACTGAAAATCCTCAAATGCTGGTACCATACCCTTTTAATTTTGGGGTATTTCGGTACTTTTTTCAGCATTCTGGCAACCCTACTACACTGAGATGGAACAGCAGGGACGCATACTTAAGATGCCTGGAATTACAAAGCAGCAGGTTCTGCACCTCAGCCAAATGGGCATCGGCCAGTCAAGCTGCCAACCTGTAACAGCTTATTGTGTAGCTGCATGCCCTGGCAGTTAACATTTGCTGGTTACATTTGATGACACGTCTGCAAAAGCACAAAATGATTCAGAATGCTGACTTAAGTATGTAGTGTACTGTGCAGTGTGGCTTAGTGTTTATCAAGGCTGCTACAAAACTAGTTGGCTTTATGTTTAAGTAAAAATCAAAAGTTGCCAGTTAATGGAAATTCCATTGAAAAAGAGTTGTGGTTTTTAAGGCTTGTTATCTGTTGAATCGCTTAGCGCTGTACCATTGTAAGACCACAGTAACTCGAGACCTGTATGGGTGGGCATATATATTATAAGGAAAGAATGAACTCTTTAAGAAAGAAACCAAAACAGCATGAAGGTGCTTTCTGTTTTACTGAAAATCAGAGAAACTAAAAACTCACTTAGTGTCAAGTGCTGTGGCCCCGGAAAACGCCAGTCCTGCAGTGTTGTACCCAGGCAAGCTTGTTTGGATACATCTCACTGCCGCACTGCTCTGACAGCTTTCCATGCCTCTCGCTTTTGAACAGAAAAGATCAGCATTTCATGACTTACTCGACCCACTTCCACTGCAGTTTCAGTCCAGCATCCGTCTTTTTAGATCTCCTCTCCTGTAGGGTCTAGACCCCTGTGACTTTTGGCTACTTTTAACCCACTGAGCTCACTTCTGTCCGTCTCCACAATCCCTGGACACACTGGAAGCTGTTGGGAAAAGAGGAAGATGGCAAATTTGCACGCCATCATGAAAAATCCCCTGCAGGAGGCGCTGTCTTGAAACAATAGTCGTAGGCTTATTGCACCATGGTATGCTAAGAAGCACATTTGGGGGTCTTTTCTGCCCACTGCTATCCGTCAATTAAATGCTTCATCACAATGTACTTGTTAAGTTTATTTCTGTATTTATTTATGTATTTATTTACTTATCGATTGATTTGCTGTATTATTTGTCCTGTGAGTCTGTATCTTTGTTTTTGCTGTTTCTGTTGCTGTAAGCATCTGAATTTCCTCATGGGATTAATAAAGGTCTTTTAATCTAATTTAAATTCACTTTTTAGCAAACTTGGATTTCACTTAGTCAGGGACTGAAAAGGGCGTTCGTGATTTTCAAATCATGCTTCTCATTGTCTTCCTCTTTCTCTTTTAATTTGAATTGTGTGATAACGTCATGCTGTACAAACCTTTCAAAGATGGCGATTTCTTCTTGATTAGCCTCAAGAGAAGCCTGTCATTAACACCAGGTTCACTGTGGCTTCTACACCCTCCTTCTTGTTCCATTTAGTCTGATGATGGTGGCCGACCAGTGTATTCTCTGCATTTGCATGGTACATAAGAAATTTGTCAAACAAGATCATTTAGTACATCAGGCTCATTTGTTTAGCTAATAGCAAAGGTATCCCAAAATCTCCTCCAGCAGCTACTTAAGGTTGTCAAAAGTTCTTCTTCATCTCCATGTCTGGTTAGTTTGTTCTAAATTCCCAGAACCCTTTGCATACAATAAACTTCCCTGTAATTTTCCTTGATGTCCTTCAGTACGTGATTCACCATTGACTTGAAGGCATTCAGATTGATCTGTTTTATCCATACCTTTGAGAACTGTAGACCTAGATTAGTTCCACATCCAGTCTTCTCTGCTCAGACTAAACAGGTTTCATTTTCTGAGACTGTCACAGTAGGACATGTCCTTACATCCCATGATGCACTTCATTGCTCTCCTCTGCACAGCTTCATGTGCTGCTATGTCTGTCTTGTAGCTGGGTGATCTGAACTGCACACGTTAATCCAGATGTGGCCTAACTCAGGGACTCTGCTCTGTTGGGCCCTTGAGCAATGCTCTTAACCTGCAATTGCTGAGCGCTTTTAGTAGTGAGAAAAGCATTATATAAATGAAAAGAATTATTAATTATTATTAACTCGTGTAATATATAGTCTTAGCATAACGTGACTTGATATATATTCATTTATATTTATATATGTTGGTGGTGTTGTGGTTTTATTCTTCATCTGCAGAGGTCAAATGGTCTTCTAAAGGAGTCATGGGTAGCTGTTGTAGCTGTCCAGATAAAGATTTGATCCCAGATAACCATCAAAGCAAGTTCAAGGTAAGTGAAGAACTTTGATCTTTTTTCAGTATTGCTAAGAAGTTGCCAAATAGACATTGTGTGTCTGCCTGGTTTATTGCTGGAGTGATTCACTCTTTGTTATTTTGCTTTCTCTCTAAGGTAATTAATGTGGATGATGATGGTAACGAGCTGGGCTCTGGCATAATGGAGCTCACAGAGACAGAGTTAATCTTACACACCCGGAAGCGAGATGCTGTGAAATGGCCCTACCTCTGCCTCCGTCGCTACGGCTACGACTCCAATCTGTTCTCCTTTGAAAGCGGGCGCCGATGTCAGACTGGGCAAGGTACACAACCATATGAACCTGTAGAACTCAGATAAACTGAGACGTGTGAGCAGAACTGTGTCTGTCTGTGGTAAGAGTCCTGTCTTACAGCACTCTTCTCCTGACCTGCATTATTCCATCATCCATATTGAGCTTTTAAGTACTCCTCTGTTGTCTTTATGGTAATATGACGTCCTCTATCATTTCTCTACTGGTTTTTCAGTGTTTTGACCAATCTTAGTTAACCTAACATGATGGAATCATTCTGCGCAAAATGCATGTGTTCTTCCTAGTGATCCTGAGTACACTCAACTGTCCTGTGGTAGATTAAGTTTTCTAAAAGTTCCTCCAGTAAATTTCAAAGATTGTTTGGTTCCTGAATAGTATGTGGAATCTGTGCCAACCTGGGATTGATGAGTCTGTGTCTACTTTGTGGCCACTGGTTGGCTTCAGCTTGTGTTGTAATTAAGCTACAATAAAGCCAAGAACACAAGCGTCAAAGCACTAATATGTTGAACACCATTTTTAAACACCCACCGTAGCAGTTTAGGTTGCCTTGTACCCCATTGGTGGTACATTATAAAGAAATAGAGATGTTTGGAGACGGTGGCACTGACCAGAAAGCAGGAGACAGAGCTGGAGATGGCAGAGTTAAAGATGATAAGATTTGCACTGGGTGTGACGAGGATGGACAGGATTAGAAATGAGGACATTAGAGGGTCAGCTCAAGTTGGACAGTTTGGAGACAAAGTCAGAGAGGTGAGATTGTTTTGGTTTGGACATGTGCAGCGAAGAGATGCTGGGTATACTGGGAGAAGGATGCTAAGGATAGAGCTGCCAGGGAAGAGGAAGAGGAAGGCCCAAGAGAAGGTTTATGGATGTGGTGAGAGAGGACATGCAGTGTGATGGGCAAGATGACGAGGACAGGAAGATATGGAAAAAGATGATCTGCTGTGGCGACACCTGACAGGAGCAGCCGAAAGAAGAAGTATTAGTAAACTAAAAGTAATAGTAGACAGAAAACTTTATGCTCAGGTTTCCAACAACAAAGCCCTGGCAGTTTTTTCCAAACAAATTGATCATTTCAGTTTTATGTGTCTCACCATCACATCTTTGAATGTAACATCTGTGACGATGTCTGTTATAACCGACAGTGGACCCCTCGAAGGTTTGTTTTTTTTTTTTGTTTTCCTCTCCTTGTTTGTTAACTGATCAGATCGCAGTGACAATATTAATCAACAGGCATTGTTAGGATCCTTATATATCGTTCAGTTTGAAATTGCTTTGTTTCCTGTGTGATTAAGTTAATCTGCATTTTTATTTTAAAGTTATTTGTAAAGTACTTTATTTGAGAACTTATTACAGTGTTCTAATCCTACACTTAGTAAAGAGTGGTGTGCAAAAATGAATAAACTTGACTTAAACTGTGGATGACCAATTATCTGCATTCATATGCTGACGCCAGTGTTGTGTATTGTAATTTAGTTTTTTTTTTTACCAAAACCAGGGTGATTGATTGAAAGGAAATTACTAAATCTGTGTAGCCTTCCCCTGTGACTTCTAGAAAGGGAGCTATATGGAAAAGCAAGGTAAAGAGTAGAAAATGATTGAAATATCAATGTGAAGACAACAGGTTGAGTTGATTTACCAAAATAAAAGGCATATGGCAGTGTGTAGGTTAGGGATGTGTGTTCTGAGACTCTAACTTTTTATAATATACATAATGTATCCCTTTTTCCAAAATCATCAAGATTTTTTTCAACTTTTAGCTCTTGACTACCCTCATGCCTGCCTGCAGCATTTATCTAGATTTATTTGTGAATGAAAAGTTTCGTAACACCCTTCACTAGATACTATTCTTCATGAAGTTCAGATTGCAAAGATAAAGCTGCCATCCTCTTTATTTACACACATTCATAATTTGTGTTGGGTTTCTTTTAACAAGATTCCTTTCAGCAACAAGACGTAACACTGGGAGTGTACTTTATCACTTTCTCTTTAATTATTTATGATAATTTATGAGCACTCCTTTCACTATAAAATGATAGAGCTACATAGTTGTCGTTTCCTCAGATTATAAAGGAGGCCGAGCAGAGCACCTTGCTTTTGGAAGGCTCTCAGTTTCATTGATGGCAACAGGAATGCTGAAAGCAAAAGTGTGAATTTGCCAAATTTGACAAGTTGGATAATCTGGAAAATTCTTCAGTTATGTGAAGTGACATGATTCCAAATGGGGGCTTTTGAAACCAGTTTTAGATCATCAAACTGTAAAACCCATTCCTATGTATTCACAGTTAGGAGGCAGGCATCACTCAAGACATCATCCAAGCACCAGGCTCAGTCGCTCACCCTGCATTACTGTACACTACATGCCACACTTGACCACTGTTAGTAGCCACTAGGAATTAGGCCTGTATCAGTAGACCGTTAAATGACTTCACACCTGTAAAAATAGGAGTTTTTGGATGGCAAATTCTGAACACATAATCAGTGCATCCTGCGTTGGGAAAAATGTAATCAAGCAATAGATCTCAAAATCTTATCAAGCAGTGTACAGGAGTATCAAAAGTATATGTGAAATAAATAATCAAATTATTTAATATTTATACACAATAAAAATATGATAGGTGTCACCTGTGATACGCAGATGAACTCCAAAATTGATTTCACTGGAAACATTCTTCTTTGTGTTGACTGAACAGTTGCTACCCGTAGTCAGAGTTATTGTGCCCTGGAGATGAAGAGCTACCAACCCATTTGTGACCTTAGGTAAGAATAATAAATAAAAGAGCCACACTAAAGATGGAAATTCTTTCAAAGCCAAGCATAACTTCTGTAGTTTGAAGTCATTTTGTCTTCAAGGCAAAAGACTAAGGAAAGCCTAAAAACGTCTAAAGAGGCTATTTGCCAGCCCTGCCATTTGCAGGCATACAGAATCTCCCTGATGATTCAGCTCCACTGTTACTCCAGCTTTGTCGTCTGCATCAATATCCTCTTCCATTTTTGAAACATCTTATTGTACTTTCATTGGAATATTTTTTTTATTAAGCAGTTACCTCTTGAAGCTTTTTACCATTTGCAGTGAAGTGTTTGTTTAGTTTTCAGGTAGTTCTGTTCAATAATTATGGAGCTGGAGAGTGATGACGTGTGGGAATTTAGCACTGCCCAACCAGCTGCTATTGGGGCATCAGGTCCTCCTCTAGCATATAAATCGGAATCATGACAAATAGGCCTTCTCCTGTACCTTATAATTTACCTGCAATTTTGTTACACCCATTTACAACTTATATATTTTGAGATTCTTTAGGTAAGAAAGACAGAAGTTTTAAGGTGAGGTAATTGGACTCACTAAGCATGGCACAGGTTAGTGGAATCATGTTGCTTTTTGTCTAGTACCTGCAAGCACCATACTCTGCACATGTGACAACTAAGAACATTAGAACAATCTAGACGAGAACAGGCCAGTCAACCTAACACAATTCATTAGTCCTATCTACTTAATTCTTCTAAAAGTCTAAATTTGAAAGTCCCTAAAGTCTTACTGTCTTCCACACTACTTGGTGTCTTATTCCAAGTGTCTACCATTCTTTGTGTAAAGAAAATCTTCCTAATGTTTGTGCAAAATTTCCCCTTAACAAGTTTCTAGCTGTGTCCCCCCCTGGTGTTCTTGATGAGCTCATTTTAAAGTCATCATCTCGATCCACTGGACTGATAGCCTTCATAATTTTAAACACTTCAGTCAGGTCTCCTCTTTGGCCATTCTGTGGACCATTATATTGTTACTGGTTAATTACAATCAGATGCCTTAAACTAATAAACAATATGCGGTTAATTTCAGTGTATTTCTAACGCCGCGTCAGGGATGTGGATCTGAAAAAGAAAAATAAACCACACAAGAACAGTAGCACTGCTTTGACGCTGGGTGCCGCCAGTCTGCAAAACCAAGTGCAGAACTTGCGTACGACAAGGTATAAGGTACCGTGGAAAAGTGCGTGGCTTTACGCCAAGTTTAGGTTTTATACATCATTATTTGAACGTGGAAACATTCTTACCCAACATTTCTCTTCGTATGCACCGTTTATCCCCGAGGCCCCAGGTCTTGTGGAGGTGTTCCTGCTATGCAGTGGTTAGTATCTCCTACCAAAAGTGGTACAAGGAAGGACAGCCAGCCATGGGTGCCCAAGGCTCATCGATGTGCCTCAGAAATATAGACTAGCTTGTATGGTCTGATCCTACAGAAGAGCTACTGCAGCACAAAATTGCTGAAAAACTTGATGCTGTACTGAGAGAAAGGTGTAACAGCAAACAGTGCATTGCAGCTTGTTGCATAGTTGCAGACTGGCCAGAGGGCCCGTGCTGACTGCTGTCCACATCAAAAACAACTACAATTGACATATAAGTATCATTACTAGACATTGGAGCAATGGAAGAAGGTGGCCTGATCTGGTTAATTCACGTTTTCTTTTAGATCATGTGGAGGGCCGGGTGCATGAGCGTTAGTATCCTCGATGACAGATGGCTGCAGGATGCAATATGAAAAGAAAACGGTGTGATGGTCTGGGCAATGTTCTGATTGCATCCTAGAATTCATGTGGAAGTTACTTTGAAATGTTCCACCTACCTAAAGACTGTTGCAAACCTTGCAAACCATGCAAACCCCATCATTGCAGTTTTTATTCTCTGATAACTGTAGCCTCTTTCAGCAGACTAATGTACCCTGCCGCGCTGCAAAAGTTGTGCTGGGAATGGCTAGAGGAACATGACAGAGATTTCAAGGTGTTGACTTGATTTGGTGAGATTTCCCAGATCTCATTCTCATCAAGCATCTGTGGGATGTGCTAGAAAAAGAATTCTGATCCAGGCCCCACCTCTCAGTTTTCAGGACTTTTAAGGATCTGTTGCTAATGTCCTGGCGCCAGATACCACATGGCACCTTCAGAGGTCTTGTGGAGTCTATGCCTCGATGGGTTAGAACTGTTCAAGTGGCAAGAGGGGGGACCTACACAATATTAGTTAGGTGGTTTTAATGTATGTAGCTGATCGATGTATTCTGAAGGCAACTGTTGGTAGTGAAGTGGTGTTGTGTTTAAATGAAGTATGCTCCTTTTTTTAAAAAAGAAATTAAAAGTTCACAAAACTGCACTGAAGGTTTATTTAAATAAAAAACTCTACTGCACTAGTACCTAAATTAATACCACAGCGACACACCACCTATCCCATTTTACCACCTGTATGTTTTTGCTAGTTGTTCAAATAAGACAAAAGGTCTACTAGTACAACCCTAACAGGAATCGCAGGACATGACAGATGACACGGATTCCCTTATGACTTCTCAACACAGTCTCACATTTCCTATTGCAGTATAAAACTTTCTGGAGGTTCACATGATTTGGCAGTCAGTCAACATGGAGGACATGAGAATAAGAACTGGCATATTGCCCACAAGTAAGCAGATTACGTGAAGGACAACCAGATAGTAACTTTCGTAAAACCTCTAGAAGACCACATTTGATTGGTTGTAGGCTTCCAAATGAAAACTCATTGGATGTCAGCTCTCTCACACACACACACACACACACCAAAGCCCAAGTATATGTAGAGGAAAAAATAAAAATCTTAAATTTTTATGTCGCAAAGCTCTGCAAATTAAGTAAGATGTCACATTAAACGACTTCCTAAGATTATGTAAATGAAGTCTGTCAGCAGAACCCTCTCTGGAAGGGTCTTGTAGTGTGACGGGGACCTAATTTCGGCTCTACTTGATACAAAGTCCCTGCTGTCCCAGAGTGACGTAGACACACTTTGCTCTCCATATTTCTTTGGCAGGTCATTGTAACGTGTTTTTTTTTTTTTAAATAGCACATATCTGGAGAATGATTTTATAGGATGTGTGTTTTTTTTCTGTGCCATCCAGAGTTACATCAGACTACCGGTCTTCCTCTTTTCCTTTAGAGTCCTTTAACAATTTGACTGTAGAGTTCATCTCATGCCTTTGTCTCAGTGTTTCCCACTCTCCTTTTATGCTCACACGGTAACCTCTGTCTGTTTCAGGCTGTCATCCGTGTTCAGGCCCTGACATGACAGTGCTGTTCTGTGTGGGTGTGTGTGTGTTGTATTGTGCACTTTTTGAATGACGTGTACTTGTTAATGTGAAACTATCAACTTTAACTTAATGCTTCCAAAGGAAGGGCAAACGCAGCTGCTCCTGGACGCTCCTCGTTTTGTGCCTTGTGATGGATGGTAAGTTGGGTTCGCTCTGCTGCTCATTGCAAAGAGGCACAATACCGGAGCAAATGGCTGCTGGTATTGATGTCTGCTTTGAACCCTGACCCCCGAGCAGACATATTGTACATGGTGTTTCTTGCCTGTGTTGTGTTATTTTTATTTTATATCCCTGTTGTTTGTGAGTGTGATCTTCTTGTTGAAAAGTTGCAATCTGTGTTTTTATTTTTTTTTCCTTCTGCCAAAGCTGTTGTGTGTGGAAGGCCCGGGATTTGTGACGTGCTGACTCTTTGTGTTTGATGTGCTCTTTTTGATTTGCTGCCGTTGACTGAATTACTTTTGGCAACATTTAATACAATGCATCACTGCAAGTCACAGCTAAGCTAACCTCTTCTCCTTGAAATTCTTTTTAAGGAATATTTGCCTTTAAGTGCGCCCGAGCAGAGGAGATCTTCAACATGTTACAGGAGATCATGCAGAACAACAGCATTAGCGTGGTCGAAGAGCCAGTGATGGAGCGAAACCACAACCAAGTGGACACAGAGCTGCCCAGGACTCCTCGTACCCCCACCAGTAAGTAGGTTCCAACCCTTGTTAAGAGGTGCCACCATATAACATACTTTGAGTTGTCACTGTAGTCTGAGACTGGATAGACACACTTGTCTCACTTGACTACTTTAGTTGGCTTTTGATTGGTATAGGGCTGCTCCAGACTCAACAGGAATGGGACACAAAAACTTTTATCACTAGAAAAGTCGATTCAACTCAATAAGCTCACTAATCCCTGTCCCTAATTTCTCCATGATAGCACCAAGTTGAAAGTCCCTAAAGCCCTACTGTCTACCATACCACTTGATCTCTTACACCATGTATCTCAGGTACTCTTTGCAGATAAGGACTGTCAACAGAGCCAAGAGAGTAACTCTATTTAAAGATGAAAACCAAATGATACTAAAAGTTAAAATAACGGAACACATCATGTTCAAGTTGTCTTTTTAAGATATTCCTGTTGAAGTAGATCTGTGCTCACCAGTCCCAGGTTTGATGCTGAACTCCGACATACACTTGGGTAGTCTCTTAAATAGGGGGTGAGGTAGAAGTGGTGGGACTTTGGGGCTAAGAATGGAAGTGACTTCAGAGCCTTTCCTATTGGTCATTTTCCGTTTGAGGAATAAAGGGAAAAGGAGTCAGTAACTGCGTTTCACCGTCCTCGGATTCTGATCTTCCAACTTTACCCTTGCCCTTGCAGAGGATTAAAAAACCCAGCTAAGATTCACACCATCGATGGTAATTGATTTATTTTTTTCTGTGAGGATCCAAGGAACGCACCCAGCCTTGGTCCGACTCATACACACTCCCTCACAGAGACAACAAAGCAACCAGTAATAAAACAGAAATGAAAGAATATATATAAACAATAATAAATGAAATATATGCAAACTACAATCATCCCACCCCAGTTCCCCTTAAGACGATATACAATAAACACAATTCAACAATAAAAGACTTCTAACAAAAACCACACACGATGAAGTCCATGAAAATGGCAACTGATGAAATTAAATGGTGACGGTAGGTAGTCCAGAGATCAGAACGTTGTATGTGAATGTAAAGATCAGTCCTACCGGTATTTCCTGATGAGATGTTGACATGTGAATGGGATCAGGAGCGCTCCTTTCTTTGCAGGACAACAACAAATCCTCAGACAGTCCTTATGCAGCAGGAAGACACCAGACAGTCCATACACCCAAGACAGGAGACAATCCAGGACAAAACAGGAGTCCACAAGTATCAAAACGGGATGGCAGACAGACACGAACACAAATGACTTCTCCTTTCCTTGTAGAACTGGCCCCCCTTTTAAATGTTGCGCCAGCTTCCTTGTCCCCAGCAGCCCCTGCACCCTTAGTAGACGACCAATCTACTATCCGGGGGCATCAACCCCAGAATTAGAAGTGTCTAACCATTATAATGTCCTATCGGAGCTGGATGGTGACTCTGATAATTCTGAGGTGGTAGGCAGGGTTGAGGAGCCCCAACGGGCCACCTCAAAACCAGTTCCCAAAAAGAGAGAGGTAGTGATAGTTGGGGACTCAATCATTAGGGGGATTGAAGCGCAGGTGTGCTCCAGAGAGAGAGAGTCTCGCACGGTGTGTTGTCTTCCGGGAGCACAGGTGGGAGACCTCCCTGGAAGGGTGGGTAGGCTCTTGGCCAGAGCGGGTGGATCCAGTTGTCATTGTCCACGTTGGAACAAATGACATACATAAGGGTAGTCTGTCAGTTCTGCGATCCAAATTCAAAGAGTTAGGTACCAAGCTGAGGAGCAGAACTGACAAGGTAGTCTTCTCCGAAGTTCTGCCTGTGCCACGGCCAGTCCAGGTAAGATTGAGGAGATTAGAAGGCTTAACACGTGGCTCAAATCTTGGTGCAGGGTAGAAGGGTATAGGTTTATGGGGCATTGGGACTCCTTTTGGAACAGATGGGACCTGTTCCGCGGACGGGTTATATTTGAACCGAAGGGCACCAATGTAATGGAGAGGTGATAAGTAGACTAGTCGAGGATTGTTTAAACTAGAGAATGGGGGGCAGGGAGTTAGGACAGGCCACATTTAGATCTATACATGGAAGAACAAACAATGGTGTAGAAATAAAAATGCATAGTAATGTAAATTCTAAGCAAACACGTAAATGTAGAAGGATTAACACATTAAAAATAGCTTGTCTTAATGCTAGAAGTATCAAAAATAAGGTAAGTGAGTTGGAGTTGTATGTAGCAGAGCATAATTATGATATTATAGCAATAATGGAAACCTGGCTAAATAACAAAGATGGGGATAAGTGTAACATAGAGGGATACACATTTTTTAGGAAGGATAGACAGAACGGAAAAGGAGGTGGGGTTGCTGTTTATGCCAAACAGGGTTTAAATGTAAGTTATCTTCAGTTGGATGATGAGCCCCATCTTAGTGAGGACATGTGGCTTCGCCTGGAAAATATCTGGGAAAAAGGTCTTATTTTAGGAGTGTGTTATAGACCACCCAATTCAGACAGTAATTTCAACACACATCTTTTTAGTAATATCAAAAAGACAAGTTTACAGGGGGATATTATAGTCATGGGGGACTTTAATTATCCAAATATTAACTGGGATAACCTTGCAGATGGAGGAGCACAAGAGCAGGAGTGTGACGATGTGGGTTCTGGCTCCACGCTCCCATGGTTGTTTGGGAACCCTTGAACCCAACACCGTCGATAATGAAACCGAGTGAGCTAGTCAATGGAGGCAAATAAACAATTGAGCAAGGGGTGGTGCAAAAAGTGCAATAGTGCTTTTATTTAAAACTATCCATCAAAACAAAAACAGTGTTCCAATTCCAGGTCGCCCACGTTGGGGATTCCAGAACCAAGTCTCCCGACTTCCGCTGCTTTCTGCGGCTTCTCTGCGGCCAGTCGCCTTCCCTCGGTCACTCCTGCTACATAATCGCTCAGCTGGAGCGACATCTAAATCAATCACCTGGGTGTAGGCCCAACACCCCAGCTTCCTTACAGCTGCCCTCGATCGTGCGCTCACCACACGCACGCACCGCCTGTCCGTCTCTCTTGCACCGCATGCTTCCTCGCTCCCTGTAACCTCCGTCCTCTTTCCTTTCCTTTTTCTCTCCAATCGTTTCCTTTCACCTCCTTTCAACCGACTTGCGCTTCTTTTTTTATAACGTGAGGGGCCGTCACAGCTGTAGCATTAGCCACAGGAGCAATCATGAATGTGGGCAGTTCCTCACCTGTGCACACGGTGAGAAACGCCCACATTGACGCACGCCCCGCTGCTCGCATAACATCGCCTCACGGCCTCGGTGCGGTAAATATTTAAAAATGGCCTTCGCTCAACGAGCTGTGGACCCATAACACCACAAGGAGTTTTTAGAAGTAATCAGCGACTGTTTGTTAACACAGCATGTTAAAGCACCAACACGGGGTGAAGCCTGTCTGGATTTAGTATTCTGTAATAATCAGGATAGAATTGAGGGTGTAGATGTGATTGAACCACTAGGGTCAAGTGACCATAATATAATACAGTTCTCAGTATTTTGTAAGAGTACAGATGCAAAGACTAAAATTGTTAAGATGAACTTTGGTAGGGCTAATTTTGAGCAGATGCGACAAAGTCTAAGTAGGATAGACTGGGATAAGCTTTTAAATGTGGAGACAGTCGAGGAGCAGTGGAACAGGTTTAAAAATGTAATGCAGGACAGATACAGACCTAAATGTGGAATTAATAGGAAACTAAAAAAAACTCCACGATGGATTAATAAATATTTAAAAAAGAAGTTGCAAAGGAAAAATCTGCTGTATAAGGCATATAAGACTAATGACTGCAAAGAGAACCGAGCGTATGAGAACATGAGGGCAACCATTAAGAAGGATATCAGAGAGGCTAAAAGACAGTTGGAGAGGAATATAGCAGATAAGGCAAAGAAGACCCCAAGAGATTCTTTCAGTATTTTAGTAGTAAAAGAACAGTCAAGGAGGAGGTCAAGTTAATCAGGAATAGTAAAGGGGAATTAAAAGATACAGACAATGAAATAGCAGATACATTTTTCTGAGGTGTTTACAAGTGAGCAAGTGGATAACCTGCCAGAGGTAAACGCAACTACTAAGGAGGTACTGAGGGATTTGGAAATTGTAGAGGGAGAAGTGCTGCTCAGATTAAATAAGATGAAATCAAACAAATCACCAGGCCCAGATAATATTTATCCTCGTGTTCTTAAGGAGGCTAGTGAGTACATATATAAACCCTTGACACATATTTTTAGGAAGTCACTGTGCACTGGAGAGATTCCAAAGGACTGGAAAATGGCAAATATCATCCCATTATATAAAAAGGGTGACAGGGCAGATCCAAGCAACTATAGGCCAGTAAGCTTAACAAGCATCACAGGAAAATTAATGGAAGGAATTATTAAGGATAAGATTGAGCAACACATGGCAAGGACAGGAGTTATTCTGAACAGTCAGCATGGGTTCAGAAGGGGAGGTCGTGTTTTACTAACATGTTGGAATTCTATGAGGAGGCAACAAAAGGATACGATCAAAGTGGAGCTTATGATATTATTTATCTGGACTTTCAGAAAGCATTTGATAAGGTGCCACATGAGAGGTTGGGCATCAAGTTAAAAGAAGTGGAGTTCAGGGTGATGTTTTTAGATGGGTGCAGAATTGGCTCAGACACAGGAAGCAGAAGGTGATGGTGCGAGGAACCTCATCAGAACTGGCCGATGTTAAGAGTGGTGTTCCACAGGGGTCAGTGCTAGGGCCTGCTATTTTTAATATATATAAATGATTTAGATAGGAATATAAGTAACAAGCTGGTTAAGTTTGCAGATGATACCAAGATAGGTGGATTAGCAGATAATTTGGAACTGCTATATCATTACAGAAGGACTTGGATAGCATACAGGCTTGGGCAGATTTGTGGCAGATGAAATTTAATGTCAGTAAATGTAAAGTATTACACATAGGAAGTAAAAATATTAGGTTTGAATACACAATGGGCGGTCGGAAAATCGAGAGTACACCTTATGAGAAGGATTTAGGAGTCATAGTGGACTCAAATCTATCAACTTCCCAACAGTGATCAAAAGCCATTAAGAAGGCTAACAGAATGTTAGGTTATATAGCCGATCTGTGGAGTACAAGTCCAAGGAGGTTATGCTCAACCTTTATAATGCACTGGTGAGGCCTCATCTTGAGTACTGTGTGCAGTTTTGGTCTCCAGGCTACAAAAAGGACATAGCAGCACTAGAAAAGGTCCAGAGAAGAGCGACTAGGCTGATTCCAGGTCTACAGGGGTTGAATTATGAGGAAAGATTAAAAGAGCTGAGCCTTTACAGTTTAAGCAAAAGAAGATTAAGAGGTGACATGATTGAAGTGTTTAAAATTCTGAAGGGAATTAGTACAGTGGATCGAGACTTGTATTTTAAAATGAGTTCATCAAGAACACGGGGACACAGTTGGAAACTTGTTAAGGGTAAATTTCGCACAAACATTAGGAAGTTTTTCTTTACACAAAGAACGATAGACACTTGGAATAAGCTACCAAGTAGTGTGGTAGACAGTAAGACGTTAGGGACTTTCAAAACTCGACTTGATGTTTTCTTGAAGTAAACAAGTGGATAGGACTGGCGAGCTTTGTTGGGCTGAATGGCCTGTTCTCGTCTAGATTGTTCTAATGTTCTAATGTCGCATTTACAGCATTAAACAGCACTTATGCAATCAGAGCCACTGCAAGGACTGCTGGGAGTTGAAGTTTCATTTCCCCAGTAGCACTGCTGCTCTCTTTAGATCAGGGGTGCCCACACTTTTTCGGCTTGCGAGCTACTTTTAAAATGACAAGGTTGAAATTATCTACCTACATTAAAAATGATATACAGTCAACCCTCGTTTATCGTGGTTAATCCGTTCCAGACTCTGCCACGATAAATGAATTTCCGCGAAGTAGGATTCTTTATTTATAAATCGAATAATTTCGCAGTTAAACCATAGAAAACCTGTTTATGACCTTCTAAATACATTTTCTAACATTATTAGAGCCTTCTAGACATGAAATAACACCCTTTAGTCAAAAGTTTAAACTGTGCTCCATGACAAGACAGAGACGACAGTTCCGTCTCACAATTAAAAGAATGCAAACATATCTTCCTCTTCAAAGGAGTGTGCATGAGGAGCAGCGAATGTCAGAGAGAGACAGAGAAAAGCAAACAATCAAAAATCAATAGGGCTGTTTGGGCTTTTAAGTATGCGAGGCATCGCCGGACAAAGCAGCTACAAGGAAGGCAGCCATGTGAAGGTAGGCTTTCAGCATTTTTTAGAGGAGTGTCCGTATACTCTAGGCCAGTGTGCAAACACCCCCTCCGTCAGTAGCAGAGAATGTCAGAGAGAGAGAGACAGAGACAAGCAAACAATCAAAAATCAATACGTGCTGTTTGGGCTTTCAAGTATGCGAAGCACCGCACGGGAAGCATATCGTATATCATTAAGGAGTTTTATTTAATATGTAATACGTTCAAAGCAAAGCAACTGAGGACGCATGTACCATAAATTAAAAGACCCATTGTCTGCAGAAATCCACGAACCAGCAAAAAATCCATGATATATATTTAGATATGCTTACATTTAAAATTCGCGATAGAGTGAAGCTGAAAGTCAGCGATATAGCTAGGATCACTGTGTGTGTGTGTGTGTGTGTATATATATATATATATATAGGTGTATATATGTGTATATATGTATATGTATAAGTATATATGTGTATATATATGTATATATGTGTATATATATGTATATATGTATATATATATATGTATATATGTATATATATATGTATATATGTATATATACATACTGGATATACTTTATACATAAAATGTATGTTGTCATACCTTGCATAACTGAATAACCTTTATGGCACAATAACAATTCAATACATTTATGGTCACTACAGTACTTGGATTTAATAATCGTCATGTGGGAAAAGGCTGACTCACATAAATAAGTATAGCCGAATAATGCAGTCAAGGAGCTTTTGAATTCAGCTGAGTGAAAAATGACGGTTGTCCGATTAATGGCGATTTTATTTCCCTCTCCTTTCTCAGATTGCTTTTTGGAAGAACGTCAGTTTCGTAGTTTTTGTGAACAGTTCCTCTTCCAGTTCCACATCCAGCGCATACCCTCCCCAAACAATTTTTTTTTTTAAATCTCTTCTTTAGTCGATATAAATTGAAAAGCTAACTAGATCACAGCCGGAGTTTTGCAGTATTTCGCGCGTTTGATCGTGCGTGTAGGATGACGAGAAGAGATCTCAGATTGGCCGCCCTGTATGTCAATCAAGTGGCAAATGTCATAGGGAGGATATATGACAGACCAACGTTTAAAAAAATTTTTTTTGAATGCAACACGATCTACCGGTCGATCGTGATCAACGCATTGGGAACCCCTGCTTTAGATGCTCCATAGATGCACATTTGAGAACGCATATCTTGAAATTAGCCCTTAAGTTCCTATCTGCGTCCCCTTGTTTTTGTTGAATATTTTTCCTGAAAGTAACTGCTGACATCCACATTCCTAATTTCCTTTTTAATTCTGAACACTTCTATGACGCCACCTCTTAATCTCCACTTGATTCAATTCCTTCAGTGTTTATGCATTTATCACTCTCTGTGGCTCTGAATTAACCTAGTCATTCTTCTCTGTATATTCTATTTTGTAAAATGGAGACCACCAAAACTACACACAGAGCTCCAGATGTGGTGTCACTAGTGCATTGTATTTTAAGCATAATCTCCCTTGATTTACGTCACACATCGGGGTTCTATACAGTTTAACCTTCAAGTAGCCTTCTTGATTGCTTGTGTCCACGGTCTGGATGTTGATAGTGACCACACTGCTGTGATTTCCAGATCTTCCTCATCAAGTGTCCTGTAAACTTTCAGACTTCCCATTGTGTATTGAAATTGTAATATTTTTAGTTCCTCCTTGTAATTCTGTCCTGGGTATGACGTTAATCTGCATCCGTCCCTGCATTCAGGCCTTCCAACCTGCAGGGAAAAACTTGGGGGTTGGTGGCAGAATTGGCACTCCAGCCACCATAAAAAAACCACCTCACACTGTTCCAGTCCATCTGAACTAGTGTGGTGCTGAGGTATCACCCGTTGCATGGCTGCACTCGGGTCCTAATCTGGATCCTGAGTTGGTTTGTCGTGTGGTGGGTGCGGCAATGCACTGTATCAGTGAGTGCTCCTGACCTCTCTTGTAATAAAATAATAGAAAAGAGGGAAATTAATGTTTGTCTCTGAATGGGAAAGATGGTCAAAATGTATGGGTAGATGTCAAGCTGCTGCCTAAACATGAAATTATAGTGGCATTAATACTGAATGCTCTTCTTTTGCTGGGAGAAAAAAAAACTTGATATTGTCACCCCTTGTTGTCCAGATATCTCTTACTGACAACAGGCCATAAATTCAGATATCAGAAAACATTTCCCCCATTATTGTCAAGGAAAAAATACTAATGTGTTCTGAGACCCTCAGAAAACTGCCAACCAGTGTCCTTACACATTACTGAAACACCTGTTTAACCATCAATGCCCGATTTGTTCATGATTTAAAACTGTTCATTCTTCAATTAGTTAAGATATTGTTATTGAGCTCATTAATGGGAAAGTTTCTGCACATTAGCCAATTTATGGGTTACAAAGAGAAACCAGGTCTTCAGCACTCTTACATTGACCCTGTCTGAAGCATGTCAGACACATCTCAAGTCACAAAAATTGACTGCTATTTTGATAGCTTTCATTTGTGTTCTACCTTTTTTTCGAGCCTTTTTTACAAAATGACACAAATATTGGTGGAAAATGCAGCCCTTGTATGAGTATTCTATGTCATACCGAAACAAACAAAAGACACAATTAGCAGGGGAGACTCAAAGAACATGAGCACCAACAGTAGAATATCTGTTTACACAATAACATTGGAGGAAAAAAATCAAATTAAATGTACCTTATTATAGTGAGAAAAATGGCCTGGATACTGAATTGTGGGTATAAAAAATGTGAGAGCCATCAGAGTGAATGATTGAATAAAGAAAAGTCAGATACAGAGGAATGACTGTAATCACCATAATGGTAATAACGTCTCTTTTTGTGTGTCTCCTCTTTGTTTTAGCCCCAGGTTTTGCTGCTCCTAGTCTTCCCAACGGATGCCCAAGGTACCCATCTTTTGGAGATGCATCTTCTCGCCCATCCAGCAGACATCCTTCAGTGGGAAGTGCCCGCCTTCCATCTGTCGGGGAGGAATCCACACACCCGCTCTTGGTAGCGGATGGGCAGGTAAGACTGTGGCGGCTGGGGTGCAGCAGTTTAAGAGATGAGAACACAGTTGCACAGTCAAGCACTTCCCGTGTTTATCTTGTTTGTCATTTTGAATTTAAATAAAGGTATCTAGTGAAGAAAAAAAAGTTTATGTCGCATGCAGACTTTTTTTTTTTTTTTAAATGTGTGTTATAGTATTCTGGTAGTGTTATGTCTGCTTTTCCAGTTATGAGGCAATCGTGGTGATTACAGTCCTAAAGAGATATCATCTTTGTCTCTGATTTAGTTTATGCTTCTCCACAGCTTCGAGAGCTTGACTATGCTCGGCTTCATCTGCAGGTTACTCAGGAATGGCAAGGGGTGAACTTACGATGGAATCAAAACATACTAATATAACCGATAAGGCATTTTCACACATCTCTGCATGAAAATAGGCAGCTTGTCATGGGTGTTATTGTTTTCTTTAATACTCTGCAGGTCTCTCCAGTGATATGAATGGGGCCAATAGAATAGCATTGATTTTTTTCCAACTCTTTGTGCTACTAATTTACCTGTGTTATGCAGACCTGGAAACAACACGGGTCTACATGCACAGGTTTTAACGCAGCTTCTGTTCTTCTGAAAGGTGGAGATTTTTAAAGACTTGAAGATGAATGTGAACCATAGTATGCAGCCAGAATCAGAAAGGGCAACTGTTCTTGCATCTTAACCAAATTGCAAAATAAAATTTGTAGTGAAAACGAACCTAGCCCAAAGTTCAATTAAAAAAAAAATAATAATAATACTAAGTATCCACAATCTTGGCTGCAACATAAAATACAAACTTATAAATGTGACATCACACTTACTGTGACTTACTGAAAAACTGTGTGCTCAGCAGTGAATGGAGTGGTGACTCTGAGGCTAAGAATCTGCTCTGGCAATCGGAAGGTTGCCGGTTCGAATCCCGTAAATGCGAAAAGGGACTCTGCTCCGTTGGGCCCTTGAGCAAGGCCCTTAACCTGCAATTGCTGAGCGCTTTGACTAGTAAGAAAAACGCTATATAAATGCAAAGAATTATTATTATTATGAATCATGGCAACAGAACATAACAAAAATCAGCATTGCTGCAGACTAAATATATACTAAATAAAATATATGCATTTTTTTAAGTAAAACTATTTACTTTAGTTTATAAATGCACTAAAAAGCAAAAAAAAAAATTCTTTAACCACAGTTTTTGTGGTTTTATGTAACTAAATAAAATCATGGGGCGCACATAAATTAATTGATTCAAACAATTTTTGAAACTTGTTTAGCATTGTGGGGAATTACAGTGTTGTTGTTTTTTTTATATATTTTTTGGAAAGTAGCTACTCTACTAATTGATTGAATGAATTTATTTATGTCTGCCCCACAATTGTATTTAGTCACATGTAACCACGAAAATTGTAGTTAAAGGAAAATTTATTTTTTGCTTTTTAGTGTATTTATAACTAAAGTAAATGAAATCGATTTTGCAAATGATTTTTCTTTAATCATTTTTCATGAACGGGAAGCTTCCTTAAAAGTATTACATAATATATCTTCTTTGCAGAATTATTTGAATACTAAAAAAATTATATTTTGGTCTCTTTTTTTCTATTGAGGCTTTTTATGGGATTAGTGCTCAGTCGCTGTGTAAAAAAATATCAACGACAGAGCGGTAAGCTTACGCCATTACTTCCTCACCGTGATCATCAAGGATACTCCTTCGCAAGTGCAAACAAGCAAAGTGGGCACACATATTTACCGACTCCACTCACTGGAAAAGGCAAGTGGGGCCAATCCGTTGTGTCTCTCACTTGTATGCTCCTATATCTCACTCAATTCTCTCTCCGTCGTTGTGTGTGCATTCATTGGAATCGCATAACCATTAATTACGGCGAAATTTGTTACATAATTGCATCAGTTTTGACCGATTATTATATTGGCATCGATACTGAACACGTATGCAAAATTTTAAGAAATTCGCTTCGCCAGAAGTGGGTTTAAAATCAGTTGCAAGATTTGACCCAGACAAACAGACAGACAGAGGAGTCAAGTTAAATAAAATCGTTTAATAAAGAGTAAATTCACATTACCTTAGGTCCAAATTCACCATAATACTACATCTAAAGTTCAGAAAAAGTTGTCAGATAAAATAGTTTGTAATTTCCTAACAGCCTTAGCCTTATCTTCAGTGGCCCATACCCAGATAAGTTTGTTTGTATGTAACAAGTGTCGTTTTTATGTCATCATCTGAAGAAACGATGAATGTCTGTCTATGTTCTTTTTCACACTGAAGCTCAATTCTGATTTTGTTTTCACTCCCAGGTTACACACAGAATTGCAAAACATCATATGGAATCGGTACTTTGAAACTAGACCTTAGAGCACTTTACATACATGCTGCTAAATCCTGTAGAAACATATGTGACTTGAATGTGACGTGTGTTTGAACACTTACAGTATGTATATTGAAATTTTCTGGAAATTTACACTCCCCATCTAATTTTATCATTGTGGTTTATACAGCTTTCTTCATATCACTGTTTTGAAAAGCTGGATTACAGTTACAGAGTGACAGTGGAAAGAAAGCAAAGTGTGTACTTAATAAGTGTTTGGGGTGACTGCGTCCAGCCAGTATATAACCCCATTTGCTAGGTGTTTTTGACTGAGATGCTATATTCTTCTTCACAGAGAATTTTGCATACAGATACGGACATTAGTCAGTCCACTCAGTATATTCACATTGTCACCACACTGTTTTCCCATCCACATCTCGCCCCTACCAATCTCAAATCTTCTCTTGTGTCCATTGGTTTCTACATACACAGCCCACAGTGATACATGTTCCCTAAGCAATAGCAACAATTCGTCATAGTCCTTCTCTTCCTTCCTATAACAAGCTTACAGATTTGCAAACATCCAGCACTTGAAATGGTGTGAAGGAGCATCACATCTGTCTGATGAATTTATCTAAATTGGCAGAGCACATTCAGGATGGATATCTGTATATAGTCGCAAAATTCATGTAAATACTCAAACAACAAAACAATTGGAGATGAAACAAAAATTGGAATCAAGTCAGCTGTAGTGTAGCTGTAGCTTTTAAGGAGGTGGAAGAGAGACATACAGGTTGAACACTCTAGACGAGAACAGGCCATTCAGCCCAACGAAGCTTGCCAGTCCTATCCACTTAATTCTTGCAAAATAACATCAAGTCGAGTTTTTGAAAGTACCTAAAGTCCTACTGTCTACCACACTACTTGGGTCACTTGTTCCAAGTGTCTGTGGTTCCCTGTTAGAAGAAAAACCACCTAAATTTTGTGTGAAATTTCCCCCTAACAAGTTTCTATCTGTGTGTCCGTGTTCTTGTTGAACTCATTTTAAAGTCACAGTCTTGATCCAGATTTCATGTGCCACAAATCCGCCCAGACATGTATACTGTCCAATTCCCTGTTTTCTATTGATTCATCCATCCATCCTCTTCCACTTATCCAAGGTTGGGTCGTGGAGGCAGCAGCTTGAGCAGAGATGCCCACTTCTTCTAACTCTTCTGGGGGAATCCCGAGGCGTTCCCAGGCCAGCCGGGAGACATAGTCCCTCCAGCATGTCCTGGGTCTTCCCTGGGGCCTCCTCCCAGTTGGACGTGCCCGGAACACCTCACCAGGGAGGCGTCCAGGAGGCATCCTGATCAGATGCCCGAGCCACCTCATCTGACTCCTCTTGATATGGAGGAGCAGCGGCTCTACTCTGAGCCCCTCCCGGATGACTGAGCTTCTCACCCTATCTTTAAGGGAAAGCCCAGACACCCTGCGGAGGAAACTCATTTCAGCCGCTTTTATTCGCGATCGCCTTCTTTCGGTTACTACCCACAGCTCATGACCATAGGTGAGGGTAGGAACGTAGATCGACTGGTAAATTGAGAGCTTTGCCTTACTGCCCAGCTCCTTTTTCGCCATGACAGACCGATGCAGAGCCCGCATCACAGTTTAATGATTCAACAGATTTAAATTATCTGCCAGTCCACCTAGTTTGGTATCATCTTACCCAGCTTGTTACGTACATTCCTATTCAAACGTGTGTATGCTTTCATTAACAGAATTCGTTTTTTCTCCTCTACAGGTTCACACTTACGTCAACACTACAGAGGTACCGGAGGACAGGAAGAGCAGACCGAGCGTTCACCCACCCGTCGAGCCTCGTGTTTCCAACACCGAGAGCATCGGTACTGGCCGGACTGGAGCAGCTGCTGAGCAGCACTTCAATGAGGAGCCAGAGATTGTATTCGAGCCGGAAAGCGTCAAGTTTGTTTTGGGGCCAACTCCCGTTCAGAGACAAATGATGGAAAAAGAAAAACTGAAGATGGCATCAGGGTCACAAGCCAGCGGCAGCAGTCCCCCTGTTCCCGCTAGCCAAGTGAATGGTGGCTCCAGCACCTCTGATTGGGACACTGGCTACGACAGTGATGAGAGGAAGGAGGCTGTGGCTGTGCCTAGCAATAAAGTTTACGAAAACATTAATGGCTTTTCCCAGTCCGGTGCACCCCCTGCACTTCGCAGAAGGTCAACAGCCAACAGTTTGGACGCTCAAAACATGAACAACTCTGCGCAGCGAAGGACTGCTTTGCTAAATTATGAGAATCTACCTTCTCTTCCTCCAGTTTGGGAAGCTCGTAAACCGAGCAAAGGGGAGGAGGATGATGGAGAGGAGGATTGTTTTGGTCCAAAGACACCATCTCTTAACGGTTACCACAACAGCCTTGACCCCATGCACAATTATGTGAATACAGAAAATGTGACTGTTCCTCAAAGTGCCAACAAAGTGGAGACGACAAGGCGCAGGGACTGCACTCCGACAGTATTTGACTTTGACTTTAGACGACCCAGCCTTGATCACAGGCAGCTCCACTACATCGAGGTGGAGATGGAAAAGGGCAGCGACTCGGATAACCCTCAAACGCCCAAAACGCCCACCACCCCTTTACCGCAGACTCCCACCAAGAGAACAGAAGCCTACGCACTCATCGACATTGAGAGGACGGCTGCAATGTCCAACCTTCAGAAAGCACTGCCCCGTGATGACGGGACTTCAAGGAAAACTCGGCACAACAGCACTGACCTACCGATGTGAGCCTGGAAAACACTGCCTTCTGTAAAGCTGCACCTTTCTCCAAAATAATCTCTCAGTTTGAAAACGCAAGGGCTTCCTCATACACATCCAAAAAGTGTCACATCGTCTTTAGAGGTCAACACGTCACAGAGGAATTGCAGTGTGGTGGAGAAGTTAGCACCGCTCTGGGTGGGTTGGCAACTTTTTAAAAAGTCCTCGCTCTGAGGAATGTACAGGGGGCAGTAGTGCTATCCTGCCTTCCTGACTGAACCCCCCAGCGGTTTGAGGAACGGTACAGAATTCCCTTTCCGTTAATTGAGTGCAATGCTGCGCTGTGCCGCCGTGCCCTCAGCCGCACTGCTGCTGCATGCTTTATTCTCTCGGATGTCATCCAATCGCTTGTTACCCGAAGGGCGGATGGACGCGACCCGTTTACAGCCCGTGACAGACATTTGTCGTCGCTCCAGCCCTCGCTTTGTATCATATTGTAAGATGTATTGTATGTTCTAATTTTCATTATACAAATTATAGATTTTTTTACCTACTTTTAAAACTCTAAATATAGGAACTGTGTATAAAAGTAGCTTTATTAGATTTGCTTCATTAAACGGTATTAGACTCACGAAGAACTCATTCCCCATTCGCCTAGGTGCGTCTCGGCTGCCAATGCTCGTACCCAAAGCAGCACTGTGCCGACAACCAACTGACACGTTTTTATAGCAGTGGCGGCAGCGCCAGATCAGTGTACGAACGTATAAATTAACTTTATTTTACATTCTTTGTTTTCAGGTATGGATATAGTTTACCAAAATGTTTGTATTTTCTAAGAGCTTATTGCTGTATTTTTGTAATACCTACATTTTTATGTCAAAATGCCATCAGTGCCAACATCATAATGTGTTTTGTAGCATGGCAATAAATTGATTTTACTTTGTTACAAATCCTAGCTTCCTTGTGTTTTTGGAGCTTCCTGAACGGGTTTTCTCTGATTTGTCGTCGTTTAACCGCCACCTCGATTGATTGCGAATAAATGTAAAGTAAAATCATTGAGGTGGCAACTGACCCAAGAAATGTCACCGATGAAACTCCACCTTACCGGTCTAACAAGGATACGTTTGAAAACACTGAAACAACATTTTCAACCACAGAAAATAAATCTTTTCAAAAGCACTCGCCAAAGCGTATACATTTTCAAACTCCAGATCTTGCTTTGCAGTCTGGATGAGGAAGGTGAATCATTTCAGAGACACTTTCTCAAAATGTATACATTTGAGAACGAAGGATCTTGCATAGAAGAGTGGACGGTGATACCAGATTTAAAAAAAAAAAAAAATGCCTATCAAGAAATTCATATTTTTTAAAATTGCCGGGTTACGTTGCGGATGGGCGGGGGGAAATGGGCTGTTTCAAAACCCTGATGCATGATTAGGGAAGGACTTGTGTTTTGTTTTGGTAATTATTCTCATCTTTACTGTGCTGATAGTCCTTCCCTAACTTCCCAATACTAACTGAAGGCCCTGAAACATTTGAATATTTTGCCTTACGTATTTGATGGATTTCCCAAGGCGTTGACTATTTATTTGTATCATTTCTGTTTGTTGTCGTCTTCTGGTGTTCTACATTATTCCCTCATTCTTTTGATATTTCAGTTTTCTTTTGGGTTTGCTCGATTAAACAAAACATTGCTTTTGGCTGACAAACCGTGCCTGTCCAACAGGAGAGACTTATGATAAAAAAAAATGCTTGAAAATGATAGTATGGACAAAAACTTTTAAAATGAAAATGGTCTTTTTAGATGTATCCATGTTAGTTTGGTGGTCATGAAACCAACATGGCAGTGCAAATGACTTAAGCCAGTGTCGTGTTATGTAACTTGTAGGGTATGTCAGACCTGCCAACTGCATTTACAGACCCGTGACTGAAACTCACTGGCCATTTCAAATTTAGTACCGATGTGCTGACTTTCCAACACACCCCTTTTTTAAAAGCAAGAAACGTGCTGTCTTAACAGGGCCGGTGCTGCATAAAGATCTAAAACGTACGACGAGTTCAGACGCAATCTCTGACCTGCTTTATTTATTTTTCTTTTTACTTTCTCGTATAGGAAATATATTGTAATTATCCAAAGATTCGATGTCAAGACTTTGATGAATCTCGATGTTTTAGACCTCCCTGACTTTTTGTATACGAAGTGTAGGTAAAGTATTACAATTCTTCAAAAATTCCATTTCGAGATTTTGATGAATCGTGACGTTTTAGACATCCCCCGGGTCCGAAAATACCATTGTTGGAATTGTGTGTGTGTGTAACTTGAGTACGCTTTAGCCTCAGTCAACCAAATGTTGCATACAAGTATTAGGTACAAAACTTTGATTTCTCTCAATGTTTGGGCTTTTTCTGTTAACCAGAAGTGGTACTTTACCTTTTATTCATGCAGCTGCAGAGTCCGATTTATTCAACTTTACTTTTATAATAATTGTTCAATATATTATTAATTTGATATGATTGGTTGTTGTTGGTTCTTTAATGTATATAATACAAAAATATAATCCTTGTCTTGTGGATTACTCCTCAAATATCCATCCCCATATCCGAGTATACGCAAAAGTCGAGGGGAGACCACTCCTGATTTTTTTTTCATTCTGTTGCGTTACGTAAAGCATGAGACGTCAGACAGACGAGCTCTTTGTCCAAAACCCCTGCGTTTCGTATTCCTCATCGATGCGTTTTTGAGTTAGCATCCGTTGGTTGTCACCTGTCGTGCACGCAGCGCCGTGCCTTTGACTAAAGACAGAATCAAAGCTGTTTGAGGAATGAGCAGATGGTGATGTCCGACTCTGCCATTTGTGGTCACTTGAATTGTGTGATGATGTAAATGAAGGGTATGACTGAAAATCGCTGCAAATTTGAAGGGGCAAGATTATATAATGTTTTATAATACCATTAGTGAACCCTAAATACAATGAGTACTGATTGAGATCACTTATGTTAGGTAGCATGCCTAGAGGAGACTGGGCCTTTGCTTGATTTTTTTTTTTTTTTTTTACCAGCCGTTTGGAGTTTTTTTTTTTTTCTTTTCTCTGTCCTCCCTGGCCATCGGACCTTACTCTTATTCTATGTTAATTAGTGTTGTCTTATTTTACTTCTTACTTTGTCTTTTTTCTCTTTCTTTATCATGTAAAGCACTTTCAGCTACATTATTTGTATGACAGTGTGCTATATTAATAAATGTTGTTGTTGTTAGTAGTATTTCAAAGTCAATTCTAAAAGACACGGATAACAAGTGTAACGATGCTAAAAGTGGGGTGATGTGTTCAGATTTTCTTTTTCTGGATAGGATTCAGGCTGCTGCATTCTGCACTAATTGCAACCCTTACTTAAGTAGTCCTGTCAAGAGTGCATTACAGTAATCTAGTCGACTAAAAACAAAAGCATGGATTCGTTTTTCAGAGTCTTGTAACGTCATAAGAGGCCTAACTTTTGCAATATTCCTTAAGTAGAAAAAAATGCATTCTTAGTAATGTGGTTAATGTGCGATTTAAAGTTTAGGTTTAAACCTACATTTTTTTTTACTTCTGCCTTGACGTTTATTGATAAGAGATCAAGTTGATTTCTAACACCATCATTATTTCTATTTTTTACTAATGACTGAGATTTCTTATTCTTATTTAGCGTTTATATTTTTGACTGAGGACAGAAGTCAGCATTACATCACAGGTTGGAGAAGTCTAGTAGCATTGTTTTCTCCAGATTGTGGGAATTGGAGCTCCCACTTCGAAGGGTTCTGTCCGTGCAATAGAATGTGAACTCGGCAAACGTCCAAAGAAGAGCAGCCAGGTACTTTGAAAGAAGGTAAATATTTTTTAATGGTCATATACAGTCGATATTGCCATTGTTTTACATGCAAGTAAGAATTTCACTGTACTCTGTACACAGGACAATAAAGACCCTGTAAACCTATCGAAGGGTCAAAAATATGGTAGGAAGCCAGTATAGTGGATGCCTGCTGTGAACTTGAAGACAGGAGTATAGAGAGATGCTGCTTAAGACTCACATCGCACACGATGTGTCAAGCCAGGGCTACAGTTGCTGGTCTCGTCACAACTGGGATTCACAGGTGTGACAGAATATGCAACCCAATCAGGATTTCTCAGCACAGTTTCAGATTTCCCATGTACCAAAATCTCAACACATTTTGATAGCGCCAAAGTGTTTTTCCTTTCTCCTGTCTGTTGTAGTACAACAGAGGAATTGAAGATTTTCAGATCTGAATAAGACTTCTCTCTGTTTCTGGGTGTACCTTGTAGGCATCATATTGTTGGCTTGTGTGGTCGTTGGTTTCTCACACACACTCGGTAATTTGGTCCTACAACAAATTCAGATCTTTTTGATTTTTGTATAGGCTTTTTATGGGAGAGTGCCGAGACAGACCACAACTCCATAAGACTACGGAAATGCCGTACCGCTGGAAAAAATTTGTATTTGTGACAACATTTTCAAAGAAAATGTTAGCGTTTGAACAGAGAACAAGAAAATCCATGGGGTAACTGACAGGACTTTTGGGGACCTTCACTTTTTGCCGATTTTCTAGTTTAAGAAATGTCATTAGATAGTGAGCTTTACAAGACGGCCTGTTCTCCTGAGGCACCAAGTCGAATGTTTAGGGATTATGTGAACAGGGGATCGTTGAGAACATGGCTCTTCCGCTTCCATTTACCTTGCAGTAGCCTGACCTGGGATTTTGTCGCCCTTAACCAGGTTTATCAATCACCTATCATTTGCCAGCTGTCATCATTTGTCTAATACCAAGATAATTTGGAATCCGTTATATTATTACAGAATGACTTGGATAGCAGACAGGCTTGGGCAGATTTGTGGCAGATGAGATTTAATGTCAGTTAATATAAAGAATTACACACAGGAAGTAAAGATGTTAGGTTTGAATACACAATGGGCGGTCGGAAAATCGAGAGTACACCTTAAGAGAAGGATTTAGAAGTCATAGTGGACTGCCAGACAGTGTTCAGAAGCTATTAAGAAGGCTAACAGAATGTCAGGTTATATAGCGCCTTGACGTGTGGAGTACAAGTCACAGGAGGTTCTGCTCAACCTTTATAACACACTGGTGAGGCCTCATCTGTGTACAGTTTTGGTCTCCAGGCTACAAAAGGACATAACAGCACTAGAAAAGGTCCAGAGAAGAGCGACTTGGCTGATTCAGAGCTACAGGGGTTGAATTATGAGGAAAGATTAAAAGAGCTGAGCCTTTAAAGGAGATTAAGAGGTGACATGATTGAAGTGTTTAAAATTCTGAAGGGAATTAGTACAGTGGATCGACACTGTTATTTTAAAATGAGTTCATCAAGAAAACGGGGACACAGTTGGAAACTTGTGAAGGGTAAATTTCGCACAAACATTAGGAAGTTTTTCTTTACACAAAGAACGATAGACACTTGGAATAAGTTACCAAGTAGTGTGGTAGACAGTAAGACTTTAGGGACTTTCGAAACTCGACTTGATGTTTTATTGGAAGAAGTAAGTGGAGAGGACTGGCGAGCTTTGTTGGGCTGAATGGCCTGTTCTCGTCTAGAGTGTTCTAATGTTCTCATTCTGTATCATCGGTTCTTTTGAAATGGCCGCTCTGGCTGTTTCCGTTGATTCCTAGGCTCCTTGTCACCAATAGGTCTGACCTGGGGTCAGATTTATAAAACTTTTGTGCATATGTGATTTTCCACACAAAAGTCAAGAAAACTTGACAGTAGAACTTGGCGTATTTTTACGGTGACTTTCACCCTTCCATTGTGTACCATTTCAGAGAAACTGGGAAATGATGACACCCTTGATCAAGTAGTGAAGCAGTCAAACCAGTTAATTGACGACTTACGCATATAATAATTCATATCACCGAACCGTTGTCGTAATTGGTGTTGATGTTACAAACATTCAAGGTACATTCACAGCCGCACATTTACAAGATGATGGCGATTTATAAAGGATATCAATTGCGTGTACATCAGGTTTTATACATCTTAACTTTTTTTTTACTTTCACGCTTGAATCCACGCAAAGTTATGTACATGAGACTCCAAGTAAGTCAACAATTCCAGTACTGCATTTTTGTTTCATCGGGCTAGGCTGAGGGAAAACCTCCAAGAAGAAATTCTGGAGTCACCAAAACCACTGAAGTCATCTGGACAGACTAGTGGACATGCGGTAAGACCTGTGCTTGGCTGTCTCACCATCCTTAAGACCAGGGTGCTGGAGGGTAGCAGTGGCAACACATTTTCATTCTATTCCGTCTTAAATAGTGTCCAGTAACTGCTACTAATGGAACCCATTTTGTTGTCTTGGTTTTAGTTGCCTCGCTTTTAAAGATCTAAAAACTTAAACTGCTTATCCCCATTAACCAGTTAACAGTAAGGATTTCACTTAATTTGAAATTAAAGAATTTCACTGTAATCAATATACATGACAATGACACTCCAAACTTAATCATCTGCTTTTTAATGCTTTATCAATATTATAGAGTGCCATTCGTATCTTTCATTAATTACGCACGTATGAAGTTCTCAGTACTCTGCAGAGATGACGAGTGACCCTGTAATCCTTTAATCAAAATGAGCCTTGTATTTTGGATTTGACTGCTAGTGTGGCCCAAAGGTAAAATGGCAGTGGTGTCGCTAGGGTTGGGTAACCAATGTCAGGGTTAAGACCCCCCCACAAGCCCCTTGGTGACGTGACGAATAGATCTCCTTAACAGACAGTTGCTCATACCTTAGACAATGTAATGTGCGGACACCTAAACAGTTTATGCAAGACGGCAGCTCCCACTATTAATGGTGCTCCGGACGCTCGATCATTTCATCTAGCGAGTTGGGCTCCACCTTTGGTGATTTCTGCCCTTGGACACTCGATCGTATTATCAAGCGGGCGTTTGTCTGTCTTGGTGATTTCAGTCCAGAGTGTGGTTGGGAGCCTGCACTGGTACTGCACATTGTCACCCACAGCCCCCCCAGGATCTCAAATTAGGACCCGAGTGCAGCCGTGCAATGGGTGACATCTCAGCCCCACACTAGGTTGAATGGAACGGAACACTGGGAGGTTATTTTTCTTTTTTTTTTTGTCCCCAACTCCTGAGTGTTTCCTGATTAAAGTCATAGCCAGGAATTGCAGGTTAAGGACCCAACAGAGTTGAACCGGACAGATCCCTAGCCTCAGAGTCACCAGTCCGCCCTCTTTTATGGACAGTCATTTGGGTGTCAGCCCCCCAACCCAGTGAAGCAACATCTATTTATGTCACAGGTGTCCAACTCCAGTCCTGGTCGGCCGTATTAGCTGCAGGTTTTCATTCCAACCCTTTTCTTACTCAGTTTTCACTGCTAATTAACTCCTTTACCATTCCTTTTAACAGCCCCGTTTTTAAGGATTCATACTCTGTACTGATTCGTTTTTTAATTCAACAGAAATGAGATGTGAAACGAGCCGACAGATGACCAGCTAAAGTGGAACGTCAGACTCCAACCACTTTCTTAATGAGAAGCCAATTCTTGGTGTTAATTAAAGCCGTTATTGAATATCAGGACTTGTCGCTGCTCTCATTGTGCCACAGCGGGCTGTTGATTTTCTGTTTTTACTTTCTCGTTTACGAAGTACAGGGAAAGTATTGTAATCGTCCAAAGATTTGATGTTGAGGTTTTGATGAATCTCAACATTGTAGACCTCCCTGAGTCTGAAAATACCATTTTTGGAATTGTGTGTGTGTGAGTGTGTGTGTGTAAGCACGATAACTGGAGTTCACTTTCACTTCGGTCAACCAAATTTTGCATACAAGTATTAGGGTAGAAAACGTAGATTTGTATCCACTTTTGTCCCATTTCCGCTAACCGGATGTGGTACTTTACCTTTTACTCATGCAGCTGCAGAGTCTGATTTATTCCACTTTACTTTTATAATTGTTCAGCATATTATTGATTTGATTTGTTGTTGATTGTTCTTTACTTACCTCAGCAGTGACATTCATGTTTCTGGTGACTCTTCCTATGAAGTCAGTAGGCGGACTAGGAGAACATGGGGGGGTCATGAGGTCACTGGAAAGAGGTGTGTGGCGCTCCTGATATCCTGCAAAAGGACGAAGGTCCAAGTCTTTAGATAGATACTTTATTAATCCCAAGGGGAAATTCACATTTAGAGTCCTGGTGCTCCCTGTTTGCGAGACATGGACGCTATCCAGTGACCTGAGACGAAGATTGGACTCCTTTGGTACTGTGTCTCTCCAGAAAATCCTTGGGGGCCACTGTTGCTCATGGAGTCTTGAATGAGGCACACGACCTGCATTGTGAAGGGAGCGTCAGTTACGGCACTACGGCCATGTGGCGTGTTTCCCCGAGGGTGATCCGGCTCGTAAGATCCTCATTGTTGGGGACCCGAGTGGCTGGACCAGGCCAAGGGGCTGCCCATGTAACACCTGGCTATGGCAGATGGAGGGTCATTTCTGGAGGGTGGGACAGGACTGGGGGGCTGCCAACTGGGATCCCGAGTTGTTTCACTGTGTAGTGGGTGTGGCAACACACTGTACCAGTGCATGCTCCCCAACTTGACTTGTTCTTTAATGTCCATAATATAAAAATATAATTCTTGTCTTGTGGTTTATTCCTCAAATATCCTTCCCCATATCTGAGTATACGGGAAAGTCGGGGGGAGACCACTCCTGATTTTTTTTTTTTTTGACCACCGTCAAGATGCCAAGCCCTTCACCTTTCTTTATTTTCAGGTGCACTGGTCATGTGGCAACGTGTTTTGTGTCTCATGGCTGCTCATTAAGGAAAAAGAAACAACTACAACAACAACATTTATTTCTATAGCACATTTTCATACAAACAGTAGCTCAAAGTGCTTTACATATTAAAGAATAGAAAAATGAAAGACATAATTATAAAAAATAAATCAACATTAACATCGAATAAGAGTAAGGTTCAATGGCCAGGGGACAGAAAAACTAAAAACTCCAGGCGGCTGGAGAAAAAATAAAATCTGTAGGGATTCCAGACCATGAGACCACCCAGTCCCCTCTGGGCATTCTAACCTAACATAAATGAAACAGTCCTCTTTGGATTTAGGATTCTCACGGAAGGGCTTGATGATGATGATGGTCACGTAGACTTCTTCCTTTTAATCCGTCCATCATTGTTGGAGCATCATGAAGCTTTGAGTAGGTGGAGGTGGCGCAGGCCACCACCACAAAGAAACCGGAAAAAGAAACAGAAAAGAGAGTAGGGGTCAGTACGGATTTTAGAGCCACCATGAATAGTTATTATGATGAATTGAACATACAGAGTATCAGGATTAAGTTAAATTACGATTAAAATGAAGTTATAAAAGGCCATGTTAAAGTAATGTGTTTTCAGCAGTGTTTTAAACTGCTCTACTGTATCAGCCTGGTGAATTCCTATTGGCAGGCTATTCCAGATTTTAGGTGCATAACAGCAGAAGGCCGCCTCACCACTTCTTTTAAGTTTTGTTCTTGGAATTCTAAGGAGACACTCATTTGAGGATCTGAGGTTACGATTTGGAATATAAGGTGTCAGACATTCCGATATATAAGATGGGGCGAGATTATTTAAGGCTTTATAAACCATAAGCAGAATTTTAAAGTCAATCCTGAATGACACAGGTAACCAGTGTAGTGACATCAAAACTGGAGAATGTGTTCTGATTTTCTTTTCCTAGTTAGGATTCTAGCAGCTGCATTCTGCACTAGTTGCAAGTGATTTATATCTTTTTTGGGTAGTCCTGAGAGGAGGGCATTACAGTAATCTAGTCGACTGAAAACAAACGCTGAACTAATTTCTCAGCATCTTTCAGTGATATAAGAGGTCTAACTTTACTTATGTTTCTTAAGTGAAAAATGCTGTCCTAATGATCTGATTAATATGTGATTTAAAATTCAGATTACAGTCAACAATCACCCCTAAGCTTTTTACCTCCGTCTTGACTTTTAATCCTAATGTATCCAGTTTATTTCTAATAGCCTCATTGTATCCATTATTGCTGATCACTAAAATTTCAGTTTTCTCTTTATTTAACTTGAGAAAATTACTATTCATCCATTCTGAGATACAAGTCAGACATTGTGTTAGTGAATCAATAGAATCAGGGTCATCAGGTGCTATTGATAAGTACAGCTGTGTGTCATCAGCATAGCTGTGGTAGCTCACGTTGTGCCCTGAGATAATCTGACCTAACGGAAGCATGTAGATTGAGAATAACAGCGGACCCAGGATAGAGCCTTGTGGAACACCATATTGGATATCATGTGTCTTCGAGTTGTAATTCCCACAACTAACAAAATATTTTCTCCCTGTCAGGTAGGATTCAAACCAATTTAAGACACTGCCAGAGAGGCCCACCCATTGACTAAGGCGATTTCTAAGAATGTTGTGATCAATGGTGTCAAATGCAGCACTCAGATCTAAGAGGATGAGAACAGATAAATGGCCTCTGTCTGCATTCACCCGCAAGTCATTTACTACTTTAACGAGTGCAGTTTCTGTGCTGTGATTTGTTCTAAAACCTGACTGAAATTTATCAAGAATAGCATGTTTATTTAGGTGGTCATTTAACTGCATAATGACTGCCTTCTCTAGAACTTTACTTAAGAAGGGCAGGTTAGAGATGGGTCTAAAATTTTCAAGAGCGAGGGTCAAGATTATGTTTCTTAAGTAGGGGTTTAACTACAGCAGTCTTAAGACAGTCTGGGAAGACCCCAGTATCTAGTGACGAATTTACTATGTCAAGAACATTATCAATTAGCACGCCTGATACTTCTTTGAAAAACCTTGTTGGTATCGGGTCAAGGATGCAGGTGGAGGGTTTTAATTGAGATATTATTTTTTGTAAATCAGGTAAATCTATCCTAGTGAAAGAGTTTAATTTGTTTATAACAGGATGTTGGGGTTTAGGGGGATCCTTAGTGTTGGGGAGATATACTATGTTATTTCTAATATCATTAATTTTTTGATTGAAAAATACAGCGACAGCCTCACAGGTTTCACTGGAAGCACTTAGGAGGCATTCCTTTGAGCTACCTGGGTTTAGTAGGCGATCAATTGTAGAAAATAAGACTCTAGGATTACTAGCATTGTTATTTATAATATTAGAGAAATAGCAGCGTCTCTCAAGACGGACAGTGTTATTGTATTCTGTTATTTTGACTTTTAATATTTCGTGGTGGATAGTAAGTTTAGTCTTCCTCCATTGACGCTCAGCTCTACGGCATGTTCTCTTTAAATCAGACTAAGGGGTCTGAGTCATGTTAATTAAAACGAAGGCAAATCAGCAGAAAAAACGGCTCACTAATTAATTAAGAAGATGTTTAGAATGAAAACCTGCAGCCACTGCGGCCCACCAGGACCAGAGTTGGACACCCCTGATTATACACAATAAAATTCAAGCTGCTTTACAAATGGTGATGATTGAAAACAGTCAGTCATTGTCTAACCTGCTTAGTCCTGAACAGGATATCGCGGGGTGCTGGAGCCTATCCCATCTAGCATATAGGGGCCAGTCCATCGCAGGGCAAACACATACTACAGCCAATTTAGGAGAAATTCATCCATCCATCTGTTATCCAACCTGTTATATCCTAACTACAGGGTCACTGGGGGTGGTCCGCCGGAGCCAATCCCAGCCAACACCGGATGCAAGGCAGGAAACAAACCCCGGGCAGGGTGCCAGTCCACCACAGATTTAGGAGAAATGCAATAATCCAATAAACTAACTATACTAAGGCTTGGATGGTCAGAGGGGAGAGGGAAAAAACCTGTGGGGTTCCGCAACTAAAAGCCCACCCTGACCCCACTGAGCATTCTATTGTGTAAATTAAAGAAATGAAAAGAATAAAGGAGGGGGTCAGCCAGGGCAGACGGGACGTCTCCGTGTTCTTTCTTCCAGAAGGTGGCGGCTCAGAGAAGAGAAAACAAAAGAGAAATTTCATAAACTTGACAAACCGCGTGATTCAAAGCAGCCTGACGTACCTCCAGAGGTTGACTACTTCATATGTCTGGAGCATAGAAACTAAAAGTAGACTCCCCACTTCTTCTGTGCTTTACTCTCAGAATAGCAAGCGAAGCAGACCTTGAGGGACTGAGGTTGCGATGAGGGGTGTCAAGGGGGACGCACATTGCAAGATGAGCAGTGGGGCAGCGCCATTGAAAGGTGCTATAAGACCAGAGTGACCATATGAATCCCTGTAACAGTCTCATAAAGTGCCCGGGTTTAAATCCTTTATTGAACCTCCTCTTCCTCTACCGCCCTTTCAGTGTAATTTTGGTTCATCCACCATTTGATGGCTTTGCTCTCGATGCTGAATGTGTTTAATGCGCCATTGTGTATTTTCTTTCCTAATGTTGGATTGGGTTTGCTGACAAAGATCAAATAAATCACATCTTATAATTTGCTCCCTAATGTGTTACATGAAAATATTCACTCCTTTATAACAAGCAACAGAGTATGAAGCCGTGCCAGAACTCCATCTCCATTTATTTGTTTATCCAAAGCGATTTACAAAGAGGCCAACAGAATCGAATAAAACATCAGTCTGGGGGGCAGTTTGGGAGCACGTGTGACAGGACAGGGGTGAAAAACGGATCATCTCCAGGGAAGAATTAAATTCAGGTGAGTTACCTGGTATCCGCCCACTAATTGTGTTTGATTTTCGCCGAAAGCCGCCGGCATTAGCGCCCTTCTCTCCGCGCTTCCAGACGAGAAGTGTCGAATTGCCACTCCGTATCTTCTGACCTTATCTGCCTTCCGTAGCTGTCACTTGCCGGTGCCCCGCCCCGTCCGTGGCGTCATCACGTTTTACGTCCTCGGGCAGGCGCAAAGCGACAGTTACATACTGGGGAGCTCGCGGCTTTAGACAACATCTTCAGTTATGGTGAGTGGGTATTTATTATTTTTTTTTAAGTTTATTTTTCATCGCCTATCATATTATCGCCTTTTTTATTGTGCCGTAACCTCCCTAATCTGCTGCTGACGGTACTCTCGACCGCGCGTCACAGAAGGCACGCAGCCATGAGCCGGCGAACACATGGGCCACCGGTGCGGCCTGCACTCCTATTGAAGTAAACTTGGAGCAGATAGGCACATAAACGGCCACTTGAGATACACGGGCTCCGGTGTTAATAATGAGGACCGAGAAATTGTGCGGGCGCAGTTCACGACGAGATTAACCGCCAGTGGCTTTTCTTTTGTTTGCTGTCGCCACGCGGCATTTTCTATCACCAAGCGCTTTAATAGGAAAACTGCCGCATGGACAGCAAAGACAGAACACTTTTAGGTCTGCGCAAATGTGTTGATGATTGAGTCCGAACCGGCCCGAAGACTTCGGAAGGCTACAGAAAGTTCGAGAGCATTGTGTGGGCGGGGCCAAGAGCCGGTTAGGGAAGTGACGCGGGTGACGTCATCGATCTGAGCCGTGGTGAGCGACTTGCAAGCGCCCAGAACTGCAGACCCTTCTAGAAGGCACTCGAAGCAGCAACAAAAATGTAACATTTTTGGCAGTGTTGTGTATATTGTAGTGATGAATGGGCGGGTGAAGCTTCTGACGGTTCGTGCCGCCCGGTGCTTTGCAGCAATAGTAGCAGCCGTGAGCTCGAGACAAAGCGGCTCTTTGATTGGATCGTTTCAGTCGGCTTGGTGTATTCAGTGGCGGCGGAGAAGATCCAAAGAGTCATAAGCCCTGATCGTCCTCGGAGGCCTTTTCCATTCACACCCTTCGTCCCCGCACTTGTCAAATACTTATTTTAATTACCCTTCCCCCAACCATGTTATATGTCAATGACCTAGTAATTCCACTGGGACCCCACTTTGGTCTTATGTCTAGACCCCGGGGGTGGGGGTATAGGCTGGGGTGTTAAAGAACGTGCAGCTGTCAAAAGATCGGGTACTGAAAATCTTAAAACGATCCGTGTGTTCCTTTTAATGTTCTGATGATCATGGTGTCGTTCAGCTGCTGCATTATAAAATATAAAATATACATGTTAGTGTGGGTGATCATGATCTACAATGAAATGTCCGTGTAGTGCTGAAGGTGTCATTTGTTTGCCATTATAAATCTTGTAGCACGATGGCAGCGCTCACCTACACGGAGTGCCAATGGACTCTTGACGTGGGTCTCCTAGGTAGATCCTCTTACGACTTTGCCATCCCATCAGCTCATATTATACCTGCATTTTTATCACTCTTTAATATTGTTTTTTGATCAGTATGCTGCCGCTGGAGTATGTGCATTTCCCCTTGGGATTAATAAAGTATCTATCTATTCTTGTAAGACGCCACAGATTCACAATTATGTGTCTACATTGTCACGCAAGGCTGTGAGGCGGCATGACAGATTCATATTTGTATGGGGAGTAATTGCACTAAGAGGCAAAGAGGGGGTTTAGGGAAAGTGCTTATGGAACTGAGCACATATGAAGGGGCTTGGAGAAAGTGTTTCCCAGACTCAAGTGTTGGGGGACCCCTTGTGGCTGCAGGTTTTATAATTGGACTCCTGGGCTAATTAAGTTAACTGTTATATCCCAGATTCTGTGTTTTGGGAACAATTTTTAGAAATTAGAAAAACAAGTAAATTTTTTTTATTAAAATTTACTAAGCAGTTATGTGGGAATATTGTATTTTTGTTTGCTTTTTAATAATAATTTCATCTTGATTTTCATTCTGCTTTTCCAGGTTTTCTAATTGTTTGTTTAGTCCAATATTTACTAATTAGCCTTTGATTCAGTGTTGTTTGCCGAGGGTGCGGGTGTCGAACTGCAGGGCTGCAGGTTTTCATTCTAACCATCTTCTTAATTAGTGACCACTTTGTGTTGCTAATGAACTTCTTTTGCCTTAGTTTTAATTAACTTGACTCAGCCCTCCCTTAGTTTCTTTTTTCTTAATTAGCCAAACAATGGTGAGACACAAAAGAAGCCGCCACATGACCTGCTCACCTGCACCCATCACACAATATCTGAAAATAAAGAAAGGTGGACGCCTCAGTAAGGTTGATCTCTCGGGTCACCAAAACATCTTGACGGCGTTCTTAGGAAGAACAGAAAATCAACAGTTTTGGAAATGTCTGCTGTGGCAAAATGAGAGCGGCAACAAGCTGTGGAATTAAATAATGAGTTTAATCAACTGCAAGAATCGGCCTCTTTGAGAACGTGATTGGAGTGAAATTTGTTGGAGTTTGAAGCCCCAATTCAGTTTGTCATCTGTTGGCTTGCTCCATGTCTCATTTCTGTTTGGCTTTCATTTAATGAAGAAAAGAATCCATTCAGAGTACTGAATCCTTAAAAACAGGGCTGCTAAAATGAAGGGAAAAGAAGTTCATTGGCAGTAAAACTGGTCACTGATTGAGAAAAGGGTCAGAATGAAAACCTGCAGCCACTGTGGCCCACCAGGCCCGGAGTTCGACACCCCACGCCCAGGGTGTCTGCTCTGCCCGTTTTTAATTGTCATTAATAAGATGCAACGAAAGGGGAAGGGCAACATTATAAAGAAATCAACAAAAGAGAGTTAAGCATTTAAATCTATAGTAAAAGCAGAAATATTTCTAAATGTTAAAATCATGCTGCTGTGCTTTTTTGAATGTAGAATCAGAACAGAAAAAATAGCAGCTAATTAAACGAGATGAGCGTTATGAATTGTTGTCGCTAATTATAAAGCTGGTTGGAACAAAAAACCTGCAGCTACAGGGGGTCCCCAGGACCGAGTTTGGGAAACACTGGCCTACAGAATGCCGTCATATATTAATGACATGCAAGTTTCAGTATAGCAGAGTAGTATGGTGTGGGATTTACTTTATTGTCGGATAACGTGTTCCCCACTTCTTCAATGTCGTCTCTGTATGAGGTTGGACAGTTAGTTTCACATCCCTTTTGATAAACATGTAGCAAAGTGCAAAGCTTCTAAGCAGTGCTGGTGCTTCAGTGACATTCAAAGTTTGGGACGTCGTCAGTCACATACTAGTGGGACTTTGATGCACTTCATTAAAGAGATACTAGCTGTGTAAGCCCCTGCTGTGAAAAGTCCAGGGTCCTAGAAACTATTGAAATCGTCAGGGGAAAAAATTGTAATGTAGAGACGTCGGGTAACTGAAAGGAACTCCTCTGGGCGTCTCTCTCCGACATGCTCGTCTCGCTTGTACATTAGCGAAGGGAGTAAAAGGGTTAACGTTTTGCCGATGTTGGCGTCTAATCGACATTGTCTTTCTCGTGAGGTTACGTTTTTGCTGACGTGCTGGCCTCGCTTGTGTTGTCAGCCGCTAAGCGAGTATTCTGCCTCCTCGGAGGCGAAGCCCTTACCCCGACTCCACCTCTCACTTCCGGGCCGGACAGACACACGCATGTGTAGACTTTTAAATATAAGACAAGGTTCACAGCCTTGCTGCCTAATGCCCCATTTCCTAGTGTTTTCCTTTTAACACACTTGGTGTGCAGTCTGTGAAGACATTAAGTCTAGCGATACGCAGTTGGATGCCAGCGCAGTATTTTATTAATGCAATGTGTAAAGTTAATAGGTTTTGGATTGCCCAAAACCTAAATTCAATGAAATGGGTTTGGTGAGAGGGCTCTAAGAAGCATAAATATGTCTGTCACATTTATAATGCAACAGGAGGAGCTTACAAGTACGAATGGTCAATTTTGATGAAACTTAGGTAACAGTTTCAAACTTTTCTCCTAGGCATCCCTTTCGCTAGCACCCGTGAACATTTTCAGGTCCGGCGCCGATGAAGAGAAAGCGGAAACTGCGCGACTGGTGAGTCTCAAGCTTGTGCGCCTTTTTTTTTTTTTTGATTCCTGAGGCATTTCTGTAAAAGTTCTAACGTGACGCTCTGTCCCCCAAGTTCACCGCCATGGACCATCCTGACCTCCTCTTTGCTTTCTTTTTGTTTCTCTGCTTTAGTCATCCTTCATTGGTGCAATAGCCATTGGGGATCTGGTTAAAAGCACTCTGGGACCAAAAGGAATGGTAAGTAAAAACATTGAAATATTCAGTGAAGGATTTTTTTTTCTTACTTGAACTGAAAAGGTGGATTTACAAACTGATAAAAGGCAGAACTGCTTGCATAATGCAAAAAAAAAAAAAGCTTGACTGCTGCTGTATTTACATCTTGTGCCGACTGTCTTCACGCCACTAGCAGCGGCCGTCTTTACACAGTGGCACCAGTGGAACACATACTGCATGAGGCGTACTGCTAGTGAATAGAGTCAAAATATAACGTAAGAGTGGGTTTTGTCAACCGTTACACCTGATTACAGCTCTCCCTACCCCTAGATGTGGACTAGTGTCGACGTCTGCCTTAACCCTGTGTGCCGACATCTGCCCTGAAAGAGTTAAATCAGAAACGGACTGTCTGCCAGGAAGCTTAAATTGAGCCGTGACTGGATCTTTCAGCAGGTTAATGATTTGAAGCACACCTCAAAATGGGTACAAAAGTAGGTTTGGTGATCACAACATCAAGATTTTGCCATGGTCACCCCAACTCCTTGATCTACACTCCCATTGAAAACCTGTGGTGTGTGCTGAAGGGTGAAAGGTCCACAAGCGTGGACTTCAAAATCTGACGTATCTCTGGAGGAATGAGCTCGGATCCCTTGCCACGTGATCTCCATCCTCACTAAGCATTGGATAAGAAGGCAAAGGGAGGGTGCACAAAATATTAAGTGGTTCCAGTAATTGTGACACACGTGTACCGTATAGACTCACATATAAGTTGGGTCTTGAAACCCGAAAAATCAATCATAAAGTCAGACCCCGACTCGCACGCCCGTTCAAAGATACAACACTTCATTTTTTTTTTTCTCACATTTTCTCAGATTCATTGAATTTTGTTGTATCAGCGCAGTTTCCAATTTCTTTGCCCACTTCAACGACTTTTAATTTAAAACCAGTTTCATATTTTCTTCTGATCGAACGCTCCATCATAGATAAGAGATGCTCTTACGATAAAGGTGTATGAGGGTGTGAGATACAAAACAGTGCAAACATCGCTTCGTAATAGTTTGGGTATTAGTGTGATCACGTAGGCACAATAGAGAGAGCGAGGTTAGGAGCACACGCTGATACAGCACATTGCTGCACCGACATAGAGAGAGCATACAGCCTTTATTTTCTATCTCTTGAACCAATAGCGGGAGTTTTCATCATTCAACTCGTACAAGCGACATTATACTACAAAAGAAATTATACGGTAAAATCAAGTTCCAACTTATCCTGTAGTATGTACGGTATTTGTTGTTGTTTATTTGTTTGTGTTTTTTTTTTTCCCTCCTATTTCAATTATTTTGCTTCAGTTCAAGGTTAGAGTTTTGTTAATATTTTGAATGACCGATCAAGTGCCCATTATGCCTTTATTTACAAGGGGTGCCAAAATTGGTAAGAGCACTGTAATTTATAAAATAAAATACAGGTGTTGGTTGGTAAACCCATTTTGGTTATTAGCACCTAAGCAGCAGAGATGTGTGGACTTGACAGTCCTAAAATTGAGGGTGTTTTGTACAGTCGTGGCCAAATGTTTTGAGAATGACACAAATATTAATTTTCACAAAGTTTGCTGCCTCAGTTTTTATGATGGCAATTTGCATCAACTCCAGAATGTTCTGAAGAGTGATGAGATGAATTGCAATTAATTGCAAAGTCTCTCTTTGCCATGAAAATGAACTTGCTCCCAAAAAACCCATTTCCACTTGCGTTGTGAAGAAGGCTTCAGGGTGCCCAAGAAAGTCCAGCAAACGCCAGTGCAGAGCTTGCTCAGGAATGGCAGCAGGCAGGTGTGAGGGAGGCAAAGACTTTTGGAGAGTGTCCTGGATGGTGTCAAGAAGGGCAGTAAAGAAGCCATCGGGGACAGACTGATATTCTACAACAACAACAACATTTATTTCTATAGCACATTTTCATACAAACAGTAGCTCAAAGTGCTTTACATATTAAAGAATAGAAAATTGAAAGACACAATTATAAAACAAAATAAATCGACATTAACATCGAATAAGAGTACGGTTCAATGGCCAGGGGGGACAGAAAAAACAAAAAACTCCACAGACGGCTGGAGAAAAAAAAAAAATAAATAAATAAAAATAATAATTTTGAAAAATTTGGGAAAAAAAAAATAATTCTGCAAAAGGTACAGGGATTGGGCAGCTGGGGTAAAGTCATTTTCTCTGATGAATCCCCTTTCCAATTGTTTGGGGCATCCGGTAAAAAGAAAAGGTGAGCAGCGCTACCATCAGGCCTGTGTCATGCCAGAGTGGTGGCTCTGAGGCTAGGGATCTGCACAGGCAATTGGAAGGTTGCCGGTTCGAATCCTGTAAATGCCAATAGGGACCCTGCTCTGTTGGGCCCTTGAGCAAGGCCCTTAACCCACAATTGCTGAGCACTTTGAGTAGTGAGAAAGCGCTATATAAATGCAAAGAATTATTATGCTAACAGTAAAGCATCCTGAGACATTTCATGTCACATGGGGTTGCGTTACACTCACAATTTGGCCTAAGAACACAGCCATGAATAAAGAATGGGACCGAAATATCCTCAGAGAGCAACTTCTCCCCACCATCCAGGAACACTTTGGTGACTAACATGATGGAGCACCAGGCCATAAGGCACAAGTGAGAACTAAGTGGCTCAGGTAACAAAACGTCGATATTTGGGGTCCATGGCCAGGAACTCCCCAGACTTTAATCCCATTAAGAACTTGTGTTCAGTCCTCGGGCAAACAAAAACCCACCAATTCTGACAAACTCCAAGCATTGATTATGGGCCACCATCAGTCAGGATTGGGCCCAGAAGTTGATTTTCAGACAGCATGCCAAGGCAAATTACAGAGGTCTTGAAGAAGAAAGAAGGGCCAGCACTGCAAATATGGACTCTTTACATAAACTTCATGTCATTGTCAATAAAAGCCTTTGAAATTTCTGAAATGCTTGTAATTCTACTTCAGCACACCAGAGAAACATCTGACAAAACGGTCTCAAGACACTGAAGCAGCAGACTTTGTGAAAACCAACATTTCGGTCCTTGTCAAAACTTTTGGCCACGACTGTAGAAAGATTGGTCTCAAATTTATAAAGCGTTCAGAATCAAGCTAGATTAACGGTTTTTGAAAAAGTTCTGCTTGTGTTTCACCGCAGTTAAATAATGGGTGCTGTCAAGATAAATACGCTGTCTCCTAAAACCATGAAATGGATTGATGTAAGCTCAGCGGGTGAGTTTGAGGTCCTAGAATCAAGTTGCATTGTGCGAGTGTCATTTTGCTTTTCTCTTCAGGACAAAATTCTACTGAGTAGTGGAAGAGATGGATCGGTTACAGTAACGAATGATGGGGCAACCATTTTGAAAGCCATTGGTGTTGACAATCCAGCTGCTAAAGTGTTGGTTGGTGAGTGCGGTTTATATATCTTTACAGAAGTAGTTACGAAAAGGGCTGAGTTGGCCATTTTAAATTGACAGCTCACTGTGACTGTGTGCATAAGGGTTGTCTCTGTCAGTTTTCTTTGTCTGTTGTTTGAATGTCCAGGTTAAAGATGTGGGTAACTGAAAGTGTTCTGCTTAATAATAGAGTTTCACAGCACATCTTAGTTTGATGTTTTTGTCGTTCCCATTGTAATAAGGTCTGATCTGTTCCCCTTTATTGTTTTTTATAAGACATGTCCAAGGTTCAAGATGACGAAGTTGGAGACGGCACCACATCAGTCACTGTTTTAGCAGCTGAGTTGTTAAGGGTAAGACAATTTAGGGCACATGCAACAGGATTTTTTTTTTTTTTTTATTTTCGGAAAGAGTCCATTTTTAATCCATTTTCTTAACGCGCTCATCCAGGGCAAAATGGTATGCCAGTTGGAGCCCATCCCAACATTGCGTGCAAGGCGGGAACACCACCAGAATTTCATTGATTTGCAAAAATTCCATCATCCAATGACTATTTTCATGTTTATAATAATAATTCACTTCATTTAAGTAGTGCTCTTGTCATGCTTTAAGTGCTTCACAGAAATTCAGAATGAACAACACTGGATAAAACACTAAATAAATACAAATACAGGAAGCACAAAGCTTTGAATTGGAATAAGAGACAGTAAACCAGATTAATCTACCAAATATTACAAGAAAACGCTGAACAAATAACCTCAATTGTGGTAAAACGTAAATCATTCTGAGCACCTGGACAGCAAGGGTAACTGAAAGAACGTTAGGTCAGTTCACTAACTTCCTGAACAAATGATGTTTACGTTTTAGTTTTTTTAATTTAAGAATAAATCGAATCCGCTGATCTCATTTATTTAGAGAGGGTGTTCCAAAGTCTGGGTACTCTAAAGCGGAAGGCTGTGTCAGCACAGGTTAGTTTTAGGGATGAGCAGTTTGCCAGGATCCATGGATCTTGGTCGGCAAACAGTAACATAGTAATGGAGGAGAGCGAGGAAGACTTTGATCTTTTTGGTCAGGCAGAGTTGGAGGTGAGGTGACTCGTCGTCTTCCAGGTCTGAATCTTGTTGACTACGGGTGGAAGGGGAAAGCAAGCAAGCAAGTGATGATGTCTTGTTTCGATTGTTACGTGGTGTGCCCTTTGAATTGTTCCCCTGTAAGAGGTGTGTGCAAAGCTCATATGTTTGACAAGAGGAAGAGTGTTTTAAACTGTTGTTTTTTGATGTGGGTATTAATGTAAAAATCATAAATACACAAGAATGATGTAACAAGTTTAAACCTATTGAAACAAGGAGTTGCTCAGGCATCCTGAGAGTGTTTTAACCTCGAAGATTGAGACGCCCAACCAAGATCCAAAATGGACCGAGAGAGATATGAAGGGCTCTGCCACTGAGCCCACTTGTGTGGCTCCCTTGGTTGCTGCATATCGTTTTGGGAACTTTATTCAAACATTTAGATGCTTTACAAAATCTGCTGGTGATTCCATCTTCCCTATTCTGTAGTAAATGCGAAGGAGTTGGCTTTGGAGTAATACAAAAATAATGTGCAGTGCACTTAATGACACTAATAGAAGGAATAATTCAATACAGTATGTAAGTGCTGCGTATGAGCCAGCCTGTTGAGCACAAGTATATATACAATTTGCGTAATATACTTTTAAAGAGACACAGGGGCTCTTTGGTTCCTGTGGGGGTGCATACAATAGCATGTAGACACACGCATTCACATACAGAATATACAGTGCTTCAGGGCAGGGATTTGGAGAGATCTGCTTGTGCTGGGATTTGCAGAGGTGTTTAGGAGCCTTGATGTTGTGCAAATATTTTAGGGAAGGACCAGTAGCTTCTTGGAGAGGTGGAGAGAGATTAACAAAAAAAACTGTTGTAACTTGAATTGGGTTTACCTAATAACTGTACATACTTTAGAAACCAAACCTGTGTGTACACCTTCACGGTAAATGTTACAGCCTTCATAAAATTAGAGGCTGTTTGTCAAGTTAGGAGGATTGAAAGTCCATCGATGCCAAAAATCAAGAAAAACAAATCCCAGAGTACACTGGGAAAAGGATCTCTCACTCAACATCTCAGAATAGGAGTGGAAGGCAGCAATGCAAAGAATTCACTCGAGCTCCATATGTGCAACTTAAAATCTTTTTATCGAGCACATCTATCTCATTTAAATTTGTCCAAACATGTTTCCAGGGCAAGATCCCACCTGTGACCGTTGCAAACGATTTCCAGCCTCACTGGGTCACATGTTTTGGGCCTGCACCAAATTAACATCATACTGGACCAAAATCTTGAAATGCCCTTCAGACAGCCTTGGGGTCACAATCCCTCCTAATCCACTAACAGCTGTGTCTGGTGGGCTCACAGAGGGGCTTCAAGTGGTGAAGGACAAACAAACCGTGATTGCCTTTACTACACTGTTGGCACATAGATTTGTCTTACTCAACTGGAAGAATCCTAACTCGCCTCTGTTAAGTCAGTGGGTAACTGATATTCCCTATTATATGAAATTGGGGGAAAAAAAATCAAATTCTCACTTAGATGATCTGTGCAGTCCTTTTTTTTTAAAACCCTACAGGACCTAATCAATAATATTTTAGAATAAGCATTTATATTGGAGGAAAAGATTCCTTTTGTCTCTTTTTACTACTCTAAATAATTTTATGCTGGTTTTCAGCCTTCCTCTCTTTCTCGTCAGTGGGGGTTGATTTGAATTTAGTTCTGTTAAGTTTTGACTTGATTGTATGGAATGTTATATGCTTTTAATAAATTCAGTAAAATCAAGAAAAACAATCCCAATTTATATTTGTTTACCCTATAGTCTATTGGAGAGGTGGGGTTGGGGGCTGATATGACTCCATTGCTTATGCTGGTGTAGGTCTCTAATTTAATTGCATACATTTAATTATAAAAGTTACACTTGCTGTTTGAATTTGTTGTGACCTAGGAAGCAGAACTGCTCATTGCAAAGAAGATTCATCCTCAGATCATCATATCTGGATGGAGGAATGCCACACAAGCAGCAAGAGAGGCTCTGAAGAATTCTGCTGTGGATCATGGGTATGTAATGGTGTGAGCTCGAGCCCAGAAGTCATTAGGCTTGAAGGCCGGCTGTCCGTTTGTTAGGATTTAGTGTAGAGGTCAGAAATCGTACATTATTTGAGTAAAGTCATTATCAGTTAATGATCTGTTCAATATTTTGGATGTCTTTGTTTCTAAGCACCTAACTTTTGTATGCAGGTGAATCTGATCTTAATTATGTAGCTCACTACCTTTAGTTTGCATAAGGTGGGACATTGCTGATTTTAGGCTAACACCAGAATGTTTAGGCAGAGTAGCCATTTTACAATACATACCTTTACAAAATGCCTCCATTAAGACTGCATATAGTTTTATCCCCCATGCTTAGGTTTCTTGTTCATTTCTAGGCTGTGTGGTATTTGTGTGTTTTCTCTTTGGCTTTATGGGTTGTAATTGACATTAAATGGCACCTGTAGCCTCATTCAGGTATAAATGTAACCCAAAAATTGAGAGAGATTTGCTTGTATCTGGGCAGTCCAGTAATTTACATGTTCAAGAGAGTCCACTCAAACAGTCCCAGGTAATAGGTTGGAGAAAAGCAATGGCTGTTTGGTTGCATTACTCCTACTTACTTATTTTGAGCATGATTTAATCGCATTCCAAAGTGGCAAGGGCCTGTAGAGGCGTGCTACTGCTTTTTTACCACAGTTGAAATTTGTAGATCCTACAGTTTCTACTTTCATTAGCCTTTATTCATAATTATTAATGACTGGTATATAGTCATGAGCTACTTACAGCTCCATTTGGAACCAGCCATTGGTGTCACAAAGCGTACGGGTAATTGCGGTTGAGGCTGTGGTATACGTGTGTTAAATGCTGGTACAGAGTGGCACACACTGATGTTTGGGTCTCGGTGGCCGCTCATCGTCTCCATGTCGCCTTAGCAATTAGCAGCACTTCACAATATGTTTCCTCGTTTCGCTATTAATCGCGCTCCTTTCACCAAGGGAGCAGTGTGCAATTGCTGCTAGTGGGTCGTCCGTGAATTTATGAAGGGAAAACTGGGTTGTGGGACCATAAAGGTTGAGGTGTAAGAATTAGCCACATGGAGCAACGCTGATCACAACAAGCCTGAAAGAGCATGCACAGACTCGGAAAAGTCTCTCTTAAATAATAACAAAAGGTTTATTACTGCAACTGGTTATGGCAATCTCTAGAACATTATTACCCTGCCGTATTTCCAGTGGACCCTCAGCCATAAGTACGAATCACCTCAACTCAGTTGGATGTAAATCGGCACGTGACTGTACTCGTATAGTGTGTGACCAGGTTGGTGTTCTGAAGATATCTTATAATTTAAATTTAATTGCATTAATGTTTGGCTTTGTTCACAGATTTGTGAAATCGCCAGGTCAAGCTGCTCAGTGTAGCTAGTATGGAACCACCATGGTGGTATTGGGTTTCTCAAAAGCAGCACCTCTCTCCAGAACATCAAGTGTTTGCTTTAACTTTTATATTTGAAGTGTGATTCATCCACGTGATGGTTGTAAGAGCAACTCCTATTAGATCCAAAATACTTCCTGTGATAATGCTTGACTCGCCTGTTTTTATGCATATATTGATGTAGCTCATCACACTCCCAAGATGTTTACTCTGTATCATGTTTGGTTCTTCTCAGTAAGGATGACGTGAAGTTCCGGGAAGACCTGATGAATATCGCACGAACCACACTGTCTTCCAAACTGTTGACTCACCACAAGGACCACTTCTCCTCCTTGGCTGTTGAGGCTGTGCTTAGATTAAAAGGTTCTGGTAACCTGGAGGCCATCCATGTCATAAAGAAGCTTGGAGGAAGCATGATGGACTCTTATCTTGATGAAGGTAATCCTTGGGCAGATTTGTGGCAGTTGTAACCTTTATTCATTGTGGGAAGGGCTTGACTTTTGTGATATTCGCCAAGGCTTAGCGATTAAAAACAAGTAGTAATGTAAAGTTTAATGTAGGAGCTCATGGAGTGGTTGAAATGGAAGTGACTTGTGCCTTATAATTCTTTATTTAAAAAAAGGCTTTCTGTTGGATAAGAAAATTGGTGTCAACCAGCCAAAAAGAATTGAAAATGCCAAAATCCTAATAGCAAACACCGCTATGGATACAGATAAAATTAAGGTAGGTTCAATCCCTGATGTTTACGAAAGCTTCCTCCTTTACCTTCAGAGAATGTTTTACTTCTAATGTGCTCTGTCACAGATCTTCGGCTCACGAGTAAGAGTAGACTCCACAGCTAAAGTGGCAGAAATTGAACAAGCAGAACGAGAGAAAATGAAGGAGAAGGTGGAGCGAATCTTAAAGCATGGAATCAATTGCTTTATTAACAGGTAAGAATACAACAGGTTTTGTCAGTCTTGGGCTCGGTCCTCAGGGCCCCATATAGCTGCTAGGTTTTGTCACATCCAGTTTCTCTTTTTAACTGGACTCCCCCTGTAAGTAAAGTGTATTATTAGTCTAATTCAGCACGCTGTTATTTCCCAGTATCTGAGTTTTGGGGTTACAGTAGAAATGGCAAATTTAATACCAAACATTTATGGGATAAATGTGTGTGTGTGTGTGTGTGTGTGTGTGTGTGTGTATAGATTCACAGCGCATCACTTTTTCCACATTTTGTTATGTTACAGCCTTATTCCAAAATGGATTAAATTCCTTTTTTTCCTCAGAATTCTACACACAACACCCCATAATGACAAAGTGAAAAAAGTTTACTTGAGGTTTTTGCAAATTTATTAAAAATAAAAAACCTGAGAAATCGCATGTACATAAGTATTCACAGCCTTTGCTCAATACTTTGTCGATGCACTTTTGGCAGCAATTCCAGCCTCAGGTCTTTTTGAATATGATGCAACAAGCTTGGCACACCTGTCCTTGGCCAGTTTCGCCCATTCCTCTTTGCAGCACCTCTCAAGCTCCATCAGGTTGGATGGGAAGCGTCGGTGGACAGCCATTTTAAGATCTCTCCAGAGATGTTCAATAGGATTCAAGTCTGGGCTCTGGCTGGGCCACTCAAGGACATTCACAGAGTTGTCCTGAAGCCACCCCTTTGATATCTTGGCTGTGTGCTTAGGGTCGTTGTCCTGCTGAAAGATGAACCGTCACCCCAGTCTGAAGTCAAGAGCGCTCTGGAGCAGAGTTTCATCCAGGAAGGATGTCTCTGTACATTGCTGCAGTCATCTTTCCCTTTATCCTGACTAGTCTCCCAGTTCCTGCCGCTGAAAAACATCCCCACAGCATGATGCTGCCACCACCATGCTTCACTGTAGGGATGGTATTGGCCTGGTGATGAGCGTTGCTTGGTTTCCTCCAAACATGACGCCTGACATTCACACCAAAGAGTTCAATCTTTGTCTCATCAGACCAGAGAATTGTGTTTCTCATGGTCTGAGAGTCCTTCAGGTGCCTTTTGGCAAACTCCAGGCGGGCCTTTTACTAAGGAGTGACTTCCGTCTGGCCAATCTACCATACAGGCCTGATTGGTGGATTGCTACAGAGATGGTTGTCCTTCTAGAAGGTTCTCCTCTCTCCACAGAGGACCTCTGGAGCTCTGACAGAGTGACCATCGGGTTCTTGGTCACCTCCCTAAGGCCCTTCTCCCCCGATCGCTCAGTTTAGATGGCCGGCCAGCTCTAAATAGAGTCCTGGTGGTTTTGAACTTCTTCCACTTACGGATGATGGAGGCCACTGTGCTCATTGGGACCTTCAAAGCAGCAGAAATTTTTCTGTAACCTTCCCCAGATTTGTGCCTCGAGACAATCCTGTATTGGAGGTCTACAGACAATTCCTTTGACTTCATGCTTGGTTTGTGCTCTGACATGAACTGTCAACTGTGGGACCTTATATAGACAGGTGTGTGCCTTTTCAAATCATGTCCAGTCAACTGAATTTACCACAGGTGGACCCCAATGAAGCTGCAGAAACATCTCAAGGATGATCAGGGGAAACAGGATGCACCTGAGCTCAATATGGAGCTTCATGGCAAAGGCTGTGAATACTTATGTCCATGTGCTTTCTCAATTTTTTTACTTTTAATAAATTTGCAAAAACCTCAAGTAAACTTTTTTCCTGTTGTCTTTATGGGGTGTTGTGTTTAGAATTCTGAGGAAAAAAAATGAATTGAATCCATTTTGGAATAAAGCTGTAAAATAACAAAATGTGGAAAAAGTGATGCGCTGTATATTATAAATAAAGAAATATGAGAGACGAAGAAAGGAAGGGTTTATTGTCATTGTATCGGTACAATGAAATTGTAAAAGCTATAACTGTAAATGGTGCAACTACAACAAACAAATATAAAAAGCACACATCCTATGACAAATACATAAATAAGGGATGAAAATTATCATCCACTAAAGTAATCATTGTTACATATTCAGGTGGGATTCTAGGAGTTCTATGAGGTTTTAGATTTTAAAATTCCATCCGTCCATTTTCCAACCCGCTGAATCCAAATACATGGTCACAGGGATCTGCTGGAGCCAATCCCAGCCAACACAGGGCACAAGGCAGGGTGCCAATCCACCTCATGCCACACACCAAGCACACACTAGGGCCAATTTAGAATCGCCAATCCAGCTAACCTACATGTCTTTGGACTGTGGGAGGAAACCCACGCAGACACGGGGAGAACATGCAAACTCCACGCAGGGACGACCCGGGAAATGAACCACTGCGCCATCGTGCCGCCAATAAAATGTAAAATTCTGATAGCTTTTTCCTTTCAGTCTTTTTACTTTAACTGTTCACCTCCTCTTTGGCCTCCCTCACTTTCTCTTCCCTCTGTACTTACTCCCATTCCCATCATTCTTTGGCCCACATATTCATTGTCTCTCCATATCTCACATCATCCTACTTTCCTGTACTTTCTTTGGTGTCTCTCCCTCTTTTGTTTTTGCCTCTGTTTTTTTATTCTGTCCTGTTTTTAACTCTTCTCATACATCTCAACATTCTCATTTCTACCACATCCACGTTCCACCTGTGCTCCCTTTACTGTCTGTATCTCGGCTGCATACCTCATTGCCAGTCTTTCCATTATCTTAAAAGCTTTCTTTAATCCTCACTTTGATTCTTCTTAAATCACACAATACTCCTGATGCTTCCTTCCAGTTGCTTTGTCCACGCAGTGTTCTTGGTTATCTCTACATTAATTCTCTAAGTTGGGCCACCGCTGATCCCAAGTATTTCGGCCTATTCGCTCTTTTTCAAGTAGCTTTCCCTGCAGGCTAATGTCTGAATCCTCATCATAATTTAACCTCAAATGTCCTCTTATCTTCGGTTATCTGTCTTGCAAAGCTGCAGACATATTCTAAAGGCAGTTTATTCTTCTGCATTGTGCTGCACTGTAGACACTTGTTGGCTGTGTTTGTAGCACACAAGAAAACCGAATGATCTAATAAAATGCAGGCAGTTTTTGCTCTTGCTACACTTTTTTTTTTTTTTTCTGTGGGTGAACATATTTGTCTCTTGATTTTTTTTTTTTTCCCTTCACTTTTCTATACATTCATCTTTCAAGGGGGAGACAAACGGGAGCGCTTTTCAGGAAATACCCAGTTACTAAACTGGCCATTCAGAGTCATAGCAGTCTGCCTAGGGTCCGCTTCAGTACAACATGCAGTCACATTTTTGAGGAGACGTTCATCAGCCTGCACTAGTTGCAGCATAGGCGTGACACAGATGTTTAAATTGGCCTTAACTAAAATCTTGTCTGTTACCTCAATCTTGGGTCATCGCTCCCTCATGCATATCCTGGACATTCTGTGGCAGTTTGGAAAAGTATAAAAATTGGGGGGACTTCGGAGGAGGTGGCCATTCGGAGCAGTGTAGGGAAGTGCGTGTGTAACTCTTTGATTTGTGACTTCCAGGCAGCTTATCTACAACTATCCAGAGCAGCTCTTCGGTGCAGCTGGAGTGATGGCCATTGAACATGCAGACTTTATGGGAGTTGAGCGTCTGGCTCTTGTTACAGGTATATCTTTTTAACTCTTTTTACACAGCTCATACTGTTAACACTTTGCTGTCATTCCTGTTCCACCGCAGGCTGAAGGGTGCAGCAGCAGGTTTATGTAAGATTCCTTCACCACACCTGCACCCTGGCTTGTTTTATACAAGACTTGCTTCTGGTAGATTAATCTTGAGAAGTGAAAGCATTAAGGGCAGAGTGGCGCCTCTTCTGTTTAGAACTGAAAGATGGCTCCTGCCTAACAGATGCCTATTAACTCTAACCGCCAGCCCCTGTTTAGGTTGGCACTAAGTTTTAACACATTAGTCTAAACCTTGAAAATTAAGTTTGGTGCAAATGGTATTTAAAATAAGGTCAGTTAACTATGAAAAGTACATCTATGGGTTTATGAACAGTAAATTCACATCCCAAACTCAAAGTAGTAATTATGTGAAGTAAATAACATTAAAATATTCTGTCCTAGTGACTTTCCAGCATTATATCACAATAGTAGCAAAATTTTATATTTGCCCAACCAGGCATTGTTGTCCTATGCTGACTAAGGATTTTGGTGTACAAAACAGACAGTTTTGCAGGTTCATCCGCTTCCTTGGCTTACATAAACCACTTGTGACTGTGTGGGGTTGCCTTACCAGCAAAATAGTTGCAATGTTAATATCAGTAATGTGTGTTTGTTCTTCATTAAACTTGAATTTTTAGTTGTTTATCAAAAGTATTCACCTTAACCAATTTATTTTAAACCTTTTTTTTCTTAGGTGGAGAAATTGCCTCAACTTTTGACCATCCGGAGTTGGTTAAACTTGGCCATTGTAAATTGATTGAGGAGGTCATGATCGGAGAAGACAAACTGATCCGCTTCTCTGGTGTTGAAATGGGTACGGAATGGGTTTGGATTGATGGTCAACTCTAGGAAGAATTGTTGTGGTTCTAAAGTTCATCCATTTATGATTTATGTAGGCCATGCTGCAGCCTTGCCCAAGACTGTGCCTCGACTTTCTTGAAACTGGTTTTTGCTTAACTGTGCGTCCTTATATAGACAGAGGTGTCCCTTTGTCAATTTTGTTCAGCCAGTTCAGATAAACTCCAGACATCTCAACGATGGTCAGGAGAACAGGATGCACCTCAGCCAGACTCTGTGTCATAGCAAGGAGTCGAAATAATTTCAGTTTGCTTATATTAAATAATGTTGCAAATTGTACTAATTTCCTGTTTCCACTTTATTCTGGGGCATTGGGTGTTGCTTAATGAGGAATAAGAATAATTTGAATGATTTAGCATAAGGCTGCAGCGTAAAATGTGAAAAAAGTGAAGGGGTCTGAACATGTGCCATATGTGTGATTATATGTAGTTATTTATTTGATCCTGAGTCCTTGTTGAGTAACTTTAAAGAAAACTCTATTGGCGTGAGTGCTATTGGCCCTGTAAAGATGAGGGAGAAAAGGGAAGTGTAGGATAGTGGAGACTTTCAGTAATACTAAGGTGGTATTTTAGATATCTCCAGAACAAAAGGAAGCTGGGTGCCGGACATATTCTGTGCCATCTCTGCCACCCTGTGCAGAGTTCTTTCGATTCTCTCACATTCTGAAATCTGCTTTTGAGGTTTTTTTACTTGTTGAAACTACTGAGGTCCTTACAACAAATGTATGACTAGTGGTACACATGGTAACTCATGACCGGACAGTAATTCATTTATTGTGTTTATGCCACAGGTGAAGCTTGTACCATCGTCCTTCGGGGAGCCACCCAGCAGATTCTTGACGAAGCGGAGCGTTCTTTGCATGATGCACTCTGTGTTCTTGCTCAGACGGTAAAAGAAACGAGGACCGTGTATGGAGGAGGTGAGCCTGCTGACTTGCCATCCCTAATAGTTTCAGCTTGCAGATCTGGTGTCTGACTGGTTTTCTTCTTTGTTAAGGCTGCTCCGAGATGTTAATGGCAAACGCCGTTCGGGAATTGGCGAACCGAACACCTGGAAAAGAAGCTGTTGCCATGGAATCCTTTGCCAAAGCCCTTAGTATGGTAAGTCTTTAGCTTTAGATCTGTACAGCCCAAAGTGACATTAGCAGCACCATGTGTCACTTAGGGCAATGCTTGCTCTGAAGTGCGAAAAAATCTGATTTAAGGGAGAAAGAAGAGTGGTGGGGGAAGTAAAGACAAACACAGCAGAAGGATCTTCCGGACATCATCTTGTTCCATATCTTCCTGTCCTATCCATCTTGCTCTGTCACACCCATCACCTGCATGTCCTCACTCCGCACATCCATAAAACTCCACTTAGGCCTTCCTGTTGCCTGCAAGGAAGGAATATTCCCAAAACCACCAAAAGAACCTGAGAGTGAAAGAGAGAGGACCGGTTTGTGTGAAAATATGGGAGCAAGGCAGGGAGGATTGATATTCCTGGGAGATGGATCAAGCCTGCTGATTAATGAAAGGCGTGTGGGAGATCAGGACCTCTGGTGTAATCTAAACTGGTACCAAGAGTTTGCAGAGGAGACAGAGGTCCAGTAGCATCTAGCAGAGAAAACATGAGGTTTGCTAGTAAAAGAAACTGGGTGATTGAAGTTTTAAGTCATTATTGTGTGTTTTAAGGATGTATTTATTAGAGAATTTTGTTTTACTGCATAGAGACTCTTGTGCATTTTACATTTGAATTAATACTAAAACTTGATGCTTCCTCACTTGCCCTATTCCATCTTGGTCTATGAGCTACTAGATGTCCCGAATGAGGATGGGTGGTGCCCATGGCTGCTGGCACCCACATTGCTATTTATAAAATATGGCCTGGTATCTTTTTCCTGGTACCAACGGTTCTGGACTTTTTGCTATCTAGTTAACAGGCCGCCTTCACCTAACTGTTACTTTAATAAGTCTGATAATAGAAGTACATTATGTTTGAAGTGAACTGTGGAAAAGAAGCAAGTGAACAATTTGTGTCGCCTGACAAAATATTATGGCAGTTAATTCTACTTGATGGAAATGAATCATTCTTGCTGCTCAGCCCGTACAGTTACATTGACTGGGAGTCCACTGTAGAGCTGGTCAGCCTCTTTGCATTTGTCATACTCTAAATGTGACTCATTTCTTCTTTTCAGATTCCTACTATTATAGCTGACAACGCTGGCTATGACAGTGCAGATCTGGTTGCTCAGCTGCGAGCAGCACACATGGATGGCAAAACCACATGCGGCTTAAGTAAGTAATTCTTGGGTTAATGAGTTGTCTGCATTCAGAATTGACTTTTGTTAATATTGGGGGTGAGACACAATCCTTGGCACTGTGACTTTCCAGCTTCAGGAGTCTTTCAATCTCTGTGTCTGATATTTGAAAGTACCCCTTAGGAGAAAGGCCGAGGAGTCATAGTGTGCCTGTCACGTGCAAACAGTGTACAGTGGCCATGATGAGTAAAGATTATGATGTGTGGAGTTTGCATGGTACCCCATATATATTTTTGTTTTTGTAAAGCACAGGTAAGTTTGCACCCATTGGAACCAGGCGTGCAACTGTTACCATAAACTGGAAAGACTGGCATACAGTCTGAAACACAGAAGTGAAACAAGTAGTATTGAAGTATTTGGCAGCTATTGTATTAAAAGAGTGTTTTTTTTTTTTTTTTCATTTTTTAGAATACTAGACACCCCAAAGGTAGAATATCTCGCAAAATAACTTTTCCAATAAAAGCAAAAAAAAAAATCCAGGGCTTAAAAGGTTCAGTTAATCTAATTAGGTCCTGTGAAGTGAGTGTGTGTGTTGGTGTGCTTGCCTTGTGCTCTATAATGCAGGGAGCTTCCTGGTTCATTAAATTGGTGAGTTTGTGTAGAGGACATAAAACCATAGTTGTGTGTCACACAAAACTGTTTTGTTTGTGCAGCAGAAGCCCCTTAAGGTGACATTTTATGATAAGAAAATCTGTAAAAGAGAGGATGGTTAATGATGTAGCGCTTTGACAATATGGCCTTACACCCCTGATGATGGCTATATCACTAAAACATTCTCTCTCACCGTGAAAATAAATAGCTTGAACTTTTTTGTTTTACATAAGCACGCTGACATACTACTTCATCAACTCCAGGGGCCTCATGCATAACGGCGTGCGTAGAATTCACACTATAACATGGCGTAAGCACAAAAGCGGAAATGTTCATATGCACAAAAATATCCAGATGCATAAATCTGTGTGAATGCCAACTTCCACGTTCTTCCGCTCCATAAATCCCGGTCAGCGTGCATGTGCATGCTGTCCCGTCCCAACTCCTCCCAAAATTACGCCTCTTTGAATATGCAAATCAATATAAATAGCCTTTAAGCTCAGCATTCTGTGAAAATGCAATGGCAAAAGCAGGGGGGAAATAGAAGAAGTTCAGCAAATACCAAGTGGAGGTAAAGGAAAACATACGATTTGTTGGTTTAAACAGTGGTATAAACAACAAAAGGAAGTTGATCGAGTAACATAGCGTGTCGGAGAAACTCCAAAAGCTCAAGTTTACAAAGTCGCACTGTGCCCGAAATAAAAAAAAAAAAAAGTTGTCAGATATCAAAGTCGCAGTGAAAAGGCAAGTCATAGCCCACTGTCTATCATATGAAAGCCTTTTAGGGTACAGAGGAGGGAAAAAAAAACAAAAATAGGCATATAGTGAGAAAAAAAGCATGAAATGTCAACTTTAATCTTGAAATTTCCACTTTAATCACGTAGTTTTATTTTGTCATTAAAGTAGCACATCATAAACTTCATCTTAAAATCGTTTAAGTTACTAGTTTCTCATATCCCATCTTAGCTAAAGTAGCACATTAAATGCTTTGCTTTGTATTTGATCTTCTATGTGTGTGAATCGTTACGTGCTTCTTAAACCGGCTCTCTTCCTCCGACAGGACACAGAATCCATTACATTCGTGATATTACAGCTCTCTGAATAACTAAAACACTGAGATGTATACTTGATATCATTTTCATGATGATGGGAGTTAAAGCACTTTATTAAACATGAGAACACGGTGGCCAAGTGATCCTGCCTCACGCAAGATGCTTGCTGCACTGCGCGACCTTCGATGAAATAATTTATTGTAGCAGTACTGTCTCTTTCAAATGTACTAACCTCAATTCCTGTCCGTCCTTTTATTTCTTCAAATACCCATTTGCCGCACAATCGACTCTGAAATAGACGTTAAGCCATCTGTAAGCTTACAATGACGATTCTTCAAAACTTTTAAGGAACATTGAAATATCTTTGTAGTACACATTTGGAAGAATACAGCGCGAGGCAGAAACAATCCATGAACTAGCGCTGTGGCACCGTGTTCTCACATGTTTAATTATTAACAATGTAGATTATTTAAATGAAGTTAGTTTTATCTGTATAATAAACATATTTTGCTGCATTTCATCTTAAAAATGATATTGTCGTCATATGTAAATACGCACTTTATAAAGTGGCTCAGGTTGTGCAATATTATAACTGTATCACACATTTACAGTGAGAAAATTGTACTTATAAGTACAAACAGTTCTACAAGGAGCACGACTGATTGAGTGCGTTTAGAGTTCTTGGGATGAAACTGTTTCTGAACCACGAGGTCCGTACAGGAAAGGCTCTGAAGCGTTGGCCATATGAGAGCAGTTCAGTAGACAGCGTGGCTGAGGCAGAATGTGCTTGATGCTGTATCCCGATGGTTCTCTTTCTGATCAGCTGCTGTAGGGATGTGATTCCACACTCAAGATACAGTGAGAGTAATATGAAAAAAGATGATCTGCTGTGGCAACCCCTAACTGGAGCAGCTGAAAAATAAATGAGGTGCAGTGAGAGTAACAATGCTAAAGCAGTTATGGTATTTAGAATAGTTTGACCATTATATTGTTACTGGTTAATTACAATCAGATGCAATAAACTAATAAACAATATGCATTTAATTTCAGTGTATATGATAAAGCCGCGTCGGGGATATGCATCTAAAAAAGAAAAAGAAACCACACTGGAACAGTAGCACTGCTTTGATGCTGGGTGCCGCCAGTTTGCAAAACCAAGCAGAGAACTTAAGTGCGCCGGGGTTTCAGCTACTGTGAAAATGTGCGTGGCTTTATGCCAAGTTTAGGTTTTACACATCGCGATTTGAGTGTGGAAACATTCGTACACAACATTTTTGTGCGTATGCACCGTTTATACATGAGACCCCAGGTTATGAGCAGTTGTGGGGAAAAACAAAAAACTTAAATGTGTGTCTAGAGCTGGGCCTGGGGTGACACCCATTTTTATCTTCTCCACTTTTCCCAGGCTAAGGGGTGAGAGTTCTGGAGGGCAATAGCAACTTGAGCAGGTTCAGTTACCTGTGCAGGCCCGAGGCCCCCATCATTCTGTAGTTCATATCCCTAACCCCGCTTTAACCCTTCATTGGTAGCCCCAGACCTGAATGTGTGCAGCCAGAGAAATGTAGCAATGTAGATCAATAAATGTTGGGATTTATTAACATGTAAAGCAAAATACAGCAATAAAGGTTAAACCAGTACAATACAAACAAAAGAAAATACCAAACTTTAGATTGTCACCATATTTAGCGATTAGAACTCTAATGTAGTTGAAGATGAACGTCGTTCACCCTTCCAGCAACCCTGGTACAGACTCTGGCCTTTACCTCTCTCTTCAACAGGGATTGCAGGCTCCTTAATTTTGATAGAACTTAAGGAGTTTGAAAAACAAGGGGAGACCATTCAGTCCATCGAGCTCACTTGTTTGGCTGGTAGCAAGGCGGATTGTGCTTTTAAGGTCTGCCTCTTTGCTCACTCTTGTACAGGATGTAAGAGCATTCAGTTCTGTGGTAATATACAGTACTTGTATAGATGAAAGGTGTAATCATTTAAGAAAAGTACATTTTAATGGTAGATAGTTTTCTTTATTCGAATTTCAGTTAGAATTCACCTAAAGATTCATGACTTATTCTAGAATTATTTCAACAACATACATATTCCTTCTTAACTACATCAGAGTAGGGTATTTCATTTAAAAAAAACGGAGAAACTTTGTGCTGCTTGTTTCAAATGACCTTTTCAGCAGTCCGGTCTCGCCCAGTCTTTAGATTATCTAATCTCACGATTTCGCTATCCACATGAATGCTTTGTTTTGGTTTCTATAACTGTGGTCATCCAGTCCGTTTCTAACCTGTGTTGGTCAAGTTTGTGCGAATTGGCCAGAATGGCCTTTTTTTTTTTCCTTGACAAGTGCTGTTATGCAGAGTGTTGAAACTGTTTGTGATTAATTTCTGTCTTCAGATATGACAAACGGCACAATTGGAGACATGGTGGAGCTTGGCATTACAGAAAGCTTCCAGGTTAAGCGGCAGGTGCTTCTGAGTGCGGCCGAAGCTGCAGAGATGATCCTCCGTGTCGACAATATTATCAAAGCTGCTCCCAGGTATCTGCCGGTCACCTAACCCGCAGTATTTCTCTGCAGAGACCGAGTGTGAGTAACGATTTGTTGATTTACTCCTGTGTTTGTTCTTCTTTTAAAGAAAACGAGTTCCAGACCACCATCCATGTTAACTGAGGTGTGAAAACTAAACTATGCTTAAGTGGACCAGACATTTGGGGACAAGCCAGTGCAGTCTCTTCAGAAGCAGGAGTGAGAAGGCTTGTGTATTTATAAATGTGTCCAAAGCACTCTTTGTTAACTTATTACTGGTAAGACGTCACGGCCCAGTCCTCTGCCCACACTGGTATTCTCACTTTGCAGGGGCTTGTTCGGTTTCTTCACAATAAAGCAGTAAACGTTTTTCAGTCTGTTTGTTTGGTTTCTCTGAAATGTGTGCATACGTTTAGCAAATGACATAAGAAATGTGAAACACAAGTACTATATGTGCAGAAGGACAGCTGATTCAAAAATTCCATATGGTACATTTGGGTGTATGGGGTCCTTGTCACGTGTTCAAACAGGATGTTTATTGGAAATTAGAAGCGAGAGCTGGTGCTTAGATGTTGTCCCCCTTGAAGGTTAGCGTGGGTCATGCCGGTATGCAATCATTTACTGCCAGTACTTGAAGGTGATTAATGGAGAGTGCCATTTGCCTTCTTCAGGTACAGGGTTTAATAACAAATGCTGGCCAGTGGGATGAGTAATGTAACTAAGTAACTTTTAAAAGTGATGTTCTCCCCAGTACCCGCTGGGCCCGAGTGAATGAAGAGGCTTGTGACACCGAGTAATCCCTCAACACAGACGAGACATTAAAGAAAATGCAAGTGGTGCTGGTCATGGCTACCCCACGATAAGTGACATTTTAAAAGGCAGAGCACAGGCGATGCTAACGTCCCGCCGTCTCCCTCCCGTGTAATCTCTGCCCTCGTGCCCTTTGGCTGATTAGACCAGACATGTGCACTCAGTCCGTCTTCACACCATTTCCTACGCAGTACGGGCTGCACTTTGTGGAGTGATGGGAGACGACGTCCACCTGCCGCATCATAAAAGTGTACACTTTGCAAAGTTCAGAGAGGGGTGTAAGGACAAAAGACACTGCAAGATAAACAGCTGATATATTGAAACCAAATAAAACACAGTGTGCCTCAATTTGATTTGTGCCCCAGGAAGAAGTAGTTTATTCTTATTATACCTAGTGGTCTCATTGTGTGGTGTCACCTCTCTTACTATCGTTATCATGAAGTGTCACCTATGGCTCTCTGTTTAAGGATCACTCCGGCATGCAGAGGTCAAACCCTGTAAAAGCTGCCCCGACACCACAGACTTGTTATGTCTGCCCTGTAAGGTGGCTCTCCTACTTGATGCGAGTGCAAGTCGTACATCCTGGGGTAGAAATGTGTGATGTCCTGGCGACTTGTGCATCCACGCATTACCTCAAAGCAGCTGGAGAGATCAGTTATCTTGGCTTTAAATACAGGCAGATGTACAGATTTAAATCTGAGCGATGAGAAGGTGCTGCCATGTCAGCCCAAGTCTGCGCCCCAACCTTATGAACGTGTGGGTCACAGGTCTTCACCTTCTGGGCCCACCTCAATGTGTTTACACATAAGTTATAATCCAAAATCGCCAGCTTCACGGTCTACATTGATGACATCCAGGAAACTTTAGCTGCAAAAGACACCGACGTCGTGCGAGTCCTGAAGGTGTTTCAGCTGGACCTTACACTAGCAGTTGTGTCTAAAATGGTGGGCTTTGAAGTTCACAAGACAGGAGAGACGTGTGATGGTCTTTTGTGTTCCACAGTTGTACAAATGACAGGCTTAGTCCCCAGTATGCATCTCATCAAACATTAAAAGTGTTGAGGCACAATCTCGACTTACAGCCTCCGCATTGCACGATGATGACCTGTTTAGAAGCGTCTATCTCCTAACGTGCCATAATGTCTTAATGGTGTCCTGCACTGATGCAACTTTCAAACTGCTTTGGTCTCAATTCCGTGGATAAACCGGGCAGATGGAAAGGTTGACTAAATTTTGAGGGTGACGTGCTGACGGCAGTTTCCCATCTCTATGTCGCCCCAACTCCAATAAAAGAATAACAAGACTTTGCTTGGGCTCCATTTTAACGTAGCCACATTGCTGTTTTCGATCTTATTTAAAGACCAGAATTCCTAATGGGGTGTTTCAGAAAAAAGTGAAATGAAACTACTGACCTTCGAGGAGCGTAACTGGAGGTCACACTTGGCCTTCTCACACAGGCGCCGTGGTTCATTGTACATCCTCTCCCTTACACGGCGGGTGCTGCTTGTTCTACCTGTTCGGTCGTCGCCAGAGACTGCTCGACTTTGGGTGTCTCTTGTTCCTTTTCCTTCTCCTTTTCCCTCTCTCGCTCCCTCCGTCGCCGTTCCTCCTCCTCCTCCTCTTCGGGGCTCATGGCCCATCTCCCCACTCTCCTCACCCCCTTGGCCACCCTTGGTGCGTTTACGCAGGGGTTGTGGTCGTAAATCACCAGCTTGAGGCCACGGAGACGAGTCAGACTTGGGAAGCGGCGGATACGGTTCCGATCCACATCGATCACATCTAGAAAGTGCATCCGTAGTAGGACTTTGGGGAAAGCGGTGAATTGGTTGCCACAGAGCCAGATGCTGCGCAGGTCGCGGAGACGTCTTAGTCGGGGTGGGAGCACCTTCAGCTGGTTGTAGCCAACATGGAGGGTTTTGAGGTTCACAAGTTCACAGATGACGTCTGGAAAGTGGCTGAAGCAGTTGGTTTCCAGCCACAGGCACTTGAGCTCCTTCAGCAGGCTGAGCTCCCATGGCAGATAGTGAAGTCGGTTGTTGCCAAGGTACAGAATGGACAGCTGCTGCAGGCTACACACCACCAGGGGGAGCTCCTTGAAGCGGTTAAAGTCGAGCGCCAGAATCTGAAGACACTGCAGCTGCTCCAGCTCGGGAGGGAGGCCGCTCAGGTTATTGTCACTGAGGTAGAGCTTCACGAGCTCCGTGAAGCAGCACACCGGCATCGGGAATCTCCTCAGGTGGCTGCTGCTGACGTCCACCATCTTATCGATGGGCATCTCTTTCAGATCACCCACCAGGAGCTTCTGGCATTTCTCAGATGGGATGAAGGCAGCAATGGCTTTCACCGTGTTGCCCATTTTACCGTTGGGCCTCGGCAGCACTCCACCGTCTTCGTTTTGGGCTGAGACTGCTGTGCTCTGTGGTCGGGACCCTGCTTTATGTCGAGGGTTGTGACTTTCAGGAATGTGACAGATAAGTCGGCTGTGAGTGCGCCCAAGAGGCCGTGGTGATTGGCTAATCAGTGGCACTTACGAGACTTGCTGGGCTTTTTATAGCTGCTGACTGATAAACCTTCTAGGGCCGAGGATGCCTTTGAAATGGTCACCCGCCTGATGTTTTACTCAGGTCAGTCCTCTTGTAGTCCTGACCCTGCTCAGTGTGTGCCAATCCTTAACCGTTAGTGGGTGACATTGTCCAACATGCACAATGAAACTGTAAAGCCATGGCGGAGGTTGGACTGTTTTAAATAAAAGATCCCAAACTGGTCTAAAATTGCTCCACCCTCCCCATATTCTCATATAAATCTATGTAAGACCAGCATGAAGCCACTCTTTTTGTCTGTGGTGCCCCTCCGCTGGACCTCTTCAGCTGTGTCTGCCCCTTTCCCTCGCATCTCTGTATTTAATCGCAACACTAGGTGGCCACAGATCTGAAAATGAGCTGTCCGACACGATTTGTACCCCCTTGCAGGTCTCTGGCAAAGAAATCTAATCTGACGTGGCCTGAGTGTTTACATGCATGTTGAGCTTAAGCGTGTTGTATGTGTTGTGAACAAAGCCTGAAGGGAGAGGAGGTGGCGAATCCACCACGTGAAACAGCACCCTTTGCAATCTCGTAATCCAGAGCTGGAGGTGCTAACCCAAAATTAGGATGGTGGGAAGGAAATTGTTGGCCAGGCCAAGGCTCGACATGGGCCGCAGTGCCTGTTCCGATGATCACGGCGCAGGCAGGGTGTGAAATGGATCTCCACGGTAGCTGCACTACCCGTCTAAGACGGGTTGAAATGTCAGTAATCGTAGTGACCTTGGCGTATTCAGCGTTCTTTTGCACTGCATTATCTGTTGTAATGTGTTTTGTAATGCATGAGAACGATTTGGAAGGACACTCGTCTAGAAAGTGTTGTGGCGCCTGCTGGGTCTCCCCTTTTAATCCAACACGATAACTTGAAACAAAAAGAATGCATTGATGGCGTTAAAAACGCTCTGAAATCGATTGGGATTCTAAATTGAGCTATTAGTCCTCTCACGAGGGCGGCGGGAGGTCCGGGTCCGATCTGAGATAACATTCTCCTGGGTGTTTGTTCTTTTACAGCCCCACTGGCCATTAAGGGTGGGGTCAGCTACGAGGGACGTTCAAAAATTTTACACACTTTTATATTTTCATTGGAAACCGTGAAGGTGGGAGGGAGGAGTGATTGGTTGTGTCTGAGCGTGTCATGTGACTAGAAAAATTGCTTCACAAAGGAAGGTGACTGTGTAGAAAAGTGATGTCATTTATTTTTGAAATTCTTAATAGTTTTTTTTTTTTTTTAAATGGAAACTTCTTGAACGTCCCTCGTACCATCGGCTGTCATCATCTTGCTGCTGAGGATGACAGAAGAGACAACGCTCCGGTTGGTATCACTTACCTCTGTTTAAACCTGGAAGGTGATCCTCTGACGTGCTTACATGACCAGCAGTAATGCATTTTTCATTCCAACAGACGGCTCATCACTAAAATTTGTAGTAATAAACAGCATTGCATTTTTTTTCTTTTTTTTAGCTCGAGTAAGCCAAACTGGAAATTCCTTACAAAAATAAACTCTAAAGAATGGAGGCAGAAGAAAGTCCACCTTAATTAAAGGTAACGTGCCTGTGTGTGTCCATCCAGGGCTTTTCTCTTTTTATATTTTATATTGGTGAACGCATTGCTAATGTTTGTGATACGCCATCTGTTGGAATGAAATGTAATCAGTTTTATTACTACATGCAATACAAACACATTTCAAAACATGGTGCAACAACATCATTTATTTCTGTCGCACATTTTCATACAAACAATGCAGCTCAAAGTGCTTTACATGATGAAAGAGAAAAAAGTCAAAATAAATGAGAATTCAAGTTAGGGAACACTAATTAACATACTGCAAACATTAACCCTGAATCCACCAAGGTCTACAGTGATTACCTAGATGCCAACCTGTCTTAGATGGGTAGCAAAGCTAGCACCCCCCGAATTACCTCACTGTCTCACAATAAGGAGATCAGGGGTTCGTGTCCCAGGCTCTCCCATCGTAGTGAGTGCTTTAAGTAGTGAGAAAAGTGCTCTATAAATGTAAAGAATTATTATTATTATTTATTTGTTTTAATGGGTAACTGATGCCCAAAACTCACATAATGAAGCCACACCCTTTAGTGAAAGTCCAATCCGTCGATGGGCATTCTGTACCACACCCAAAAGCCACCCACATCCAATCCCAAAGACCCCAGGTGGGTTTACACCAAATCAGTTGTAAGCGGGTCACCTCAGCGTGGTGGCGTAACTGCAGCCTGAGATGGCAACTCTTTGTAGCTCAGTGGCAGCATAGTTGGGACGATGGTGTAAGGGTCAGCCCCTCGGAACACAAGCCCACCCTGTAACAAGGCTACAATGACGACCACACCGACGGGAAATGTGCATGGCCAGCAAGTACTGCTTAGCAAAAGCAGCCGAGTCTGTGGTGAAGGTGAAGGGTTCAAGAGCACATGCACTGAGCGACGGGGAGAGGTGGCTAGTTGGGAAATGTATAAAGATTCATTTAGAGCCGTGATTCTCAACCTTTAGGGTGGGTCGTGACCCAGTGTTACCTTTTTATGTTCTTTTATTATGACACAAAAGTGGTGATTGCTAAAATGAGCAAGAATTGGGAGCACAAACGGGGGTAATTCTCACGTGACCCACCGGTCGGGAAACACTGAATCAGAGGACCTTGTGACCTTTCGTTTCGGACAGATTTTTAGCAAGATGCAGGTCAGGTGTGTCATGGCACAGGTCATGTCGTTTGGGGATCCCAGAGTTCAAAGCCTAAAGGTAGTGTGGCAGTGGTGGGCTTGATGACTTTTATTACGTCATTGGCGTCAGGTCAGCACCTCCTTCAGGCCAGACTGACTCAAACAGCGTGGGACACAAAGGTCTTCAAAATGTCCAACAAGAAACGTGTGAGTCTTCCCTCCTTCTCAAAGCCATTTATCTCAAGATTGTAGAGGGGGGGCTGAGGCTATCCTGACAGGAACCCACCACCCTACATGTGGCATTGGCACTCGCTCACAATGTGGTCACCGTTCACCCCAATATTCGCCAACAACAGTCCATATGCATTTATTTAACCTTCAGTCTTTAAACCTAAAGATCCAGAAGGGGACCATGCATTCACCCAAACACATGTGAGCTGAGCTCCAGCAAGCAGGTTCTGACATCACTCCTGGGAAGCACATGATGTGGGCATTACAAGGGGTACCTGGAGCAGAAGGTGGGCCAGGACAAAGTGAGGAGAGTGCAAAGATAGACCTGGGGGCTGCTAATAAATGGGCAAAAGCATATGGACAGGTGAGCACTACAGGTGATGGACTGGCATCTTACCTGGTGTGGGAGATAATAAGAATTAGAATTTAGATTTGAGGAGAGACATTGGCACCAAATAGCCAAACTCCTATGGACAGTGGGCCTGCCCTACGGCAGACTGGCATCCCTTCTGCAGATTTTTATAATAAGAATGATGTTGCTGATTTTTTAAAATTTAAATAATGGACAGATGTGCACATCTTGTAATGGTCTGGCATCACAGATAGTGATGGTTATACCAATGATAATGTTATTAAAGTATATTAACAGATGGGCATAATCTGTGATAGGCTGGCAATCTCTCTCTTTCTCTCTGAAAATTCCTGTAATGATAATAATTCAACTTTATATTTGAGAGAAGATGTTGGGACTAAATGGGCAAACGCATATGGATGGGTGAACCTGCTCTGTGGCACACTGGCATCCCTGCTGTAGAGTGTAATAATAATGATGATGATGATGATGAAATGATGCTTTTTATTGCACCTTGTGATGGCCTGGCATCCCGGCTAGAGACAGATGGACAGAACTTTATTTGTCATTGGCTATGCTAACGGGTAACCTCTCTGAAAAGGCCCATAATAATAATAATATGCCTTTATATTTGAGGGGAGATGTTGGGACTAAATGTGTATGGAGAGGTGAATCTTCTCTATGACAGACTGGCATCTTTGCTGAAGAGGATGATGATGATGATTATTTATTCAGATATATGTAATGATGGACACACCTTGTGATAGACTGGTGTCCTTCCTGGAGAGGTTTATAGGACTGATTAGACTTTATATGTATAGAGGAGAGACATTGAGACTAATTGGGCATATGGACGGGTGAGCCTGCTCTTTGGCAGACTGGCATACTTTCTGGAGATTCTTATGATGATGATGATTTTTTGTATTTAAATATGTGGAGAGATGGGCAATCAGAGGTGGTTATAATAATGCTAATGATATTTACGTATAGGACAGATGGGCATACCCAGGGATTGGCTGGTATCTTAGCTGGCGACGATTAAAATAGTAGAAAATAATAATGATAATGTAAACAAATCGGGACACCTTGTGGTGGTGCTGGACTCTTGTAACCATTCAGTGATGGTTATAAATGTAATAATGAGCTTTAAGCACATGGACAGATGATACCATGTCAGGAGATGGTTATAATATTAGACTAAATAGGCAAATGTATACGCCAGCTGGGCACATCCTGTGATGGACGGACATCCCATGAAGAGCCTCTAGTCGTTCTACTACTAATAATAATATTTTATTTAGGCATATTGCAAGAAAGGGCACACCCTGTTATGGATCTTTATGTTTAATAATATGAATTGAATTTAGTTTAAATATTTGGGCAGACGGCCGGAGATGTTTAAATTAAAACTGTCATCCGTCCATCCATCTACTAAACCCTCTTAGATTTCATTTAAAACGAATCAAGCAAAAGTGAAGGTGCCGGTATGGGGAAAAAAGCCTAGCAGCATACAAATAATGACGTACAAAGGGATAACTCGAAAGTATCAACGCATTAAAAAGCCACTTAGTTAGGTCGTCGCTTTAAAAACCGGCAGCCATTGAACTTGCCGAGGAAGCGCAGCAGAAGCACAGCCGACTGTGTCTACGGAACCGACTGAGCGCCAAACTCTTCAGGCGCGTGTGAGGAGCGGGAGGCAGTGGGCGGGGCTGACTCGGGAGACACGTGACGTGTACTCCTCCAATCGGACCGCCTCCGCCAAACTCTTCAGGCGCGCAGGAGGCAGTGGGCGGGGCTGACATAGGAAACACGTGACATGCACGCCTCCAATCGGACCGCATCTGCTGCCGTGACTTGAGTGACCCGTGCGGTGTTTTGCCTGCCTGCAGTGCTCTGCTCTCGCTGCGCTGTTAAGTCTGAACCGTTTCACGGCACTAAATATCAGTTCATTGAAAAGCGAGGAGCCAAACGACGAGCGAGCGATCGATCGCCTCGGGGGGTCTCATTTTGGTGGCCCAAATTTTGTGTGTCATCTGGACGAAGGCTCCGGTTAAACGGATAGGAGTGCGAGAGATGCTCCGTAGGAAGAGCGAGGCCGAGTCACTCGATAGCGGAAGGCGCCGGCACTCCAAGGGGCGGGTTACTCCCCCGATTGCGTGAGAAGCACACTAGCCAGCGGCGTTTTTATTTCTTTTTCTACTTCATACGTTAACAGTTTAGCGGGGGAGACCCAAACGTCAGGCTTTAACAAATGAACAGGCTCGCTTTCACATCCCTAGATCGCGCGTTGAGCATTTTGGAAACGACGTGTTTCTCTGGCGGCCACAATTCTAAACCTCATTAAAATACAAATTTACAACTGTAATGATATCCTAAGGCAGTGGATAATAAGACTTGGCCCTGGGGCTGCAGGTTGTGTTCCAACCAACTTCTGTTTTTTAGTGGACCCCTGACCTAATTAAGTGAGCTGCTGTTTCCCAGTTTCTGTGTTTCGGAGTTTAATGAAGAAATTACAAAAGTGTATTAATACATTTTAATTAAAAAGAGGATCATTTTGAATGCGGTTTTCCATTCTGCCTTTCTATTCTTGACTAATCAGTGGGTCTGACGCAGAAACAGTTGCAGCCTTTCTCATCATCGAGTGTTGTTTGTCTGGGTGTCTACTTTGATTTTTTTTAATTGTCACTATTAGGGTATATTGCATGGCCCCCACATTTCAACGCGGGCCGCTAGGCCAGGACCTTTTATTCTGATGGCACTGCCAGGCAGGTGGCAAGTGCATTGAGACAAAGGGTGGAGACCCCATTGACAAATGGCGTGACATGAGCAGTTTTCTTAACAGTTTGTCCTGTTTTCGAACTTTAACTTGACTTCCCCCTCCTAGATATTCTGCTCAGGGCTATCCCAATTAAATGGAAACCAGTAGAATTTGCCAACGGGACCACCTAAAACAGACTGATCCTTGTGCAGTGTCCCAAATTCTTTCTTTTGCATGCATTCACGTATCCTCAACCATCAGTCTCTATTATATAGAGTCGTGGGGGCCGGGGTGCAATGCTGAGGGGACGACCAGAAGGAAAATTACCCAGACGTTTACCCTCACCCCATGTCGCCTTCCTACAGTTCAGCACACAGACGGCACAGGACCGCCTTGGCTTGGGGGCGACTCACAATAGAGCCTGGTTGAGCATAGCTGGCACTCCTTGGTTGTCTCGGTCCATTCCTGAAGGTGTTTCTCCTATGGGGGGTGAGAGTCATTTGTCCAGGAGTGACCCCACTGCTCTGTCACCTCCTCCAGTGAGTCCAGACTGACTCATTTAGAGGGCTTGCAGAATGTATGCTGGCACAAGAGGTAACAGGTAAGTTTGGAGGACCCCACTTGGTAAGCTTCCAGGCTGCCTAGTGTTGGCATCATGTTGCCAGGACAACGGATGAAATGATGTGGGATTTCTAACTTGGCTTTTAGGGATGAGGGCTGCCAAGACTGAACCAGCCTTTTGTAATCGGTTGGTTTAGTCTGTTGGCATCACCTGCAACTAATGCCATTGCCACACGACTGCATGGTGGCCTGAACGCACCAAATTACCTTCTCAGAAGATAGAGGCCACTCCAATTGCTCTTGTGCATGGATGGCCTCGCTGTTGATACTTCACTCCAACCTGTCGTTCGGATGTGTCCCGAGGTATTTGTATATCCTCGTCGCCACCAAATCGTTACCATGCATGAGAACCAGGGGCAGAGTGGGCATCACCCTTCTGAAGTCTACAGTCTTTGTCTTACTGGTGTTGAGCTGCAGGTGGTTCAGTTTACACCCTACAGGAAAGTCTATCTCTAATGTCCTGCCCACCACTGATACACCCAGTTAAGATTTGTGTCATTGAATGATTGCTGCAGATGACCAAATTTGGGATTCTATCAGGGTAAACGGGAAGGGAGCCAGTACTACTCGCTGTGGTCCCCCCCCCATGGCATGTCAGATCCACAGTTCTACACACACACAGAGTGGTGACATCAGCCATCATTATGTGGAGGTCAGTATGGGCAGCACTTCATTTGAATTTTACCCACCAACTCACTCATTTTCCTCTTTTCAGCTTCCTACTTTCTCAGAAATCTCAAATCTTGTCTGTAAGTTTACTGGACCCCCTCCCTACATTTCTGGTCAAAGCCTGCCTCCCCTCTCTGGTCCCCCTTATCTCTGTTATAATCCACTCCTCTTCTCTCACTACTGGTGCTGTTCCTTCATCTTTTAAAACTGCTGCAATAACCGCAAAACGGAAAAAGCCTGGTGCCGATCCGACTAATTTCAGTAATTATCGTCCTATTTCTAATCTACCCTTCAATTCTAAAATTCTTGATAAATGAGAATGAAGTTGAATAGCCACTATTTTATCTCAAAATGCCTGAACTGGTGCAAGAGGTTGAGAGGTACCGGCTAGATGTAGTCGGGCTCACCTCTACGCACGGTCTGGGCCCTGGAGCCATTCCTCTCGAGAGACGCTGGACTTTGTTCCACTCTGGAGTTGCTGTGAGTGAGAGGCATCGGGCAGGGGTGGTCTTGCTTATGGCCCCCCGGCTCGAGGCCTGCACATTGGGGTTCTCCTCATTGGATGAGAGGGATGCTTCTCTGCGCCTTCAAGTTGGGAGAAGGACTCTGACTGTTGTTTGCGTTTATGCACCGAACGACAGTTCAGAGTACCCAGCCTTCTTGGAGTTACTGGAAGAAGCGCTGCGAGGCGTAGCTCCTGGGGACTCTATTGTCCTGCTGGAAGACTTCAACGCTCTCATCGGCAACAACAGTGAAACCTGGAGAGGTGTGATTGGGAAGAACGGCCTCCCTGATCTAAACTCGAGTGGTGTTGAGTGGTTGGACTTCTGTGCTGGCCATGGATTGTCCATAACGAACACCATGTGTCCATAAGTGCACTTAGCGGCAGAATGTCGGAGGTCACAGCTCGATGATCGACTTTGTAATCGTGTCATCGGATCTGCGACCTTATGTCTTGGACACTCGGGTGAAGAGAAGGGGCTGAGCTGGCAACGGATCACCACCTGGTGGTAAGTTGGATCAGATGGCAGGAGAGGCTGCCAGACAGACCAGGCAGACCCAAACGTATAATGAGGGTCTGCTGGGAATGTCTGGTGGAGGAACCGGTCAGAAAGATCTTTAACTGCCGCGTCCGGCAGAACTTCAACCTCGTGCCGTGGGAGGCGAAGGCCATTGAAGGCCTGAGTGTCCCGAGCCCCCATTGTCGAAGCAGCAGAACGGAGCTGTTGCCACAAGATTGTCGGTGCCTCTCGTGGCAGCAATCCACGAACCCGGTGGTGGACACCTGAAGTTTGAGAGACCGTCAAGCTCAAGAGAGAGTCCTATTGGGTCAGGTTGAGGCATCTGAGGGGGTACTGGCGGGCCAAGCTTGTGGTGGCATCGGCTGTCACAGAGGCAAAAACTCGGGTATGGGAGGAGTTTGGGGAAGTCATGGAAAACGACTTTCGGTCAGCACCAAGAAGGTTCTGGCAAACCATCAGGCGCTTCAGTAAGGGAAAGCGGTGCTCCACCAACACTGTGTACGGTGAAGATGGGGCCCTGCTGACTTCAACTGCAGACGTTATTGACCGGTGGAAGGAATACTTCGAGGATCTTCTCAATCCCACCAGCATGTCTTCCTTAGAGGAAACAGAGCTGGAGGACTTTGGCTGCCCGAGGTAGTTAAAAAGCTCAGAGGTAGCGGGGCCCCTGGGGTGGACGAGGGTCACCCTGGGTTCCTCAAGGCTCTGGATGTTGTGGGGCTGTCCTGCTTGACACGTCTCTGCAACATCGCATGGACATCAGGGGGGAAGTGCCTCTGGATTGGCAAACCGGGGTGGTGGTCCCCCTTTTTAAGAAGGGTGACTGGAGGATGTGCTCCAACTATAGGAGGATCACACTCCTCAGCCTCCCCTGTAAGGTCTATTCAGGGGTGCTGGAGAAGAGAGTTTGGTCGAATCTCGGATTCAGAAGTAACAATGCGGATTACGTCCCAGCTGTGGAACACTAGACCAGCTCTACAGTACACCCTGGCCAGGATCCTAGAGGGGGCATGGGAGTTTGCCCAACCAGTCCACATGTGTTTTGTGGATTTGGAGAAGGCATTTGACCGTGTCCCTTGAAGCATCCTGTGGTGTGTGCTCTGAGAGTATGGGGTACAAGGCTTGTTGTTACTAGCCATTCAGTCCGTGTATAGGAGGAGCAGGAGCTTGGTCCGCATTGCCGGTAATAATTCAGACTCATTTCCTGCTGAGGTTGGACTCTGCCAGGGCTGCCCTTTGTCACCGATTCTGTTCATAAGTTATATGGACAGAATTTCTAGGCGCAGCCAAGGAGCGGAGGGGGTCTGGTTTGATGACCTCAGAATCTCATCTCTGTTATTTGCGGATGACGTGGTTCTGTTGGCTTCATCGGACACTGACCTCCAGCTCTCACTGGAGCAGTTCGCAGCTGATTATGAAGCGGCGGGGATGAGAGTTAGCACCTCTAAATCCGAGGCCATGGTTCTCAGCTGGAAAAGGGTGGAATGCTCTCTCCGGGTTGGGAACACATTACTGCCTCAAGTGGAGAGTTCAAGTATCGCGGGGTCTTGTTCACAAGTGAGGGAAGAATGGAGCAGGAGGTCGACAGACAGAATGGTGCGGCATCCGCAGTAATGTGGGCTCTGCAACGGTCCATCATGGTGAAGAGTAAGGCAAAGCTCTTAATTTACAAGTCAATCTACGTTCCTACCCTCGTGTATGGCCACGAGCTTTGGGTAGTGACTGAAAAAGCAAGATCGTGGATACAAGTGGCCGAAATGAGTTTTCTCCACAGGGTGGCTGGACTTTCCTTTACTGATAGGGTGAGGAGTTCATTTATCCGGGAGAGACTCGGAGTAGAGTCGCTGCTCCTCCGCATTGAGAGAAGTCAGTTGAGGTGGTTCGGGCATCTGGTCAGGATGCCCCCAGATGCCTCCCTGGGGTGGGTGTTCCGGGCATGTCCCACTGGGAAAAGATCACGGAGCAGACCCAGGACACTTTGGAGGGATTATATCTCCCGGCTGGACCCGGAAACGCCTTGGGGTCCTCCCAGAGGAGCTGGAGGTGGTGGCCGAGGAGAGGGAGGTCTGGGCTTCCCTGCCCCCACGATCCCACCTTAGATAAGTGCTGGAAATCCCAATGAACGTGACATTTAACGCATGCACCTCTGCCTCGCAGAATTTTGCATATTTGATTATGCAAATCAATATCTATATATTTATATACACACACACACATACAGTGGGTACGGAAAGTATTCAGACCCCCTTCAATTTTTTCACTCTTTGTTATTTTGTAGCCATTTGCTAAAATCATTTAAATTAATTTTTTTTCCTCATTAATGTACACACAGCACCCCATATTGACAGACAAAAAAAAAGAATTTTTGAAATTGTTGCAGATTTATTAAAAAAGAAAAACTGAAATCTCACCTGGTCCTAAGTATTCAGACCCTTTGAACCCTCAGTATTTAGTAGAAGCCCCCTTTTGAGCGAATACAGCCAGGAGTCTTCTTGGGAAAGATGCAACAAGTTTTTCACAACACCTGGATTTGGGGATCCTCTGCCATTCCTCCTTGCAGATCCTCTCCAGTTCTGTCAGGTTGGATGGTAAACGTTGGTGGACGGCCATTTGTAGGTCTCTCCAGAGATGCTCCATTGGGTTTAAGTCGGGGCTCTGGCTGGGCCATTCAAGAATAGTCAGTGAGTCAGGGTCAGGTTCATCATAACGCATCTCTTCAGGTACGGGCAAGCCACGATTGTGTGCCACATTATGCACCTCACTACATGCTGGCACACTGCAATGCACTTTCTGTGCACTATAGAGCCGCACATTCCTCTTCTTCTTTCAGCTTCTCCCATTAGGGGTTGCCACAGCGGATCACCTGTCCGCATAATGATTTGACAAAATTTTACACCGGATGCCCTTCCTGATGCAACCCTTCCCATTTATCTGGGCTTGGGACTGGCACAAAGAAACACACTGGCTTGTGCATCCCCTGTGGCTGTGTTTATAGAGCAGGACATTAATAGAGTGGAAATGCTTTCTGCGTATTTACAAAAGCAGATTCATTCTCGGAAGGCACCTTTATAGTGTGGCGTCCGTGCCAAGCGCCACAACGGATCAGTTCTCTGCTCTTTGAGGTGACTCACTAGTTTTAAAAGGACTGCTTGCCTTTTGCTGATAAAGCACCTGCGACTGTGTGGATCTGCCATTTTTATAGACTCTCCCACTATAGATGATGTAATGCCAGCTCATTCTTTTACTGATTCATCTCTGACTGAAGTAACTTGTCCAGCGCCGTTGCAATACCAATGTGTGTGCGCAGTGGATTCCATTGGGAAAACCGGACATGGCTGCAGATGGCACTTTCCGAGTTCAACCACAGTGTAAAGAAATATATCTCATATATCTGGATGACAAGCGGATAATACCATCCTGTACGGCTGGCATGGTGCGACTCAGTGATGACTGAGAAATACCCGATCGGTCAGCAAGTTTACATTGAAAAGCTCTTGTGGCTAAAAATCTGAGAGGGCACAGAACTTGCAGAGGAGCAGGTAGAGCACAATTAGTCAAAGTCTGCCTTTGTAAAGCTGGTGCCAGTTCAACACCTTCTGGGGAAATCGAAATTGACTTAGAAGCCAGTGATCATCTCTAAATGAGTATACGCAACATTTTTCTGCTTACCCACCATTTATTCATGAGGCCCCAGGACAGGATGAACACACACGGACACTGGAAGAGAAAAAATGTCCTCGACGCTGCCTGTCTGTTTCATTAGGACATTGTGACGTTTGCACCAGCACACAAAAATGAGATCATATGTGACATTTCACTTCTGTGCTTGTTTGCTTCTCTGACAACGTTTTATATTTGCGGTCAGAAGTCTTATTCTCTTTTCATCAGATGTTCATAAATGACTCTTATTGATGAACTACACTTAATAGCAGAGGTGGGTGTGTCTCTGTGCTGATTGGTGCGTTTGAACTGCGTTGTCGTCATTATATGTAAATGAACCGGCTGATTACAGGAAGCGCTCTGTTCATTTTCTTCAGTCAGCCAGGCTGCATTATAAAGAAAATACGGGACTCCACCTGTAGGTGCAAATCGTGGACGTCTGCGTCCGGAGTTGAAATATAACGTCGGTTCAAGGCTCTTCTTTATTCACTTGATATTTTCCACGACAACAAACACACACTGGGCAGTGTAGTGTCACCAGTCCATCTGACATGCATGTCTTTGGACTACGGAAGGAAACGTGAGCAACCAAAAGAAACTCGCACACGCACACAGAGAGAACGTGCAAACTGCACATAAGGAACACCCGGGGATTGAATCCTGTACTCCTCACTGTGCGCCGGCCACGTGTTGTTATATATAAACTAGAGGGCTCCGCCCCCTGCTCGCCTCGTGGGGGTGGCACTGGGCACCCGCCATCTCATAGCTGAACTGCTTGAAGGGCATCGGGTGCTGCTCCGTTAGAGAAAGCGATTGTATTTAAAGAGTATGAGGGGTGCAGGAGGAAGACGGTTAGGTCCTTAGTTATTATAGACAGAAAATCAGCTACTTGCGAGGTTCACTATTTTAAATGCCAATGAATAATGAAACGTACTCGAAAGTATAAAGTAATAAAGTAAATAAAAAAATAAATCCCATTAACGCCTCGTCAAAAACAATATTAAGAATGACTTTATCCTCTAACTGACATTCCGTAAACTTTGCTTTCTTTGCATTTCCGTTCGCATATTCTTCGGGATATTCTTCTCTTTTTCATTTACTGGATGATTGCCTTTGTTCTTGATTTTTATTTATGTGCAGCTTTTTTGTTCATTTCCTCTTTCTCTTCGACATTCGTTATCCTTTTTTCTGTCATGATCTAAAATTCGATGTTCTCAAATAGATGATTTGCTTTTCTGCCTCTCCATTGTAAGCAACGGAGATGAAAGAAGGGCAAGTGGGTACGGAGAGAGAGAGAGAGGTGACGTGCGCAGTAAGAGTATTGATTGGGCGAGCGGTGTGGGGGGCGTGGTCAAAGCTTATTAAGGCGCACACGATGAAAAACAGAGAGAAAAAAAAAAACAGAGAGGAAACAGAGCCAATCCCAGACAACACAGGGCGCAAGGCAGGAAACAAACTCCGCTGGGCGGGCACACACACACACACACACACACACGTGACAATTTAGAATCTCCAATGCACCTAACCTGCATGTCTTTGGACTGTGGGAGGAACGGGCAGAACATACAAACTCCACGCAGGGAGGACCCGGGAAGGTCTCCTAACTGCGAAGCACTACCCACTGCGCCACCGTGCAGCCCAGAGAGAACTTATTTGGTTTATATATTGTGTGTGTATAATACGTGAGTGCATTATGTGTATGGCTGTGTTTTTTGAATGAAATGTGCCCTCAATAAGGAACGCATTGGTCCCACTTACTCAGTTTTGAGCTTTTACAGGTCATTGTTTTCAAACAGCAGCTTCAGACCGACCGACATTAATAAGATGTCCCGTCTTGATTTCATCACCACGATGTCTGTTTGTTTGTGGCTTGAATTTAAACTTCAGGTTTTTTTTTTTTGTTCTTGTCCTCCCTGAAACTTTAAGTCCGCACCTTCGGTTCATAAATTAGCGTCTTAACAGTGTGACAGACGGTGCGGGTTTCTTCTTCTTCTTCTCCAATTTGTAACCTTTTAAGCTGCTTCTCCATCTCCTTTCATTATTGTGAAATAGAAGTTCATTTAAAAAATATTTTGAAAGTCCAGTCACACCTCAGGAAACAGAACGATCATTCCCTTATGTATTTATTTGTTTTGGACGTGTGAATGATTTTTGTAAACGGATAAGATAAACTAACTGCCTGCCTTTTGAATACACGTAAGGCACACCAGTCCATCCCAAGGCGCAAACGCCCCAATAATCAATATCCGTTATCATTTTTGACAGCTATATCATCATGGAACGGCGAGCAGTCGCACTCCACGTTTGCCATTCCTCCTGATTTATGTACACGCGTGTCTGTGTCCTCCTCATCTGCACTGTTACAAAACGCCAGCATCGCCTCTTGTGACATCGCGCATTTCAGCCACGCGCTGTTATCCAAAGCTCCGCAAAAGCTGCGCGGCTCGAACATAGAAGCTGGTGGCTCGTGGACCTTCGTCAGATCCGTGACCCGGCCGCCCGTGATCCTTCGGTGTTTGACGGACGGCTGGCTGGATCTTCCTGCGCTCACATTTCCCTCCGACCACACACAGCCCAAGAGTGACTCCAGTAGAGCCCGCCCCCTAGCTAACGTCACAAGCTTTGAGGGCTACGATTGGTAACATGTGACGTCACTCTCATTTTTTACGCCTTTTTTAACTTGCAGACCAGCGCCGTGTAAACGACGCCCACATACGCGCTTTGCAAACCCATTTTAAGAGTCAAATGAACTTCTGTCGTGATAAGCGTGACGCTGCGGTGTAAGTTGACACTCGGCTCGTATTTCAGTCAAGGTCGATGTGTATTAAAATGCAGGCATGCAGTACAGGCTAACAAGCTAAGCTACAACGCAGGGCTGACCAATGAGAAAAGTGGGTGGGCCAATGAGTCCCCGTACTGGCGCCGCCCTGCTTCACGGGTGGACTTCGCACGTTCTCCCTGTCGGTTCTCCGCCGGCCACTCCAAAGGCGTGCAGATCTGGTTAACTGCCGACTCCAATTGAGGAGGGGGGGCTACCCTGTGATGGACTGGCATCCCGTCCAGGCTTGGTTCCTTCATCTCAGATTCAGCAGCGTAGATTTTCAGGGAGGGGCGGTACGGTGGCGCAGTGGGTAGCGCTGCTACCTCGCAGTTAGTAGACCTGGGTTCGCTTCCCGGTTCCTCCCTGCGTGGAGTTTGCATGTTCTCCACATGTCTGTATGGGTTTCCTCCCACAGTCCAAAGACATGCAGGTTAGGTGCATTGGCGATTCTAAATTGTCCCGTGTGTGTGTGTGTGCGCGCCCTGTGGTGGGCTGGCGCCCTGCCCGGGGTTTGTTTCCTGCCTTGCGCCCTGTGTTGGCTGGGATTGGCTCCAGCAGACCCCCGTGACCCTGTAGTTCAGGTATAGCGGGTTGGATAATAGATGGATGGATTTTCAGGGAGACTTAAGCACGAGAAGAATTTCATGAACATTCGTGCGTTCTTCCCGCAGCGATACCGGGTATGGGCCATCAGCCTCTCTGCGACCTTTTAACGGATTTGTCAATGCCAAGGCCCGACTGCCCACTTTGGCCGGTGTGACCCTGAGCTTGTCTAAGGGGCCACCTGAACAAAATAAATGGACATTTTCAGCACCCGGGAAGGTGCTTCACAATTGGCAGAAACGCTCCATAACATAAAACACCGGCTGGTTATTTTAAGATTCATTTTCAAGTCCGAGCCCGGCGTTCTTAGCCTGTTCACCGTTAAAAGGCGCCCCGCCAGCAGGTGGCGACAGCAGCAGCGCAGGAGAAGAAGTGAGCGCTCACTGGCACTGTAGGCACTGCACCGAGTGTGTGTGTGTGTGTTTAATATATGTAAAGTATGTGTATTGGTATTGCATTTATATGCCGCAAACTTTAAAAATGTTATTTGTGTCCTTCAACGTGATGAGAAACGAGTTCAACAATGAATGACTTCATGCACAGCTGGAGCTGGGCGCCACATCTCTGTTAGTCCGTTCCGAAGTGATTTCTGTTTAAACAAAGCTGTGTCTTCACGTGAACTCACCCGAGAACTTCTCACGGCAGTCAGTGAAAGGCGCCATGAAGTGGAGGCTGCGCTCTGATCGCCCTGCAGTTTGGCGCCTTTTAGCGGACAAGTTTGGGTTTCATCACGTGACTCGGGTTACTTAGCAACTTGCCAAGCACAAAGTTCCGTTTCTTTCTCTCCATTTTTTTTAGCTTCTGTTACGTCCAAAGGAGAGTCGCATGGAGGAATATTTCAGAGCACTGGAAGTAAATAAATACACAAGACTTGGCAATATGACCGTCGATACGAAGCCCGTGTATCCTGATGAGTGAAGGTGACAGGCGTGTGTCACTCAGAGTTCGCGCGCGTGTGTATGAATCCGTTCACATGTTCCCATTCGCAGTTTACTTTTTAGTTTATTTTATGATTGTCAACATTAACACACATAAGGTCATATCCCGTGCGAGTCCCTCCAATGTTGGGCCACGGCATTGCGTTCAACGGCGAAGGTGAACTGCCATTCTGAAAGCTGCCCTGGACGGGACGCCCTGTCCGCTCACGCGCGCGCACCTGGTTTACGATCGCCAGTTCACCGAGTGCGCGCGTCTGAGGGGATGTAGACGTCACACATACGACGACCGGGTGAGGGTCCTGATGCCAAGCGGTAACCACTGCGGCACCCGACGGTGCACACTGTGATTCCATTGTAAAGCCGGTTTTAGCCCGATCGGTTAGATGGATGGCTGACGGCTTTACCGAAGCACGAACATCGGGTTTTTGTGATTTATTATCGGATAATGGTGGCCAACAGGAAATATTTGTATTGCGTTTTCAAATTAGAAAGATGGACTTATGTCACAGGTAATCGCGGAGGGTTTTGGCGCGACAAATCTGGTGGAGCGGGGGGAAGAAACCCCGTCACGAGGGGCGGAGTCTGGGAGAGGGAGTGAGAGCAACTGTCAGACGGGGAGGGGCCATTCTGCGCGTGCGCGACAGGTGCCGAAGGGTAAAGCAGCCAGCCGTGATTCGAGCCGCTCCGCTTTTAAATCTCGTCGCAGCTGGCGATCTCGGGAAGTGAGAGCCGATCAGAGCCACACGGAAGGAGCCGTGAAAGGTGGAAGAGTCAGTCGTGGGCAACCGGCCATTAGGGAGACGCTGCGTTTGACAAATGCATTAGCACGAGGGGATATAAAATGTCAGCTGAATAATATGGAGTAAATCTTACTCCATAGAGTAATGCCATAAAAACCGAACAAGCTAAAGATCAATCAACTGATTATTTTGTCCTACACTACAACCAGGGAATACCAGTTGTCACAAAACTGCAAACTCAATCCTAGGCCGCCTCCACACTATTGCGTTTTTCACATCGTTTCCGAAAGTGTCACCGTCCGCTCCAAACGATCAAAAATGCATATGACGTAGCCATTTGCCTGCAGGAAGGAAACAGGCGAGTGACACCAGGCACAAAACAAAAAGGTCATCTACACCCCCCCTCCCCCCAAAAAAACATTTTTCTAAATTAAAAATTGCATTGCACATATCAAGATTACCATGACTCCGTTGCTATACACATGCACTAATTGGCGGTCCAGGTCTGGACCCACACTCTGTTCTCTCCGGACCCCGACGTATCATTGAGTCTGATTTAGTTTTGGCGGAGATTACATTTTTACCGGCGACTCTTCCTGACGGTGTTTCTACATCGCTACTCAGTGAAAGGGACCGCCTACGTGTCTCTGATTGGCCAGGACTTGTTGCCTTCGTGGGTTCCAGTTGGTTGGGTTTAAGCATGAAGACTGAGATTGGTCAAAGTGACGGCAAGAACATCAGCCAATCACAGGCAGAGAAGGGCGGGCCTTCACTGAATAGAGGAGCGCGAAACCTGCGTTCTGAGTGAAAACAGCTGGCACTCTTGTGAGAGAAAAATATTCAGGAGTGAGAAGACAAGAGAGAGAAACGCGACGAAATAGCGAGTCAATGTGCTGGACTTTTAATCCGGAATGGACCGAGGCGTTTATGTTCATACTTCCCGAAGGAAGCTCAAAACCGCTGAGTCCCATCTGCTCTGAGACAGTGGCAGTGGTTAAAAGCGGGAATGGGAAACACCACAATGAAACGAAGCAGAAAATGACATTTGAGAAAAGTTACCCACTAAATTCGCCAGTTAGGCTTCAGAAAACAAGCGATCTTAAAGCCAACTAACGATCGGTCAACGAGGATTTGAACACATTCGTTTACTGGCCAACAACTCGCTAACGAGTCTTCCCTCAGAGATGCGCGGATTTTGGGACGTCACAAAAAAAAAAACACCATTCAGTGATGAGGATCTCCACACGTGCATGAGGATGGCACTGCCAGCCCAGATTTAGCAAGAGCTCACTTGTCTCACTGAACGAGAGAAAGTAGGCAGTGGGATACGAAGGACAGAATACGTTCATTTATTTAAAGATGATCAGATTTAGTGTGACACTGGTTATGCCCGGTCAGTTGTGCACATATTAAAAACTCTTATAGATTGTATTTTTATATGAGGTCAAGTCTTTTTTTTGTTAACGCGTGTTATTATTATTATTATGAAAGGACTTCTTATTTATAATTCTCAGTTGAACGTCAGTTACCTTGCTTTTACTTTTACTGTGACTTATTTTTTTCTTATTTTATTGTATGTAGCCCTCCAGAGTTGCACTGAAAATAAATATATGATTGAAATGGCATCGCACTTTCTTCGTTTGATTTGAGTCATTGACTTCACGCCGTGCAGATGTTGATACAACGGTAATGCTACTTCAAAATACATCAATGAATTGTAATGTAAAACTTATAATGCAACTTAAACATGCTGCGGACCTGTGCAGGAGGAAATGTTCTCTCTCCGGACCTCCTTAAATCAAAATTGACCGCCCCGATGTGGGACATTACTGAGGCGAGCTTACGACTTATTGAACTTGTGCAGAACAGCGCCAACTGCTGGGAGATGCTGGCAGTACCCACCAGCGCAGGGAACAAAGCAGGTGAAGATTTCGTTCATTCGTTTACTTCCTACACTTCTTTAAGGCTTCATTCTTACTGATTATATCCAATCTGGGTTTTTAAAGGTCCTGATTATGAAATTATGAATAATTAAAATGCTTTGTATTTCTGTTTTCTTTGTAATTTCATTTTTTGCAGAGCAGCACTGGCGTTTTATTACACCATCCTCATGACGGCCCAAATACGAGGTTAACGTCTTTAGTGTATAAGAATCGACTCGGGGTTTGCAGCTTCTCTAATGATAGCAGCCTTGGTGCGCTCGTTACTTGTGCTTCTTGACTTTTTGGTTTGATTTTTCTTAATTTGATTACATATATGTATATATATATTTTTGGTTTAGTTCAAAGACAGGCCTGCTTTTCGGTTTCTCCACTCAGCTTGCATTTCTTCTCCTGGTTATCCCTTCAAACCTCAGAAGGCTTTCCTGTAGCCACTACTGACATAAGCGAATAGCATTTCAATTTAGTCGAACCAGCCAGGAGGAGTTAGTCATTACTACTCAGACTGTCCGTTTTGGTTAAAAAGGCTCACAAATAATAAAATAAAAAGGCACAGTCAGACCCTGAGTGGTGGCTCTGATGTCAAACGAATTCACCTTCAACCCATCGGCTGTAACCTGGGCTCTGATCGCATACATTAAGGAGTACAATAAAACGAACGCAAAATTCTCCAAGCTGCTCTCATTCACCTTCAGACCCCCTTAAGCACAGAAGAAAAGCAAAATAATTCAAGAAGGCTGAACTGAAGACCTCGGCAGCCCCGCGAACCACAAGCAAATTGAATGGCGTGCGTGATTTAAACAGCACAACGCCAGGAAAGAAGGGCCTGGCAGAGCCTCGGGGCACCACATGAGACTCCTGCTACACGACACTCCACTCGGTAGTCATCCTCACTCCTGAGTAAGCAAACCCCGTCCAGAACCCCAAACCTTACCGTTGAGTTCGATGTTTTAGGAGAACGACAAAGAAGTGTGGCTTGAAATACTCAAAACGGCCACTAGAGGGGGAAAACCACTGTGAAACCCTGGCTAGTAATCAAGAGGGCAACAAATCTCTAGACAGAAAAGCCAAATCCCACTGAGTCACCAAACACTGAGGACTTGGGACTTGACATTTGGAATGGAGGTTACTCTTGGCCCATAGGTGCTCGCTAGCAAACTGTCCAAGCGTGTTCTGTCCGTCTGCCTTTCACGAGAGAATCGGATTTCCATTGGGTTGTTTTCTATAATTTGCTTCAACGTTCCAGTTGATTTTGCGACTTCTCTCATCGCATTCAGTCCCAGATGTATTTATGCAAATCCAAGAGAGTGGCTGTGGGCCGAGAGCAGGGGGCGGGGCCTTCCTCATTCACTCGCCAGCCTCTGTTCGAGTCGCTCTACCTTGCGCCACGTGTTGGAGTGCACCTTAGCTAGCGATACCCGTGTGTTCAGCAGACATTATCATCTACAGATTGTTAAGGAGTAACGTTTGACTTTTTCAGAGAGAGAGAGAGACAGATCAGAGCTCCATGTGTTTTAGAGAGTAGCTGCTCATGGGCCACGCGGGGCGACGCTCTCCTGTCGGAGATGAACACGATCAGCTACAGTGCCAGTGTCTATTGATTTGTAGAGTTTGTCTTGTTTCATTGCTATGTGGGTACAGCTAGTAATCTCTAGACAGGGTGGTCCAGATCTAAGTATGCAGATCCAGATCGTCGGGGTGACTTTGATTTATGCAGGGACGATTCCAGTTCGGCGCGAAGACGATTCTTCATGTCGTCTGTTCGCACACTTCTCGATGGTCCAGGATTTTTTGGATGATTTTCTATGTAATAAACGTAATAAGTTATATCGTAATGAAAACTGCATAATTAAAACTGGACCACCCTATAGATAATAAGATTTACAGTAAAACCTTGATTATCCGTCAGTCTCCATTAACGTGTTTTTTTTTTTTCCTCCAGCCGTCTGGAGTTTTCTTTTTTTTTCTGTCCTCCTGGCCATCAGATCTTATTTTTATTCTTTGTCATTTAGCATTTCCTAATTTTATTTTTATATTTCTCTTTCTTCATCTTGTAAAGCACTTTGAGCTCCATCATTTGTATGAAAACGTGCAACAGAAATAAATGTTGTTGTTCTTGTTAACCGGGGTGGCACGGTGGCGCAGTGGGTAGGAGACCTGCGGGCTCACTTCCCGGATCATCCCTGCGTGGAGTTTGTTTGTTCTCCCCGTGTCTGCGTGCCTTGGCCATCCTAAATTGTCCCCGGTGTGTGCTTGTGCCCTGTGGTGGGCTGGCACCTGCCCGGGGTTTGTTTCCTGCCTTGCGCCCTGTGTTGGCTGGGATTGGCTCCAGCAGACCCCCATGACCCTGTAGTAAGGACATAGTGGGTTGGATAATGGATGGATGGATCATGAAGAAGCGATGTGACATAGAATCGAAAGAGTTAAATGATCGGATGTGTTAGAAATTCTACAGCCAATCATAGATACAAATCCATGTGTCCTTTAGATGAAACTTATCTGACAAACAAACTTTCAAGCACAAGTGTAAGTCTTTACCAGAACTTGACATCATGATGAGGAAAAGTGAGCTTGACAACTGAAATTGTGTTTCACGCAAGTGAATTTCTACCTCCCATCCTTCTCCTGATGCTGTCAGTTGAATTCATTTAATCTCCTCAATTCCCCCGAGGAAACAGGAGGTTGCTTTCCTTAAGAAGTTTACCATGACAATATTCGACTCCTGAAACGTGACCGGATTCCTCAATTCTCCCAGGGGTACATTCATTTCAGTGACTCTCTAGATTACGTTTTGCAGGACCACCAGTCGATTTGGGGACTTTGCCTGGTCCCTGAACCACAGTGACCTCATTTTCGGCGTAGACTCAAATGGTGCACAGAGCAATTCAGCTCTTCTGGGATCCCCATAAAGCTCTGTGAATGACGTGATATTCGGGCCACACCATATTTGTAAGGATGGGGGGGAGAGGTGAAGATCTCTGTCGTCTGATGATGAACAGGACGTCTGTAGTTCATACTGAATCCAGATTAGTGCCTTTTGAAGTCTCAGCTCTGCTCTCCTGGAAACAGAAAGACATCAGTGTTACAGCTCGCTCGATCCAGATCCCAGCTCAGGCTCTACAAACTCCCCTACCCTCTGGTCACGGTAGTAGACTCACCAATGATGTCACCAGACAGAGAGATGGAAAGTAGACTGCCAGACATCTTGGAGCACTTTACTGCTAAGGAGCTGAGAGAGACAGAGACCGGTCTTACTAATGAAGCTTGACATAAATGTCCATGTCACCATGACTTCTCTGCTTTGGTTCCTGCTCTTCATTTTGCCTGTCCGTGCCGTACCAGTGATACCAGTTGAAGTTGTCGATTCCCCAGAATCGGGCAATTTTGACTTGAGGTCGGAGTCGTACCTCGATGGCCTAGACTACCAGATATTGCTTGAGAGTTGCGAGATGGAGGCCGATATACTCAGCCTGGAGAACAAGCTTGCCCTGGACACCGTGATCCAACTGATTGACCAAAAGAGAACATGTGTGGCCAACGCGGACAGCATGGAGTTTGCTCTGAAACTTCTCAAGGAATTTTGCTTGAATGACACCGACCATGACTACTGCATTCCGGCACTGAAACAAATACAGGAGCTGCTCAGCTGCCAGAAGCCAAATGTGACACACGCACAGAGCGTGACAACAGTGCACACATCCCCGGCCGTGATTTTGGTACTTGATTCTCTTGACCTCTGCTCCCCTCTCTCAACCTTGCCTGGTGCTTGTTGTTCTCCTTTACCGTTTGCCATCTTCATTCTGCTTCATTCCTGCTTGTGTTTTGTTACAGCTGCTTGAACATCAGAGTAATAGTGATGAGAACAGGCCATTCAGACCAACAAAGGTCATCGATCATACTCCTGCAACTCCTGGAAAATGGAGGTCCCCAAAGTCCTACCCTCTTCTCTTACTTATTCGAAATATTTATGGTTCTGTCATCATTCATTCTTACCGTATATCTACTCGCGTAGACCCGAAAAATTGATCATAAAATCAGACCCCGACTTATACACCCGTTCAAAAACGCGAGAATTAAATTTCCACCTCCAATCTCTTGCACAAGTTTCTCCGACAGCAGCGCAGTTGCCAATTTCTTTCACCATTTCAACGACGTTTATGTTTTCTTCTGATCGAACGCTCCATCGTAGATAAGGGTTGCTCTTACGATAAAGGTGTGTGAGGGGGTGAGATACAAAAAAACACAAAACAGTGCAAACATCGCTTCAGAATTGTTCGGGTATCACCGAGTGGTCACGTAGGCTCTAAAGGCCGTGTGCTCCGTGGTTCCTCTCTCAGGCGGGCGTTAGCATATCGTAATCGCTTGAACCAACAGGGCCACCGAGAGAAAATCCGGGCCCCGGTGCAAAGAAGGAGTGTGGGCCCAAATATATGTGTGTATATTATTAGTTATTTCTAACAATTGTAGATTACATTGATACATTTAGATAAGTACGTATGGGTATAAATGTGATAATAAAGTATTATATTTATAATAGTAAAAGACGTTTATAATAGCATTTATTGTCTGGTGAACAAAGGTGCTTTCCTGGCCTTTTTCCTGGCGAAACTCGGAATTACATAATCAAAGTGAATCTTGAATGCACCGTATTATGTCACTCAAAAGTATTTTGTCATTGTCACAAGCTTCTATTGCTTTGCAATGTTATATGCGAAAGTTCTCACGCCGTTCTTTGTCTTAGTTTGCAAGGATGTCTCCTTCTCGAGATAACGAAACGTTTCGGGTTTCGTGACGTTTCTTTGTATTTTGCTCCTTCGGCACTTGTTTAGTTTCTCGACTGTTCACAACGGTTCACTTAGTCTGCTTTCCCCGAATTCGTGGTGTCTCAGAACGTGCCGACTACGTGACGTACTTGTTTGCCAGCTGATGACTTTTTTTTCTCACTGCTCCTCCTCGTCACTTCCCACCGAGCGGGGAATACCCTTGTAGACCACGTGACTTCTCTCCCAAGGCGAATTTCATGAACGTCTCTTACGTCGTAAACCGTTGACCGCTGCTAAAGTACCCTGCGAAACTAAACAGACTTGCAAAATTGAAGAAAATACAATAAAAATGAAATGAATTAAATAAATAAATGTTCAAATTATAATAAAAATGATGGGAGGCAAGGGTTTCATGGGCCCCCGGAGCGATGTACCCCCCTCTCCTCGAGCCTGTGGACCAATAGCGCGAGTTTTCCGCATTCGACTTATATGACCGACATTATAAAATACCACAAATTATACGGTAAAATCAAGCCACAGAAGAACGTAAACGTGAGTAGATACGGTAATCAGTTCTCCTGGTTTTAGTCAGGTTTGCTAGTTGGAGCAGGAATATTTAACACTATGTTGGCTTTAGCCTTAGTGACTGGATTTAAGCTGTAAAGAATTGTTTCTTCCTTACAAACGAATGCGTATGCCGCCTATCGCTTTCCTGTATGAGCGCGAGGTACGGCTCTATCCAATGATTCTTTATAGGCCTTCAGTTCTTCCCACTCTTGACAATTCCTCACTTCAATGCTGATGTTTTACTCACTGACTTGCCAGCTTCTCTAACCCCTAAGTGGTCCTTGACGTTTCCCTATCCTTACCTCACTCTGCCTCCTGCATATTATTAGTTGGTGGGGTGGCCCACTCCTGGACACCTCTCACTCCATGAGCGGCAGCAGCAGCAGTTCACGTCATAAATTCTCATTTTGTGTCGTAGGAAAGCCGTGCCGCCCCAAAGAGGAGGAGAAGGAGGCTGGAAAAGGAAAAGATCATCTTTGCCGTGGCCCTTTGGCTTCCGATTTTGCTTGCCCTGGCTTTCTGCATCGGGAGGGCATTGGTGAAGAAGTTCAAGTCACAAGAAGGGCAGGTTCAAGAGTCCAAGACACTGCTGCCACCGCATAAGACAACCCCGCTAAGGTTTGAGTGAGGTTGACGTGATGTAACGGCCTCCATGATGATCCTTGGGTGGGTGTCCAATTGAGAGGTATCCTCAAAAAAAACCTGAGTGAGCTAAACTTCTGCTTCACTCTTGGCCCCATGCGGTCAGCTACTTGAGACGTGTGAGGTGTATGGTTGAGACTCCAGGCCATTTGAGAGCTGATTGACGGTGGCATCTCCTAGTCAATGGAAAAGGCAGTCAATGGAATGAGCCATCAAACATGGACACATGGATGAGTCGGAGGATATCATCAGGTCCACACACATATAAACGAAGGAGCCTTCAGAGTCGACCGTGGCCTCTGCAAACACATGTCACCCATCACTTGGGACCCAATCAAAGGAGCTCCTTGCCTTGGTTTTAGACAATGATGGACATCTGTTCATCCATTGTTATGAGAATTGCACTTCTCTGCTAATTTGTGACATTCTCGTAAGGTTTGCCTCATTTTGTAAGCGGAGCAGCTTAGTGTTTTTAGTTTGTAAGTTGTTCCCTTAATCAGGTATTGCACCTTATCACGTGGAGTACGTCACCTTATCACGTGAGATGCCAGCATCACCTCGAGTCAGCAAAGATTAAAGACTCCAGGGCAGCAGGGATGTTCATTTCCTATCAAAACAATCAACTTTTATATAGTGCCTTTCACAGCGTACACAAGGCGCATAACGCGACAAAGCAGACCAGTCATTCGACGTAATAACAGCACAGAATAGGCGCTAAATTGTTAGGAAAAGAAAGGGCAGGGCAGACGATTAACGAAGGGGACTGGGAAAGAATGGACACTTAGCGTTGTCAAATGTTCGGAAAGAGACCACAGTGGTCCAGTCAGATGGACAATAGAGTGTGCCGTTGTGTGTTAGCCTTTGTGAGCTGCCCGTTTCTAATGCACTCACATTAACCCTTTAATCCTCTCATTGCCACACACCATATCGGCCTATTTCAACTTTTACCATGTTTCCAGACGGTGTATTAGGGGAGGTTAGGTGGCATCTAAGTGACTAGAAATGTGATCTGTCCGATTGCATGTCTTAATGCCCATATATAAATTGCCTTAGTTACCCCCAAAAAGAAGAGGGTCTTGGCCCAAGAGGATTTTTGGCACATCACCTAAGTCAGATTCCCATCCGTTACTCCGTCAACAGTATTAGGTGCCCACCCTGGATGGAATGCCAGTCATTTGCAGGGCACACTCACACAGACAACCACCGAGTCTCCACGCAACGTGATGGCACAGCTCTGGACTTGGGAATGAAACTGGAAATCCTAGACTTGTCTCGAAGTGGCGTTAGTTGGTGGGGCCAGATGCGACCGGCGGCCTCGGGGGAATCGCTGCTTGCTTTATTTAGTACTGCGAGGATGTGTAAAATTCCATAGGATTTCAAACACTTGTCTGTGTCACTTGTGTCAGCGGTGGGATTAGGATCTGGTGCTTTAAAGCTGTTTCTCTCCAATTAAGTGTTTATAGATCTTTTAACACCAAAGAAGCCAACACCGGCCAGTTGAGTTCCCTGGATCAGATTGCCCTGCATGTCCTTGAGTTGTAAGACAATGTTTCATGGACATTACATTAAAAAGTCATTGGAGATTTACCAGTTGTAGTGACATCTGTTCATCTGAACATCTTAAATCTGTCTGTAGATTGTAAGGATTTGGTAGGGGTGAGCTTATCACGGTACATACGAGTGAAAGGAAGGTAAGGCGCGAGTCTGTCTATATTCCAGCGTGGAAAGTGAGGACTTGGACCACTATGGGGTAGTAGAGTGTTTAATTACAGGTGGAATCCTCTGGGACCACCACACGAGAAAGGTGTGGATGTTAATTCTGCAGTTGCCCCACATGTCTTATGAGTGTGCTCATTGTTCAAAATAATTCTTGACCAAGTTTTTCTCATGAACGTATTTGTTTTGTGACTTATAGAAGTATACTGGACTATTTTCCTATTATTTAGTGCACACTGGAAGGAAGGAAGGTCATCTTGTTATTCATGGACACTGGCATTTTGTGGGTCCTGTTGCCCTGAAGTCATTCTTGATTGCCACTGAGAGTCATGGTTCCGTGTGTCGCAACACCTAATATCCGTGTTGTAATGTTTTGAATATCGGCACCACGCTCCCCTTTCCATCCGTTTTTTTTAAATATACAAGTAGGTGAAGTTCTTCGCCCACGTCTTTCTTGAATTTTTTTTTCAACTACGATTTTTGTTTTACATTCTGTTTTTTGGTGATGTAGTATTCAGTCTCTTGGTATCAATACTTATGTTGAACTTAGGCATCGATTCATTTCCTGATCCTGTGCGATTTACTTTTTCCTCAGTGTTTAGTTCACTCATGGAACATCAGGGGCCTCATGTATAACGGCGTGCGTAGAATTCACACTAAAACACGGCGTATGCACAAAACAATTCAGATGCATAACATTGTGCATACGTTAAGTTCCGTGCACTAAGCCTTATCTCAATCAACGTTAATTTTAGCCCACATAGATAGATACTTTATTAATCCCAAGGGGAAACTCACATACTCTAGCAGTAGCATACTGATAAAGAACAATATTACATTAAAGAGTGATAACAATGCAGGTATAACAGACAATAACTTTGTATAATGTTAACGTTTACCACCACGGGTGGAATTGAAGAGTCGCATAGTGTGGGGTCTCCTCAGTCTGTCAGTGGAGCAGGATGGTGACAGCAGTCTGTCGCTGAAGCTGCTCCTCTGTCTGGAGATGATCCTGTTCAGTGGATGCAGTGGATTCTCCATGATTGACAGGAGTCTGCTCAGCGCCCGTCGCTCTGCCATGGATGTTTAACTGTCCAGCTCCATGCCTACAATAGAGCCTGCCTTCCTCACCAGTTTGTCCCTCTTCTTTATGCTGCCTTCCCAGCACACCACCGCGTAGAAGAGGGCGCTCACCACAACCGTCTGATAGAACATCTGCAGCATCTTATTGCAGATGTTGAAGGACGCCAACCTTCTAATGAAGTATAGTCAGTCAGTCTGTCCTTTCTTACACAGAGCATCAGTATTGGCAGTCCAGTCCAGTTTATCATCCAGCTGCACGCCCAGGTATTTACTGGTCTGCACCCTCTGCACAGTCACATCTGATGATCACGGGGTCCATGAGAGGCCTGGTCCTCCTGAAATCCATCACCAGCTCCTTGGTCTTGCTGGTGTTCAGTTGTAGGTGGTTTGAGTCGCACCATTTAACAAAGTCCTTGATTAGGTTCCTATACTCCTCCTCCTGTCCACTCCTGATGCAGCCCACCATAGCAGTGTCGTCAGTGAACCTTTGCACGTGGCAGGACTCCGAATCGTATTGGAAGTCTGATGTATGTTGGCTGAACAGGACCAAAGAAAGTCCAGTCCCCTGTAACGCTCCTCTGCTGCTGACCACAATGTCAGACCTGCAGTTCCCTAGACACACATATTGAGGTCTGTCTGTGAGATAGTCCACAATCCATGCCACCAGGTATGAATCTACTCCCATCTCTGTCAGCTTGTCTCTAAGTAGCAGAGGTTGGATGGTGTTGAAGGTGCTAGAGAAGTCCAGAAACATAATTCTTACAGCACCACTGCCTCTGTCCAAGTGGGATAGGGATCAGTGTAGCATGTAGATGATGGCATCCTTCGCTCCCACCTTCTCCTGGTATGCAAACTGCAGAGGGTCGAGGGCATGGCAGACCTGTGGCCTCAGGTGGTGAAGCAGCAGCTGCTCCATGTTCTTCATCACATGTGACGTCGGAGCGACAGGCCGGAAGTCATTCAGCTCACTAGGACGTGATACCTTTGGGACTGGGGTGATGCAAGATGTTTTCCAAAGCCTCAGGACTCTCCCCTGTTTCAGGCTCAGGTTAAACCCCAGCTCCAATGCACAGGCCTTCAGTAGTCGTAACGATACTCCATGCACGGTCCTACAGCCCCACCCGTACTCCTTTCAGAATTGTGCATGTTTGTACATCCAAATCAATATAATTGCCCCTTCCATTCAGTGTTTTGTTAAAAGACAATGACTTCTGACCACTCCTTTTTTGAAATTCTTCTTTTCTATATGTCGATGTGAAAAAGCGAGTGTCCGAGTGTCATACGGAAGCATATTAGGGCCACTGAGAACAAAAAAAAAATCGACCTTTTACTTTTCTTCACTGTGTTTCTATGTTGAGAGTAAAGTCAAAATGTCAACTTTAAACTTTAAATTTCCACTTTAATCTCGTAGTTTATTTTGTCATTAAAGTAGAACATCAGAAATGTCACCTTAAAATCGATGTTTACTCCTTAAACTGCCACAGCCAACTATAGTCGCTTCCCAGAGCAGTTTGCCATCATGCCAGAGCTGATCAGTCAGTGCTGTATATTCGTTGAGCAGCCAGCTCGTGACCACTGGCGCCCCCTGCAGCACTGTAGCCTCACTGTCCCTGGGATTCAGTGGCGGGCACTAGACTAGCCTGTCAGCATCAGCGTTTACCTCTGTCCTGTGTGTGCAGCCAGTTCAAGCAGAGTTGGCTCGGTGATTTACTGAATTTCATCGATGGCATCAGTTACACATTGCACATAGAATAATAGATTGTTGCAGTATTTTTTTTTTTAAGGTTTTACAGTTTATTTGCAGTGCGTAAAATGATCAGCGTTGCAGTAATTGTGATGCTGTTTGCGTGAAAAACAATATGTGTTCATTAAAATGTCACATTTTCTTGGTGAATTGTGATGTTTATTAAAAAGTGCAGCAAAAAAAAGTATTTGACATCCGGGGGCGGTGCATTAACCCCCAAGTACGTGGCAGTTTAAGGGTTAATATGCTAGAGTTTCTCAAACTCCATCGTAACTAAAATCGCATGTCAAATGCTTCGTATTGTTCCCCGACCCAGTCATTAATCACTACATGGGTATTAAAGGGGCTTATTATTATGGCGACAGGGGCGTGCAGGCAGTGATCGCCACACAGAATACATTACATTCATGATATTGCAGCTCTCTGAACATTTTAGAATACCGAGATGTATACTTGATATCGTTTTCATGATGAAATTGCATTAATATATGTATTAAACTTGTAGGGGCACAGCAGTAACAATGAGTTGGTGCCTCGTGCAGGGATTGTTCCTGACTCCTGCAAGATGCCTGCTGTGATGCGTGCCACCCTGGTTGGTATCATTTATTGCAGCAGCACTGTGTCTGTCAAATCTGCTAACCCCCAATTCCTGTACTTCTGTTTTCTTTCTCCACATAACCAACGGCCACACAATAATCATCTGTAATAAATATAAAACCAGCTGTAAGCTTAGAATGCTGACTCTTCAAAACATTTAAAGAGCACTGAAAAATCATAATTATTCCATCCATTCATCCATCCAGGGTCACGTCAGTCCCAGGAAGCATACAGTAGAAGGCAGGACCAATTCCTGAACGGGGCGCCAACTCATTGCTAACGCTATGCCTCCATGCCCCCCACATGTTTAATTATTGACAGTGTACGTTATTTAAATGAAGTTAATAATTTATTTGTATAATGCCATACAGATACTTTAATACCTTTATCATAAAAATAATATCAAGTCAACATCTTAGTATTCTAACAGCACAGAGCTGCAAGCGGATAGCTCTTGGAAATCTAAATCGACTCAGCAGCCAGTCGTCGTCATCTGTAAATACGTGCTCTATTCTATTGAATTGAATTCCTTTATTGTTATTGTATAGTACAATGAGATACAATATGCAAATCCTACATAAACTTAGTTTCCTATAAAATGATAAAATAATAATAGGATAAAAACAATGAAAAAATATACAATGTGAAAGCATATACATGTACGTATAGTGCAGATAGTGCAAATGGTTCATAAAGTGACTCAGGTTGTGCAATCTTATAGCTGTAATAGATAGATAGATAATTTATTAATCCCATGGGGAAATTCAGATACTCCAGCAGCAGCATACTGATATACAATAATATTAAATTAAAGAGCGATAACAATGAAGGTATAACAGACAGACCATAACTTTGTATAATATTAGCGTTTAACACCCAGGTGGAATTGAAGAGTCACATAGTGTGGGGGAGTAACAATCTCCTCAGTCTGTCACTGGAGCAGGACGGTGACAGCAGTTTCCAGTGAGGTGATTGTACTTATAAGTACTGAGAGTTCTACAAGGAGCACTTGATGGACTGATTAAGTGTGTTTAGAGCTCTTAGGATGAAACTGTTTCTGAACTGCAAGGTCCGTACAGGAAAGGCTCTGAAGTGTTTGCCGAATGGGAGAAGTTCAAATAGACTGTTTGCCTGGCTGAGTGGAATCCTTGCAGATTCTGCTGGCTTTCCTGAGTTAGTGTGTGCTATAAAAGTCAAGGGCTGGAAGTTGCACCCCGATAATCCTCTACGCTCTCGACACAACCTGTGAAGCTGTGATACCACACACACAAATAAACAAGTTAAAATACTCTGAGTGGTGTACCGAGAGTAACTTGATTGTACTTATAAGTACAAATAGTTCTACCATAGCACTTAATGGACTAATTGAGTGCGTTCAGAGCTCTTAGGATAAAACTGTTTCTGAAACGCAAGGTCAATGCAGGAAAGCCTCTGAAGTGTTTGCTGAATGCTAGAAGTTCAAATAGACTGTGAGCCTGGCTGAGTGGAATCCATGCAGATTCTGCTGGCTTTCCCGAGTTAGCATGTGCTAAACAATTTAAGGGCTGGAAGCTGCTCCCCGATAATCCTGTACGCTCTCGACACAACCTGTGCAGCTATGATACCACACACAAATTAAACAAACAGGTTAAAATACTCAAGAGTGGTGCACCAAGAGTAACAACGCTAAAGCACCTATGGTATTTGAAATAGTTTGGCCGTTCCGTGCACCATTATACTGAATAGAATAATGATAATCATGCATCCATCCATCCATTTTTCAACCTGCTGAATCCGAACACAGGGTCACGGGGGTCTGCTGGAGCCAATCCCAGCCAACACAGGGCACCAGGCAGGAACCAATCCCAGCAGGGTGCCAACCCACCGCAGGACAGATACAAACACACCAAGCACACACTAGGGCCAATTTAGAATCGCCAATTCACCTAGCCTGCATGTCTTTGGACTGTGGGAGGAAACCGGAGCTCCCGGAGGAAACCCACGCAGACACGGGGAGAACATGCAAACTCCACACAGGGAGGACCCGGGAAGCGATCCCGGGTCTCCTAACTGCGAGCAGCAGCGCTACCACTGCTAATGACAATCAAGTGCCTTAAATTTGTAAACGATATGCAATTAATTTTGGTGTATTTGATAAAGCCCACGGCATGGATGTGAATCTACAAAAGAAAGCACCACTACTTTGACGCTCTTTACCGCCCGTTTGCAAAACCAAAAGGAAACATACGTGTGTACGCATGGTACGAGACTGCCATGAAAATATGTGCAGCTTTATGCCAAGTTTACTTTTTTATACTCCAAGCTCGAACTGAGCATGAAAATGAGCATACGCACCATTTATACAAGAGGCCCCTGGACACTAGAGGCTTATTTTAAAGTTAAGACACCATCGACGTCCTTTGCAATCTACAAATAGGAACAGGAGGCTAAGTTTGGGATCTGTCGACCCAAGAGAGCTGTCTTAAACAGGGGGAAATGTAACGAAGGCTCAGGTGTAGGGGACGGCAGGTCCTCCTAGTAGATGCTCTTGACTTGATGACCCAGTACTCTGATTGGAAAAGAATTCTGGGATGAGATTTATTGGCCAGGATACCATTGAGTGCAGAGGAAAGAGGTGAATCACAGCTGGAAGCTCGAAGAGAGACACCGAGGAATGGGATGTGAGACGAGGGTAGGGGGTGCTTTATGGAAGCTTTGGGATGGGAGATGGGAAGCCACCTTCACTACACTGTTGGGGACTAAGCAGGGCCATGATGGCAGCAGGGAGCCTTTGTTGCATTGCATTGCCCTGTAATCTCCCCTTCCTGATGTGTGTTCTGTAATAAATTCACCATTTCGAATCATTTCTTCAATTCTTATAATTTTAGCTTTGAAAAGATGCCAACCACTCTTTATTTTTAATTGCAATTTCCACTATCCCATTGGTCCAGCGTGCTGGGGTTGGAACTTGCAGCAGGTTACTGTGGAGTCTCCTTGGATTTGTGTGTGGGTTTTCTGCCTCGGTGCTCTCACATTAATTGGGTTACGTGTGTGAGTCAGCAAACATGCATGGGTGGGCAATCTGTTGGACTCTGGGTTAAGCTCCAACCCCTGAATTGGATATCAAAGGTTCATGAAGGAATAAGCTGATGAATATGCCATCGTCTCTCCAGATGACACACTTCGTCTTCCCCTTATGGTACCATAGCTGCTTTTCCTGCAGTCTCTTGTGCTGCTTTACAAAAATACATCAAGAGAGAGCAAGATCAGGTCTGCTGCTTCCAACAGTAGTACTAGGGGGCCAGAATGACCAGGCCGTGGTGGACAATTTAGCCTGGATATTGGGATACACTTCACCATTTATGAAGGATACCCAGGGATCGTTTTAATTTTGAAACAGAATTGCAAAATTTTAAAAAATACAATAAAAATGAAATGAATGAATTAAGTAAATGTTCAAGTTATAATTTAAATGATGGGAGGCATTGGGCTTCATGGGCCCCCTTGAGCTTCATAGGCCCTGGAGCTATGTATCGGCTGCTCCCCTGAATCCTCGGGCCTGTACGGGTGTTACAATGTCCCGGGCCACTAGTGGGCAACGGCCTTTTTCTGTTGCAATACTTAAAAGTCCTGCAAAGACATTTGGGGGATGCAGTGAATGGTGAGGATGAGGGAGTAGAGTTGGCGAAGGTGGAGGAGTTTAAATACTTGGGATCAACAGTACAGAGTAGCGGGGATTGTGGAAGAGAGGTGAAGAAGAGAGTGCAGGCAGGGTGGAGTGGGTGGAGAAGAGTGTCAGGAGTGATTGGTGACAGACGGGTATCATCAAGAGTGACAGTGAAGGTCTACAGGACGGTAGTGAGACCAGCTATGTTATATGGGCTGGAGACAGTGGCACAGGAGACAGAGCTGGAAGTGGCAGAGTTAAAGATGCTGAGATTTGCATTGGGTGTGACGAGGATGGACAGGATTAGAAATGAGGACATTAGAGGGTCAGCTCAAGTTGGACGGTTTGGGAGGCAAAGTCAGGGAGGCGAGATTGTGTTGGTTTGGACATGTGCAGAGGAGAGATGAGGGGTACATTGAGAGAAGGATGATAAGGATAGAGCTGACAGGCAAGAGGAGAAGAAGAAGGTCTAAGAGAAGGTTTATGGATTTGGTAAGAGAGGACATGCAGGTGACGGGTGTAAGAGAACAAGATGACGAGGACAGGAAGAGATGGAAGAAAATGATCCTCTGTGGCAACCCCTAACATGAGCAGCCGACAGAAGAAGAAGAAGAAGAAGAAGAAGAAGTGTTTGCCAGAGTCCCTGTGGGAGTGGAGGTGACCCAGAAGCGTTTCTCAGTAGGCTGGAGTGTATCAGAGGTCCACCTGGGTCAAGCCTTATAAAGGGCTCCAAATCCTGAGGAGCTGAGGCAGGGGCCCAATCTGGAATGAGGAAGAGGGTGGTAGTTTATAGTGGAAGAAGACAATCGGAAGGTAGGAAGGAGAGAAATCATTCTGAATATCTGGGTAGATAGTCTTGGAAAGGCGAGCCCAGGTGGGTGTAGTCGTCTCTCTCCTTATGTATTGTGTTCACTCTTTCCTTTATCCCCTCCTTTGTGTGTTTATTTTTGTTAATAAAATTGCATTCTTACCACTTGCTTGGATTGTGCTACTTTCGTTCTGTGAACAGGTTATGCTACGGAGCGCCCCCATGTGGTTACAATTCATGCACATTAATATCGTCTATATGTCACCTACAAACACCTGCACAATTCTGGTCACACAAAGATAATGGCGAGATGGAAGCTCCATAGTGTCCCTGTAAAGTGATCCATTGCTGATTGATTATCCACAAAGGGTCCGCTTTGGTAGCTGACGTTAGGCACCTTCAGGTGCTTCTGGGATCTCTCCACTGGGGACAATGTAATCCTAGTCTTAGGTGGTGTGCAATTGTTGAGAACTGAAGAGTTCCTAAACAGAAAGCGTCCTAAAAATGTTCACTTGAGGCGGAGTGTAGGTGCCAGAGAGGACCAACAGGCATCCTTGCCAGGATAAAGGAGGGATTCACGCTTGGCCAGGAGGCCATAATGGAAGAAGCACTTCATTTTCCCCACATGACAGGTGGCCGTGTTTCTCAAGGGCGGACCAGTTTAAGACACCCACAGGGCGGCATGGGAGTTGGAGTCTGGAAACACAGCCCTGTTGGGGTTTTTGGGGACCACCAGTGGGCGATGATGGAGGAAGACTGCCCTGGTTTCTGCATAACCTGTAAATACTCCGGACAACTTGGACAGGTGACTGGAAGCAGTTCCTGGGTGTAGTTTAAAAGGAAGCAGCTGCCTCAGTTAAACTAATTTAGAGTCGGGAGGCTACGGGTGACACTCTTGGAGAAAGGAAGGTGGAAGAATTTAATTGATGTGATTGTATTGAGTCTGATCTTGGCAAGGGTGATTATCAGAAAGGGACTTTAGTTTAATAAATATCTTTGATTTAACCCCAGAATCGAGTTGGGTATTAATGTGTCTGAGGTTTGGAGCTTGGGTGGCACCCCCTGGTGGTTACAGGGGTAAAATAAAAACCCCGGCTAGTGCGGAAAAGGGAAACAAAGAATCTTTAGAGATGAAAAGATTTATTTTACAAAACAATGTTCTATAATGCCCTGTGGTGGGCTGGCACCCTGCCTGGGGTTTGTTTCCTGACTTGCACCCTGTGTGGGCTGGATTGGCTCCAGCAGACACCCGTGACCCTGTAGTTAGGATATAGCGGGTGGGATAATGGATGGGATGGAAGTTCTATAATAGTCACAAGAGTAAACAAGGCAAAAGGAGTCACCTGAAAAGGCGATCCAACGGCAAACAATGTCCCAAAATACGACACAAACAATGGTTGCCAAAACAAAGCAAAGGCGTCCAGTGATAAAAGGAAATCCAGCAAAACTCACCAACGTTGTCTCATTCAATGAACCTCAAGGAGGTGTGGATACTCCTAAGCCTTTATAGGACTGAGGGCACTTCCTTGTGGTGATGGGCAGATGGTCCCACCCTACAAAAGAAAAGGAATAAGACGTATAAACATAAAGAAACCACATGAATGTTAATGTTAACATTAAAAAATGAACAAAACAGTGAAGAAATTGAAAAAGTGAACCCCAGCTGGGAGGGGAACCCTGGCTGAAACACAAGAACAGAAAACCAAGACGTCCGATCCTTATCACAAACATTCTGCTTCCCATCTGCCAACAACTCATTGCCAGGTTGTGTCGGATGCCTTGGCAGGGCCCCCATTTTTTTTCTGATGCCCAGATTCGAGCCTGCAGCAAATATAAAGTTCAATGAGCGGCCCACGAATGTGTCAGCTACCTGAGCACAAAGTCCCCTTCTGGTACAGGCCTTCTTCAGTTTTCTTTTTTTGCAATTAGGTTCTAACGGCTGTAATAAGCAGACAAAGTACTCAAAAAGGGTTGGGGTGGTAGCCCCGTATAATGTCTTCCAGACGCAAACAAAAATGATTAGACTTTTGTCTGAGGGATCAAAACATGGAAACGATTGGACCAGACACGGCGTCACAGCAGAGGGACGTATGTGAAACCATCGAAGGGAAACAGGGGCTGGCGTCTTTGTACCGGGACCGGAAGTGGTATCTTCTTGGGTGGAGTAGCCATTTTGGGAGCCTGGATATGGAGAAGGTAAGCGTGATGTCTTATTATTTTACTTCCTTGGATCTGAAGATAGAAAGAGAGAGGCATTAGTATCCTACACAAACCTTATGTCTTGCTGGATTTCACTCATCTCTGGGCTTGTTGATTGTCTCCTAAACGTGCGCGTGTGACACTGCCCAGAAGCGTGAACATTTTGAGATGGGGCTGGTGGGTAGGCAATGGGAGAGAAGGCAGAAGTCAGAAGTGGTGGAGCCATCACCTTAGAAGTAGTTAATGCAGAAGGTGAGTTAAACTTATGAGGCCTGCTCTCCTCTATTTGGCCCAGGTACACGGCCACCAGACATCTCAGGAAGGATCCAGGATGGTGTTGGCTCACAGTGACCCAAAGTGAGCAGTGTGAGGAGAACATGTTAACATGAGAACATGAGAACATGAGAACAGTAGGAGCAGCAATCGCATTTTCAGGGCGGCCAAGGAAGGAGATGGCCTCCAGTAAATCTCACATGACGTGAGATGGAGATGCACTTCTTTGGCCAATGTGTTAGATTAGGAGTATTAGCAATGAAAAAATGTCAGCTGAATCATCTTCTTTTGGCTCCTCCCATTAGGGGTCGCCACAGCAGATCATCTTTCTGTCCTCATCATCTTGTTCTGTCACACCCATCACCTGCATGTCCTCCCTCACCACATCCATAAACCTTCTCTTAGGCCTTCCTCTTCTCCTCTTCCCTGGTAGCTCTATCTTTAACATCCTTCTCCCAACATACCCAGCATCTCTCCTCTGCACATGTCCAAACCAACGCAATCCCACCTCTCTGACTTTGCCTCCAAACTGTCCAACTTGAGCTGACCTTCTAATGTCCTCATTTCTAATCCTGTCCATCCTCGTCACCCCCAATGCAAATCTTAGCATCTTTAACTCTGCCACTTCCAGCTCTGTCTCCTTTGCCACCGTCTGTAACAACAATGTAAGTTTAATGTCACTGTGTTCTGTACCAGAAATTATTTTATAAATTCACTCACATGTGCAGGGCAAAGTTAGCACACAGGGGCTGTCAGCATTTAGAAACTGCTAGTCTGGCATTTGAAGAGTAAAGGGGACTACTGCGAAAACAGGCATTGTACTATTCCTGTATGTTAGAGATGAAATTGAATCCTTTCCTTTCCTTGCTTGGAAACCAAGGAATGGGCCTACACGTTGAGAAAACAGCATATAAACACGTGGACAGCAGCCAAACGCTTCAAGGCCGAAAGACAAATGAGTGATATTGTCATTCGTCCCGAAAATCCTTTCAGAGCAGCGATGGAAAATGGCAGACTGTATACAAGATCCCACCTTGGTATTGTCTGCTATGGCTTCCTCCGTTTGTAATGCTGTGTAAATTGTCAGTAAAGAAAGCTAAGTTATTTTCTCTTATGTGATTTTTACCGCCGTATGGGAGGGATATCGCCTTTTAATATCATATCTCTATATTTTTCGGTTACTTAAAATGCCGCAATTATAAAAGAACTTATTCCAATTAGGGAGCTATATCGCCCCCTAAAGGAAACACCGTCTCCAACCCATATAACATAACTGGTCTCACTAAACCATCCAGTAGACCTTCTCTTTCACTCTTGCTGATACCTGTCTTCTTCTTCTTCTTCTTCTTCTTCTTCTTCTTCTTCCTTTGGCTGCTACTGTTAGTGGTTGTCACAGCGGATCATCTTCTTCCATATCTTTCTGTCCTCATCATCTTGTTCTGTTACACCCATTACCTGAATGTCCTCTCTTTTACCACATCCATAAACCTTCTCTTAGGCCTTCCTCTTTCCCTCTTCCCTGGCAGCTCTATCCTTAGCATCCTTCTCCCAATATACCCAGCATCTCTCCACTGCACATGTCTAAACTAACGCAATCTCGCCTCTCTGACTTTGTCACCCAACTTGAGCTGACCCTCTAATGTCCTCGTTTCTAATCCTATCCATCTTTGTCACACACAATGCAAATCTTAGAATCTTTAACTCTGCCACCTCCAGCTGTGTCTCCTGTGCCACCAACTCCAACCCATATACCATAGCTGGTCTCACTACCGTCCTGTAGACCTTCCCTTTCACTCCTGCTGATACCTGTCTTCTTCTTCTTCTTCTTCTTCCTTTGGCTGCTCCTGTTAGTGGTCGCCACAGTGGATCATCTTCTTCCATATCTTTCTGTCCTCTGCATCTTGTTCTTTAACACCCAGCACCTGCATGTCCTTTCTCATCACATCAATCATTTTGCCACCACCTAGTGGATGAAATAACATCAAGTTGCAAAAAAGAATGAATACTTACTTCAATGTGTTCAGCCACTTTAAATTTATATTATAGCAGAGCCTTCAACCAAAAACACAACGGCAAATGCAAAGTCATAAAGATAGATAGATAGATAGATAGATAGATAGATAGATAGATAGATAGATAGATAGATAGATAGATAGATAGATAGATAGGCCACTTTTAGAACAAATTGAAACTGAACCATTGTTCGAATTGATGACAACGATGTGAATTGGTCATCAGACATTGACACAAGATAGTCAAACTGATGCACAAGGCACTGCAAAATCAAAAAGCCGTGACAGGCCTGGTGATTTTGGTCTTGTAATGTATCACTGTGCTGAGACAACAGCTGCGTGGCAAAAAGGCAAAATGATTGCAATTAAGTGCAAGGACAAGATAGATGTTAGTCTACAAAATACTGTTAATGTTCACGTTAGGGACAATATGGAAGCCACTAAGCCCTGAGCTGTGGTAGCCTACAATAACACAACGGGTATATCAACCACGTGGATCAGACACTGACATTCCACCCTCTTATGTGCAAGCAAAAGAATCTCTCAATTATAATCAAAAAATCCTGGGACGAGACGAGACTTTTTCAGAGAGACACTTTCACATCCCGTGAGACGAGACTTAACCACGCATGGGGCCGGAAATAAAAGACAAAGAGTAGGTGACAAAGTAGAATGTCGTAAAGAATTCAAAACCATTGGCGCGATACACATGCAGAGCAGGTTAGAGATAATGAAAGTACGAACATTCGACAGTCTCAAAAAAACTGATAGTAAAGATCGCATTAGCGCAAAGAAACGGAAACTATTACTCGGTGAAATAACGGAGCAGCGAAAAGAGATTGAATATATTGTTCAGATTTAAACTTTAAGTCAGAGACTTGTAGATCGTCTAATTCGTGTTGCCATCAGGGAAAAGTAGTGTTTCTCCCCAGTGAAGAGACGTATCCACGAGAATTAAAAGATTGGTTGTTTGGTGAAAGTGAAATCCACATACGTGAGCAGCAGAGACATGAAGTGGCTGGCACGTAGCACAGGCCGTGGGGGTTGGCAAGCGAAGCCCCCTCATTTATTATTAATATCAAACTGTGTTGTAGCAGGAGCTCCATTTCCTCGATCCTGCATGTGAACCACCACTATAACTGGAATCGTTTGGAAGGTGGATCTCCACCAAATGATAAGATTAAAATATGTTCCTAGTGACAATGTCCAAGTCTCTGTGAGGTTACCGAGTCCCCCCCTGCACTCCCTCAATATGAACTCTACCAGGTGACATCACAATGAGGACTAATAGAAATGCAGAGTGTCAGGCCGGCCCTGCTAGTCTACGTGTAAGCAGGCATAGAGCAATGCACGTCATGCTTTCTCTTGTTGGCCTCATCTACTTTTCGTTTCCTTGCAGGGCTCTGCCTCTCCAGCTGCTCAGTTCTCTGCTTGGTGACCAGAGCATTAACAGTAAGCACGAGAGTGACAAGGAAAAGCTGGGGTCAGAAGCAGAAGCATTTGAACTTGAGAATGCGCTTGTCGGGGGCGTTATAAACCAGCTTCTTAAGGAAGTCAAGCCAGGCGTGGTCAACGGGAGCGCGACCAGGTCAATCCTACGGCTCGTTGTTGATGACTGTATGGAAGAAGGCGACTACGACTCCTGCTTGGAGGCTTTGAATAAAGCCAAAGAGCTCATCTCTCAGGTGCAAAATGACACAGGAAAGTCCATGAAAATTGAGTCTGCACCCCCAGATGTTGAGGTGAGGAAGATGAAGATGTGAATCCTAGCTTGCTTCTTCTTCTTAGTCATTTTCCTGTATCTCGCATCTCAAATGGCTCTTGACTCTTCTTGTTAAGGATATGCAAATGGTGTTGATATTCCCCAACTGAGGAGTAGGAAGTCATTGTTTATATTTTTTTTCTCCTTTCAGGTCAAAGAAGAGATTCCAAAGAAAAAGGACATTCTAGAGGGGAAGGCTGTCTTTGCTGTAGCCTTGGTGCTGCCGCTCATGGTTATGTTAGGTTTCTGCATGATTAGAGCATTTAAAAGAAAGAAGACTGGACAGGCAGAAGAAAGTGAAATGGAGGCCAAGAGACTGCTGTCCACACCACGCCTGGCCAATTAGAACTGAACAAACAGGGCCTTTGAGGAAAAACAGTTTTGTCACATTTTCCAGATGGAGTCCTAAAAGTCTCTTCATGTGCTTCTGAGTTGCCATCAACTTGAAAGAGAGATCCTCTCCATGAATATCCAGGAGGAGTGTTGGATATTCCAGCCAGTTGAGAACCACGCAGACGGCTACCACTTTGATCAGGTTGGTCTACAGAAACTCTGATGGAACATTAGTGGGAAATGCTGATCTCCTCCTTAATTGCCTCCCCATTGTCCTATCCCTCGAAAACACACATGATGACAACTGCAGTAGGCTGTTCTAATGGTTCTGCCTGGTCGATTTTTGTCTGTGCAATAGGATTAGTTGTCAGCTTCAGTGTAAATTTAATGGACTTTTTATGTTAAGCTAACATTTATCGCAATGGGCTCCTCCATTGACCATCATCAGTCTGGTCCAGGCTTAATTCTTGGCTCAACACCAAATCCTTAATCAAAAAGTTACGTTAGACCATCAATAGCACACTGCTATGTGGCTTTCTTTGTGACAATGATGTCACTGTTCATCTCAATAAAGAAGGATTAAACACGCCAACCTTCCAGCAGTACCACAGCCAGTGCTTGGATCCTTTCCTCTTCCATCCTGTCCCAATTCTTGATCTCTGCCTAACACTCTCAACTCAACTTCTTCCCTAATGTAACCCCAATTGTTTTTTTACTTCTGGGTCCACCTTAGAGTAGCCTCCAGTATTACTCTGTAAAGTAATATGAATGGCAGGCCCATGGGTTCTGCTGTCCTTCTCCAGGATCTCCACAAGAGTAAGTCTCAAAAGAGTCTGAATGTCCAGGCAGCCTAAACATCAGTTTTGATGACAAAGGGCCATTCATGTATTAATAAGTTTTATTTTCAGAGATCCCATTGTCTATTCAAAGGTGGCCTTTTCACTTTCTAGATGTAATATTTAATTAACATTTAATGACATTACATTCAGATTAGGTCAGGTTGGGGAAAATGTACTGGTACAGCGCATTGCCACACCCACCGCATGATGAAACAGCTCAGAATCTTGGTTGGTATCACCCAATCAGACACACGGTCCAGTCCCACTGTCCGGAACTGACCGTCTAGCTGCTGCTGCCAGGTTTTACGTGGACATCCCCTTGGTCTGGTCTAGACACTCGATCCTCCAAAATGAGGATTTTGCGAGCTGGATCACCCTCGGGGAATCGCACCACATGGCTATAGTGCCATAACTGACAATCCCTCACAATGCTGGTAATCTCACTCTGACTTAGTGAACAACCACTCATTCGACACGAAATCAAACCAATGGTACCCAAGGACTTTCCACAGAGACACAGTACAAAAGGAGTCCAGTCTTCATCTCCGGTCACTGGATAGTGTCCATGTCTCGCAACCATATAGCAAGACAGGGAGCACCAGGACTCTAAAGACTTGGACTTTCGTCCTTTTGCATAGATATCTTGAGCATCACACACCCCTTTCCAGCGACCTCATGACCCCCCATTCTCTCCCAATCCGTCTGCTGACGTCACAGGGAGAGTCACCAGAGACATGAATGTCACTGCTGAGGTAAGTAAACCTCTCGACAAAGTTGACACTCTCTCCGCAAACAGACACACTGCTGATGGCCGTGCCCAAGAGGTCATTAAAGGCCTGGATTTTAGTTTTTATCAGGACCCTCACAAGCCGAGAAACTCAGACCCCTCACTTAGTCTCTCGAGCACCCCGATCGGAGCCTCCATTGACTCCATGAAGATCACAGCATCGTCACCAAGTCAAGATCCATGAATCTTTCTTCACCAACTGAAACACCAACTGAAACATAATGTCTCAGATGTGTTCTATTGGATTTAGGTCTCCATGGATATACCTCCCCAGATATACCATCACTGACCCACCACCAAACCAGTCATGCTGAACAATGTCCCAGGCAGCATAACGTTCTCCACAGCTTCTCCAGACCCTTTCACGTCTGTTACATGTGCTCAGGGTGAACCTGCTCTCATCTGTGAAAAGCACAGGGCACCTGCCAGTGGTGGACATACCAATTGAGCTCCACGGTGCCCACTAGAGGATGTCGGGCCCTCAGGCCACCCTCATAAGTCTGTTTCTTATTGTTTGCTCAGAGACATTCACACCAGTGGCCTGGCTGCCTGCTGGAGGTCATTTTGTAGGCTCTGCCAGTGCTCATCCTGTTCCTCCTTGCACAAAGGAGCATATACCGGTGGGTCCTGCTGAAGGCTTAAGGACCTTCTACAAGGGGTCCTATCCAGCTCTCCTAGAGTAACTGCCTGTCTGTCCCTTGGAATCTCCTCCATGCCCGGGACACTGTGCTAGGAGACACAGCAAACCTTCTGGCAATGACACGTGGCATTGATGTGCCATCCTGGAGAAGTTGGACTACCTGTGCCAGCTCTGTAGGGTCCAGGTATGGCCTCATGGTACCAGTAGTGACATAGACTGTAGCCAGATGCAAAACAACTGACAAAACAGATGAGGAGGGAAAAATGTCAGTGGCTTCCCTCGACCTGTTAACCCATACATTCCTGTCTTGGGGGTCATCTCATTGTTGCCCCTCTAATGCACCAAAGCAGCTGAAACTGATGAACAGCCACTCTGCTACTTAACTGAGAAGATCAACAGCCCACAAGTGTCACTGAATTGATGCTATGCTTGGATTGAAAAGGGTTCCTGTAATTATTTTTAACAGTTTATAATGCCTTTCCTATATATCTCTGTAATGATGTTGATATCCACATATCATCGAATGCCTTTCATGTGTTTCATATCTATCTATTTATGCTATAAAGTGCCTTTCATATCTATCTATTTATGCTATAAAGTGCCTTTCATATCTATCTATCTATCTATTATAATATAGTGACTTTCATATATCTATATACAGTATATCAATTATATAGTACCTTTCATATCTATCTATCTATCTATCTATCTATCTATCTATTATATAGTACCTTTCATATCTAACAATCTATCTACAGTATTATTATATAGTGCCTTTCACATCTACTGTATCTATTTTTTATATAGTGCCTTTCATATCTATCTATCTATTTATCTATTATTATATAGTGCCTTTCACATCTATCCATCTATCTTTTATATAGTGCCTTTCATATCTATCTATCTATCTATCTATCTATCTATCTATCTATCTATCTATCTATCACCTTTTATATCTCTCATCTAATTTCTAGAGTGCTTTTGCCGTCTCTTTTCCATATATAGTGCCTTTCATATTTATCTGTTACATAATGCCTTTAACATCTATTGATTAGTGATGAGCACTACACAAAAATAAACTGAATTGAGTCTCGTTTATATTTTTCTTTACCCGTCCTTTTCTCCATTGATGCCCATCTATCTACTGTAGCTAACTATCCTGTAACTCTTACATCTACCTATCCGTCCATCTAAGTTTGCTTTATTCACTAATCCTGGCACTGCAGATCTCGATCTACTTTATGTAATGCCTCTCCATCTCTCTCTCTGACTTGTATATAGCAGGTTGTATAATCTATCTGGCTATTATGTAGAGTCCTTCACATTTATCTATTCCTCTCTCTGCTCTACTTGCTAATCCTGTTTCATTAACTGCACACCACATATGTGACAAGAATGATTCCTTGAACCTGAACTTAAACATAACAATTTTCACCTGACAGGTGTGAAGAACGTGTGTAATTGTACTTGTGGTAATCTGACAATATTATACTTAAGTGTTTTATTTATTTATTCTTTTTGGCGATGTGGGGATATGTTGTGGCTTTGACATTTCTAGGAGTGGCTCAAGTCCCCCAAAAGACAAATCCACTCAGTCCCCCCCCCACACCCCGACGCCACCCAAGGTGGCTTTGTGTCACCCACCCCTGTGTTATCCTGCTGCCCCTCTCATCCCACACTATGGAGCTGTGTAAAGCTTTGGGCTCAAACTGTAGCAGAAACTCAGGCCTGGAAGGTTTCAACTGCAGGTTTGAGCAGACACGGACCCCCTTATATGGCCTCCTGTTACAGCGCTGAGCCACTGTCACCGGTGCCTTTAATTCCAATGAAGCACCTTCAGGAACAGTAAGGGTTAATGTGACTTTTGAGCAGCCTAACAATCCATAGGGGGGCTGGCGGGGCTGGAGCATGAGGCCCACGTTGCCCTCAAGGTTTCAACAGAGAGAAGCAGGCAGGGTGGGAGTCTACCCTGTAACAGTGGGAACGACCAGAGAGAAATCCGAGCTGCCAAAGGAATTCCATCAGGATTAAGAGCTCGCTAGGGAGGGCTGGGGGGTGTGGGGGGATGGGGAATCCTGCATTTATTCTTCCACTCGTATTTTTGGGGTATTCAGACCTCCTTGACGTTTCGGGGCCGTCTACGTTTTAGCATTTTATCTTTGATTTGCCTTAGTGACAGTCCCTCTCATGTTTCATTTCTCATAACTTTTTAGCAGGCCACTGTCCCCCTGGCTGTCTTTCCTAACCTCTTGTTGTTTGCCACATAAAATATCGCGACGACGTTCAGCTTCAACTGCAGCTCTGTCCTTAAGTGGGGTGCACATCTGGTGGTGACATGACACCCTAAAAGTCTGTCATGTTAGTACAGAGAACAAAAAGTCTCTTACAGAGAGCCGATGACATCAGCGAGTAAATGATCTACTGGCTTGTTTGACAAAGCCGGCTGCCAGGAGGTCACCATGGCCCGTGGTCCTGAGGACATGTGTCACAGGCACATGCCGATTTCACTGGGGGTAGGGAGGAGTGATGCAAGAGTAATAAAAATAACAAGACATCTTAATAGTGCAGCAACATCAGCCAGGCGTGCGCCCAACTGCCCAGGAACTTAATGGCCACCGCCATTCAGTATATAATGTGGATTTTACATCCGGAGGTGTCACCAGGGTGACCAAGTGTTGAGGTGTTTGTGATAGCGGGCCGGGATGGACTGCATGTACCCGCTTACCTGTCCAGAATCGCCATAGAGTGGATGGGCATTACTACCGAGTTGGCTGGTGTTCCCTTTCCTGGGTGGGACACCCCCTATGCGCCTTTACTGGATCGCCCATGGGCACGGCCACAGAAAACCTGGGAATAGACGTCATGTTGGCCAACCCTGCTGGATGCCGCTAGAGGATTTTGTAGAGAGCTAATGTCCCCATTTTGAGGAGCTTCCAATGTAGAGTGCAGTACCAATGGAATTACCTCATGATCCAACATCAAAGGTGACCTCATGATCCAACATCAAAGGAGCCACCTCATCACTTTCTGGAATTCTGAACTAGGAGAGGCTATCCAGGGAGCAGTACAGCATATGAGAAAGGGAAGAATGGTGAAGTGCTGAATATGGAGATGTGATGATTAGTATTTTATACTTCATCAGCAAAATATAAATAGTTATGGTGGTAAAGGCACTTACTCATTTTGTCGCACTCCAAAGAGGGTCCACAATGATCCCCAAATGCACCATTAGATTCAAACTGGCCTGACTCCAAGGTGGGTGTCCATCACTGTCGGAGGAGAGAAAAGCACAGAGCCCTTTGTTTAAGCAAGCTGCCAGCATACATGCGTGAAGTATAATTTATGGTAGATGAACAGAGATGGTAATGAGAAAGTTTGCAGGATTACTTAGCCATGAAGTCGATACCACAAGGTTACAGGCTCACACACATACAGAGAAGATGATCTAAGATATAGGGAAGCTGTACGTGAGCAGTGGTTGATGCTCAGTGTCTGACTTTCCGTCATCCGTAATTTGCGAATCCAAAAAAGACGCACATAGGGATTGGTAGCCCAAACTTCCAGGGGTCATCTTTTGACCAGTTCTTGGACTATTCAATGGTGGAGTTCATCTGTGGTTTATGGTGTTCATAGTTCCTCGCTGTTGCCGTTGTACTTGAATTTTCACTTCTTGATTATTTTCTGTTCCATCGTTCATGAACTCTGTGAGTAGAAAGAGGGAGAAGAATCTTTTATCTTCATTACTTTTGCTCATTACTTTTTCCTTTAGGTCAGGTCAGGTCAAGTTGGGGAGCATGCACTGGTACAGTGCTTTGGCGCACCCACCACACGGTTGGCAACCCGCCAGGTAGACACGCGGCCCAGTCCAACTCTCTGGAAATGACCCTCCATCGGCCGCAGCCAGGTGTTACGTGGGCGACCCCTTGGCCTGCTCCAGCCACTCGGGTCCCCAACAATGAGGATCTTGTGAGCCTGATCACCCTCTGGTAATCGCGCCACATGGCCGTAGTGCCGTAACTGATTCTCCTTCACAATGCAGGTCATGTGCCTCATTCGGGACTCCATGAGCAACACAAAGTCAAACCAGCAGGACCCAAGGATTCTCCGAAGAGACGTACATGAAGGAGTCCAGTCTTCGTCTCAGGTCACTGGAGAGCGTCCATGTCTCACAACCATATAGCAAGACAGGAAGCCCCCGGACCCTAAAGACATAGATGGTAATCAGAAAATTCACAGGATTGCTTACCCATGAGGTTGATGCCGCATGGTTACAAACTTGCACACGTACAGAGAAGATAAGCTACATGTGAGCAGTGGTTGATGCTCAATGTATGACTTTCCATCATCTGTAATTTGTGAATCCAAAAAAGACGCACAAGGGGATCGGTTAATGATGAAGGTCATCCAAGTGAAGCTGTAGCCCAAACTGCCAGGGGTCATTTTTTGGCCGGTTCTTGGACTATTTAATTGGTGGAGCTCATCTGTGGCTTATCATGATCTTAGTTCCTCGTCGTTGCTTTTTACTTGATTTTTCACTTTTTGATTATTTTCTGTCCCATCGTTCATGAACTATGTTTGTAGAAAGAGGGAGAAGAATCTTTTATCTTCATTACTTTTGCTCATTACTTTTTCATTTAGGTCAGGTCAAGTTGGGGAGCATGCACTGGTGCAGCGTGTTGCCGCACCCACCACATGATGAAACAGCTCAGAATTCTGGTTGGCAACCCCCCAGGCAGACAGTCCTACCCTCCAGAAATGACCCTCTATCTGCCCCAGGCAGGTGTTATGTGGGCGACCCCTTGGCCTGTTCCAGTCACTCGGGTCCCCAACAATGAGGATCTTACGAGCTGGATCACCCTCGGGGAAACGCGCCACATGGCCGTAGTGGCGTAACTGACGCTCCCTCACAATGCAGGTCATGTGCCTCATTCGAGACTCCATGACACAAATGCAAACCAGCAGGACCCAAGGATTCTCCAAAGAGAGACACATGAAGGAGTCCAGTCTTCGTCTCAGGTCACTGGAGAGCGGCCATGTCTCGTTGTCTCGTAACCATATAGCAAGACAGGAGGCACCAGGACTCTAAAGACATAGATGGTAATCGGAAAATTCACAGGATTACCTACCCATGAGGCCGACGTGGCATGATTACGAACTCACACACGTACAGAGAAGAAGTTGTAAGATATAGGGAAACTACACGTGAGCACTGGTTGATGCTCATCCCTAATTTGTGAATCCAAAAAAGACGCACATAGGGATTGGTAGCCCAAACTTCCAAGGGTCAATAAAGGGAAAGGGGTCTTTAAATTGGTAAAATGAGCTTGATGCAATTTGAATATTTTTCCACGGGTATTAGTGGTTTTTGGGGGTTGCATTCATTCACATTAATAACTGAGTGTGATGTTCTTGAAAACTACCAATTCCTTAAGGTCCTGAAATGAACAAAATGTCGCTATAGTACGGATTTAAAATTTGTTTTTTTGGGTTTTTTTTTCAGTACAACAACAGCAACATTTATTTCTAGAGCTCATTTTCATACAGACAATGGAGCTCAAAGTGTTTTACATGATGAAGAAAGAGAAAAAAAAGGCAAAATAAATAAGAAAATAGAATTAGGGAACACTAATTAACAGAGAATAAAAGTAAGTAGTGGTATACCATGCAGCCCTACTCCAGATGTGCCACGTTAAACGCTGGGAACCACACTGGGAAATGGATGCTCGGATATAGTGCCAATTCAGTGCCACAACCGTGACAAAATAACCACAGGTGCACAAATCAATATTTATTTGTATTAAATACAATCTTCCAAGGATGCGATTTCACAGTCGAGTGTGTAAGGTGACAGAGGGCTGCAATTCAAATATGCCAGGGCAGTAGTTGTGCCGCTCCAGTGGGCCCCGAGTCCGGTGGCTCTCAGATTCTGTGTGTGGAAACACTTTTTGCAACTTTAAAGTATTTTTTGGTCCAATAAATCAATCTGGGTGGCACGGTGACGCAGTGGGTAGCGCTGCTGCCTCGCAGTTAGGAGACCCGGGTTCACTTCCCGTGTCTGCGTGGGTTTCCTCCCACAGTCCAAAGACATGCAGGTTAGGTGCATTGGCGATCCTAAATTGTCCCTAATATGTGTGGGTGTGTGTGTGCCCTGCGGTGGGCTGGCGCCCTGTCCGGGGTTTGTTCCTGCCTTGTGCCCTGTGTTGGCTGGGATTGGCTCCAGCAGACCCCTGTGACCCTGTAGTTAGGATATAGCGGGTTGGATGATGGATGGACAGATAAATCAATTAACAACTAACTAGAATTTTCCCTCCCCTCTTTTAGTAGTCCCTGCAAAACAACCAGCCTTCCCACATTTCTCCTGAGAGACCCTAAGAAGCAAGCAATGTAATGTAGTGATGATTGCAATAAGTAGAAATGAAAAAAAAGGATAATGATATCCTATAAGCGCGCTATTTATACGAGTGCAAAATTGAAATCCACAGAGCTCCAATGACTCTTCTTGGGTATTATTAATCGTCCACTTGTTTCATTTCCATTTAATATTTTGGCAGATGTCTTTTCCCAAGGTGACAACGTATAATATTTCAAGTAGAATTAGTTAAGTCTCTTTCTTGTTCTCTGCAACATCACATGGACATCGGGGCCAGTGCCTCTGGATTGGCAAACCGAGATGGTGGTCCCCCTTTTTAAGAAGGGTGACTGGAGGATGTGCTCCAACTATAGGGGGGATCGCACTCCTCAGCCTCCCCCGTAAGGTCTATTCAGGGGTGCTGGAGAAGAGAGTTCGGTCGATGGTCGAATCTCGGATTCAAGAGGAACAATGCGGATTCCGTCCCAGCTGTGGAACACTGGACCAGCTCTACAGTACACCCTGGCCAGGATCCTGGAGGGAGTTTGTCCAACCAGTCCACATGTGTTTTGTGGGTTTGGAGAAGGCATTCGACTGTGTCCCTCGAAGCAACCTGTGGGGTGTGCTCCCAGAGTACGGGGTACAAGGCTCGTTGTTACGAGCCATCCAGTCCGTGTACAGGAGGAGCAGGAGCTTGGTCTGCATTGCCGGTAATAAGTCAGACTCATTTCCTGTTAAGGTTGGATTCCGCCAGGGCTGCCCTTTGTAAGTTTTATGGATAGAATTTCTAGGCACAGCCAAGGAGAGGAGGGGGTCTGGTTCGGTGACCTCAGAATCTCGTCTCTGCTATTTGCGGATGACGTGGTTCTGTTGGTTTCATCGGACAGTGACCTCCAGCTCTCACTGGAGCAGTTCTCAACCAAGTGTGAAGCGGCGGGGATGAGAGTCAGCATCTCTAAATCCGAGGCCATGGTTCCCAGCTGGAAAAGGGTGGAATGCTCTCTCTGGGTTGGGAACACATCACTTCCTCAAGTGGAGGAGTTCAAGTATCTTGGGGTCTTGTTCACGAGTGAGGGGAGAATGGAGTGGGAGGTTGACAGACAGATCGGTGCAGCATCGACAGTAATGTGTTCTCTGCAACAGCACGTCGTGGTGAACAGAGAACTGAGCCAAAAGGCGAGGCTGTCAATTTACCAGTCGATCTACGTTCCTACCCTCACCTATGGCCACGAGCTTTGGGTAGTCACCGAAAGAGCAAGATCGCGGATACAAGTGGCCGAAATGAGTTTTCTCCTCAGGGTGGTGGTCTTTCCCTTAGAGACAGGGTGAGGAGTTTAGTTATCTGGGAGAGACTTGGAGTAGAGTCGCTGCTCCTCCACATTGAGAGGAGTCAGTTGTGGTGGTTAAGGCATCTGGTCAGGATGCCCTCTGGACACCTCCTTGGTGGGGTGTTCCAGGCATGCCCCACTGGGAGAAGGCCACGGGGCAGACCCAGGACACGCTGGAGGGATTATATCTCCCGGCTGGCCTGGGAACACCTCGGGGTCTCCCCAGAGGACCTGGTTGAGGTGGCTGGGGAGAGAGAAGACTGGGATTCCCTGCTTAGGCTGCTGCCCCCGTGACCCGACCTTGGATAAGCAAATGGTGGATAATGGATGGATGGATGGATCTTTCTTTTCTTTCTTTTCCCCCCAATTGGAGCACCGGCTCAGGGTCACATGATGTCCATATTGAGATTTAAAGCAACAGTCTCTGTGTTTGAAGCCCGAACCCTTAAGAGCTGTGCCACACTGCCTGCCTTCACCTCAACTCTTTATGGAGAATCCCCAAACCTTGGACTCGAGCTTCATGCTGTTGTCATTGAGTCAAAAGAGAGGCTGCCAGAAATTATAATGTGATAAGAACAATGCTGGTTTTTGCTACATTAAAAATAATCTCTCTATAAATGTGTTTTATGTTTGTTTCTCTTTTTATTCCTTATAGGCTTTGTCAACCTGATTAGAAATGATGTGAAAACATTAAGCAACGTATCCTCGGATTCCTTACAGTGAGACTCAACGATAAGCAGAAGTCCTGATGTGGACGTAAGCACCTTTGAGACTGCTGGACAATACGTATGTAGAGGGCTGGTCCAAGTTTAGCTGTCATCTCACAACTGGCAACCTGGGCAGAAGCAGAGAATGGTGACAGGAAGAGTGGGATGGGTGTGCTGGGACTACGCCAGGAGCAGAGCAGAGCCCACCTTACGTTCATGTCCCTGAGCCAGCACAGAAAAGCCTCAGATACTCGTCTCTTGGCAAGAACAGTGTGACCTGACTGCCATCAAAAGTGAAGCAAAACAGAACTAGCCAGACACAGAAGAGTGTGAAAGAGAGACGGAGAGAGAGGGAGGCAGACATGAAGCTCATCCTGCTACTGCTGCTGTGTGTGGGACCCTCACTTGGCTTAATCAGGTGCGTACTTCATATTGTTGTGCTAAATGAAAGAATAAGATGACTGTCACTTATTTCTCTTATCACACTTCTGATCTTTCCAGGAGTAACAGTACAAAAGAGATTATTTAGTTTAGTTTAAGTTGTTACATGTACAGTGAAAAACGTGTGAGGTATCACCAGTCTCCAGCACCAGAGAATCCATCAGACGTGAACCTTATCTAAAAAGAACAATGACTGACATCGTAATAGTAATAATGTACACATTCCTAACAACACGGTCTCTTCTCCCATGCTAATAATGGCTTTTTGCAGCCTGAGGGTCGTATTGATTACCTGCTGAACTCATCAGATAGTGGAGTACGTGTTCCACCTCATCTCGACAAGGAGATGGGCTATGCCAGTCTATTTGGAACTGAACAGGATGGCAGTTATACCCATGTAACCATAACATTAGAGAGTTGTGCTGTCTGGCATTTTGTGTTGCGTTTTGATTAGGATGTACAAGGAAGAGTTTGTAATTTGTACACAAAGACCCTTATGAGATACAATGGAGAAATGATTGTGTTGAAGAATACATTTACCTGAGTCGGCTGAGAACTTCAAACAGAACCCTGTCAGATAAAAAGAGAACAAAAAAATAGCACAGAGTTCATTTGGAAAGTCAAATCGAATTTCTAAAAGCAAATGTCAACATATCTAATGTGCAAGGCTTTTAGCCCAAGTGTTTTGCCTGTTATGACATATTGACAAGAAAGGGGGAATCTCAATACATAGAAAACAGAACAATGGCTACCAGACAAGCCATAGAGATATGCATGCTTGGTGAAATTATGGTGAAAGAAAAAAAGAAAGAAAGATATGAAATACACTATATACTAGATAGATAGATAGATAGATAGATAGATAGATATGGAAGGCACTATATAATAGATAGATAGATAGATAGATAGATAGATAGATAGATAGATAGATAGATAGATAGATAGATAGATGAATTGGGTTAAAAACCAAGGTAAATGATATCATTGCCTCCTTTAATAAAAGGCAAGTGGGACTGGGCAGGGCATGTAGCCAGAAGAATAGACAGGAGGTGGACTACAGAAGTTTTAAAATGGTTTACTGGAGATATGGAGGAGGTCAAATTCAAGGTGGGACGACGAGGTAAGAATTTTCCCTGGAACAATTTGAATGCAGATGACCAAACATTTTTTTCCGTGTGAGCAAAGCTGGGAAAAAAAAAACTTTTTTTCCAGCAGCGAACAGCTGATGGCTGCAAATCGCCATGATGATGAAGTACAACGTGAGACAGCAGATGACCAGCTTTCTCTGGGCTCTCCATCTTAGTTCTCAGAGGGACACAATTTTTACTCCAATCAATTTCTTATTTAGAAGCCAATTCATGCTGTTAACATTAAGACAACTGTGAGGAGAACAGGACATTCAGCCCAACAAGCTTGTCCATCCTGTTTGCCTAGATTGTCCAAAATATGAGATCTAAAGATCTCTAAAGTCCTACTTTCCACCCCACAAAGGAAACTTGTTCAAAGAAGAGCAGTAATTGGTTATTAATTTAAAAAGTGACTGCAGCCTTCCATTGTTTTAAAGGATTTGGAGATGCTCCCCAAGCTGTCCAATGGCACTTCATTTGGTACTTCACTCACTTTGTATTTTAGTAAAATGTGCTGTTGTTATAAATTCAATCCAATGTATTCACATATTTTAACCCACTTTACGTTGCGGGGGGAATGGTGCCCGCCCATCCTAGCTGTAGTGGCTTCAAGGTAGGAACCTGCCTTTCTTACTTTCATCTCTGTAACATATCCCATGTTTGCTCCTTCCTCTCCTTTTCTAATGCTGAGAAACTTGTCCCTGCTTTTATCACATCCCACATCGATTATTGTAATTTACTACTATGGCAGGTGTCCCTTCTAATCTTATATCACAGCTCCAGCTTATTCAAAACTCTGCTGTAAGAGTCCTGACTCGAACCAGTAACAGCGAGCACATCACACCCATCCTGCTCTGTCTTCGCTGGCTCCCTGTGTCTTACAGAATCGAATATAAAATCCTACTAATAACCTACAAAGCATTAAATAACCTCACGCCAAACTACATCAGTGACCTTCTGCATCACTATGTGTCTATCATATGGTGAGTGCCTATCTATCTGTCTATCTGTCTATCTGTCTATCTATCTATCTATCTATCTATCTATCTATCTATCTATCTATCTATTATATAGTGCGTTCACATCTATCTATCTATCTATCTATCTATCTATCTATCTATCTATCTATCTATCTATCTATCTATCTATCTATCTATCTATCTATCTATCTATCTATCTATCTATCTATAATACAGTGCCTTTCACTCTATCTATCTATCTATCTATCTATCTATCTATCTATCTATCTATCTATCTATCTATCTATCTATCTATCTATTATATAGTGCCGTTCACATCTATCTATCTATCTATCTATCTATCTATCTATCTATCTATCTATCTATCTATCTATTAGCGGCAAAGCGAGTGAATCTTTCTTCGGAGGTTTTGTTTTGCTGACATGCTCGCCTCACTTGTGTTTCCTCAGATGTGGAGCCCTTACCCCGATTCCAACTTTCACTTCCGGGCCGGACAGACAAACAGACACACACACTTTAATACATAGACTTTTATATATAAGACTAGCAAAATACCCGCGCTTCCTAGAGGAGAAGTAGTGTGTTAAAGAAGTTATGAAAAAGAAAAGGAAACATTTTAAAAATAGCGTAACATGATTGTCAAAGTAATTGTTTTGTCACTGTTATGAGTGTTGCTGTCATATATATATATATATATTTATAGTAAGAAGAAGAGACTTGAGGCATGGCAAGGTTTGGGGTAGCCACCCGTTTAATGCGGTTTCCTGGCTGCAAAAGCAATTGATTCATGTAAGGCAAGTTTACACGCCAGAGTCCAAAACAGAACTGCCTCCCAGAGCAAAGGCAGGAGACTTTATAGGACGGTGGGCGGAAGTGATGTCGTCCTCGGTGCCGGGACCGGAAGTGATGTGTCCGCCAGAGGTGGCGGCTCCTGGTGGGATTTCCTGGGAAAGACCTGTAGAGAACTCAGAAAGAGCGTTAGCGTACCCCACCCATAACCCCGTGCCCGGGCAGATGTATAATCAGTCCTCTTTAAGCCCTTCAGCTGCCTCCAATGCACACGTATGTGACAATATATATATAAACACACACACACACAGACATACACACATATAAACATATCTACATATACACATATCTACACATAGACATATCTATATATATACATATACACATTTACATATATATACACATACATATACATACATACATACACACACATATATATATATACACACAGACACATATATACATATATATACATTTCTACATATATACACACATGTATATATATACATATCCACATATATATATACACATATATATACATATCTACATATATATATATATACTGTATATAGCAAAATCCTAAGCCAGATGTTTATAAGTACTGCTTTTAAATTTTTATTAAGAAGAAAAGAAAACCTTTTTAAACTGAGGGAAAATATCCCAATAACTACCTGTTAAGGATCTCTTTGTATACCACGTTGTCAGTTCAGCACTCCGGTTGTAATATGACCAAGCTGTGCGCTGAGCTTACTCTTGAGAATGCAACGTCTAGTTTTTGTCCAGGAGAAAAGCAATGTTGTCTCAAATCAATGGCAACCTTTTGTAGGGTGTGTCCCTGAGACTTATTAATTGTCATCGTGCAGCAGAGCCTTACTGGAAATTGGAGGCATCTGAATTGAAATGGGAGATCAGAGGGGATAAAGGGGATGTGAGGAATACATTGAGTGTGGAGAAACTCTAGAGACAGCGTGTGTATTAACTTGTGGATTTTTCTGTGAGTATTTGGTGGCAGCGTGACGAAGTTGCTTCTGCAAGACCGCGTTAGCTGTGGAGCTCAGCTCGGAGCATATTCTTTTCCTACCTTGTCAATTGTGTAATGCGTTTTTTGAACAGGTTTGATGCATAGAAGTGATCACTCATACTGCGTTCAGTCAGTTCACGTGAGCTACTCTCTTGTGTGATATTGCGATGTCCACGACTTTATTTAATGTTAGCTAAGACCCGGCACTTAAAAGTTTCTCGCTACAGCAATTTTAACTCTGTTACAAAGTGATCCAAAGTCTCGTTTATACCTTGTGTCTTCTCATTAAACTTGTATCTTGCGAATAAAGTATTCGCCGTTTTTCTTCAGCGCTCTTTGGGGGCTCTTCCTTCATTTCTACATACTGTGGTCACAGTCAGTTCATGTGATTACGTGGGAGGCCTGATGATGTCACACGCAGCTCTGCCCACCCACGGCCATCAAGCTAAAGTCCATTACAGTTAATGGAGAAAAATAGGTTTCAGTTATGACCATTACGTGTAGAATTTTGAAATGAAACCTGCCCAACTTTTGTAAGTAAGCTGTAAGGAATGAGCCTGCCAAATTTCAGCCTTCTACCTATACGGGAAGTTGGAGAATTAGTGATGAGTCAGTGAGTGAGGGCTTTGTCTTTTATTAGTATAGATTAGATCAAGCAGATTTCAGAAATTCTAGGCAACAAATTTTCATATAGTTATACTAAGAGTATGCCTCCTACTCACTTCGCTCGCCCAGCCCACAACCCCCCCAATGGGGTGCACTTCACACTCGCCACTTCACGTCTCTGCCTGTCATGTTGTGAAGGGGGTGGCGGGGCTGAATGCACGCTAAGGCGATGCGGGCGGATCATCTGCTGGCTTGCTGCTAGCTGCTACCGAGCTGCGTGTTCTGCATGTCGCGCTGCGTGTCGGTCATTTAAAAGCCTGTACAGCAGCTGTCCTTTTCTCTGACTTCCTTGTCTCTCAGGACGTTAAAGTGTCTCTGAGAAGTTGTTTGTAAGTTGGGTGTGACGTGCAAGAAGTCTCGTGGGACTTCAAAGTGATGATCATGTCTCGACCCAAGATTTTTTTATATATTAGATAGATATACACATAAAATGACCTTGGAATTGAGAAACAGAGGAATGGACTCGGCACTCAGGCAACACTTTCCCTTGAAGGGTTCGTTGGCTGCTTTTGCAGCTAAAACTGTTCTCTCCTTACTTGACCAGCCTGATATTCCTGAACTGCTCCCATGCTGGTCTACATGCACTCTCAGATGCCTCATCCACTGCCTTTACATTCACCCCACCGGTTTGGCCTCACACCACTCACCTTGGGTCAGAGATTACACCTTCTGCTAATCCATAAATTGATCCAATACCAGCATATTACACAGGCAGCCACAAGCCCAGGTTGTAGTGGAGAAGAAGCTCCAAAGTGTTTACAGGCAAGTGTTTCCTACCCTCACCGCCATCCCCACACTTTGTGAAGTGTGTCATCATCAATGGTGTGAACTTCATCCAAAGAAGTCAAAACGCCCTGCTGACACAAGCACACTGACCACCTGAACTCCAGTGCTGGTGAATGAGATGTCCTATGGGTGGCTGCTTCTTCTCTAGCTTCTTCTGTTGTATTTTAAAATCCCTGACATCCTCCCTTTTTCTGTCCACTCAGGGTCAGTCTTAAGAAACATCGGTCCATCAGGCAGCAACTGCGAGAAGCAGACAGGCTAGACGAGTTCCTGAAGGAGCATCATCCAGAACGAGTGGAGCAGAGATACTCTGTGTGCTTCCCAGGTCATGTTTTCCAGGAGCTGGCCAGGACTGGAGTGGAGAGGCTGTCAAACTACATGGATGTGAGTAGATGGCTACCCTTGAGCCTACTAGTTGCCATTTCTCTGTGTGCCACTGAGTCAAGAGCCAAAAACGGCTTTGTGAGAACCTGGTCAAGAGGGACATACATTCTTGTTCCTCTTTCGGCTGCTCCCGTTAGGGGTCGCCACAGCGGATCATCTTCTTCAATATCTTTCTGTCCTCTGTATCTTTTTCTGTCAAACCCATCACCTGCATGTCCTCTCTCAACACATTCATAAACCTTCTCTTAGGCCTTCCTCTTTCCTGGCAGCTCTATCCTTAGCACCCTTCTCCCAATATACTCAGCATCTCTCCAAACCAATGCAATCTCGCCTCTCTGACTTTACCTCCCAACCATCCAATTTGAGCTGACCCTCTAATGTCCTCATTTCTAATCCTGTCCATCCTCGTCACGCCTAATGCAAATTTTAGCATCTTTAACTCTGCCACCTCCAGCTGTGTCTCCTGTGCCACTGTCTCCAGCCCATATAACACACAGACCAAATAGAGGAATAAAGCTGAGAAGGTGGACATAATTGGAGACAATGAGAGGAGGACTGTGGAGGGTAAGAAAAGAAAATGGAAGAAGAGTGTTGCGACTCTAAAGTTTTAGAACATGTTGCATGTTAATTTTTAATTTTCTGCACATTTTGAAACATTTGATTAAAAATTATTTTCACCTTCATGATGTCATCGGGGCCATTTTGGTTTACGTTTTGGGTCACATTAAACTGCTAATTTTCCATGTTGTGGCTGGCAATGACTTCTTCTTGTAAATCTGTGAGTGTCACACATCCAAAGCGTGACATCATCATTGCGGCACTAACTAAAGATGCTAACTTAAAAAAGTTACAAAGAAAAAAACTGCTTTATAAGGCATATAAGACTAATGACTGCTAAGTGAATCGTAGCGCGTATGAGAACATGAGGGCAACCATTAAGAAGGGTACAGACAACAGTTACAGACAGTGAAATAGCAGATGCCCATAACTTACATTTTTCTGAGGTGTTCACAAGTGAGCCAGTGGATAACCTCAGAGTAGTAACAGGGACTACTAAGGAGGTACTGAGAGATTTGGAAATTGTAGAGGGAGAAGTGCTGCTCAGATTAAATAAGATGAAATCAAACAAATCACCAGGACCAGATAATATTTATCCTCGTGTTCTTAAGGAGGCTAGTGAGTACATATATAAACCCTTGACACATATTTTTAGGAAGTCACTGAGCACTGGAGAGATTCCAAAGGACTGGAAAATGGCAAATATCATCCCATTATATAAAAAGGGTGACAGGGCAGATCAAGCAACTATAGGCCAGTAAGCTTAACATGCATCACAGGAAAAATTAATGGAAGGAATTATTAAGGATAAGATTGAGCAACACATGGCAAGGACAGGAGTTATTCTGAACAGTCAGCATGGGGTCAGAAGAGGGAGGTCGTGTTTTACTAACATGTTGGAATTCTATGAGGACGATACAATCAAAGTGGAGCTTATGATATTATTTATCTGGACTTTCAGAAAGCATTTGATAAGGTGCCACATGAGAGGTTGGGCATCAAGTTAAAAGAAGTGGGAGTTCAGGGTGATGTTTTTAGATGGGTGCAGAATTGGCTCAGACACAGGAAGCAGAGGGTGATGGTGTGAGGAACCTCATCAGAACTGGCCGATGTTAAGAGTGGTGTTCCACAGGGGTCAGTGCTAGGGCCGCTGCTATTTTAATATATATAAATGATTTAGATAGGAATATAAGTAACAAGCTGGTTAAGTTTGCAGATGATACCAAGATAGGTGGATTAGCAGATAATTTGGAATCCGTTATATCATTACAGAAGGACTTGGATAGCATACAGGCTTGGGCAGATTTGTGGCAGATGAAATTTAATGTCAGTAAATGTAAAGTATTACACATAGGAAGTAAAAATATTAGGTTTGAATACACAATGGGCGGTCGGAAAATCGAGAGTACACCTTATGAGAAGGATTTAGGAGTCATAGTGGACTCTAAGCTATCAACTTCCAACAGTGTTCAGAAGCCATTAAGAAGGCTAACAGAATGTTAGGTTATATAGCGCCATGATGTGTGGAGTACAAGTCACAGGAGGTTCTGCTCAACCTTTATAAACACTGGTGAGGCCTCATCTGAGTACTGTGTGCAGTTTTGGTCTCCAGGCTACAAAAAGGACATAGCAGCACTAGAGAAGGTCCAGAGAAGAGCGACTAGGCTGATTCCAGGTCTACAGGGGTTGAATTATGAGGAAAGATTAAAAGAGCTGAGCCTTTACAGTTTAAGCAAAAGAAGATTAAGAGGTGACATGATTGAAGTGTTTAAAATTATGAAGGGAATTAGTACAGTGGATCGAGACTTGTGTTTTAAAATGAGCTCATCAAGAACACGGCGACACAGTTGGAAACTTGTTAAGGGTAAATTTCGCACAAACATTAGGAAGTTTTTCTTTACACAAAGAACGATAGACATTTGGAATAAGACCAAGTAGTGTGGTAGACAGTAAGACGTTAGGGACTTTCAAAACTCGAGTTGATGTTTTTTTGGAGGAAACAAGTGGATAGGACTGGCGAGCTGTGTTGGGCTGAATGGCCTGTTCTCGTCTAGATTGTTCTCATGTTCTAATTTGTACATGATGGGACAGTAACTGCCTTGTCGGTACTGCAGCGATGCAGATATTTTGGATGCAGGGAGTGAGTGCGATGAAACTGGGAGGAGAAATGTTTATCTGTAAGCAAGGCCATAGAAAATAAGAAATCATGGCTCCAAGTCTGCTTTATCAAAATCTAATGTTTTTTCGTTTAATATTGATGCTACCTCAGTCTATCCCTCCCTTCAGGTTAAGAGTATGATGGCATTGTGTCTTTGAATCCCACATCAATAATGTTACACGGTCATCTTATTTTCATCTCCATAGCATTGAAGGTTGCGACCTTCTGTCCCTCACACTAAATAGCACTGTCATCCTTACTCAAGCATTGGTCACGTCCCCATTGATTATTGTAATTCTGTCTTTCACATAAGCTTCTCCATAAACTCCAGCTTGTTCAGAATTCATCTGCCCGTATTATCACTCAGACCTCTTCCGTGCAACACATTACCCCCCCCACCTCTTAAACAGATTCATTGGCTTCCTGTAAAATGTCGCATTGATTTTAAAATTCTTCTACTTACCTTCAAAACCCTTGATAACCTTGGGTCCATTATACCTCTCTGACCTCATCCATGATTATACACCTAACCTCTACTTCTGGTCTTCTCATCATGGTCACCATGGGCACCTGGGCATTTAAGTCGAAGTGCTCCTCGTCTCTCGAGCTCACTACCACCAAACATTCGGGACACAGACTCCCTACCGATTTTCAAATCTCGTCTTAAGACTTATCGGTTTAGATTAGTTTACGCCGATGGTTCTCAACCTGTGGGGTGCACAAGGGGGCGCGAAGAAGTAAAAAATAGAAAACAAGAATCGAAAATATGAAAAATACATCTATTGAATCCAAAACAAATTAACTTACACTACATTCTGATACTAGAAAAATAAATATAGAGTTAGATAAATGTCGATAAAAGTTAAGGAGGTATAATAAAACTTGTAGCGTTGTGTCGGCAGCAAAAAATATAGAAATAAATTTTATTAGGGTTTCAAAAAAACGTTATGGGGCGCAATTAAAACTGTTATGAAAACTCGGGTCGCAAATATTTAAAGGTTGAGAAACGCTGGCTTCCACTACATGACCTCAGGCTGTTTTCTTAATGCTGTATTTTCAGTTTGTGACGATGAGGGTTGTTGCTCCAATGCCCTCACTTCCCATTTGGGAGCCCTTGAACCCAATACCATCGGTAATGTAACCGGATGAGCTGGACAATGAGGACACCAAACGAAGCAAGGGAAAAGGTGCAAGGTGCAGAAGAGCTTTTATTTTAAAACAGTCAAAAACCAAAAATGTTCAAATAAATGGTGCAGTGCAATCAAAGCGTCATTAAATAAATAATCCATTAAAAAACAATGAAAATGTGGGGGTTCAAATAATCCAACAAATACGGAGGTTAAAATATCGCCAGGAGTGTTAAAAATCTTTCATTGCTAGGTGCTTCCCTCTTCAAACTGACGCCTTACCCTTTGCAGCACGCCGAACGGCGCAGACATCCATTATATCTGGCCAGTGTCCCCACCGCCTGATCCACGGAGACCCTGCTCCCGCTTCCACTGCTGCCTATCCTCACTCCACCCGGCGAGAAGACTTCCCAGAGCGCAGCGATCACTCATCCTCTTGTCTCCTCCAGAGACACCATCCCCGTCCGTCTGCTTCTTCCTGATAAGCTCCAGCTTACTCCAACTCCTGTCTTCTTTCTGTCCATTAACCTCCGCTTAATGCATCTTTCTATTCTCTTCTCTCTCCTCCGCACTCGCGCTCCTACTATATATATAATGGGGATGTGGCAGAGGTGCGGCGATTAGCAGCTCCCGATCAATTACGGATGCAGACGATTCGTCTCCTTGTGCACTTAAGCGAGGAAACTCGTCACATCCAAGAACTGCTCTGGCCACACTACCATGCCACAAGTGCAGCGATTATTTATTTAAAAACTAATTCTGAGCTGCGGACCCGCTATATCACATAGTTCCACAGATATAGATATATGTGTGTGTGTGTTCATTCATTCATGTTTTTGTTGGTTTTATGATTTTATTATCTGTACAGTGTCCTTAGGTATTTAGAAAGGTGCCTTGAAATAAAATGTATTATTATTATTCTTATTATTATTAAGCCAAGACTCATAACTGGAAAATGTCTTTGAAGATTCTCAGTCATCCAGGTGAAATTATCTGGTAGTTGAGTTATGGCAACTGGACTTGTCTCTTTAGGTATCTGCTCCTTCAGAAGCTGTTTGGATGAACAGTGAAACGTATTGTGACAGATTAAGGGTATTCTCGCACCCTTGTACCCTCGGACCACACGTCAGACACCAGATAAAAGTCCAAATAATTATTTATTATAATAATTATGTGCACAAAGCACGCTCCTCTCCACAATACTCAATGACAAACAATAAACCAATCAGTCCAACCACAGTCCTTTTATACTCCCTGACCCGGAGGTGTTTCTGCCCAACAGTCCACAAGTCTTTATTCCTTCCGGGTCAGAGTAAATAGTCCTTTTCTTCAACCCGGAAGTCCGTCGCTCTTCCTATGACGAACCTCCGGGTCACAGGGCACTAAGAAGCCCTCGGTCCTCCCTGCAGCTCCCTCCTGTGGCCCCCATGGCATCCAGCAGGGCTGTGCATAAAAACCACATTGTCCATGATGCCCTGCTGGTCTTCTGGGGACCTCCATGCTGCAAGGAGGGCTCCACCTGGCGGCTTGGGGGTATTGGCTGGGATGAATGGCCGGCCATATCTTACAGTATTCCCCACGTTTACCTAATCATGATTCGGAGCGGCCAGCCCCGCGAGGGAGGTCTTCCTCCAGGAGGAGTTGTTCGGGCTCTGGCGAAGTCCAGAAAACTTCTGGGAGAACCTTGGGGGAATATTATATAAAAAAGGATTTCTATTCCACGTCCTCCCAGGACAATTTCGCCATATATGTCCCGGTCGGCGGCATTCGTAGCACAGCCGCCTTCCTCCAGTGTGTATCCCTCTGCGAGTCTGGAAACAGTCTGGAAACTTCCGCTCCGCCCTTTGTCCACTGAGGAGGGTTCCACGGCCGCCCTGAGCTCTCAGCTCGCTGCTCAACTTTGTCAGGAGACCCCCTCTTTATTCTTGGGATCCCCTGTTTAATCTGGGGCTTGTCCACAGTTTGGGTCTCTCTATTAGTGAAAGAGAGCCCTTTTACTGTCTGCATGCCCTTTGATTTATTAATAACACGGGTCTGGGTCTTTAGGACCGAATCGCTCCGAGAGACAGCACCATCCAGCTGCTCCGGCATGACCGGCCCTTCCCCCGGCCACTCTGTAAACGTTCTGACCTCGTTTGTAGGGCACGTAGTGTACTGGCACCCGCTATTTATTAAAAGCGGGCCCGGTTTACACTGCGTCCCTCTTGTTTTATATACGGTACGGGTTTCACATACCTGTACCGCCACATCATGATATATGGGAGGCTCCCCACCAAATCGCCGCACGTAATCCCTCAGCTTCTCCAACGGCGCTTTGGCTGCCACTCCCAATTCCCGACGATCTTCTCAATGGTCGCCAGGACCTGTAAGAAACTACGGGCTCGATCAAGCGCCGAGTTCCCGCAAGTCAATCTTATTTTTTTCGACCGCAAAGACTTACTTCCTCGTCTGTCTTCTCTGCCGGCCGGGAGCCAATGAGCACGCCCGCTTCAGGCACGTGCTCTGACGGGTCTCGCGGAGGCTTCTGGGACTTGGAGTTCTCTTCACAGGTTGAGGATCGGGCCGCTTCTTTTAGCAGGCTGCGGTTTGTCTTTTTTTCTTTTATGACATCCCGAACAGCCATTTCCCGACCCTCCTTACCTTTTTGTGGGATGAGCGGCGCCTCGCTCGCCTCCCCTTCCCCTTCGGAATGTCCGAGTCCGTTCCTTCGGGTTCGAAGGCGCAAACAGCGGGACGCGGTCCTCCTCCTTCCCAGCCTGCACCGGGTTTGTTGCCGTGTCCCTCCTCGGCTACCGTCACGCGGAAGTCGACTCCTAGGCGCTCTGGCTTCGACAGGAGCAGGCCGCCGTCTTCGGGGCAGTCTCCTTTTTCCCTCGGAGCCTCCAGGTGATCATCTCCAAGATACATGCACGGGACAAAGCGAGTAACAATAAAAGGATTTGTAATGTCGTTCCCGGCACGTACCTTAGAGTGATCGTTGCTTCCTGGAGGTTTCTCCGGACTTGTAAGGCCTCTCCTTGACTCCTCCCGAGCGTCGGCCATTGCACCTAAGGCACTCCGCTGGCGTTGTCGCTTTGCTTGCCCTTCTTCTTCCCCATTACGGACTTGATAAAGGTGAGGTTGGCGATTTTACCTGTGTGTGTCGTGACGCTGTCTTCCCGGGGTATTCTGTCCACAGTAAAAAAAAAATTTCCCAGGTCCTCTGCCAAACTGACGGCCAGAGAATCCTGCCGACTACACCAACTGTGACAGATTAAGGGTAATCTTGCACCCTTGTACCCTCGGACCACACGTCAGACACCAGATAAAAGTCCAAATAATTATTTATTATAATAATTATGTGCACAAAGCACGCTCCTCTCCACAATACTCAATAACAAACAATAAACCAATCCTCCACTCCCAGACGCTTAGCCACCCTGCCTCCCAACTCAGCTCGCCGTCTGGGAGCTCCCACAGTCCTTTTATACTCCCTGACCCGGAGGTGTTTCTGCCCAACAGTCCACAAGTCTTTATTCCTTCCGGGTCAGAGTAAATAGTCCTTTTCTTCAACCCGGAAGTCCGTCGCTCTTCCTATGACGAACCTCCGGGTCACAGGGCACTAAGAAGCCCTCGGTCCTCCCTGCAGCTCCCTCCTGTGGCCCCATGGCATCCAGCAGGGCTGTGCATAAAAACCACATTGTCCATGATGCCCTGCTGGTCTTCTGGGGACCTCCATGCTGCAAGGAGGGCTCCACCTGGCGGCTTGGGGGTATTGGCTGGGATGAATGGCCGGCCATATCTTACAGTATCTACCTAACAAGAGAGAAGTCCAGGTGCCATGACTCAACTACCAGATAGCCGGAAAAGCAATAAACAAGTAACCAGTGCCAAAACGCTAAACTTGAATCATAGTCAGAGATCAGAGCAGTAATTCTTCAGCCAGAACTCCCAAAACAACAAGTCGGTATGAAGTTCAGATGAATCCACAATCTTGGATGATACGTCCCGGTGTAAAGCCTACTTAAATTTAGTTGTGCCGATGACGTCACACAACGCGACTTGTGGAGCACACCCCTTGACAAGCAGCCATCGCAACAAGACCAGAAAATGGCGGCACCTCTGAGTGGTGTTGAGGGAGATTGTGATTCATTTTAACATAATTAAAAAATAACATACAAAAAAAATTAACTCCTTGGGTTTTCATAACACTAGATCACGTGATTTACGTTTTGGGTCACGTTAAGCAGATGCCATTTATGATTTTTACTTTACGTCTAAGAAACAGCAACAGAGAGGTTTTAGGGAATTTATCCACAAACTTGGACAATGAATAGCACGTTGCGCCTCTTTAGAAATCGTCACGCTGATGTCACAGTGTAACTTCCGGGACTGGGACACAGCAATGCTTTACTGAATCATTGGAAAGGGGCTGCTTACTAAAAAACAACCTGTCTCTGCAGGCAAATTAAAATAATAAGGCTCAACCAAAAATCTCACTAGAAAATGACCGTATATTTGAAATCAAAATCAAAATAGAAAATGACCAAACCAGGAAGAAAACTTTATAAAGCTTAGAAAAAAACTACACAATATCCACCACAGTGCTTCAAACATCAGAATGTAGTTCAAAATGGCGACCCAGAGGTAAGCAAGTGTCATAAAATGGCGGCAATGTGACATCATCATACTAACAATAAGAGAATAATGTGAAAATCAAATAATAATAAAAAAAATTGTATGTGCCAAATGCACAATAAACAAAAAATATTGTACAGCAAATTTTTCGTACCGTCAATGGAAGCAGAGTTTTACAGGTTGTTGTAGGCCCAACCACTCTATGTGCGTTTTGTGGACTTGGAAATGGCATATGATTGCATCCTCGGGGTGTCTTATGGGGGCTGCTTCTGGACTATGGGGTATCGGGCCTGCTGTTATGGCTGTTCAGTCCCTGTGTAACCAATACAAAAAGGTGATGTGCGTTGCCAGCATTAAGTCAGACTCTTTCAGGGTGGGTGTGTGACTCTGTCACCGATTCTGTTCATAATTTATAGGCACAGACGAGGAATGGAAGGTGTCCAGTTTGGTGACCTCAGGATTAATTCTGTGATTTTTACAGATGTCGTGGTCCTGCTGGGTTCAACAGGCTTTGGCCTCAGAAATATACTGGGGTGGTTTACAGCATAATGTGAAGTAGCCAGGATGAAGATCAGCAAGTACGAGGCCATGGTTCTCAGCTGGTTAAGGGTGGAATGCCTTCTCCAAGCTGGGGGTTGAGTGCTACCTCAAGCAGAGGAGAATAAGTGTCCTGGGGTCTTGTTCACAAGTGTAGGAACGAGTGGAATTTGAGATCAACAGACAGTTTGGAGCAGCACCCGCAGAGTCAGAATTAGTCCTGCTAATATTGTACGGGTCAGTCATGGTGAAGGGAGAGCTGAATCAAAGCTACTGTTCATTTCCTAGTTGCCCTGTGTTCCTACCCTCATCTCCGGTCTTGAGCTTTGGGTAGTGACCAGAAGGTCTTAGGTCAAGGATACAAGTGGCAGAACTGAGCTTCCTGCGCAAATGGGAGGTCTGGGCTCAGCCTTACAGATGGGGTGAGGAGCAGGACATTTGAGATGAGCTCATAGTAGAGCCACTGCTCCTCTGCATTTAGAGAAGCCAGTTGAGGTGGTGCAGGCCACTGATTAGGGTGCTTCTTGGATGGCACCCTGTGTAGTTGTCCATCAGGGAGAAGGCCTTCACGGGGCAGAACTTGGTCATCGCTGGAGAGATTATACAGTACCTCTTAGCTGTCCTGGGAACATCTCAGTACAGAAGTTTGAGGAGGTGTCAGGGAAGATGGACATTTGGATATCTTTGCTTAGGCTGGGGAAACGGTAAAAAACGAATTGATAGAAATTTGGAGATAGAAAATCATAAGCAATAACATCTACAACAGTCTTTGTCCCAATGCTGAGCACTTAAGAGACCCTGTGCCTGTCACAGCAGTGTTATAGCAGGGTGTTCTTAGCAGGCTTCTGAAACTAGGACTACATTTTACACTTTGGCCCCCATCTATCTCTCTCTATCTCAAAATAATGTTGCCCAGGCCTCCAGAAGACTAGAAAAACAAGCTAGGAGTAAACCAATGTCCAGAAGTGTCTTTAAATAGTTCTACCCTGTTGACACACTGGTTTACGGGGCAGCATTGCACCCTTACGTCCTGCATGTGCTTGGTTGACCTCAGATCCGAGTGCACAATCGAGTGTTTTTGCATCCCACCTCTGCTATCTCAGGATGAAAGGCTAAAGAAGGTGAGAGTGGGAGCGTCGTCACGTGTGATTCCTTACTGGTGACAGATCACATTGGTACTCAGTCATCTGATTTCTGTTCACTGTACCCTGCAGTCCATCTGCCAACTTAACAGATTCTTTTCGACCTTCACAGACTGAAGAGGACTTCTTCTGAGGTAGACTTTTCTTGCATTTTTCTGTTTAGGCCCAGTATTTTGGGGAAATCAGCATTGGGACGCCACCACAGAATTTCACCGTGGTCTTCGACACCGGCTCCTCCAACCTCTGGGTTCCATCTGCCTACTGCATCAGCGAGGCCTGCAGTAAGTAGCGTAGCATACATTAAAGATGTGAGAAAGTGTGATAAGTCTCGTTTTCCACGATTGACATGGATGCCTCATTAAGAAGGTCAACCAGTGTGTGTGTGTCTTTATGTTGGTCCAAGTCCAAGCCCCCACATTTTTCATTCAGTCGAGTCTAAGCAGAGTTCCCAGTGGACTCCCAGTTTCTTTCACACTGCCTCCTGTTTTGACAGCTTACCATCCAGGGCCCTGAGTTCAGCCTTCACCGACTAACAATTTCAGATGATGGTTTCTGAAGGTCCTGAACATTTTACAGAGTCTTAGTCAGGGGAGCATCTGATGACCAAGTGCCTTTTAGGGTGGGATGCAAACGCCTGGTGACACCCAACCTGGGATGGCCAAAGAGTACACTGTCTCCCCCAGAGTGGTAGAGCATGTCAGGCTCTTCTGCTCCTGATGACCATTGCTGGCCACAGTAGTCCAAGGTCATTGACTTTATTCACTTGAACTAAAGTGCTTGTCTGTTTCCTTTTCTCTGTTGTCAATACTTTGGCCCCCAAAGGGGCTTTAATAAAGTCCTGAATTAAGGGTCCGAATACTTATGTCAATGGGATTGTTCAGTTTTTTATTTTTAATAAATTTACAATGAATTCTAAAATCTCGTTTTCACTGGGGTATTGAGATGGTGTGATGTGAGGAAAAAAATGAATGGAAATGATTCTAGGACAAGGCTTAAGTGGTCTAAATACGTTTTAAATAATTAGTATGACAACAATAGAAAAATCTGGTTAAGCTTACTGTCTCTCCACCTCAGATTTCACCAGGTCAGCATTTTAGGGTTCTTGATCTGACAAAATTTTAAATATGCTCTAGACTCACAAATCTACCCATCCCGGATCTGTGAAAGGGGCTATAGAGACACTCGATACGCAACCCATCAGAGATGAGCTGAAATCTAACTAATCAACATAGACCTCAGTGTGTTTTAACATTAACGTCTGCAGTGCGCCATCTATTGGAAGGTTTTAGTAATGCATGTACTAATGTATTGCATTTTGTATTCCAACGGATGGCGCATCACTAACATTAGACCTGATTTAATGAATCCCATACTAAATGGCATATAACAGAAACACAGCAACCGGATGGACACACTGATCCACAGACACACATTCAGACACGTGTCCTTTTAGTAAGGTGAATGATTACTTGGTCCTCAGATGTCTTTTAATTTCATATAACTGAGAATGTGCTCAAAAAAGTTCCCTATGGTGGCATTATGACAGAAGTTGATACCTCAAGAAACAGGGTCCTAAGCAGTGATTTTTTGTAAATATGGAGGTCTTCAGAATCAAAGGCCCCATCCCTGGCAGGACTAACAGTCGTCTCTCTTTAAAGGTGAACATCACAAGTTCAAGTCCTTCAAGTCCTCCACCTACACAAATGCCCAGAAAACCTTTGCCATCCGCTATGGATCTGGACGGCTGATGGGAGTCCTTGGAAAAGATCTCTTGACGGTAGGTGTGGGGGGGCGTATGGCAGCCACCGACTCTCACTGTTTCTCACCTCTCCCAAACAGGAGACCATGCCTAAATGGTGGCTGTCCAGTCACCTGCCTTGTTACACAAAATGGCCTCCTTTTCCTGCCAAACCCACGCTAAGTTTTGGTGGTTTGCTGCCAGTTTCCCACCTCGAAGAGTTCATTTTATGCCGTTTGCCAGCATTAGATCTGCTCAAACGTAACCCTATGAGGTATTATGAACCCTGCCTTGGAAGACAAGCAACGCTGATGTGCCCGAGTCTACACCCTTGGCTCCCCTGACTCCATCTCTCTTTTCTGTTATTGCAGATTAATGATGTCTCTGTCTCGGATCAGGGCTTCGGTGAATCTGTCTTTGAACCAGGTTACACCTTTGCCCTGGCACAGTTTGATGGCGTGCTTGGTTTAGGCTACCCTTCGCTGGCAGAGGGCAGCGTACTTCCCGTGTTTGATAAACTCATGGAGGAGAAGCAGGTGAAGAAGCCGGTGTTCTCATTCTACCTGAGCAGGTAAGTGAATTTGGTGGGATGATTGCTTTGCAGGTGAGGGGAGACTTCACAGACACGGGCGGTCTGATTCAAAATCAACCTTTTCACTTCCCATAATGCATCGCTTCTGTCCGGATGCCCTCTTTGACATTCAAGGTAATCATATTCTTTAGAGCATTTGGTTAATTTTGACACGAAAAGCCAACTAGTTCCATTACCATCGGCCTGCCATTTTCTGCTTAAAGTAAGTTCTCTTGTAGGAAACCCTGAAGTCATTTCCTGACTTGCACACAAAATTGAATGCACACGCTATTAATTTATGACCAATCTCTACCTTGCCCATTGATTGAAGGGTAGAGAGCTCTCAGCGGACAGCACTGCACTTTGCTCCATGACAATTAAAGTGTGCGTGTGGTCAGCCTCTCCTGCCGGTTGGTAGGTCAGACAGTAATGGGCATGATGGTGCATTGTTGTGTACCTTTGTGATGAAAATATGGAGCATATCACTGCATACTGTAGAAAGATGCACTGTGGTCCTCTACGGTGACGTGAAAGAGGGATGTAGATTAGAACTGATTTGCCTGGGGTCCTGTAGAAAAACAGTCCATAGGAATGAAAAGGTCCAAACATGTTGGTCTTTAGTTCCTTTGTCTTCAGTTGAGTTCTTGGATAACAAACTGCTAGTCAATTAAATATAGGGTGGTCCAGATCTAATTATGCAATTTTTGTTACGCTATAACTTATTAAGTTTATTACATAGAAAATCACCCGAAAAATCCCAGACCATCGAGGAGTGTGCTTACTAACGACATGAAGAATCATCTTCGCACCAAACTGGAATCATCCCCGCATAAATTAAAGCCATCCTGACGATCTGGATCTACAAAGTTAGATCTGGACCACCCTGTAGACGGAGTGTGATGGCATAGCGCCTTAGGTTACATCTGTGTCATATGATCAGCAACAGACAGCTTGGAGCTCCATGATTTTGTACCATCCATCAATCCATTTAACCAACTTCTGGGTCAGAGTAGCAGTAGTCTTAAGCAAAGATGCCTCAACATCCCTTTTTCACCGTCAACTCCTTCAGGAGATCTTGAGACATTCCCGGGCCAACCCAGTGTTTCCTGGGTCTGCCCCGAGGTTTCCTCCCAGTTGGACATGCCCAAAACACAGTCCCGGGCAGGCATCCAGGGGCACCTTAAATGGATGCCTGAACCACCTCAACTAGTTCCTCCCGAATGTTTGCACTCCTCACCATATCTCTAAGACCAAACCCAGACATCCCGTGAAGGAATCTCATCACCGCCGCTTGTGTCACCAATCTCGATCTATTTGGTCACTACCTAAAGCTCATGACTATTGGAGAGGGCAGGAGTGTAGGTCGATGTGTAAACTGAGTTTTCTGCCTCACTCCGCAGAGAACTTAAACAACTCGGCACATCCGCATAAAAACGACAAGGAGTGAGCCAGCTTTCTCGAAGGCTTATACTGGACGTACCTCGTTGTAAACTGAAATATATACAAAAGAAACATACAGGCATTTACAGGTGTACAATCAAAGACAATAAAAAATGATTTACAAAGCAATACATAGCAGACAGTGTACATTAAACAATGAAGCTTTAAAAGACACTTACATAGGCGAATGATTTCCAAGACAAAGAGAAGCGTGTGGACAGAGGTTCAGATTGCTTCATACCACAACTAACCAGACCAAGGGGTTTATGTACTGTAGCTTAAAGATACACTTTGTACATGACTGAAACAAGAGATAAAGGGGTGCTTACGTGAGACACATGGGGTGTATTGTATTTAAATGTTCATTATGAGACCTACATGCTTTACGTGAGTTTCATAGACATTTATAACACCACTGTGAGCGTGGGACGTGACTGACAGGTGTGTTAATAAATGAGAAGACAAAGGGGGAGCACAGCTCAACAAATAACAGTGGGGCAGAACACTGAAAGTACCACCTGTGATGGGCAGCCTCGGCCAGGACACCAGCAGGATGGAAGGACCGGGGGAGAGAGCATCTCCGAGGCACTACCTCCCATGGGACACTAGAGGGCAGCCCTCCTGGGAAGCTGTGACAGCACGGATTGACTTGGAGTTTGGTACAGCCCTGTTGGGTTCTGTGGGGGCCACCAGGGTGCGCTGCAGAGCCCTACAGTGGACTTCCATCACACCTGGGAGTGATTCCAGGTAATACTGATGAGCCACCTGGAGCACTCCTGGGAACTGAATAAAAGGAGCCGCCTCCACTCCTCTCTCAGTAAGCTTTGCCCTCCATCTCCTGACTCTGGCTCCTCGAATGGAGTGAGGCGGCTGCCCTCTCGTGTCACACACCTTTTAGGTCAACCTCTCTCTTCACCATGACTGACTGGTACAATGTCCACATGGATCCAGAAGCTGCTCCGATCCACCTGTCAATCTCCTGCTTCCTTCTTCCCTCACTTGTGAACAAGACCCTAAATTACTTAAGCTCTTCCAATTGTGTCAGCACCTCCTCTCCAACCTTTTGTGGCTGAGAACCATATCCTTAGACTTGGAAGTTCTTACCCTCATCCCTGCCACTTCACACTTAGCTGCAAACTGCCCCAGTGTGTGAATGAGCTCAAAGGCGGGACCACATCAACTTCAAAAAGGAGAGACTCAATCCTGAGGTCTCCATACTGGAAACTCTCTGCTCCTTCATTTATGGAAATTCTCCCCATAAAAATTATGAATCAGAGACAGAAGGCAGCCCTGGTGGAATCCCAGACCCACTGGGAATAGATCTGAATTAATGATATTAATGTGAATCAAGCCTTTACTCCAATTGTACAAGGACTGAATGGCCCTCAACAGCAGCTCCGGTACCTCATACTCCCAAAGCACCCTCCACAGGACACCCCAAGGAACCTGGTCTAAGTCCACAAAACACAGACAGACTGGTCAGGCATACTCCCCTGAACCTTCTATAATCCTTGTGAGGGTAAATAAAATTGGTCCACTGTTCTGTGACCAGAACAAAATCCACATTGCTTCTTAAAGGTTAGACCAACACCTGTACCATCCTTTCCAGAAACGGGGAGGCCAAGAAGTGTGATCCTCTTAAAACTGGAATACACCCTCTTGTTTCCTTTCTTAAAGATGGGGACCACCACCCCAGTTTGCCAATCTTGAAGCATTGTCCCCAAACTATATTTAGTTTTGAAGAGTTATGTCAGCTAATACATCCCAACAACATCCAGAACCTTTAGCAATTCAGGGCAAATGTCAACCACCCCTGGGGCGTTGTCACCAAGGAGTTTTTAAAACTACCTCGGTGACCTCAACTCCAGTGATGGGTGAGCATGTCAGTGGGATTTAAGAGGACCTGAATGTGCTCCATTTACCACTTGACTATTATCACTGGGTGATATCAGCAGCACTCCATCCATGCAATAAACCACTTGGGTGATGCACCACTTCTTCTTCCTGAGTCACATAACACTTTGCTTTGTGCCACAATTGCCATTGCCACTGCTTGGCATATCAGCACTTGTCATCTTCCTACAGTGTTCCTCAAGCTAACCAAGCTTGGAAGGCCTCCTTCTTCTGCCTGACAACTTCTTTTACTGGTGGCATCCACCACTGGGTTCAGGGACTGCCACTGTGACCGGCACCAATGACCTTATGGCCACAGATCTGCACAGCAATGGGTGTACGAAACCCATTTGGGTTCATTGTTCCCATCCTTCCTCGGAATGCAAGAAAAATTTATCTGGAGGTGCGAGTTGATGATCTTGCTGTTGGGGGCTTCTGTCAAATGTCCCCAGGGCACCCTCACTATATGTTTGGGTCTGCCTGGTCTGTCCATCATCTCCCCCTGCTATCTGATCCAAGTGCCAATCAGGTATTGATCATTTCATAGCTCAGTCACCTCTCTTCACCTACAGTGTCCAAGACATATGGTTACAGATCTGATGATATCCTACAAGATCAATTATTGACCTGTGGCTTAGGGTTTGCTAGTGCTAAGTGCACTTCCTGCATGAACATGGTGTTTTTCTTATGGTCAAACTGTGACCAGCCCTGAAGTCCAATAACAATAAACACCATTCAGGTTCAGATCACGTAGGCCGTCCTTCCAATCACACCCTCCAAGGTTGTATTCTGTTGGCTTACATAACTGTTAATGTCCCCCAGTAGAATGATGGAGTCCCCAGAATGATTACCTTCCAGCATTCTCTCCATGGTCTCCAACAAGGCTCATAAGCACAGACAACGGTCAGAACCCTTCCTCTCACTCGAAGTTTAAGGGTGGGAATCCTCTTGTAGACTCTTAGATAAATAATTTATATAATGTTAAAGTTACCCCCCCAGGTGGGACTGAAGAGTCGCATAGTGTGAGGTCTCCTTAGTCTGTCAGTGGAGCAGGATGGTGACAGCAGTCTGCCACTGAAGCTCCTCTGTCTGTGGATGATCCTGCTCAGTGGATGCAGTGGATTCTCCATGACTGACAGGAGCCTGCTCAGCACCCGTCGCTCTGCCACGGATGTCAAACTGTCCAGCTCCGTGCCTACAATAGAACCTGCCTTCCTCACCAGTTTGTCCAGGCGTTAGGTATCTCTCTTCCTTATACTGCCTCCCCAGCACACCACCGCGTAGAAGAGGGCGCTCGCCACAACCGTCTGGTAGAACATCTGCAGCATCTTATTGCAGACGTTGAAGGACGCCAGCCTTCTAATGAAGTATAGTCGGCTCTGTCCTCTCTTCCACAGACCATCAGTATTGGCAGTCCAGTCCAGTTTATCATCCAGCTGCACTCCCAGTATTTATAGGTCTGCACCCTCTGCACAGTCACCTCTGATGATCACGGGGTCCATGAGGGGCCTGGGCCTCCTAAAAAACACCACCGGCTCCTTGGTCTTGCTGGTGTTCAGGTGTAAGTGGTTTGAGCGCACCATTTAACAAAGTCCTTGATTAGGTTCCTATACTCCTCCTCCTGCCCACTCCTGATGCAGCCCACCATAGCAGTGTTGTCAGTGAACTTTTGCACATGGCAGGACTCCGAGTTGTATTGGAAGTCCGATGTATGTTGGCTGAACAGGACCAGAGAAAATACAGTACACACGCAGAGCAGATGGGGTAGGCCTACCCATACCAAACGTCTCTTACCCTGGACAACTTTTGTTTGATTCTTCACTTAACTTTGAGCTACACATTAGGTCTCTCTCTTTCCAAAATTTCATTCTATCATCCCTGTCACATTGCCTGACTCCGTCCATTTCTGTCCTGTACTGAAGCTCAGACTCTGGTTCATTGTTTCATGATGTCTCGGATTGATTACTGTAATCCTCTCTTAATTGGCCTCCCTGCAAAATCTACACAGAAGCTACAGGACATTCAGAGCTCGGCAGCCACAAGAAGCGTTTTGCTCACATCTGCCCTGTTCTCCCCCAGCTTCACAGGTTACCAGTTCCATCAAGGATTAAATTCAAGATTCTGCTTCTCACCTTCACTCAGCTCCATACACTCCTTGTCGCTCTCTCAGGTCCTTGAGCAGTCATCTCCTTACTGTCCCATGCACCAGACTCCCACCCTGGGAGGACAGGTAGGTCCTTCAGTGCTATGGCCCCTCAACTCTGGAACTCTCTTCCTCAGTCTCTCCAAGACTTTGCTCCTCTTTCTGCACCTTTAAATCTCAACTCAAAACTTTCCTCTTCTATGAACTTTTGTTTTCTGTGTAATTTTTTTTTTTTACACTCTTTATGTAAAGTGACCTTGGGTTTGTGAAAGGTGCTCCATGAATGCAACTTATTATTATTATTATTTTTATAATTATTACAACTCCAGAATGGAACAAAGTCCAGCCCTTATCCAGGAGTCTGATTATAGGGCCCATGCTCGAGGTGAGCCCAGCTATGTCAAGATGATACTTCTCTACCACCGGCACTAGCTCAGGTCATTCCCTGCCAGAGAGCTCACATTCCACGTATCCCTAAAGTTAGTTTCGGCATCCAGAGAGCAGTCCACTAAGTTTCCTCCTGCAGGTGGTGGGCCCACTGGAGGATGGCTCCATGTTTCTCATTGGGACTGACCACCAGGCACTCGCCATGGAGTAGGCTCCCTGGTTTCCCATTTTAGGGTGACGTTACTGGGTCCTTGGTTAAACATTTCATAAGGGGTGATTAATGATTTTGTAATTTTCTTTTCCTTTTGTATTTAGCTATTAATTATTGTCTCTTTATTTTTGTTTTTTACATCGCCATTTTGCATTTTGGTTTATTCACACAGAGGTACTGCCATTTTGGCTCTTTTTGCTCTCTTGTGTACAGTCGCTATGCTTGTTGCAGGTCGGGTAAAGTATTATGTCATATTGCTCCTCACCTATATAAGAGGGTAGCACACTCCTCACTGTCTTAAAGTTTCTGGATAAAACAAATCTAGAATGTAGCTTGAATTCATATATGGGAATTTGTTATGGGAATCAGAATTTTTTTTTTCCCTGTGAATTTCAGCAATGATTTTTTGCTAGTGTTCTGGACATTGGTCTTTTGTTTTTTTGATACTGGTATATGGTATCCCCTGGTCCATTTAATCAAATCGGCCCATGTGACCGACCTTTGTGCTGCACTTGCAGTTGACTTGACTAGAATTCAAAACCTCCCGGACCTGCGCCGTGTTACCTTCTTATCCAGAAGTGATGTCCCCGGTGGTGATAAGCAGAGACTCGTGTCCGAGAACGCCACATGATCTCAGACTTTACGGCAGTAACACGTCTCTGTATTCTTTGTCTTTCACAGAGGACAGAACCAGCCGCTGGGTGGAGAGCTGCTGCTGGGGGGTGTGGACCACTCATTCTACAGAGGACACATTAACTGGGTACCATTGACAGACAAGGGCTACTGGCAGATCAAAGTGGACAAGTAAGTTTCCCCACGAGGCGTTGGTCTGTGGCCTCAGTTTCATGATTGGGCTGCATTCTGCATACTGTAGATCACGGGTGGGCAGATTCAGTCCTGGAGGGCCGCAGTGGCTACAGGGTTTTGTTCCAACCCAGTTGCATAATTAAAAACCAATCCTATTATTATTTAATCTCATGGCTTGTTAGCGCATTAACTCTACCACGTTAGGTCATTCACATATCCTAGATTGTTTTTCCTTTCTAAGGATATCATCCAAATGATTTGAAGTCCAAGACGTAGTAGTATTTAATTAAACCCAATAGTGCCTGATAAATATACACAGGTGTAAATGGAAACAAGCTCAATGGAGAAATGATGGTTTCCTTTGTCATCTGCACGTTATGGCTAATAATGAGCAATTAAAAACCAAGAATACAGCTGTTTGACACTAAAATAAGCAATAAGGGTTCAAAGTGGAAACGAGCGAGACAACTAAAGTGCAGCAGAAGTGTCACTTGAGCAATAAGGGCTTCTTATTAAGCAATTGGGTTGGAGCAAAAACCTGTAGCCACTGCGGCCCTCCAGGACTGAATCTGCCCACCCCTGCTGTAGATTCTAGAACGTTTTGTCCCTTGCAGAGTTTTAAAGAGTTATTAGAAATGAGGACATTAGAGGGTCAGCTCAGGAGGGACAGTTGGGAGACAAAGTCAGAGAGGCAAGATTGCGCTGGTTTGGACATGTGCAGAGCAGAGATGCTGGGAGTATCGGGAGAAGGATGCTAAGGATAGAGCTGCCAGGGAAGAGGAGAAGAGGAAGGCCGAAGATGTGGTGAGGGAGGACATGCAAGTGATGGGTGTGACAGAACAAGATGACGAGGACAGGAAGATATGGAAGACGATGATCTACTGGGGCAACCCCTAACAGGAGCAGCCGAAAGAAGAAGAAATTGAAATGTTCTAATCTTTTGTGTATGGTGCACACCTAACCACGATTATATATTTATTTATTATATGGGTTTTGCAAAAACTGAATAAAAGAAATGAATACAAAATGATTTAAATTTGACTCTGCCTCTTCACAAATTTAATCGATTAAGCCAGACGATGTCTTTTCTGGTTGATGCCCTATGGGACATCGTGAGTGTTTGCAGGATCCCCTCGAGGTTTCTGGATATCATGGCCGGCCTGTCCACTGGCACTGCTCCTACTCTGTTCAATGCTTGTATGGACTGGGTGTTGGGCAGGGTGGTGGGGTCCGGCGGCTGTGCGGCATCTGTTGGAGAAGAAATTCACTGATTTTGACGCTCCTGAAGGTGATGTTATCTTCACCGAGTCAATGGAGGCTCCAATTGGGGCTCTTGAGAGACTGAGTGAGGAGTGTGAGTGTCCTGATAAAAACCAAAGATCCAGGCCTTTAATGACCTCTTAGGCACAGCAGTGTGTCTGTCTGTAGAGAGTGTCGACCTTGTTGAGAGGTTTACTTACCTCGGCAGTGACATTCGTGTCTCTGGTGACTCTTCTTATGAAATCAGTAGACAGATAGGGAGAGAATGGGGGGGTCATGAGGTCACTTTAAAGGGGTGTGTGGCGCTCCCGATATCTATGCAAAAAGACGAAGGTCCAAGTCTTTAGAGTCCTGGTGCTTCCTGTCTTGCTATATGGTTGTGAGACATGGCTGCTATCCAGTGACCTGAGACGAAGACTGGACTCCTTTGGTACTGTGTCTCCCTGGAAAATCCTTGGTCACCATTGGTTTAACTTTATGTTGCTCATGGAGTTACCTGCATTGTGAGGGAGCGTCAGTTTCGGCACTGCGGCCATGTGGCGCATTTCCCAAGGGTGATCCGGCTCATAAGATCTTCATTGTTGGGGACCCAAGTGGCTGGACCAGGCCAAGGAGTCGCCCACGTAACACCTGGCTGCGGCAGGTGGAGGGTCATTTCCGGAGTGTGGGACTGGTCCGCGTGTCTGCCTGGGGGGGTTGCCAACCGGTATCCCGAGCTGTTTCGATGTGTAGTGGGTGCGGCGACGCAATGTACCAGTGCATGCTCCCCAACTTGACTTGACTTGACTTGTTGTCATTCACGTTGCCCCCAACAGTATAACATGAGGCAATCCAACTAAATGTAGTAAGTCTGTTCTCGATGCCCACAGACACAACAAGGGTCAGTGGAAAGACCCCGCTTTAACCTTTGTGATGCTGCATCGTCCATTCTGTGTTTGAAGTTGGTTGAGATTGCACCATGCTTGACACAGCAACTGGAACTCTCTTGAACGGTCGCTCGTCACTGTGTTGTTAAAGACGGAGCTGGTTTGGTTGCTCTTAGCCCAGGCTTCCTACCATATTTGTTTTTGGCAAATTGAAGTTGTTCTGCAAGGCCAAGTGATGGTTTTCTTGAGTTTGATAGAACGCAGAGTAAGAGGCGCAGTTGAGGGCAGGAAGCCACTCGGTGCCTGGTGCCTGTGACATTTCTCATGTATGTCAATGTCCTTGCTACAGTATGTTGACTGTTGAACCTTTCATGGGCACGATGAACTGCTGCTGAGTACGCTAGGGCCAGGGTTGGTGTTCAAAAGCCGGTGGTCAATGCTCTCCAAGAAGTGCAAGCTAGTTTCAGGATCAGGTGATTTCTGGTTTACTTGGCTGATGTGAGCCGTGTCTATCGAATGTGACCCTGGGATACGTAGGAATAACATTATGTGTCCTTATTGTCCTGTTGAGTGACACTTTCAGTTGTCTATTGGTCAGGCTTTTGTTAAGGTGGGAGAGCAAAACACCTCAGTCGTTGTAACACACTCTAGATGATGGAAGTTACCATGTTGATATGTGAAGGCCATATTATTGGCATAGCTGAGGGCAAGTTGTAGATGTAAAGGTCAAAGAAAAACGGTGCATAACCACAATCACACATCACAAAAGTTGGAAATGTCCCAGCTATGGACCGAACACAGCTAACCTGAGTAGATGACCACTCTGAGTATCCATGCAGTTCCTCTCTTGAGCCAATGTCACAGCTACAGAGGGCATCCTGCTCTGCAATGTGTCCTGGGTTACGTGCACTCCAGACAGTAAATGGGCCGTCAATGTCACAAAGTAGCATATACGACTGACAACATCCATCACAAAGTCACTCTTCTCTTTATGTGCAGCATCAAGGTCCAGGGAGCCGATGCTTTCTGTGCCAATACCTGCCAGGCCATAGTTGACACTGGGACGTCTCTCATCACAGGACCCACAACTGAGATCGCTAAACTCCACGGGTATATCGGAGCTGTTCCCAGTCAGCGGGGAGAGGTAGGCTGTCATGTTCTCTTTTATTTGTTCACTTCATGGGCACCTTGGGCAAAAGGTTGCAACAGACTATAAGAAAGGAATATGCAAATGGTGCCATGCTGCTGCCATATAACATGACTCAAGGGCATTCACCTCCACATCACTTCTTGGCATAGAATGTGGACATATTCTAGACATTTTTTGCCATCTGTCTGTGCCAGCTGACATAGGCATGAGGAGCTGTTTAAACAGCAGGTAATGCCAATAAGATAAGTAAGATTAAGCAGTGAATGTCCCATCTTGTCCTGCGGTGGGCTGGCACCCTGCCCGGGATTTGTTCCTGCCTTGCGCCCTATGCTGGCTGGGCTTGGCTCCAGCGGACCCCCATGACCCTGTGTTAGGATATAGCAGGTTGGGTAATGACTGACTGACTGTCCCATCTTTGCTCAAGTTTTAGGGTTTTGGTGTTACTAATTTTTCATGTTCCAAAAATGTTTAATGTTAGTTTTGATTTTAACCTTATAATTAGTTTTTATCGTTAATTTATTCACATTTTTCATGCCCTCTTTTTTTGTTTTTAGCTTTCTTTGAATTGTGCTGCCTTTTTGGGTGTTTTACATGCACACACACAGCCTAATTAAGGCGAATGACCCGGTCAAGTCAGAAATCTGGCTTCTTAAAAATCTGCGTTCACTTGGGCAAGTGATCTGGCAGAGTTCTCCTTTGTCAAAGCGCTCTGACATCATGAAACCGCGTTAAAACGGGTTAAACATCACCATCGGCTGCCATGAATCAGAAAACGAGTATATGATGCCTGTGATCATTTTCTTGTGTTTAGTCAACTTGACGATTTCTGTTACCGGGTTGCAAGCGGCGGTGCGATTGAGCCCCGCAAAGGACCGACATCCCCATACATTTGCTTCTTGCCGTACACCCAGTGCTGCTGAAATAATAGCAACACAGGTATTGTTACTTCAATAAGATAAGGTGCTGAGTTAGATCACTCATGACTTCAAAAAGAAATCGGAGTACGTAACGTGTGTGACTTTTAACTACTGCCCTCAAGATTATGTTTCAGAGTCTAGCACTCTATGTTCAGTTCATCGACATAAATTTAACAATTTCTTCAATATCGAGACAGATTACTTCAGCCATTAGAAGGAATAAAACGATCGCCCAAACATTTGCCTCTGGAAATGTATTTTGTGGACACATCTACCTGTGACTGCTGAACTCAAACACACGCACAGGCTGACAAAGGTCAACGGACATGCACAGGGCCAGATTAAAACGAAATTGGGCCTGATGCTGCAGCACAAAAAAGGCCTATTTTTTCTCGCCATTGGCGCTCGTGCATTCGACACTCACCGTACATGTGCACTCAGACCGACCAAGGAGCCTTAATTAACATGAATAATAATAACGACATAGTATCGTAACAACTTGAGATTAACATCAAACTATGAAACATCAACATTCAATAGCAATTGTCTGAAAAGCGCACTTAATGCAGAAAACCTAACAATGAACCTAGCAATTCTCTTACGAAACACAGTAAGAAAAAATGAATTTGCAGAAACATTGGGTCAAAGTTCAGGCTCTTGAGGGTAAAAATTTGTCCATAATTTAAATTTCATAATAGACCAGAATCCTGCCGAGGATTTAAAAAATTCTAAACATCAATGCCGGGCCCGCTTTTAGTTTTACCTTAACAGATAACCATTTAAATAGCCATCGATTTTTACTGTACAACTAACTTTCAAGGTGAAACATTTACTACGTGGCACTTACCGAACAATAATAAAGTGGCAAGAATCCCTAAGATATTGTAAAAAACGCAGCTAAATTACTAAGTAAACTGTTTAACGTAAAATTGATAGCATTAACTTGAAATCTTCGGTTAACAATAAACACGACGACGTTATAGTTACGTCACAGCGCGAAGAACAATAGTAACTGTATAATAAGTAACGCTGTGTCTAGGCGTCCGAAAGTCGGACTCCAAATTTCATTCTAAGAATTATTTTGAGGTTAATATAGCAAAGGAAAACTGTTCAGCTTCTGGAAAATTCCCGTCTGTTTTCATCTGGGCCTGTTTCAGGAATGGGCCTCATGCTGCAGCATCAATAGCATCCACCTTAATCCGGCCCTGGACATGCACAGTCTACAGCAGCAGTTCTCAAACTGTGGGGCGCTGAAGCTGTACAAGGGGGGCGTCAAATAAATGAACAAGACATCAAAATTAATTTTTTACAATTTTATTTCAATTTTAAATTTGCAAGCATATAATCACAATGAATGCATTATAACTACAATTAAAATCCAACATTTCTAAGGCATCGATCTAATGACTAATATGTGCCAGCTTTAAAGTACACAGCCTGCCCAGGTTTGGTTTGATATTCCAGATGGACACTCGGAGCTCCTTTTCTGTTTGAAGTTTGTTTCTATGACGAGCGGCGCCGCTGCTGCTGCTTTTATAATCGCGTATTTTTGATCCAGAAAGTTCGAGAAGTATCGTTACTTGTCGCGAACATTTGGGTAACAGTAGATAATGCGGTGCAACTGAACCACGTTGGCAGCGTAGCCAATATTGCCAAATTGAGTTAAATAATTTACTGCGTATTGGGTTATTCTCATGATACAACTAACAGCGGTATAATATTTGACGGACGAAAATATATTTGTCTCGCACAGATTGACTTCATCAGTGTCGTCGTTTACGAGATTTTTAAAAATTAAAACATATTTAATCATTTTTTTACATAAAAATAATTAAATAAGAATAAATAATTTATTCTTTGTTTTTGGGATTAGAATTACTACCAAAAACCACACAAGGCATTTAACAGTTATTAAAAAAACAATTGCAAATAATTCATCAAAGTTAGCCAAACGCATGCAAATCTTATGGAAGTAAAAATGAAAGGATACCGCGACACCGCACGAGTGTCATACCTTTGTTAGTTGTATCGTGGGTTATTCTCATCTATCTTATATTATGCAGGGGGCGTAGAATTATTCCAGGTAGAAAAACGATGGGGGCGAAATACGAAAGTTTGAGAACCGCTGGGCTACAAAATCCTTAGCAGTAATGCAGTTAAGGGTTTAACTGGCCACATAGTTGGATTATTCACAGAGAAATCTACCTCCGGTAATCAGGTCTCTCAGAGGCCAATAACTCCTTTTGTTGAACTGGAATAAAGGTTTTCTGCGAATAACTTGGTTGTTGAAGCCATGACAATAGATGGCGCTTAACCAGACACAGAGAGACGGCGGAGGCACGCTGATCAAAGCACACCCGTTTATTTTACAGTTCACACAGCACAATACAATACAATACAATACAATTTATTTTTGTATAGCCCAAAATCACATAGAGTGCCACAATGGGCTTTAACAGGCCCAGCCTTGACTCTCTAAGAAGACAAGAAAAAAATTCCCAAAAAAGGGAAAAAATGGAAGAAACCTTGGGAAAGCTGTTTCAAAGAGAGGCCCCTTTCCAGGTAGGTTGGGCGTGCAGTGGGTGTCAAAAAGAAGGGGCTCAGTACAATACAATACAATACACAGAACAGAACAAATCCTCAATACAGTATAAGAATAAACATTTTACAAGTACGGTGCAGAATTTAACAGTAGATGATATCACATTATATGATAATATTATTATTATCATAATATAATGCACCAAGTCACACTCCTTTTAATCTTCTTTATTCTTTTCCTTTTCCTTTTATCATCTTCTCCTCTGCCTCCCAACTCCAGCTCCTTGAATGGAATGCACCCGGATGTGCTCCCTGATGACCTTCCTGCTGCATGGGCACCTGGAAACACTTCCAGGTGTACTCAGTTCCTGATCCGGCAGCACTTCCTGGTCTGGCGGAAGGGCTGCAGTCCATAGCTCCGGCGCCCCTTAGCAAAGGTGATGGGTTTGAGCTTCCAAGCCCCGTGACCCCCATGCAATCCAGGAGGGCTGCCCTCTTGCATCTCGCAGAAGGAATTGCATCTCTCCCCAGAACCTTTACTTCTCCAGGCATCCCGTTGGGGCAAGGATCCCTGTCGTCTGTCACAAAGCACATATAAATACACTGATAAATTCTCCCTAGTGTCTGCTTGGTGTGTGTGTGTGTGCCCTGCGGTGGGCTGGCACCCTGCCTGAGGTTTGTTTCCTGCCTTGCACCCTGTGTTGGCTGAGATTGGCTCCAGCAGACCCCCGTGACCCTGTAGTTAGGATATAGCGGGTTGGATAATGGATGGATGGATGATTGTTGGCACCAGCACCCATGTTAGCCACACGGCCCCCAGAAGCTGCAGTGTGTACCATCAGTGATGTGCCAATATTTGAGGAAGTGGCAGACTATAACCAGTGTCCAAGTTTCCGGATACTGAGCCAGTTTTTTCTGTGTGTTGCCAGTGAAAAATCTTCTCAGACAAGTAAGTACAATCCTGCATGTGGTTCTTTGTTCTAAAAGGCCTGTGATGAGTTCTGATTCTTCTTAAACATCCTTTGAATTTATATATTGACGTCTCGTTTTGACCCCCAGTCCATCCTTGGCTAACACATCTTCTCTTTTACCTCCTCCTGGTTTGTCTTTACCTGTCCACTTTGTGTCCATCTTGGCAGGACAGTCATGACTGAATCACTAGTGTTCTGACTCTGGTGACACATTTGAATTTATCAGCCCGTGTAATCAGTGCTGTATTCGCTCAACTGTATGACTGGCAGTTTTCACACCATCTGTGAGATGTTTTAAGTATAACATGAAGTGGTCTCTCTGATCTTTATGTGACCCAGGAACCTGAAGGGCAGGACCATCTCAACGCATGTGCATGCTGGGCAGTTACCCATGCTAATCTATGTGTGCTGTGACTTGCTGAGTGCCCTGCTTTGCCCAGGGGCCTATAATTCTGTTAAGACGGGCCTGCTGAAGGGGTCATTGTTCACACAAATTAGGAGGAGGTGATACATCAGCACCCCTGTGAATGGTGAATTAATGGAATAACAATTAGCTGTCAACTAAAAGACGTACCGTGAGCAGCCATCTACATGGCATTGAAGATTGCGTGATATTTTAATTCTGCATTCTGATTGTCAGTGGGATGGCTGCTACATAAAGAGACGATGCTGTTTACGTTATGCTGCTAGACCAGAAAAAAGAGTTCTTGAGGAACCGACCTGAAAATTTCTAGTCGAGATCAAAATCAATCCATCCATTATCCAACCCGCTAGATCCTAACTACAGGGTCACGGGGGTCTGCTGGAGCCAATCCCAGCCAACACAGGGCACAAGGTAGGAAACAAACTCTGGACAGGGCACCAGCCCACCGCAGCCGATACCAAAACGAGAGACAAAATCGAGGTCAGAAATTTCAGGCAGGAGTCAAAAACCAAAAAGGACTTTGGAGTCGGAGAATTTATTGAAGGCAGAAAGGAGTTGGAATCCACAGACTAGAAGAGTAATTCCATGGATGGACTTTTTAAATCCATCATCCACCTTAGTATGTCATCCATGGACCAACAACAACAACATTTATTTCTATAGCACATTTTTATACAAATGATGGAGCTCAAAGTGCTTTACAGGAGGAAGAAAGAGGAAAAAGACAAAATATATTAAAAAATAAAATTAGGCAATTAATTAACATTATGACCAGGGAGGACAGAAAAAACAAAACAAAAAAAAAAAACTCCAGACGGCTGAAGAAAAAAACAATCTGCAGGGGTTCAGAGGTCACAAGACCGCCCAGCCCCCCTAACATAAATGACCTCAATCAGTCCTCATTGTATTCAGGGTTTACATGGAAGAACTTGATGATGACGGTTATGTGGACTTCTGGGCTTCAATTCATCAATGTAGGGACATCACAGTGCTTTGATTAGGTGGTGGTGGTGCAGATCGTCAACACAGAAAACCGGAAAAAAGAACAGCAGAGAAGGTAGGGATTAGTATGGATTTTGGAGCCACCATGAATAGTAATGACTAATAAATGCATATACAGAGTATCAGGGTTACACTAAAATGAAGCTCTGAGAAAGCCATGTTACAATAATGAGTTTTCAGCAGTTATTTAAATTCGCCTGGCGAATTCCTATCGGTCTGCTATTCCAGATTTTAGGTACATAACAGCAGAAGGCCGCCTCACCACTTTATTTAAGTTTAGCTCTTGGAATTCTAAGCAGACACTCATTTGAAGATCTAAGGTTACGATTTGGAGTGTAAGGTGAGAGACATTCTGAGATATAAGATGGAGAAGATTATTTAAGACTTTGTACACCATAAACAGTATTTTAAAGTCAATTCTAAATGACGCCGGTAACCAGTGTAGTGACGCTAAGACTGGGGTGATGTGCTTGCATTTTCGTTTTCTAGTTAAGATTCCGTCAGCTCCATTCTGCACTCATTGCAAATGATTGATGTCTTTTTTGGGTGGTCCTGAGAGGAGTGCGTTACAGTAATCTAGTCGACTGAAAACAAAAGTGTGAAGTCAATTCTCAGTATCTTGCAAATTTATAAGAGGGCTAACTCTTGTTATATTTCTTAAGTGAAAAAATGCTGTCCTAGTAATCTGATTAATTTGTGATTTAAAATTCAGGTCAGAGTCAGTAGTTACCCCTAAATACTTTAGGCCCAGTGAACTCTGAGCCTTACATTAAGAAATTCCCCATCCTCAAGATAATTGAAAAGGCTTGAGACGTGAAGTTTTAAGCAGGTAATTACAACGTGTGATCCTATTTGAAAACATGCAAAAAAATTAAATAAACGATTCCATCATAACAGTTTAACCTGAATTGCAGTTTGGTTTTATTTTTGCTGTCTTCTGGAAGAATGTGCAGGATCAAATGATAATGTAAAATATAGGGTGGTCCAGATCTAATTAAGTAACTTTCATTACGCTATAACTTATTAAGTTTATTACACAGAAAATCACCCAAAAAATCCCGGACCATCGAGAAGCAAGTGTGAGAACTGATGACATGAACAATCGCCTTCGCGCCAAACTGGAATCGTCCCCACATAAATCAAAGTCATCCAGACCATCTGGATCTGCATAATTAGATCTGGACCACCCTGTAAAGGTAGCCATGTGATCCAAACCCCTAAACTGGTGTCTTGTGTTCTGTTGTCGTCTCCTGCTGTGCTCTACTTTCAGGCCGCCACCCTTGCAACATTACGTAAAGCACTTAACCTTCGGGTGATGAACAACTGGAAAAACCTGCATTTGTGTTGATTTTTAAGACGTGAAAAAGTACAGACACTGTGATTGATCTGATCTTCTGTTTTTTTTTTTTTTCAGTATTTGGTTGACTGCAGCCGACTATCCAGTTTGCCCAACGTGGAGATTTTTATTGAAGGAGTTGAATACAAGCTCTCGGCCGACATGTACGTCAGGAAGGTACTGCAAATCTCACCTTTATGGGTTTATTTCATACTCTTGCTCCAGCTCACACAATGACTTAACTCAACTTTAACTTTATTATATCAAATAGGGAATCTGATATGATTTGTGCTTTAACAATAAGCTTGCATAGACATAGACGTTTAAATATACTGCTCAACAAAATGAAAGGAACCCTTTTGAATCCGAGTATCGCATCAAGTCATTGAAACTCGTGGGCTGTTGTTCTGTCAGTGAAGTAGCAGATGGGATTGTTCATCAGTACACTAGAGAGACAACAATGAGACGACCCCAAAACAGGAATGAATGAGTTAACAGCTGGAGGGAGGCCACTGACATTTGTTCCTCCTCATCTGTTTTTTCACTCATTTTGCATTTATCTGCAGTCAGTGTCACTACTGGTAGCACCCAACAGAGCTGGCACAGGTAGACCAACTTCTCCAGGATGGCACATCAATACATGGCATTGCCAGAAGGTTTGCTGTGTCTCCCAGCACAGTGTCAAGGGCATGAAGGAGATTCCAGGAGACAGACAGGCAGGTACTCCAGGAGAGCTGGACAGGGCACCTCGTAGAAGGTCCTTAACCCATCAGCAGGACCCACCGGAGGAACAGGATGAGCACTGGCAGAGCCTACAAAATGACCTCCAGCAGGCAGGCAGGCCACTGGTGTGAATGTCTCTGACCAAACCATCAGAAACAGACTTCATGAGGGAGGCCTGAGGGCCTGACTTTCTCTAGTGGGCACCGTGGAGCTCGATTGTCATTTGCGATAGAATACCAGAATTGGCAGGTCCACCACTGGCGAGAGTCCTCTGCTTGTCACAGATGAGAGCAGGTTCACCCTGAGTGCATGTGACAGACATGAAAGGGTCTGGAGAAGCCGTGGAGAACGTTATGCTGCCTGTGACATCGTTCAGCATGACCGGTTTGGTGGTGGGTCAGTGAAGGCCTGAAGAGGCATATCCATGGAGAGATGCACAGACCTCTACAGGCTAGACAACGGCAGTGCAGGACTGCCATTAGGTATCAGGGTGAAATCCTTGGACCCATTGTCAGACCCTATGCGGGTTCATCCTGGTGCACGACAATGACCAGCCTCATGTGGCGAGAGGATGAAGGAATTGATACCTTTGACTGGCTCACCTAACCTCAATCCTTTGGGTAGGACATTATGTTTCAGTCCATCTGACATCTCATTAGGACATTGTCAGGCATGCATACAAACACGTGTTTATACAAACTACAAACTACTGAGTACGATTTGGAGTTTTCGCAATGACATTTCAGCAAAATAGACTGCTGCTGCCTCATTTTGTTCCCTTTGATCTTCAGGATGTCCCTCTGTTGGTTGATCATTTTCATTTCCATCCTTTCGTTCCTCACACATCAACATATCAGTCTATAACAATAGAGATTGCCAGCAGGATTCTTTTTCCCATTGAGATCTGAGGTGTTTTCAAAGTGTTCCTTTCATTTTTTTGAGCAGTTTATAAAAAGAAAAGGAAGGAGAAAATAAGGTATAAGGGACCACATACGGTATATCTGAACCCCAACATGCATCTTTGTACTAAAAATACATATTGTACATACAAGTATGTATTCAACATATTCCAATATATAGTTAGGTCCCTAAATATCTGGACACAGACAACGTTTTTCTCATTTTGGTTCTGTACTTTACCACAATGAGTTTTAAATGAAACAACTCAGATGCAGTTGAAGTGCAGACTTTTAGCTTTAATTCAGTGGGTTGAACAAAACAATTGCATAAAAATGTGAGGCAACTAAAGTATTTTTTTAGCACAATCCCTTCCTTTCAGGGGCTCAAAAGTAATTGGACAAATTAAATAACTGGAAATAAAATGTTCATTTCTAATACTTGGTTGAAAACCCTTTGCTGGCAATGCCAGCCTGAAGTCTCGAACTCCTGGACATCACCAGATGCTGGGTTTCCTCCTTTTTAATGCTCTGCCAGGCCTTTACTTTCAGTTGCTGTTTGTTTGTGGGCCTTTCTGTCTGAAGTTTAGTCTTCAACAAGTGAAATGCCTGCTCAGTTGGGTGAAGATCAGGTGACTGACTTGGCCATTCCAGAATTTTCCACTTCTTTGCTTTAATAAACTCCTGGGTTGCTTTGGCTGTATGTTTTGGGTCATTGTCCATCTGTATCATGAAACGCCGCCCAATCAATTTGACTACATTTAGCTGGATTTGAGCAGACAGTATGTCTCTGAACACCTCAGAATTCATTCGGCTGCTTCTGTCCTGTGTCACCTCATCAATAAACACTAGTGTCCCAGTGCCACTGGCAGCCATCACACTGCCTGACTCCACCGTGTTTTACAGATGATGTGCTATGCTTTGGATGATGAGCTGTTCCACGCCTTCTCCATACTTTTTTCTTGCATTTATCATTCTGGTAGAGGTTGATCTTGGTTTCATCTGTCCAAGAATGTTTGTCCAGAACTGTGCTGGCTTTTTGAGATGTTCTTTAGCAAAGTCCAATCTAGCCTTTCTATTCTTGAGGCTTATGAGTGGCCTGCACCTTGCAGTGCACCCTCTGTGTTTACTTTCATGCAGTCTTCTCTTTATGGTAGACTTGGATATCGATACGCCGACCAAGCCCTGGAGAGTGTTGTTCACTTGGTGGGCTGTTGTGAAGGGGTTTCTCTTCACCATGGAAATGATTCTGCGATCATCCACCACTGTTGTCTTCCGTGGATGTCCAGGTCTTTTTGCGTTGCTGAGTTCACCAGTGCTTGCTTTCTTTCTTAGGATGTACCAAACTGTAGATTTTGACACTCGTAATATTGTAGTAATTTCTCGGAGGGGTTTTTCTGTTTTTGCAGCTTAAGGATGGCTTCTTTCACCTGCATGGAGAGCTCCTTTGACCGCATGTTGTCTGTTCACAGCAAAATCTTCAACATGCAAACCCCACACCTCAAATCAACTCCAGGCCTTTTATCTGCTTAATTGATAAGACATAACAGCGGACTTGAACACGTCTGCCCATGAAACAGCCTTTGAATCAATTGTCCAATTACTTTTGAGCTTCTGAAATAAAGGGATTGTGTTCAAAAAATGCTTTAGTTGCCTCACATTTTTATGCAAGTCTGAAGTCTGCACTTCAACTGCATCTGAGTTGTTTCATTTAAAATTCATTGTGGTAATGTACAGAACCAAAATTATAAAAAAGTTGTCTCTGTCCAAATATTTATGGACCTAACTGTATGTACTAAAAAAGCTTAAACCCATCTGCACAGTGCCGCTTCTGAATTTTCCATGTCCGCGATGGTTTTGTTTTCCGGTTACCTTTTCTCATTAAACAGCCTGATTGTTGAGATCTTAAATCTGGAAGTTTTTATTCGTTATCTTATTTCGTGCCTCAGAGCTGAGACTAACTTTACAACGTAGTGGTTGTGTGGGATTGTTGAGGATTTAATGGAGCTTTTTAAGCACCGGGTACTCGTATACAAGCTGTTGCACTGATTTTTGTTTCACTCCAATGAGTGGACTCTCTGCTTTTTGTTGGGCACACGTGTTGCCAACAATGAGAAGATCGCTCTGCAGAACAGATAAGTTGATCCTGTATAGAATGTGGCAGTTCACACCAAAGTCATTGAATTCATGCAGGAAAGATGGCCTCTTCAGGATTTTTATAGAGTAGCTGTTATCTAAAGAACTTGGATTGAATTGTAACTGATTGTCAAGTCTTCATCCCTATTTGTAACTCTATCTACAGGGAGGTTCACTTGAAACAGGCCCTGAATATTCTGCTGTATCTCCTGTTAGGATGAAGCAATCTGAACCAAACAATCCACTCTATCCCTTGACATTTGTGTAATCGATTACATGACATGTGATGCTGGAAGTGGTTTCCGTTTTCTGCCAGACACATTTTGACGCGGCGTTCCATCTTCCTGAACATATCGGCAAGCGTCTCTGGGGAAATAGCAACAATTTCAAGTTGGATGTTTTCTTCCACAGTTGTCCCGATTGACTTGTCCTTTGAGCAGACCCCAAAGTAAGAAATCAGTTGTCAGATCCGGTGACCGTGGTGGCCAAAGCACCTTTGAAATGACCCTGTTTCCGAAGAAGGACTCAATTTCTTGCCGATGTGTGACATGTTGCTTCATCTTGCTGGAAGTCACCTTACGTTATCTCTCGATCATCCAGTTGATTCTGACATCACTTAAACGAATTGGTGACCCAATAGTTTTGCACCATGAAGACAATGCGCTGCTCAATACGGTTCACCGCCATCCTGATGAGAAGTCGAGTGACTGAGTGAAGGGGTCCGGGTGGTAGACACCCAGAAGTTGCAAACGGCTGTCCGGAGCCTACATCATCACTCCGACGCAGGGGCATTGTGGCTTGTTCGAAGCTCTAGATACTGAGGAGCACATTGCACGTTGTTAAATTCAGATTGCTTCATTCTAGCGAGAGCTATTACCAAATATTCAGGGCCTCTTTCGAGTAATCTCCCTGTATTCGTTTGTCATATGCAGGAGCTTTGTCTTCATCTCTCTATTATAAAAAAAATCCTGTGGAATGAATGACAAGGAGACGATACGTGATCTTCAAGGTAAGATCACGGAAGGCAAATGAAAGAACCGCGAGATGAAAGAGAATGGCCAAAAAAAATCAGTAGTGTAAAGGCACACAGCACACACAGATACAGGGGTCTCAGTGCATATAAAGCGTATAAAGGACAATACGTTATAAATGAAACGTCGATGAATATAAGATCGCATTAACGCAAACAAAAGGAAATTACTCATCAGGACCAAGTGTAATTGAAAAAATAGCAGGACAAAGCGAGGTCAGAAATAAAAGGCGAAGAGTAGAAAACAGTCTTTTCGCCTTCGCATCATTCAATGCACAAAATGTAGATTTACACAATAACAGAATCTGTGGTCCTGCAACAGTTAAAGCAACGACAAGTTTAACTTCAAAGAAAACACAATTCTGTCAGGTGTATATTTATGATCACGGAGAAGCGATCACAATGCGAGCAGCAGAGACATGAAGTGGCAAAAAGGACAGAGGCTTTACAGGCTTTAAAATGATCTACGCTGCCCCCCCTTCACAACACGAGCAGCGTTATATGTCCTGTGAGAAAGAGGTGTAACCACACCTGGGGCCGGAAATAAAGGACAAGTATTGTTTTTACAACATCACACGAGACAAGGCAGTGAGCCATCATTTAAAACAAGTCCACGGACATCTAACCTAGCAGTTGTTGGATTGCTGTTGGCAGACACGCATCATGTGCTCCCAGCTCTTAAAACAACGACATGCGACAAGCAGAACAGGCAGCACACCAGCAGCAGAACGACAGCAGATGATCCAAAGGCATCTCCTTAGCGTGTGTTCAGCCGCAGCGAGCAGGGTTATACATCTGGTGAGAAAGAAATGTAACCACGCCCGGGGCCAGAAATAAAGGACAAGTATGGTTTTTACAAAAGTTTTTAAAGTAAAAGTGAAAATAATGCATATTTAACAATTCCCATGAAAATAACAATCTCTTTAAATATCCGCTAAACCAAACACTGGGGTGGGCGAGCAAAGTGAGCAGTGGGCGGATCCTCCTAGTTTTCTTAAAAATCGATACTTAACCGTAAATAAATCTGAAAGCCTTGGTTGACAAAAAGAGTTCAAAACATGACTGGCTAGAAATGGAGACTTGGAAACTTTTAGTCTGTTGGGACTAATTTATTTCAATAATCTGTGCAGTCACATGACAGCCCCCCATCTGTAGACCAGGATCGAGTCATTGGTCAGCTGCAATGAACGCATGCATTCCCTTATGTGTGGTCCGTTGACATCTTACAGTAAGTCTGTCATTGTGAAGAACATCATTGCCATTGAAGTTCACCTTTAAAAGTAAGCAGCTTCTCCGGTAGATGTTTCCCCAAAACACAATAATTTTGCAAAATGTATTTTTGTCTTCTCCATTGTATAGATTGTTCATAGGACACAAATTATCTAAAGAGAAAGAGACAAGCAACAGGATACTGGAAGTGAATAATCAACCACGGAAAAGAAAAACATGGGCAGAAGTCAGGGAATTGAGAAGGGTCAATACTAGCTAGCATTTTTCAAAGCTAGGAGCGGATAGTAAACCAGTTGATCTGGCATACCAGATGAAATTTCTCTTAATTGTGGTATTGATTTCCAAAATTTTAGCAACATTAGAACGTTAGAACATTAGAACACTCTAGACAAGAACAGGCCATTCAGCCCAACAAAGCTTGTCAGTCCTATCCAGTGAATTCTTCTAAAAAAACATCAAGTCGAGTTTTGAAAGTTCCTAAAGTCCTCCTGTCCACCACACTACTTGGTCACTTATGTGTCTCTGTGTAAAGAAAAACTTCCTAATGTTTGTGTGACATTTCCCCTTAACAAGTTTCCAATTGAGTCCCTCTATTCTTGATGAGCTCATTTTTAAAGTCACAGTCTCGATCCACTGGACTAATTCCTTTCATAATGTGATGTTTGGGCACATATGGCCACCCTAACCCCGAGAGAGACAGGTAAGACCAAAGGTTCAGCATGCAACTCACACTTTTATTTACAGCTGGGGAGTGCTTTTCTCTGGTCCCCACAGCACAGCAAAGCACCAACACAGTCCCTTTGCCACCCCTTCCCTCCGCCACGACTCTGGCCATCAAGTGGTGGTGACTGGCTCCTTTGACAGGGCTCAACAAGCTTCTTTAGGAAAGGCTACCATATAGGGCCCTGCAAAAGTCCATGCACTCCCTGGCGGTGGCCACAGGCCCCAGCAGGGTTGAGTTTCTTTGCTTATAACCCGTGGCCCCGCTGAAAACCAAAGGGGGTTACCCTCTGTTGGTCCAGGGGAGGAACTGTCCCCCAGTCCTTCCATAATCAGGGCATCCTGGCCAAGTAAGGGCCCTGACCATCCGTCACAATAATTTTAAACACTTCAGTCAGGTCTCCTCTTAATCTTCTTTTGCTTAAACTGTAAAGGCTCAGCTCTTTTAATCTTTTCTCATAACTCATCCCCTGTAGCCCTGGAATCAGCCGAGTTGCTCTTCTCTGGATCTTTTCTAGATCTGCTATGTCCTGTTTGTAGCCTGGAGACCAAAACTGCCCACTGTACTCCAGATGAGGCCTCACCAGTGTGTTATAAAGCTTGAGCAGAACCTCCGGTGACTTGTACTCAACACATCAATGCACTATATAACCTGAGTCTGTTAGCCTTCTTAATGGCTTCTGAACACTGTCTGGCTGTTGATAGTGTTTAGTTCACTACAACTCCTTAGTCCTTCTCATAAGGTGTACTCTTGATTTGTAGATCTCCCATCCATCCATCCATCCATCTATTATCTAACCCACTATATCCTAACTACAGGGTCACGGAGGTCTGCTGGAGCCAATCCCAGCCAACACAGAGAGCAAGGCAGGAAACAAACCCCAGGCAGGGTGTCGATCTCCCTTTGTGTAATCAGTAGGGATGGGTATCGTTTAGGTTTTATCCGATACTGGTGCCAAAACGGTACTTTTGAAACGGTGCCGGTGCTTAAACGGTGCTCGAACCGGTGCTTAAAAAAATAAAGAACACAAACTTCGTCCAAAAACCTCTTGCGTTTTTATTTTTCCCAGTAATTTTTTTTAAACAAAATTATAACAAACCTTGCCCTTTCTGTCAATAAAACATAACTCCTTTGGTTGGAACCAGTGCTTAAACAATTGAAAACACAAACTTTGTCATGAAACCTGTGATGTTTAGCAGTTTTTTTGCAAGAAGATAATCATATTAGCCCTTTCTGGAGCTATACGGCATCGCTCTTGGCTGATGGCATGCCCAGCACAAGAGAAAACTCTTTCAGAAGGCGTTGATGACGCTGGGACACACAAGTATTTTTCTGATAGGGCAGATAAATTGGGGAGTGTACCCCTCTTACTCCACCACCAGGCCACAGGGTCTTGTCCAGAGGTAATTCCTGGCAGTCTTTTGTATATTTGATGTCTTGCTGCAAGTTATCAAATGCGGTGCATTTTTCGGCTTTTAAAAAAACGCCATGCGACGCCATGTGTTTCATTAGATTTGAGGTGTTACCTCCTTTGCACATTATTACCTTTAAGCATTTGTTGCAGGCTGCTGGGTTTATATCTTTTGCTGTGAAGTACAGCCACACTCTCAAGCGCTTCAGCTTCGGCATTTTAGCTCTGCTCTAAAAAAAAACCCGTACATACCTGGGCCCGCCTACTATCCTTGGAAAGGAAGTGATTGGCTAGATTTCTCAGGGAAAAAAGCACCGAAATAAAGCACCGAATTGTGCGCTGCTTTTCGGTCTGGTTACTACCGTTCATGTCAGCACCGGTTCCACAATGGCACCGGACACCGGTACCCATCCCTAGTAATCAGACCTAACAAGACCTAAATTTAATGCACGCATTAGACTGAGCTCTTTTAATCTTTCCTCATAACTCATCCCCTGTAGCCCTGGAATCACACTGTAAGAATTATGTTTCTGAACTTCTCTAGCGTCTTCAACACCATCCAACCTCTGCTCCTCAGGGACAAGCTGACAGAGATGGGAGTAGATTCACACCTGGCGCCATGGATCGTGGACTATCTTACAGACAGACCTCAGTATGTGCGTCTCGGGAACTGCAGGTCTGACATTGTGGTCAGCAGCACAGGAGCGCCGCAGGGGACTGGACTTTCACCGGTCCTGTTCAGCCAACATACATCAGACTTCCAATACAACTTGGAGTCCTGCCACGTGCAAACGTTCACTGACGACACTGCTATGGGTGGGCTGCATCAGGAGTGGGCAGGAGGAGGAGTATAGGAACCTAATCAAGGACTTTGTTAAATGGTGTGACTCAAACCATCTACAACTGAACACCAGTAAGACCAAGGAACTGGTGGTGGATTTTAGGAGGACCAGGCCCCTCATGGACCCGTGACCATCAGAGGAGACTGGGCAGAGGGTACAGACCTATAAATACCTGGGAGTGCAGCTGGATGATAAACTGGACTGGACCATTTATTAGCAGGACGCTGCTGTGTGATCCATGCATGTATGATAACTAATGAACTCTCGTATGTATAAAATGTAAAGAAATGTTTCAGAAAGCAACAGTTTTATTATCTACAGTAACTCTGTCAAAAATATAAAGAAACTGTCAATTATTTTATTCTGACCAGCAACACGACTAAAATTCTCCATTAGAATGAAAGTCCTAGAAGCCTGGTGCCTCACAGAGTGCAGGCTTAGAAGCACATGTGCCACAAATAGGACCCGTTTCTTTACACTGTCCACTCCTGTCGCCCACAACACATTTGGTAGTTGGTGACTGTTTGCAGTCAGAGGGCAGCTGAATGTCCATGTCATGCTGTCCTGACACTTGTGACAAGTCGCACACCTTGTAATGAAGAAAGCACTTTTGTGGACAGCGATCCGTGTCAGAGCCAGAAGGTTCCACTTCATCCAGCTGACTGTCACTATCTCAATCACTGTCATTATCATCAAAATATTCATTTTGCAACAAATCTGCTTGTTTCAATATGTCAGCAGCTTTATAAATTTTTCACAAAGATGTAACTGTCTATTTAGAACACTGTTTTCCACAAATAAAAAAGCTATCCACTAGATGGCAGCACTAGAATAGATAACGGAGACATGGCAACAAAGCTTATGAGCCAGCTGACGGTCTCTTGTGAGGTTTCTGAAATCTTTTAGGACCACCAACAAATAAAATGGGATGGCACGCTGAACCACGACTGCCACGTCTGTGGAGGACTTCTTGTCCATTGCCAAGGAAACCACAGGTTCGCAATGCAATAGCAGAGTGCCGCAAAAACAACTACAAGCCAATCGAGATTGCGCTATACATGCTTGTCACCAATTGGTAATGCAAGGGACATTATAAATTCAGGGAACAGTATAACTTGGCCAGTGACCTGGCCCCGACTCTGCCTGATTGCTGTGTCTGTGTATAAGAGAGTTGTAGCACCCGCTGCAATTAATAACCGCACTGTTCCTGTTTCGAGTTGAATAAAGCTGGTTTTTCCTAGAGTACTGAGACTCAGCCTCGTGTTTTGGGGTGCAAGACAGAGACTCACGCATCACAGTCTATAGAGGCTGTAAACTGACATACGAGTTATATCATACGTCACGCCTTGACTCCTCAGTGAGACACAAAATAAGTTGTACCTTGCATTGCTCATGTTCAGAGTGTTAACAATTTGGCCTAGATTTGTTCAAATTTTAATTTTATTCAAAAGTTTGCATGCAGAACCAGGCATGTTGCAATTTTGATGGCCTGATGATGATATGTCATGTAATAGGAACCACTTGGCAGGCAATGGGGGTCATTGCTTGAAACAACATGAGGGCACCCACCGAACAACAAACACAATTACAGCAAAACACATCACATATTGATACCATCATATTGTAAAGTAAGTTAATTACGTCATCACACTTGCCAAGTTAAGATGGTGGTGGCATAAGACAAATTCCTTGTCAAGTTTTGTGATTTATTCAGAAAACAACAACAGTGCTGATAGGGCTAAGAATTCATTTTATTTATTTTTTCCAATTTTGACTTATTCTGTGTGCATTGAGCTTCAACAAAGGTTATTTTGACTAACCTCCCGTTTATTCCAATCACGACTTAGCCTTCCTCCTTCTGTTCAGGGGAGGCCTTAGGCTTGTGAAAAGCCACCAAATCACATGGGCCACTACGCCAATATATATCTATACTAATAAACGGCAAAGCCCTCACTCCCTCACTCACTCACTGACTCACTCACTCACTCATCACTAATTCTCCAACTTCCCGTGTGGGTGGAAGGCTGAAATTTGGCAGGTTCATTCCTTACAGCTTCCTTACAAAAGTTGGGCAGGTTTCATTTCGAAATTCTACGCATAATGGTCATAACTGGAAGCTGTTTTCTCCATTTACTGTAATGGAGATGAGCTTCAACGCCGTGGGGGGGAGTTTCGTGTGACATCATCACGCCTCCCACGTAATCACGCAGTACATAGAAAACCAGGAAGACCTCAAAAGCGCAAGAAAACATGCATTATATAATTGAGAAGGCAGCGAAACAATAAGAAGCGGCGAGTGACATATACAACCATATTCATGAGTTCTGCTACTGAAACAAAGCACGATGTAAACCTACACTTTAAATTAAGTTCATAGACAGGCTGCGCTGGCGTTTGTAATTTAGTGCCTGCCCATATAAGGCCGTCCGTCAGCGGCAATCCAATAGCAAACTGCCACGGGTAAATATTCACGGGTGAAGGACTGTGCTTATGGAGAGGAAGATGAGATGGTCAGGGTGGTGTTTGACACAAACTCAGCGAAACTGCGAGAGAAAGTTTTAAGTGCCAGGACTAAGGTAACATTAAATACAGCCACAGACATCATACGAGATGGCACCAGCACAGCTGGGAACCTTCAATGCATGTACACCGAGTGGCTCACGTGAACTGACGCAGTGCACAGATAAAAGCAACAGTTCCAAAGAGCTGAACAAAACCGAATTACACAATTGAAAAGGCAGCAAAAAATATGAAGCGTCTGATAAGCATATTCATAAATCCAGCTACTGTGGAAACAAAGCACACGGTGGAAAAAGTCAATGTCCCGCTAAAGGAAGACAGTGTAAAAAAAACCCGTGCATGCAGTGTGTCAGGTCTCAGATAAAGAAGAAGACGAGCTGTTTATTGATGCAGTAAGAAACGAATCGATGAATGAAACCTGTCATCTTTACAACGATTGACAAACACGGAATGTAACTTGAACACAACACATCCTACAAATACGAACCTGATTGAAAGAAATAATGATAATCAAATCCTTGATGACAGCAACACTCAGTAACACTCACAAAACAAATACTGTATATTGACAGTCGTGTTACGTTATTTTTAAAATGTTCCCTTTTCTTTTTCTAGCTTTTTAACACACTACTTCTCCATGATACGCGGGTATATATATATGTATATATATATCCCGATCTACATACTCGAATAATGGATACTTTATTCGCCATCAATGATTGTTTTGGTAAAGCCATACTCAGTGTATTCATTAGATGAACGGTAAAAAAGTAAGGGCAAGGGGAGGATGACTCATTGAGGCATGCAAGCAAAACCACAATAGCACGCGGGCTCGATGTACGAAAAAATATATCTTTTTAAGTTCTATTTACTCCATATGTGTCAAACTCAAGGCCCGCAGGCAACATCCTGCCCGGTGTGTAATTATATCCGGCCCGCGAGATCATTTTATATACTGTATTAATGTTATTAATGGCCCGGGGATATGAAGCACTGGTAACACAATAAACTACAGATCCCATAATGCAGCGCTTCAGCTGCCTTGCGAACACTTACGCGCCCGCGCCTCTTCAGTCGTTTCCTTACTTTGCGAAGGAAGCAGCTTTTTCAGAGCTTCTGCACTGTTTTATAAACGAATGATATATAAGAAAGTCCTTTTTCCTTGCTTCACCAACGAAGCAACCTTTTATTTAATTCACGGGTTCTCTCTATTTTATTGTTCATTTATTACGATTTTTATAGTTATTGTGTAGGTTTTATTTAATCCACGGGTTCTCTTCTGTGTTCACTGCGGTGTCTTCTTTCGTTTACGACCTTCGCCAAGGAAGCAGAAACTTACAACCACCGAAACTTTGTAACGGCACAAGACTTCAGGTCACATCTCTACAAAACAACCTAATTGAAGCGACTATATTTACTGGCAGTGCCTCAGAGACACAGTTTTTATTCCTCGCATCCCCGTTATACCATCTAATCTCCCATTTTAATTCAAACGCGTTCAATTTCCAGTAAGGCTCTGCTTCAATGACAATTAATAAGTCTCAGGGACAAACACTACAAAAGGTTGGCATTGATTTGAGGCGGGATTGCTTTTCACATGGCCAACTGTATGTTGCATGCTCAAGAGTGAGCTCAGCACACAGCTTAGTCATATTACAACCAGAGGGCCGAACTGACAACGTGGTATACAGAGAGATCCTTAACAATTAATTTTTTACATATTTTCGTTCAGTCTAAAAATGTTTACTTTTTTATTAATAAAAATATTCAGACAGTATTTCACCGCTGCGAAGCGCAGGTATTTTGCTATCGAATATAAAACAGAAAGAGAAAATAACGACACTGTTGACGGCAATGTGGCCGAAAACCATTGTGCTTCTTGTTAATTAGTAGGTTGTATTTACTAATGCTGCTGGAGTCGGAGCAGTAAGCTATATGTAGTATTATAACGTTCTGCCGTAATGAGAATATCATGGGCCGCCACTTGGTTTTCAAGTTACGGACACGCGCATATAGAAGCGAAGCTAGTGCAAGTAGGCGAGTCCTCTTACAAGTAAATGCTTCACCTAGTTTTAATAAAGTATTAGTGTTAGCACAATAGTCATAGTGAATATCTGGTCAGATAGGGGACACGAAACATTCGCATACCCATTCTAAGCAAAATGAAGCGATTTCGAGTACACAAATCTGGTTATTCGAAATGGTGGAAAAAGCGAAAGCTGGCAAAATGCAGCTGAAAATTTTGGCAAAAATTAAACGCTTGTGTCATGAGCACGAGACGGCTATGCAGTGTCTGTAACGGACGTGGCCATCCGCCATGCATAAGATACCATATTGACATTGGCGGGCGAAGGGGACACCGATTCTTTCTCTGCCCAGGGCCGCCACGAGCCTAGAGCTGCCCCTGTTCTGTTATCCATATACGAGGGACATTAGTTTCAGCACTTTTTTTTTAAACTCAATTTATTAAGAATTTCAAAAACAAATTATGAGTCATGCTCTGCTGGGTCCTTGAGCAAGGCCCTTAACCTGCAATTGCCCTGTCCTGGGTATGACGTTAATCTGCATCCATCCCTGCATGGAGGCCCTCCAACCTGCAGGGAAAGACTTGGGGGTTGTTGGCAGAATTGGCACTCCCGCCACCATAAAAAACCTCACACTGGTTCCATTCCATTTAAACTAGCGTGGTGCTGGGCTGTCACCCGTTGCATGGCTACACTCAGGTCCTAATCTGAATCGTGAGTTGGTTTGTTGTGTGGTGGGTGCGGAAATGGACTGTATCAGCGCCTGCTCCTAACCTGTCCTCCCTCTCTCTCTCTCTCTCTCTCTCTTTCTATATAGTCATCTTCATTTACAATGCAATTTTCCCAGCATCGTCCCAGACTTTTTAATGCCCAATTACTACTCCTCCCACCCACCTTCGCTGTTTCCAACGAAAATATAAAAGTGCAGAAACTTTTTGAACGTCCTTCGTACTAATTTGTTATCCATATATAAGTTTTCATGGTTTGTTTGTTTTTAATTTAATGTACTTCAGAACACCCTAACACCTTTAGTATTTGGCCAAAGTCAAAGCTGACCGACAAGATTTTTAAAAATCAACCTAATTAAGGCAGTTCATTATTTGGCATCATGCAGGTTTCCCATTAGGTAACAGGAATGAAACAAATAGCCACAAGGTGGCGCCAGATCTATATTTCAAGATTCAAGATTATTATAAAGAGTATTGCCTGTGGCTTTGCGAATGCAGCGTTTGGTGTAAATGTCCATGATGGAAGGAAGAGAGACGCAGATGATCTTCTCAGCTGTCTTCACTATCTGTTGTAGGGCTTTATGATCCCTGACCATGCAATTTCCAAACCAGACAGTGACGCAGTTCCTCAGGATGCTCTCTATGGTTCCTCTGTAGAATGTTGTTAGAATAGCTGGTGGAAGATTGGCTTTTCTCAGCCTATGCAGGAAGTAGAGCTGCTGCTGGGCTTTCTTGGCTAAAGAGCTGGTGTTGTAGGACCAGGTGAGGTTCTCTGCCAAGTGGACACCCAGGAATTTGGTTCTATTGACAAACTCCACAGTTTAGCCATCAATGTTCAGTGGCAGATGGTCACTCTTAGTCTTTCTAAAGTCAACAATCATCTCCTTTGTTTTGCCTACATTCAGAGACGGGTTACTGGCTTTACACCAGTCCATTAACCGCTGCACCTCCTCTTTGTATGCTGACTCATTGTTGTTGCTGATGAGACCCACCACAGTCGTGTCATCGGCGAATTTTATGATATGATTTGAGCTGTGCATTGGTGCAAAGTCATGAGTCAACAGTGTGAACAGTAATGGACTGAGCACACAGCCTTGAGGGGCTCCAGTACTCAGTGTGGTGCTTCTGGAGATGTTGTTTCCAATCCTGACTGACTGAGGTCTCTGAGTCAGGAAGTCCAGAATCCAGTTACATAGGGAGGTTTTCAGTCCCAGCATTCTCAGCTTTTCCGTCAGCTGCTGAGGCACGATCGTGTTGAATGCTGAACGTATGTGTCCTTATTGTCCAGATGAGTGGTGGCTATTACATCATCTGTTGAATGGTTCCGGCGATAAGCAAACAGCAGGGGGTCCAGTGAGGGGGGCAGCAGGGTTTTGATGTGCCTCATGACAAGCTTCTCAAAGCACTTCATGATAATGAAGTAAAGCATTGCAGATGTGCTCAGAGTCCATCACAGCTGGAAAATTGGTGCTTGTTGGAGATAAAAAGTAAATAGCTTTCTTTATGAGAACATGAATTTGAGTCTAATAAATGATTTGCTAAACAAATGAAACCTGATTAATCCTCCCATCTCTTTCCAGGAAACCATAGGGCAGCGAGAGCTCTGCTTCAGTGGCTTTCAAGCTCTCGACATCTCAAGCAAGATGGGGCCAATCTGGATCCTGGGAGATGTTTTTATATCAGAATTTTACAGCATCTTTGATCGTGGAAATGACAGGGTGGGTTTTGCAAAAGCCCACTTCATTGAAAAAAAGTAGGAACTACTTAATCACGAAAATATTAAGATGGAATCACAAGTACAATCAGTAGCCTTCAGAATATCAATTCAAGTTCTTCACTTTTCGCTAGCACCCCATGGCTACAGTCACCTGCTGAGATTTCTTCTTGGCTGGTGGGCCAGTGCAGTATGATGGTAACTACTGGCTCTGCCGGTCTTCCTGGCCCAGTCATCAACTGTGGAGCATTTTCTTCACGGTTGCCTCAGATGTCTCCCCCCCATTCCAGTATCATGCCTGCAAGTTCAATTACTTAACATAAATACTCCCAGTATGAGAGTGTAGCTGCATGTTTGATGACATGCTGGCCAGCTCAATTACATACAAGGTAGCATATGCATGGATGCCTTACCCTTAACACTGTTTGAGCAAGATCAGACTCCCCGGGGCCTTCTAAAGGAAAATGATGGATGGGTTGAGAGATGAACAAGGTCCTGAGAATAGGAGGATAGGATTTAAGGAGCATGACCTCCCTCCAGCAACCAAGTGGCATGCTACCTAAATGCTACGATTGATCCATAAGGGTGGTAAAATAACACAAGGGAGTTGGCATAACATTCTCACAGATGTCCACCTTTCTATTTAACTTCAGGTCTTTGAGATTTATCACTACCTGGATCCAGAAGGTTGTAGGAATGCTGACACTACTCTCCTAAAGGCATGTCCAGCCCTAAATATAAACCAGGGCCAGCCCCACCGGCTCAGAGACCTGAACTTTAATGTGACCTCTTGTCATATCCCGTTTAGCTGGGTTGGTGACCTTTAAGAGCCCCTAGGGTGAGTTGCTTTCCAGTAACAGAGTGTTCCTTTTCAAATCCCTCTTCTGACCTAAAGATACTCAAATAAAGCCCAATGTAATTTCTGGCTCCATGGCTCCTTCTAGAGTGTTTGCAGTGTTTGTTGTATATTAGGAATCACCTCAAGGAGAGCAGTGATGGTGAAGAGGCGTCTCTACTGGGCTTCCTCCCTCAGTCCAAAGACATGCAGGTCAGGTGAACTGGTGATACTCAATTGGCCCGCGTGTGTGGTTCATCTTGTGATGGACTGGCGCGCTGTCCAGGGTTTGTTTCTGCCTTGTGCCCTATGCTGGTTGGGATACGCTCCAGCAGACCTCCCCACAACCCTGTTCAGGACTAAGCAGTTCAGAAAATGGCTGACTGACTGACTATACAGTATTTCTCTGGCTTCTTTCTATTATTGGCACAAACATTGTAATTGTTAGTCCATTAAAAATGATTTTATCTTTCAATAAATGTTCTTTCCCAGCTTTACGTAATCTTTGTTTTAATTTTTAAGGACCCTTTAGGGTTGGTCGGTTCTTGTATAGTTTTGTTTTTAAATGTTAATATTTCCACCACCATTTTGACCAAGCCATCGCCAGGTGACATATCTTTGAGGGTCCTGTGGAAGCCTTCTGTCTTTTCTGCATCCGAGTCTGAGGAGAAACCTCTTGAAAATGAAAAGAATTGCCTCTTTTTCAGAGTTTATTTTTGATTTAGGAATTTAGCTCGGAAAAAAATTTGGAACCATCGTATAGATCGCTGGGAGATTGAAACAAATCGTCGATAATAGGCAGGTAAGTGAAGACACAAGCAGGAAGCTATGCTAGGCTGGGTGGCATTTCATATCCAAATGACCAGAACAGACATACGGGGAAAGACCAGACGTTCCACCGCTAGAAAAGGGTGCATGTCACCACCATCCCATTCCATCTCCTGTTAACAGGGAGCAACCTTTATGTGACCGTATATATACTCAGCGGCCGCTTTATTAGGTACACATGTTCAACTGTTTGTTAATGGAAATATCTAAGCAGCCAATCACATGGCAGCACCACCGTGCATTTAGGCATTTAGGTTTTGTCAAGATCACCTGCTGAAGTTCAAAGTGAGCATCAGCATGGAGAAGGAGGGTGACTGAAGTGACTTTGAGTGTGGCACCTTTGCTGCTGCCACACGGGTTGCTCTGAGTCATTCAGAAACTGCTGATCCGCTGGCATTTCCACACACAACCATCCATATGGTACAAAAAAGGGAAAATATCCAGTGAGCGGCAGATCTCTGGGTGAAAAGGCCTTGCTGATGCCAGAGGTCAGATGAGAATGGCCAGACTGGTTCATGTTGATAGAAAGGCGACAGGAACTGAAATAATGCACAAGAGACCATTTCTGGCGATGAAAGTGCAATTTAATGAGATTCACACTGGACATCAAACCGCCGCCGAGTTTACGCTTTTATTTTTATTATTATCATCATTAATCAAGAATGTGACAACAATGCAGGGGTCCCTGCAGCCACCCCTGAGCTGTTCTGCACTCTGATGGTGCCAGTCTTGACTCTCTGTGCCCAGTGTGACCCCACTTAGTGCTATTTGTTACTGATAGTGCAATTAAACGATGGTCTCCTTTGAACTTAATAGTGGTTGGTGTTTTTATATTTAAATAACAGCTGTCCTTCAAAAGATGTTCCGCCTCAAGCAGGTGGCCATACACATTAAGTGCCACCTGATCCAGTGAAGGTCACTTTTTAATGCTCTGATTTGCCCCACATTTAGACAGGATTCTCACCAATCCAGCAGTCTGTCACAGCACGGCTACTGACCTCTACCCATATTCTCTTCAATGGTTGATTCTAAAATATCCGTTTCTCTGGTTTCGGTCTGACTGGTTTCTTCATCTGCCCGTGTTTCTGTCGCAGCGTCTGTCACACCAAATAAACGGCGCCTACTGGTTGTGGCCTTGGGACTTGGGAAGCTGTACATGGATGCCCTGGAGTGCTGTCTGCGGACGCTCTGCCTGTTCACCTTCCTTTTCAGCATGGGGACACTCCATCTATGGCTATCGTTTTTTTGGTCCTTTGTGCTCCCTTCACCTTCGATGGATTCCTTAAGTACTTCATCTTTTCCACTATTATCATTCTCAGGGGCCCGGGCTGAGCCATCCGGGCAGCTGAAGGTTGGTCGGACAACAGTTTCTTCAATGGGAGGTTCTACCAACCGGCTGCCTCCACTGTTCTTGTCGCCTTTTTTCGTGTCCTGCAAGGGGCCTGGCAGTCCATCTGGTTGCGTTATCACAAGAGCAGGAACTGTCCCCTCCGCTAATGCTGAACGTTGGGGTGTTGATGGCGCACTCACCTCCTGGAGTACAGACAAGTGATCTCTCAACGCCTGTTCTTGGGATCGCGAACGGGTGCGTTTCAAGGCGAGTTCATCAACCCCAAACAGAGGTCTGTGCTCAGGGAAAGGAAGAAACACATTGGACAGTTCACTGCTGTGCCGCTTGAGAGAGGACCTCCTGAAGGGGGAATCGTCGGGCACAGTGAGGAGCCTTCGCACCCGCCGCAGCACAGACTCTTGACGCTGGAGTTTGCTCTCCTCTTGGAAAGGATCTTCATACTGCATGAAGCCGTGGTCAGATAAGCTGGAAATGATAACACAAGTCCATTATGGAGCCACTCTTAATTTTCTGCAGTATCACAGAATCTCATTTTGGCCAATTAAACATTTCAAGGCAAAGGTTTTTCTGGGATTAAACACAGCAATCTGAAGGAACAAGCCTAAGGATACCTACCCCATGTCAATGGTGGACCCCAGAAAGGAGGGAATGCAGTAATCAGCAGCCGCAAGGGTGTAGGGGGGCCGCACATCAGAATCGTTCCAGTAGATGTCCTTTTTCAACCGAGGAATGTTCATGTGCATTTCATCCACAGCCAAGAGAGAAACCTGCAAATCGAGTCCTCCTGGTTAGAAATGAATGGACAGAAGGGGAGAGAACTGTGTGCAACAGCAGAGTCAAATAAATCATACAGCTGGGTGCAGGGCATTTCACCCACTTCCCATCGCACTTCCTTGGTGGGCACAAAATGCTCCAGGTCATCCGCCATACTGACTAACCTGCAGATTTCGGTCAATGCACCAGTTGGCCTCAAAGTCATCGTCGTCCTCTCCAAAAGGATTAATGAGCTGCTCAGCCACCTGTGGACAGGAAGGGGTGGAGAATGTACGTCTGAAAGATGGTCTTAAGCAAATTGTAATTGGGGGCTCTGAGTTATATGAAGAAATGTTTTCTGCTTTTATAGAAAAGAATATTCTTAAAATTGATGATTTGCGAATCATAAGCATATATAAAAATAAGTATTACATCGTAGCGCATGCAAGTACAGTAAGGGTTAACCCATAAAAAGCCCTCACTTGCACATTTTATTATTTTTCTTTTTTCAGCTGCAAACCACCGATATCTTGTTGCTAAGCTCAAAAACGTAAGGCAAGGACACCGTGAACTTTGAGAGGGTTAAGTAGACTGCTGTTTAAGAGATGCAGCTGCTCAAAACCTCAACCTGGAGAGATGCCTGGACGTCAAGTAACTTTCATTTGAACAGCACAGTGTCTCATATGTGGGGCTTCCTGGTTTCGACTCAAGATGTGTTCTTGATCAATGAATTAGTTTTGGAAACCTGGAAACCTATAGCATATGAAGATAAGTCAAGTGATGCACATTAGGTGATGGTGGGAAGAGCCATAAGGAGGAGAATATTTTGCATAAGTGATAAGAATTGTAATAAATGTAAGCTCACTGAAAATGCTAATGGCTCATCTCACTTGATTTGAGTTTGTAAACGCATCACGCAATAAAACTTGATTCAGCTAACTTCCCGAAACTCTGTGTGCCTTCTTTCAGCAGCGCGTTTGTGCCACGACACTTTTAAAAGCAAGTGGAGTCACACGGTATATCACTGTACTCTGTGTGCTGCTTCTCCGAGCGTCCAAGTTTCTGGATATTCTATCAGACCTCTGGCAATTAGCAAGAAGATGCTAAGATTTGCATTGGGTGTGACGAGGATGGACAGGATTAGAAATGAGGACATTAGAGGGTCAGCTCAGGTTGGACGGTTGGGAGACAAAGTCAGAGAGGCGAGATTGCGTTGATTTGGACATGTGCAGAGGAGAGATGCTGGGTATACTGGGAGAAGGATGCTAAGGATAGAGTTGCCAGGGAAGAGGAAAAGAGGAAGGCCTAAGAGAAGGTTTGTGGATGTGGTGAGAGAGAACATGCAGGTGATGGGGGTGACATAACAAGATGCAAAGGACAGAAAGATATGGAAGAAGATGATCCGCTGTGGCTGGCAACCCCTAACGGGAGCAGCTGAAAGAAGACGGGCACTAGGAGTTTTGACTGGCTATTTGGCAACGTTTTCTGCTTAGCATTTTGGGTTTTGGTTTTATAGTGTTACTGGTGAGAATCACTTGGGGTTGACACACCCACCCTCTCCCTTTGTCTATCTATCTATTATATAGTGCCTTTCACATCTATCTATTATAAAGTGCATTTCCTATCTATTTATCTGTCTGTCATATAATGCCATTCATATCATTTCTATCTATCAATCATATAGTGCTTTTCACATCTATCTATCTGTTATGTAGTGCCTTTCACATCTTTCTATCTAATTATTCCTGCCAACTATGCTATCATATAGTGCCTTTCACATCTATCTATCAATCTATCTATCTATTATAAATTGCATTTCCTATCTATTTATCTGTCTGTCATATAATGCCTTTCATATCTATCTATTGTGGCGAGTGGCTGGGGCTGCTGCCCAGCTTGCGCCTCCTCCAGACCACGAGGAGAGACTGCCCTGGTTGCTTTGAGGGTCACAGATACAGAGCTTTGAAGCTCAACCCTGTAGGGGCCCGTGGTCACCACCAGGGTGTGCCCCGCTGCCTTTGGAGCCCTGGACCTTAGCACTTCCATCACACCCAGAAGTGTCGGGGGGGAAGAGGACCGGAGACATCTGGAGTGCTTCGAGATGCGCAGCCGGCATGCGGAAGAATGTCGGGAAGCACCTGGAGCACATCCAAGTGTGTATATAAGGGGGTGCCTCCCTCCATTGGAGGGCTGGAGTCGGGTAGAAGAGAACAGAGCTTGAAGGAGAGAAGTGGAGGTGGGCCAGAGACAGAGAAAGGCATTGTGAAAAGGCCAGGACTTGAGGGGTGATTGGTACTGCGGCACTGGGGTGTGTGTGGCTACATTTGTAAACATTTGTAAAATAAACGTGTTGTGGTGATAAAATCATGTCTACCTGTCTGTGTCTGGGCTGTTCCCGACACTATCTGTCTATCTATCTATCATATAGTGCCTTTCACATCTGTCTATCTATCTAATTTAATCCTGCCAAACACTCTATTTATCTTTCTAGTCATCCAACATGAGACGGCAGAGGTGGGACAGGAGCTCAGTGTTGGGATGGCAAGTCGTAATATCCACCTCTGTACTGAAGGGAATCTCCTTCCGGCTGTATCAGATAATGGCTGCTGTGCCCATGAAATGACTTCTACTGCCCAGCAGCACTTTTCTCTCCGTTGCTGCCATTCTCACCACCCACCACAGTCAGACCCCACTAGTTGGAAACAATTCAGCTTAGCTTCAGTTCCTGATATGTTCTCTTTCTTTTCGTTTGTGTCCTCCCTATTTTTCATGAAGCAAAATATAAAAAGACCAAAAAACATATGAACATCAGCACCAAAAACATTAAGCAGAATTCAAGTCAAGAAAGAGCCAAAAAGTCCCACACAAAATTCTTTATGTACAGTTGCCTAAGTAAAGATACCCGGCCAAGCGAAATGCCATCTTTTATAAGAGTCAAGTGTCGATGTCACACACAGCGCTACCACTACACACATTTCAGCAACAAGACATTGATGTTATAAACAATAACTTCAAAGTGGTGCCATTTACAAAAACGACTTTCATGTAATAAAAGTCACCAAGCATATCAATAAAATAAATAATGACAACAATGGGGAATTGAGATGAAAAAAAAGATGAAAGCCTACTTGGTGGACTGAAGTATCGCGATTAAAACACTACAATGGCAGAATGATAAGGGGATTCAGACCCACATGTTGTGGTGGATCGAAGGCCATGGAGCCTGGCAGTCAGCCATCTTTAGTAGGTTCTGCTTATCATAGTCATCGTTGTCTTTATACTTTTTTACTTGTAGTTTCATGAACCATTTGGTTTTTCATTTTCCTTTATTGCAATCACCATTTTATGGTTGTGTTTACTTTCTCGTATACGACGTATAGGGAAAGAATTGTAATCATCCAAAAATTCGGCCTTGAGATTTTGATGAATCTCGATGTTTTAAGACCTCCTCGAGTCTGAAAATACCATTTTGGGATTACGTCTGTCTGTCTGTGTGTAAACACGATAACTTCCGTTCACTTTCACTTCAGTCTACCAAATTTTGCATACTAGTATTAGGGTACAAGACGTCAATTTCGATCAACTTTTGGCCTATTTCCATAAACAGGAAGTGGTACTTTACCTTTTATTCATGCAGCTGCAGATTCTTATTTATTCAACTTTACTTTTATAATAATTGTTCAATATATTAACTTAGACTGATCCAGCATTTAAAGTGCTACTTCAGTGATATGCATTTAGCGTTGGTCTTACTACTCACTTTGGGTGTCCAAGACCCCTAAGACAGTGGACCTTACCTTCAGCCATCCTGAATAAAAGAAGAACTGTAGGAGAGTGAACACAGGGATGTACAGGTCAAGATCATGGCCGGTGTAGCCTTCTTTGGGGTCCAGAAACTGACGGCCAATAAGACAGGCAAAGAAAAACGTGTAGACTGCGAGGGTCACGACCTGTGAACAAGACAAGGCTCAGAGTCAGAGCGGAGCAAAATTCCATAAATCCATACATCTTCCAAACCTGCTTCTCCAGAGGAGGACAGCAGGGTGGCAAGCAATGGGTGCAATGCAAATAACAAGCCGTGGAAATGGTGCCGGCCCATCGCAGGGTGGACACACACACACACACGGCTAGACTTTTCAGTTTCAAAAATGATGTAAATAACCTCACAGTGGGCAGCAGGGTAAAAGGATGATTTACAAAGACTTCATGATCTAAAAATGTCTTCTAATGAGGGTAACTCAGGAGACTTGAGGACATGTACTACTGTGACAGACTCAGAGAATTCAACCCGTTTAGTATGAGCAGAGGGCCCTCATCCAGGTATTTCAAATCCTCAACTGTATTGATATAGGAGATCCAGCAACATTCTTTTGACTTACAGGCGAACTCCATACTTGAGGACATCAGTGGAAGTTAAGAGGAAGTTCATTTTGGGACAGAAGCCAGGAAGCTCTTCTTCACGCAAAGAGCTGTGGAACTCTGAAACAAACTACTGAGACATGGAGTTGGAGAAGAAACCTCAACAATTTTGCAGAAGATATCAAGACAGCTTAGCTATTAGCTAAACAAACAGGCCTGAAGGACTGAATATTCAAGCAAAAGAAAGAAAGAAAAAAAAAACCTGATCTAAACCTGTTAAGTAGCTCTCTTGTTCGCTAACTGAGCAGAGGCAAGGTATACCCAGAGGACCCTGCATCTCTCTTGGATTTGTGTGAATAAACTGGTAATGCAAGTGGACTGTGATACTTAGCCTTCTTCTGGGTGTGGACCAGGTCTCCTCAGGCATCTGGGCACCTCCTGGCAGTGACCATGGGCGCCTATAGGGTTGAGCTTCTAAGCTCTGTTCCCGTGGTCCCCAAAGCCACCAGGGCGGTCACCCCGTAAGCCCTCCTCCGGTCCTCCTGGGCCCCACCCACTCGCCACAATACATACATACTGTATATATATATATATATATATATATATATTTATAGAGAGAGAGAGATAGTTGGCAGCATATTGTCCCACAATTGTTTAGTCAAAGCCATTGTTGCTACTTTATTAAATATCGCATTAGTTTTACAAGTTCCCTGAAAGTTTAAGAAACTCTTTAATAGCAAAATGTAATAACTGATATAAACAAATATTTTGTTATTCATTTATTCAGAACTTTGAAACATTTTATTTTATTTTTTTAGCTAAAACATGTACAGCTTTTGGTGTCATATTTCTGATTATTTAACACAATTAAAACTTGATTTTTTTATTTATTGACTTTGTTTAATGCTGTTAGGATTGACCAGATTTTTTTTTTTTTTCTGACTACGCAATCCATCTGTTGAGAAATTAAAAAATGTTGATGCTCCCTTTTGAACAATGTTCTATACTGAATGTTATTTCCCAATTGTTTTGTCCGAAAAATGTGTACCTCCTTTACATTGGCCAGTATTATCAACTGTACAGTTTTTGCATCAAGGGTTGTATTAGGGATATCTTTGAAAATGGAAATAATTTTTGCTTTACATCTTCAGACTGGGACTGGAACTGTCCGAGAGGTCTGTTGTATGTTTCCTGGAGACGGAACTTGACTGATTTAATAATATTGATGACACGTTATTAGCATTACAATTTCCTTATGATGAATGGGGGATATAATCTGTCTTAGAATGTACAGCATTGCAAATCTGTTATTGAGGCAATAAACTTGATGTGTTGATTCCAACTGAGTTGTTCCTGCCGTTAATTTCTTTTACAAGGATAAAACTAAACTGTTTAACAAACTACTCGTTGTTGCTTTCTTCAGCAGGGTGCAGACTCACAGCCCACTGCCTACTAATGTATTAATTATATGATAGATAGATAGATAGATAGATAGATAGATAGATAGATAGATAGATAGATAGATAGATAGATAGATAGATAGATAGATAGATAGATAGATAGATAGATAGATAGATTCTTTATTAATCCCAAGGGGAAATTTATAAGGCGTGAAGAGTTGCAACTTTAGATTGGGTGCTATAAAAACCTTCACAAATAATTATAAACCTGTGCAAATGATTACAACGTCTCAAATTCACAAATAACTGATTTGAAAACGTGCAAAGTGTGAAAGCAGTCAAAAATTCTTGACCAGTCTTACCGAGTGTACATATGATAAATAAAACCTGTGTAACTGATATTGAATTTTTTTTTTTAAGGAAATCACTGCACACTCGAGTCCAAAGGACTGGAAAATGTCAAATATCATCCCATTATATAATAAGGGTGACAGGGCAGATCAGAGAGTTTCCTGACCTATAGGCCAGTAAGCTTAACATGCATCACAGGAAAAATAATGGAAGGAATTATTAAGGATAAGATTGAGCAACGCATGGCAAGGACAGGAGTTATTCTGAACAGTCAGCATGGGTTCAGAAGAGGGAGGTCGTGTTTTACTAACATGATGGAATTCTATGAGGAGGCAACAAAAGGATACGATCAAAGTGGAGCTTATGATATTATTTATCTGGACTTTCAGAAAGCATTTGATAAGGTGCCACATGAGAGGTTTGGAGTTCAGGGTTATTTTTTTAAATGGGTGCAGAATTGGCTCAGACTCAAGAAGCAGAGGGTGATGGTGTGAGGAACCTCATCAGAACTGGCCGATGTTAAGAGTGGTGACCAGCAGGGGGCAGTGCTAGGGCCGCTGCTATTTTTAATATTTATAAATGATTTAGATAGGAATATAAGTAACAAAATGGTTAAGTTTGCAGATGATACCAAGAGAAGTGGATTAGCAGATAATTTAGAATCCGTTATATCATCACAGAAGGACTTGGGGAACAGACAGGCTTGGGCAGATTTGTGGACGATGAAGTTTAATGTCAGTAAATGTAAAGAATTACACATAGGAAGTAAAAATATCAGGTTTGAATACACAATGGGGGTCTGAACATTGAGAGTCCACCTTATTAGAAGGATTTAGGAGTCATAGTGGACTCTAAGCTATCAACTTCCCGACAGTGTTCAGAAGCCATTAAGAAGTCTAACAGACTGTCAGGTTATATAGCGCCTTGATGTGTGGAGTACAAGTCACAGGAGGTTCTGCTCAGTCTTTATAACACACTGGTGAAGCCTCATCTGGAGTCCTGGGTGAAGTTTGGGTCTCCAGACTACAAAAAGGACATAACAGCAGAAGAGAAGGTCCAGAGAAGAGCAATGAGGCTGATTGAGGGGCTACAGGGGATGAATTATGAGGAAAGATTAAAAGAGCTGAGCCTTTACAGGAGATGAAGAGGAGACCTGACTGAAGTGTTTAAAATTATGAAGGGAATTAGTCCAGTGGACTATTTTAAAATAAGTTCATCAAGAACACAGGGACACAGTTGGAAACTTCCATCCATTTATCCTTTTTTCAACTCACTGAATCCGAACACAGGGTCACGGGGGTCTGCGGGAGCCAATCCCAGCCAACAAAGGGCACAAGGCAGGAACCAATCCCGGGCAGGGTGCCAACCCACCACAGAACACACACCCACACACCAAGCACACACTAGGACCAATTTAGAATCACCAATCCACCTAACCTGCATGTCTTTGGACTGTGGGAGGAAACCCATGCAGACATGGGGAGAACATGCAAACTCCATGCAGGGAGGACCTGGAAAGCGAACCCGGGTCCCCTAACTGCGAGGCAGCAGCGCTACCACTGCGCCACCATGCCGCCCAGTTGGAAACTTGTTAAGGGTAAATTTCACACAACCATTAGGAAGTTTTTCTTTACACAAAGAACGATAGACACTTGGAATAATCGACCAAGTAGTGTGGTGGACAGTAAGACGTTAGGGACTTTCAAAACTCGACTTGATGTAAATAAGTGTACAGGACTAATGTATGAATTATCATTAAATAACTGTTTGAATGAACGTGAACTCATGATTTGTTAAACATCACATAATGATTGTTAATTATATTAATGGATACGAGTGCTGAGCTTTGTTGGGCTGGATGGCCTGTTCTCGTTTCAAGTGTTCTGATGTTCTAATTATTAATTATTATAAAGTGCTACTGATGTTCTAAATGTAGAGCTGACCACAGTTCTCTCAAGAGCTCTTTCGCCCGCGGCTGTGCAGTCGGCGTGTGTCAGGACGCTTTCTCGAGCAGTGGTAAAAGGACAGGAGCACCTGGGAGGGTGGACTGCATCGTTTAACCATTGAATCACTGCTGTGCTTTTTCGGCCCGAGCTGTGGGGTTTATTGCCCACCTAAGGTCCTCAGTGAGGAGGGTTTCCATAATTTTAAAATCGCAGACCTTCTCCAAATTATCCCATTGGATTTTAAGAGGGGATAAGTCATCACAATGTCGCCCGAAATCGCAGCAGGTTGTGTTCTGAGCACCATGCTGCTAATTTGCCGACTTTGCCATCCCTCTGGGCTTTCTCATTCCCATTTCAGATCAGCCTCACCAGTGTTCTGTCATCTGAATATCAAACAGTTATGAGCCTCACATGTGCAGTGACAAAAGGAGGGGACTTGGCACACAGCCTTGTGGGACCCCCAGTGTCGAGTAACAGGCAGAAAGAAGTGTGAGGGCCAAATCAGCAGAACAATTTACAACAAACTCATCATTTGCTTTACAAAAGCCAACATCTGTGTAGGTGATTAACACTGACATAAAGTGTATGTGGAGTTTACACCCTAGAAATCAAAGGATCTGCACTTGTGTTTCCGGAAGGCTGCCGGTTCAAATCCCCATTACTTCCAAAAGAGATCCTGCTGTGCTGGGCCCTTAACCTGAAATTGCTCCAGGGGGCGCTGTACAATAGCTGACCCTGCGCTCCGACCCCAAGGGGTATGTGAAAACTAACAAATTCCTAATACAAGAAACTGTATAAAGCAACAATAAAGCAATGGTACAGTATGCGGTTATGCCACACGTCTTATTAGACCTTCAGGTACAAACTTTGGGAAAGAGTACATCAGGTGAGCAGATTGGTGTTTTCAGTTCAGTCAAATGAAGTTCTGCATCATAGATTCAGAGCACTGGACATGTAAGTGACAAGTACACTGACATTATTAATGCTAGTGATGAGCCAGCGACTCGCACAAAAATTGACTGCCAGTTTGGCTATAATGTGAGGCAGCAGGAATGAGGATCTGAACCTCCAGCTCGTGGAAAAAAGTGTGTGTGTGTGTGGGGGTCTACAATTGTCTTTATTGAAGGAGTTTATGTGTCTCAGGGTCTGATGGGAGAGGGAACATGAGATCAACATGTAGACTGGAGCAGCGGCAGCTCTCCACAGTGGTGAAGCAGAAGTCGAGTCTAAACATGAGACTCCTAATTTCCTGGTGTACTCACACCTACAGTCATGAGCTGTAGGGAACGAGATCACACGTGCCAGCAACAGAAATGAGGTTTCTTATCAGGGTGGCTGGGCTGACACTCCATGTTGGGGTGAATCTGCGAGATCCTCAGAGTAGAGTTTCTACTCCCCCTCATCCATAAGGCACAGTTCAGGATAGAAGACCGTGAGGCAGACCTGGGACTCGCTGAGGGGGTTCATATCTCTCAGCTGGTCTGGACTGACCTGCTTGGCCTGCTGCCACTGCAGCCTTCACCAGATGAAGAGATGAACTGAGATGAGATCATTAGTATTTAAGTTTCTCTCGGCCTCCCTTAACCATTTAACACCCCAAGATGATAACATTTGCTAGACGTTACCTGTGTGTACACCAAAGGAATGCCAACCCAGTCGTAGCCAAACAACGTGGAACACCAGGTACGGAACTTGTTCATTTCCTGATGAAGGATAAAAAGAAATCATTAGAAGTGCTGGACAAGGAGAACGTCGACATTTGGTTTTGTGTTAACACTAAGGCAGCTTGTGCTTACGCCAAGCAAGTAAATTAAAATAATAAAAAAATGAACCACCAGACACAGTTGGCACTGTTATTTGGCTAAATGTCAAAATGTAAGGATTGGCGGTTCATTGGTGCTCTGTTATTTAATTACAATTCAGAGTTTCATTAATGCCTACGCATTACAAAAGTGAACCACCAGGCATTTGTGTTCTGTTATTTAATAAGATGTCAAGGCGTAAGGACACTGCAGGGCTCCATTTGTGCCAATCTCAACATTTTAATGGAGCCATATTACAACAAGTTTCATTTGGTTCCTGTAATTGTTATTGTAACCTTTCACTCCCACACACAGAACATCACTGAGCTTCCATAACAAACCATAAAACTGTCTCATGAAAATGCCTTCGCCTCCCATGTGCGCCATACGCGAGTCACAGTGCTAGCAAAACAAGCGAGGAGGCCTTCTGTTTGTCTTGATGGACAGCAGAGTGTGAAGCTCTTTGTGACGGCCCTGTGCTCACCACACCACACTGGGCACTGATGACCCTTCTAGTCCTGGCAGAGAAGCTCAAACAATGCAGTGGTGGGCATTAAAATCCTAGATGAACATTCTGGAAAAAGAACGAGAGGCTCCAGGAGTGCGGGTGGCAAATCCATCCGTCCGTATTTACAACTGCCCATCCAATTCTGGGTCATGACACGGGGAGGCTGAAGACATCAGGAAATTACGTAGCTTTGAGGAGAATGTCAAGAGACGATAGATAGATAGATAGATAGATAGATAGATAGATAGATAGATAGATAGATAGATAGATAGATAGATAGATAGATAGATAGATAGATAGATAGATAGATAGATAGATAGATAGATAGATAGATAGGCACAGGGGTGGCAGCATCATGCTATGAGGTCCTTCTCAGTGATAGAATTAATTTAACGATGAATGTAGAGACATCTGTAAAGAAAACCAGCTGCAGAGCGTATGGAAGCCCAGACCGTGTAGATGATTCAATGACACAAAGCATAGAACCAAGACAATGCTGGAGTGACGTTGGTACAAGTCTTTGACTGTCCTTGAGTAGATCATCTAAAGCCCAGACTTTAACCCCAAAGAAAGTGCAGAGAGACCTGAAGACGGCACTTTACAGATGTTTTCCATACAATCTAATGGATTCTCAGAGGATCTACCAGGAAGCATGGGATCAACTGCTCCAATCCTGCTCTTCAAAGCTTGTAGAGGGTTACATAAGAAGACACCTGCCAAAGGGGCTTCTACTAAAGTATTAAACTCAAGGTCTAAAAACTTTTAGGGATTAAAAAAATCAGTGATTTTAAATTTTCAAACCTTTCTGAAAACACGTATTCTGTTTGTCATCATGTGTTATCAAGTGGAGACTGATGTATCGATTTCAAATGAATCTGCAACACAACAAAGTGTGCAGAAAGTGAAGGGGTCTGAAGACTTTCTGAATCGACTGTATGACAAGCAGACACAAAGGAAACAATGAAACAATGCAGGATGCCTTTGACAATTACTCACTGCCTCCCCCTTGTCAGCTGTTCAGCCCAGAGGACAAGATGAGAATCCCACTGGCAAGTCTACGACAGAAATAACCACAAACCCAGACGAGTTCCAATAATAGCAGGAATAGTGACTCAGCTTGGTCGCCCATCACAAACAGGTTTTGTTTACTTCTAACGCACTGTATGTCACTGCTGACATGTCTAACACAACGTTCATCTTCTTCTTTTTGAATGCCCCACTTCACCGACTAGGTGGCATGTTTTGTAGGCCTAAATTAGTCAGCTAGAGGTGATTTTCCTTTTTTCCCCTATCACCCCATGTTCCCTCCATTCTCATCCCTCTTCCTTCACTCCACACACTCCTCGGCTCTCGACTGCTCCTCACTCCAAACTTTGCTTACCCCACCTTTTCTCCTCATCACCCAACCAAAGCAGATGGAGATCATTAAATTGACAGCCCCTTCACAAAGTACTCAGACCCTTCACTGTCATATTTTCTTAACGTGCAGCCTTGTAATAAAATCATTTCAATTCACTTTTCCCTCATCATATAATACTCAATACCCCACATTGACAAAGCAAAATCAGGATTTTAGGAACTTTTGGAAATACATCAAAAATAAAAATATAGCACATTAACACAAGTATTCAGACCCTTATTGTGACCCTTGAAATTTGGCTTATTTGCATCCCATTGTACTGATCATCATTGAGATGTTGCTACACCTCGTTTGGGGTCCACCTCTGGCCAGTTCAATTGACTGGCCCTGATTAGCAAAGCCACACATCTGTCTGTAGAAGGTCTCAAAGGTTAGTAAAAACAAAGCCATCAGGTCCAAGGAATTGTCTGCAGAGCTTAGAGACAGGATTGTGTCAAGACTCATATTTGGGGAAGGCCACAAAAACATTTCTGGAACATTGAAGGTTCCCAAAAACCTCAAATATTCTTAAACAGAAGAGATTTGGAACAACCACAATTTGGTAACCTCTTGTCCAAACTGAGCAAGTGGCCTTGGTAAGAGAGATGTCCAAGAACCCAATGGTAACCTGTGCGGAGATGAGAGAAAGTTCCAGAAGGACAACTTACCACTGATCTGGCCTTTATGGCAGAGACAAAAACCTCTCCTCAGTCAAAGATACGTGAAAGTCAGCTTGGAGTTTACACAAAGGCACCTTAAGGACTTTCCATCTGTGAAAAACAAGATTTTCTGGTCTGATGGAACTAAGATTAGCATTGTGTGTGAAGGAAAACATGCACCGTTCATTACCGGTACCATACGGTGAGCATGGTGGTGGCAGAATCATGCTGTGGGGTTTTTTTGGACTGGCATAGACTAGGAGACTAGTCAGGGTTGATGGGAAGAAGAATGGATCAAAGTATACAGATATGCTTAATGAAAACCTGCTCCAGAACACTTTGGGTTCCAACAAGACAATGACCTGAACCACAAAGCAAAGATAATACAGGAGTGACTTACTGACAGCTCAGCTACAGGGCCAGTTTACCAGTTGATGGATGAAAGTTTACCCCTTTGGAAATCTGATAACCTTGTTCTGATAGTCCAGTGATGTTTTGTGATGCACACGCCTTACTAGAGGTATAAAACAGACAAATCCAGGAAATGCTTGGCATGATAAACAAGGCACACAAAATCTCAAAATAACTACAGTCCTCAATGCTATTGCAAGGCACACAAGAGACTAAAAAAGCAAGGCTGCAGACTTACTGTACACACACAAAAAAAAAAACAAAAGTGGCGCCTGTGGAAATCTTGTACCAGAACAAACTTCTTAATGGGGGCGCCAGTCCAGTGGCACAGTGATCGTACGGACCAACGAGAGAAGAAGTCCTTTTAGGTTGTACTGCCACATCACACCACCATCTTAAATAGGATCTGTCAAATTACAGTGCATGCTGCAACACCATCAAGGCTCGTGACCACAAACTAACATCATTAACTCAAAAGCCACAGTTGCAAACAAAACACAGAGCACACAATATTTGTGGAGTAAAAAATAATTACAGTAAAAAATGTAAACAGAAATCATTTCTAATTGTCCAAAGCAAAGATCCATAACAACTACCACCATTAGAGTCACAAACAGGGATTCTCACATACACTTCAGCCACGACCATTGGACTGTCTGTTTCCCACACCTTAAACTTATCGATACACATAGAACTACACGAGTGACGTCACATGTCTTAGGGTGACGCAGCTTGACAAAGCTTTGTACTTTCCCTGCAGCCCTATGGTGGCTCACTGTGTGTCTGTCCGGTTCCATTTTGATTAAAGACTAGATTACGGCTCAGCCATCACCCTACTTACGCTCATAATATGTTGAAGATCTACGCTGTCTTGTATTCTTCCTTCTTTTCTCGCCTTAGAGGCCAGGTTTCCAAACCACACCACCGGAATCCAATACTTCAGATGAGGAGACTTCAGGTTTTCAAAAATCTTCCTTTCTTCCGGAGTCATGAATCCTGTTGGCACAGAATATTCAAACATGTATGGCATATGGGTTTATATAGGGTCCTTACCATCAGCCAATGGAACTCCTCCTTGAATTTGCTTATCAACACTTACACGTTGGCATTTTCTGGTGCCATTAGTGAGTCAACTACCTTATCATGGAATGCCTGTCTTTCTTACATGAAATAACGGCCCTATCTGGATTGGTTCTTGATGTTTCTATAATCAGGATAACCAGAAATTTACATGTACTGTATGCTCAATCGCAATTGGACACAGGATGGCCCTTCTAAGCGACTAATGTAAAGACTGTGGGACAAGTCAAGCACTTTTCAGAACTTAGGCGATGGTCGATTATACAGGGTGGGGCATAAAGGTCTCCCACATTTTGAAGAGGTATAAAAAATGAACGAAGCTCTCTAAAAACAAATTGTATATATTTCTGAAAAGTACATAAGAAACGGTTTTGTTTTAATGAGTTTTAAAAACCACATCCGACAAATGGCGGCTGTCATTGGCAATACATTGCTGAAGACGTTCCCGGATCATCTCAGGCGTCGATTTCCTGTCTGATCCTTTTCCTTCAAATCCTCAAGAGTATCCCCAAAGGAAAAAGTCACATGGGCTTAAATCTGCCCAATCTCCCCTTAAAGAGATCAAATGCCCAGGGATCATTTCCATCAACACTCCGAGCAAACGTCATGCTATGTGAGCCTGTTAAAACCTCACATGTTCTGTCTTAGGTGTGCCAGGCGATTTTCTTTTCAATGTGGACCCAGTTGCCCGAAGGTTAGAAATCCATAGCAAAATCGATTAAAAGCCAGAAGTCCACATGACCGTCATCATCGAATCCTTCCATCAGAAACCCTAAATACAAAGATGACTGTTTCATTTATGTTAGATAGAATGCCCAGAGGGGACTAGGTGGTCTCGTGGTCTGGAACCCCTGCTGATTTTATTTTTTCTCTCCAGCCGTCTGGAGTTTTTTTCTGTCCTCCCTGATCATCAGACCTTACTTTTATTCTATGTTAATTAGTGTTGTCTTATTCTAATTCTTACTTTGTCTTTTATTTCTTTTTTCTTTATGATGTAAAGCACTTTGAGCTCCATTATCTGTATGAAAATGTGCTATCGAAATAAATGTTGTTGTTGTTGTTGGCACAAATGCATTTCGACGGAGTGTGAAGTGTGTACGGGACACTCTCTGTGTCGCGGTCACAGAACGGTTGTTCTCATAATACGCTTGAACAACAAAGCCCCAATGTTCACCGGTCCAACTCATGATGTGGTGCTGAAAATGGTAGAGCCTAACCTACCGAATGAGACCCACCCCACACCTCTCTACCCGCACTACAGCCCGCATGTGAGAGATCTTTATGCCCCACCCTGTATCATCCATTAGTGACTGGCTGACCACATCGACATTTCCTCAAAGCAATAACCACAGCCGTTACATTTTACTTTTATGGGCCTCGTAAGAAAGTTTTCTACAGTGTTTTTTGCATCAGACATTGTGTGAGATTTCTGGGCAGCGCATCATGGTCCTTCCCTTCCCCGTTATAGTGGATGGAGGGGCAGAGTAGCTAAAGACTAATATGTTGACAGGGGTATTGGACAAGCAAGTCTGAGAGGTCGGAAGTCTATGGCACAGACCAGCGAGTAAAGCGGACTTTTGTCTTGTCATGATGGTGTCGTGTGCACATAGGGGCAGTTCTAGGTCTCTGGTGAAGGTAATTCTTTGCCACTCCTTGGGTTGGAGCTTTGCGATAATGCCTTTTGTTTCCTTCCCTCAGAAGACTCGAAGATTGATTGCTTTTCCATCACCAATGTTACTTCTGGCGTCTGTCCACCCCGACCCAACTCTTACTGCCGGAAATACACATAACCAGGAACTCTGCCATCTTTGAGTCAGTCAGAACCAGAGTCCTGTCTGAAAAGCCATTTCCTTAACGCTCTTATATATGCGTATTGTTTTTTTTTTTAGAATTTCAGTTTTACAAGGTTTGCCTACGGGGGCCTCAACTCTTCTTATTGTGTCTTCTTATTCTTACAATGGGTTATGAGATTTTGTTTTATAGATGTGGTTGACCGGGCTCAGAACATAGACTGTGGAAGCGGGGGAGCCCACCCCACCCAGGCCCAGTATACTTTAAAACTAATATTAGTGATGAGCCAGCAATTATTGCGAAATTGAATTTGTTTTCCTTTCATAAAAATAATTGCAAAACTGCCATTAAGCAACCAGTTACATTTGTACCATTGAGACAGGAAGAATGGCCTTTAATAAACACTATATAGACAAAAAGATTTGGGGTGCAACTCTTAATTGTTCAATTCAGGTGTTTCAATCAGAGCTATCACCACAGGTGTATAAAATCGAGCACTCAGCCATGCAGTCTAAATTTAGAAACATTTGTGAAACAAAATGGGTCATTCAGAAGAGCTCAGTGACTTCAAGCGTGGCACTGTCATAGGATGCCACCATTGCAATAAGATGGTGTGTGAAATTTATTAAAAACAGCAACTCAGCCACAAAGCGGAAGACCAGGTAAGGTCAGAGTGGCGTGGTGCGTAAACATTGCCAACACTCTATTGATGCCACAGCTGAAGAGTTCCAAATGTCCACTGGCATTAATGTAAGCACCGAGCCCTGACCTCAACCCCATTCAATACCTTTGGAATGACCTGGAACGGAGATTGCAAGCCAGGCCTCATCATCTAACATCAGTGCCTGACCTCATAAACACTCTACAGAATGTATGGGCATAAATTCCCACAGAAACGCTCCAAAATCTTGTGGAAAGCCTTCCAAGAAGAGTGGAAGTGGTTAGAGTTGCACAGGGGGGGACCAACTCCATATTAAAGTACAGTGGTACCTTGGTATACGTCCGCTTTGGAAAAAGTCCAGCTTGGTATACGTCCTGTTTGGACGCAAAACATTTTGCTTGGTATACGACCTTTGTTTGGAATACGACTCGCGTGAGAGAACACCGCATGTGCGCTACCCTCGTTTACCTCACTCGAGACAAAGCCACAACTCCCCACGAGCGCCAGTAAGCCAGTTGCTAGCATTCAGTGAACAACCCGCGCCATAACTCTCTGTGAATTTTCACGTGATTTTGGGTTTTTTCGCGTAAATTTGAATTGATTGTTGAAAAGTATGAAGGTGGCATGCCGAGAACGACGGTATCTACGATTGTGAAAAACAAAGACGTTATTAAAAGGTAAAGTGAGGTTACAATTTTCATTTATTTCATCTAATTGCTTTTGTATTTATGTATTTTAGTATTAAGCAGTGTTTAAATTATTTTATAAAACCCCATCAATGTAGAATATGCCAATAGCAATAGGATTTTTTTTTCATGGGAACGGATTAATCATTTTCCCTTTATTTTTTATGGGAAAAATTCTTTTGGTACAAGTTCAAGAGTCTGGAACGTATTAAGGACGTATACCAAGGTACCGCTGTATATGTGTTTGAATGCCTTGTCATTACAGTCCCTATTGGTATAATATGAGCAGGCGTCCCAATATAGTGTATATAAAACTTACTGACAATTTTCTTTAAGAAGCCGGAGTACCCTGAGGCTGAGATGGTCTTGTCTTGTCTAACACACAAAGTTTGAATGGGAAGAGTGCAAGATTATTAATGGCACCGCATGGCTGCAGCATTCGCAGGCTCCCAGTGCCAACGGCTTCTTGCTCTTTACATCGCACCATTAGGTAGCTGGCTATCCTTAAAATGACCACTCACTGGTGTCGCTCTAAAGACGGTCATTTTGCATTATGAAATGCTAGCTCACATTGTGGGTCACCGATTCCTGTCTAAGGCAACTTGTTAGTGACATTTGCACGCATTATAAGAAAAGGCTAAATATGTGCTAATGAGCTACGATGAAACAGAACAAAGTAGGATTTGTTTTCTATAATGCATCCCAAGCTTTCAACGGTACATGGGTAGAGTAATTATTTGTAATACATAACCATCTCTCTATCGCCTGTTTCTCCAAACCCCGCCTCACTAATGGTATTGGACATCGGTGATGGTTTGAAATGACGGTATGAATTTTTAATACAAAAGCAGAACCCCAACATAATCAGGGAATTCAAATAAAATGAACATGTCTGAATGCCATAGCATAAGAACATTACAAGAGCTTTATAACACTCTAGATGAGAACAGGGAATTCAGCCCAACAAGCCCACCAGTCCTATCCACCTAATTCTTCCAAAATAACATCAAGTCGAGTTTTGAAAGTCCCTAAAGACTTCCTGTCTACCACACTGCATGGTCACTTATTCCGTTGTTCTCTCTGTGTAAAGAAAAACTTCCTAATACATCGTGTCAGACACAAGCACCTAAAGGGCATGGCCAGGGCTCTACAGAGCTACGCACAGTGACTGCAGGGCTATAGCTGTCAGGATTGCTAACTCCTTCTCTCTTTTTAACTGTTGAACTTAAGACAGGTGGCTTAAAGACGGATGACGTCACTTTCTCCATGGCCTCAGATTCTCCGGTGTCACAGATATGCATCACCTGCCGGACTCATCAGAGGTAAGCACTATCATCCCGGGACACCAAGTGTCTCTGTTCTCACCCACAGCTCTGAGAAGCCCCTTTCAGGATGACTGACCCCTCACTGCTTCTGGTCCAGAAGCTATAAAAGCAAGGCACTCCTAGAAAGGAGCCATCTCATTCTGGAGATGACAAAGCTCCGACCCTGAAGCCTGAATGCTCTCCTGAGCTTTTAAATCACAGCCAAAGGCTTGATGCTGCTTTTGTTTCCTTGCCATGCCACTGAGTACCTGGGGTAGCCCAGCTGGCACTCCAACGTTCCCTCTTAACATCTGTCATACCCTCAAGCAATGACAACGCAGAAACAGAACTCACAAACCTGCATCTGAGACGGAAACTGAGCTTCTTTGCAGGAGCAACCTTTTTGACTGCCTGGCATTCTCCTCAGACTGCAACATGTCAACCATATTTGGTTTGATTATTTCTTTTGATCATTTTTTGTCTTTTGTTATGAAAATGGAAGTATCCCAACTTTCAAATAGTCTCCCTTGGCTCTGCTACAATTTTATTGACGTATTGAGATGTCACTGCCTCGAGAAGGGACCTTCCCTTTTCCAATTGCTGCATGTATTTTATAAAAGTAAACGTAAATCCTGCTAAAAACATTTTTATATACTCAAATTCCAAAATGGTGGTTTGAAACGTGACAGCAGTGCTAGCCAACTGAGCTTGATTCAACAGTTGGGATGTGACGGGGCTTCTTAGTATTTCGCTTTTAACATTTCATTGGTATTATTTGTGGCAAAAAGTCCAACTACACCCAGAGCCTTGAAATTCTGAGGCACGTGATCAGGTGACACACAGCAGAATATGGAGCTCGATCACGGCGCTCCTCTGCATACAACATTCATTGGGGCCTCACTTCATCAAGTTTAAGAGAACCAAGGCTCAGTAACTCAGAAGAAATATTTCAACTAACAGAAAAATGCAAGACAGAAGTGGGCCCTTCAGCTGACATACACGTCCATATATCTACAGTTAGGTCCAGAAATATTTAGACAGAGACAACGTTTTTCTCATTTTGGTTCTGTACTTTACCACAATGAATTTTAAATGAAACAACTCAGATGCAGTTGAAGTGCAGACTTTCAGCTTTAATTCAGTGATTTGAACAAAACGATTGCATAAAAATGTGAGGCAACTAAAGCATTTTTTTAACACAATCCCTTCATTTCAGGGGCTCAAAAGTAATTGGAAAAATTAAATAACTGGAAATCAAATGTTCATTTCTAAAACTTGAAAACCCTTTGCTGGCAATGCCAGCCTGAAGTCTTGAACTCCTGGACATCACCAGATGCTGGGTTTCCTCCTTTTTAATGCTCTGCCAGGCCTTTACTTTCAGTTGCTGTTTGTTTGTGGGCCTTTCTGTCCGAAGTTTAGTCTTCAACAAGTGAAATGCCTGCTCAGTTGGGTTAAGATCAGGTGACTGACTTGGCCATTCAAGAATTTTCCACTTCTTTGCTTTAATAAACTCCTGGGTTGCTTTGGCTGTATGTTTTGGGTCATTGTCCATCTGTATCATGAAACGCCGCCCAATCAATTTGACGTCATTTAGCTGGATTTGAGCAGACAGTATGTCTCTGAACACCTCAGAATTCATTCGGCTGCTTCTGTCCTGTGTCACATCATCAATAAACACGAGTGTCCCAGTGCCACTGGCAGCCATCACACTGCCTGACTCCACCGTGTTTTACAGATGATGTGCTATGCTTTGGATAATGAGCTGTTCCACGCCTTCTCCATACTTTTTCTTGCCATCATTCTGGTAGAGGTTGATCTTGGTTTCATCTGTCCAAAGAATGTTTTCCAGAACTGTGCTGGCTTTTTAGATGTTCTTTAGCAAAGTCCAATCTAGCCTTTCTATTCTTGAGGCTTATGAGTGGCTTGCACCTTGCAGTGCACCCTCTGTATTTACTTTCATGCAGTCTTCTCTTTATGGTAGACTTGGATATCGACACCACCAAGCCCTGGAGAGTGTTGTTCACTTGTGGCTGTTGTGAAGGGGTTTCTCTTCACCATGGAAATGATTCTGCGATCATCCACCACTGTTGTCTTCCGTGGACGTCCAGGTCTTTTTGCGTTGCTGAGTTCACCAGTGCTTGCTTTCTTTCTCAGGATGTACCAAACTGTAGATTTTGCCACTCGTAATATTGTAGCAATTTCTCGGATGGTTTTTTCTGTTTTCGCAGCTTAAATGATGGCTTCTTTCACCTGCATGGAGAGCTCCTTTGACTGCATGTTGTCTGTTCACAGCAAAATCTTCCACATGCAAGCACCACACCTCAGATCAACTCCAGGCCTTTTATCTGCTTAATTGATAAGACATAACAACGGACTTGAACACATCTGCCATGAAATAGCCTTTGAGTCGATTGTCCAGTTACTTTTGAGCCCTGAAATGAAGGGATTGTGTTCAAAAAATACTTTAGTTGCCTCACATTTTATGCAATCTTTTTGTTCAACCCACTGAATTAAAGCTGAAAGTCTGCACTTCAACTTCATCTGAGTTGTTTCATTTAAAATTCATTGTGGTGAAGTACAGAACCAAAGTTAGAAAAAAGTGGTCTCTGTCCAAATATTTATGGACCTAACTGTACAAGGTATATTACATATTTGAGATGACGATATGAACTTTTAATACACGAGCACAACCCCGACACAATAAAGGAATCCAAATAAAACGAACACGTCTGAACAGCATATCATAAGAAGGCATGCGTCATCCACTGGAGAAGTAATATTGACTAATGTAAGAACATTAGAAGAGCTTTATAACAATCCAGATGAGGACAGGGCATTCAGCCCAACAAAGCTCGGCAGTCCTATCCACCTAATTCTAATAAAGGACGCTAGAGGACAGCCCTCCTGCCGGGCATGCTGGGAGTTGGAGTTTGGCACAGCCCTTTTGGGTTCTGGGTCTGGACCGTCAGGGGGAGCTGTAGAACCCTACTTTGGGTTTCCGTCACACTTAGTAGTTCCAGTTGATCCTCATGAGCCACCTGGCACACTCCCAGGTGTAACATAAAACTCACTCCATTCGAGGAGCCAAGAGTCGAGAGGAAGAGGGACGAAGTGGAAGTGGAAAGGAGAGGAAAAGAAGGCAGAAGAGGCTGTGTATTTGGTGCTGTTTGTACTGAAGTGTTGTGGGGCGCGAGGGAAAAGCGCTTCGCCACTTGTAAATAAACGTGTGATGTACTGGAACTCGTGTCTCTGCCTGTCTGTGTCGGGGCGCTGCTGGTTTATATAAACACTCACAGCCAGCCAATCGACTTTTTCCATCTGGGGTTATAAATATAAGCAGTACTGGTGACGACTTCATGTTCCCTGCATTATGTTCCCTGCATTACGATGATGAATGTCTCCCTGCTTACATTTAATAAGTTACATAAAATTAGGAAGTGTACCACATTGGACCTGAAGCCCAGTTGCTGACAGTTCAGTCCTCACTGCTTACATATGTTATTTAGACTGAGTTTTGCTTAACATTTTGTGCGTTGGAGTTTTGGATTCACTTTTTGTCTCAGACCTCTGTTTGCATTCTTTAAAATTTCCTCTTCCTTTGATTGAATTCCTTCACCAACTCTGACATAGGGCAGCATGGTGGCGCAGTGGTAGCGCTGCTGCCTCGCAGAAAGGAGACCCAGGTTTGCTTCCCGGGTCCTCCCTGCGTGGAGTTTGCATGTTCTCCCTGTATCTGCGTGTGTTTCCTCTGAGTGCGCCGGTTTCCTCCCACAGGATCCCGCATTGGTGATCCTAAATTGTCCCTAGTGTGTGTGTGTGCCCTGCGGTGTGCTGGTGCCCTGCCCCACGTTTACTTCCTGCCTTGCGCCCTGTGTTGGCTGGGATTGGCTCCAGGAGATCCCCGTGACCCTGTAGTTAGGATATAGCAGGTTGGATAACGGATGGATGGACTCTGACATAATCACCACATTATCTTTGCACCATCTGCTGCGAAGGTGAAAAAACGTGGCACTCCAGCACACACAAAATGAAAAGTCCAAAAGATTTCCTGGACTTGTAACCAAGAGTAAGCAAGAACAGGCAGCTAAATCCAAAGCGCAACCCAACCTCTCAATCTAAGTAACTCACAAAAACTTCTTGAAATGAAAATCCAAAGAAGAAGGTAACTAAGACATGCCGAGATTTGCTTATTTAATCATCAGCTGTAACGCGTCACTAACTGAAATGCCAGGGCACCGCTGACTTTTCAGGTGCTGAACATTCAGATGATCAACAGAAAGCCACCAAGATCATTGATTATGAAACTTCTTCTTTCAGCTGCTTCCGTTAGTGGTTGCCACAGCGGATCATCTTGTGCCATATCTTTCTGTCCTTTGCATCTTGTTATGTCACCCCCATCACCTTCATGTCCTCTCTCACCACATCCATAAACCTTCTCTTAGGCCTTCCTCTTCTCCTCTTACCTGGCAGCTCTATCCTTAGCATCCTTATCCCAATATACCCCACATCTCTCCTCTGCACATGTCCACACCAAAGCAATCTTGCCTCTCTGACTTTGACTTCCAACCATCCAACTTGAACTGACCCTCTAATGTTCTCATTTCTAATCCTGTCCATCCTCGTCACACCCAATGCAAATCTTAGCATCTTTAACTCTGTCACCTCCCGCTCTGTCTCCTGTGCCACTGTCTCCAACCTATATAACATAGCTGGTCTCACTACCGTCCTTTAGACCTTCCCTTTCACTCTTGCTGATATCCGTCTGTCACAAATCACTCCTGACACTCTTCTCCACCCATTCCACCCTGCCTGCTCTCTCTTCTTTACTTCTCTTCCACAATCCCCATTACTCTGTACTGTTGATCCCAAGTATTTAAACTCATCCACCTTCGCCAACTCTACTCCCTCATCCTCACCATTCCACTGACCTCCCTCTCATTCACACACATGTTTTCTGTCTTGGTGGTCCTACTGACCTTCATTCCTCTCCTCTCATATCTCCACCTCTCCAGGGTCTCCTCAACCTGATCCCTACTCTCGCTACAGATCACAATGTCATCAGCAAACATCATAGTCCACAGGGACTCCTGTCTAATCTCATTTGTCAACCTGTCCATCACCATTGCAAATAAGAAAGGGCTCAGAGCCGATCCCTGATGTAATCCCACCTCCAACTTGAATGCATCCATCACTCCTACTGCAGACCTCGTACATATCCTGTACAACTCTTACATATGTCTCTGCCACTCCTGACTTCCTCATATAATACCACAGCTCCTCTCTTGTCACCTTGTCGTATGCTTTCTCCAGGTCCACAAAGACACAATGCACCTCCTTCTGGCCTTCTCTAAACTTCTCCATCAACATCCCCAGAGCGAACATCACATCTGCGGTGCTCTTTCTTGGCATGAAACCATCCTGCTGCTCACCAGTCATCACCTCACTTCTTAACTGAGCTTCCACTGCTCTTTCCCATAACTTCATACTGTGGCTCATCAATCTTAGGGTGGAGTGGTGGCTCTGAGGCTAGGGACCTGCAGTGGCAAATGGAAGGTTGCCGGTTCAAATCCCATAAATGCCAAAAGGGACTCTGCTCTGTTGGGCCCTTGAGCAAGGCCCTTACCCTGCAATTGCTGAGCGCTTTGAGCAGTGAGAAAAGTGCTATATAAATGCAAAGAATTATTATCCCCCTGTAGTATAGCAAAAAATGATAATAAACAACGATAAAAGTTTATCAAAATTAAATCGTAAATTAAAAGTCAAATACTAACAAAAATGATGACACATTTTACGTATACTGTCACTATCCCTTGTAAAGAAGTGTCAGCTTAGTGAGGATCAGACTGCGCAAATAAAGTCAGCAGGTGCTGTGATTATTCGTGATGGATTGTAAAGAACAGGTTGGTCACTTTTATTATTTTTCATTAATTTTTGACATTTGTGTTACTTTTTAATATCATGCTGGTGACATCATTGTGGCACCATCTTCAGCTCCGTGTCCTTTGTGGGTGCGATTGTTGCCAGTCATGTGATTATTAATGGAAATGTCACATGATGCCATAACTGCTGACTATTTAAGATGGCGTCGCAGCAGTCCAGGCATCTTACCTTTAGGATAAATTCAAAGAGAAGTTTGCTCTGGTGCCTCAGGTTTTCTTTTGGTTAGCGATGTTCTCCTGTCAGCTGGGCTCTTGAACTTAACTCTGACTCCTTGCCATTTAGCTGATTTTGATAATATTCTGTTTATTTGGTTAACAAATACCTGCTCATTGTGTCACTCAAATTAGCATTTCCCTTAATTATTAAGGCACCTCTTATTGGTAACTAAAAAGGTTGTAATATGCAAGCTTTCGAGGCAACTCAGGCCCCTACTTACATCTTACCTGAAATTTTCATATTATAATCTTTGGAGTCATTTTGCTTGACTTCCATCTAAGAAATCCAAAGTCCTGTCTTTCTCGATCCAACCTGCCTCAGGCTGCTAGTCAATCAGATCACCACAGCTGACCTCTTTGCACAAACCCCATACCGTACACCATCATGACATCTCCCCCTAAAACCAGAAGAAGTGTGTGAAGAACGGGCACCTGCTTCCACAACATGGTCCATGGTCGGGAAACGTTTGCAAACGGCCGTGCTGACAGAACGAAAGATGAGCAGAGAGGTCAGGTTCACGTAGCGCATCAGGGTCCGGCGCAGTAAGCGTCCTTGTTCGTCTCCGCCTTGCACAGTACTGGAGATCAAGAGCATGAGGCGGTCCGGCCAAGGCAGGTTCACAAACTGATTCCACCAGCGGTTCACCACTAGGGTGACGTAGAAACCTGTGAAGAGAGAGCAAGGAAAAAAGGCAACACGTGCTGTACAAACCACCATGGGCTCTGGACAAGTAAGAACCTGAGCTCAGTGCATGAAGCCAACCAGCCAGTGATTATATCAAATAAAACTCAAAGTGAAGCTCGATCAACTGCCAAAGTGAAGAAGAGGAAGCAGCAAAGAGGACTTCACAACTTCTAACTGCCCTGTCTTGATGTCATGTCCAGTGTCACCTAAACATAACTTTGGTGGGCTACTGTAACGTTTAGTAGGCTACTGACGTAGAGGAGTAAGACGAATAACCAGGAAGGCTTCCCCCCTTATCCTCTGATAGCCGTGTTTACACCCAATGCCTAATGCAATTCTGTTAAATTTGTAGGATGTCCAGGTTATTCCACCCATCTGGTATTCATCACAGATTCACAAACCAACGCCAATTAGATTACAATTTAATTACGAGGACTTTGGGCTGAAGGCCGATCTCAAGCCCTGTTTTGGAGCCCTAAAGAAGTGGGGAACTTGTAGCAGGGTCGCTAATTTGGTTTTGTGGCAAGTAAGCTTCTTGAAGGTTATGCTCATGTGTAGAAGTGCTTGTTGTGTGTCAGCAGCACAAAGTCATTTTTCTGAGAAAAAAGTATAGAGGTCCTGTGTAACCTGATTGGAGGATGAAATTGTAAAACGAGGATATGGGATGGAGGAGAGACAGATTCACAACTACAGTGTCATCTTCCTGTGAGGTGTGTCAGGCATTGAGAAGCAGTAACAGAATGGGAGGAGGAAACACTTGTACGAGAAGATGAGTGGACTGTTATGGGCAGAGTGGACACTACCTCGTGATTGAGGTGAGAGTTTAAATAACAAAGTTATGAGACAGAATCTCCAGGAGTCACTGCGAGTAAAAGAAAAGGAGCCCGAAATAATAACACGAGACAAGAACTGAAGTCAGGCCAGGGAGGGTCAAAAGATACACGAGCGAACAAAATAGAAAGTCAAAAGGGAGATCAAAAACCTGAAACGGAAATTCACCCTCAACGTCCTTGACAAGCAAACTAAATACTGCTGAACATTTTGAGTTTAATCCAACCAAAGGAGAACGCTACATGGAGTCATTGCCATATTTATAGTGGAATTTGTGCTAACTTCACCAATGCATCTATCGCAGTCACATGATGAGACTCTGTGTCACGTAAACAAATGGCACAAAAATGAAGTCAATCATAAAATAAAATGTGTAATACTACAATCAACTGGCCCGGTTCAAGCTCAGAGAAAGTAACGAAGGAACTGACTATCAAAATGTTGAAAAACTGCAAAACAAAACTTCCAGTCAAAGTGGCAAACGCTTCATGACTGGCAACTTTTGTTCATTTTTGTTTCATTTCCTGTGATCACTTCAGTTGATTTTTGCGTTCATTTTGTTTTTTCAGAAATTTCAAATTTTTTTCTCTTTTTTTTCCATTAAAAATTGTTAATTTTTCACGTTATTATGTGATGTTATTCTGTCTTTTTTTCAGTCGCCTCCATTTTTGAGTTTCAGCAGGTTCTACGGCTATGGTGATGTTTCTCGTTATCTTCTGAGAAGGTTTGACCTCTGACGTCATGAACGCGAACGTATTTAGGCCGTCATGTACAGATCCCTATTACCTGAGATTTGGATACAAAGGGCCTCACGTGCATTCACTTTTGTTTTGTTGTTCTCCGGCATTTTGAACCTCAGCTTTGAACTACAATTTATAGGTAGCATTTAGGAATTGTGAATATGTCAGATTGGCCTTTTAGTTACAACCTTGATGCGTTACTTTGACCACATGTTTTCTCTTGGCCCTTCTTTCTTAATCTCTTTTGGTCTCATTTGAAGCTGAACAAAAAGAAGAGTCAAAATTAAAAGAACCTGATGCAAAGCAGATGTTCTTTATCCTAACTAACCAAGAAGATTCTTTTGATGTGTTTTCGATCCAGCGCGGGACGTCTGACAATGCTGAATATCGGCATTTTATAGCGGAGATCCTCATGATGTCACACAACAAAATACTTTTTGTCACGTGACAGCAAAAAAAAAATGTCAACCTTCTGGGACAAAAAGCTGCTGAAACAGAACATCTCAAAACTCAGAATTATATTATAGAACAGCACCTCTACCATCACTTTCATTACTGTTGTGGATACTAGAATTTTGAATAATTATGAATTTTATGGTAAACTGTGTGACTGATCACTTACACCAGCTCCACTTACCTTTCGTAGTAAGTAAGAATTCTCTGTGTGCTCTGCCTTATAGTAAATGGCTTCGAAATGTAAACATACCAGAAGATGAAGGGGGAAAAAATGTGTCGTCATCACACATCCGTCGAAACCAAATGTCAAAAGGAGGCCTGAACACCAAGCGTGAAAAACCGTTGTCAAAACTAAAACAGGATTTTTGATTTTCACAAGTCCGAAATTTTGGATGCTTGTCACGTGCTAGAAGTAATAAGGCACTGCTAACGACAACATGGCCACAGGAATCCATAATTATACAAAATGGGAGCATAAAAATAAACAGACATACTGATAAAAAGAAATTACTTGAAAAAGCAAAATACTCAAAGAGGTTAAGGGGCCTAAAACTTCCAATTCATATCATTGCAAAACATTGTGTGGATTATATGTGTTATGTGCGGATTATCTGTCATGACTTTATTTATTTGTATTGTCTTAATTTCTTATCAGTGTTTCATGGCTCCATGACCTGGGTTTAGAATTAGTTATTCTTGTGCCATCTTGCATGTCATATAAGGTGACCAGAGGAGGTTTCGGTGTCAGGAAGGGCATCCGCCTTTAAGAACTTCAACTCATTCAACCCCCCATCATGATGAGGATAGTATTTCCCAATCTTAACCCTTTCGGCCCTGACATCCAATTACTAGTTCATATATTTGCAGCCGTTTTTGTAAAGCACAGGTATGTTTGCAGCCAATGGAATCAGGTGTGCTAGTGTTACCGCAGACTGGCATACAGTCCGCGAAACACGGAAGTAAAACAAGTAGTACTAAAGTATTTGACAACTATCTCTTATATATATTTCTCTTCTGGTTCGTCCTGCTTCCTCTTCAAACCTGGTCTTGCCCACACGGCATTTCTCGATTCCTATTCGTCCTCTTCCAAACCCTTCCCCTCGCTGCCTGTGGCCTCTAATACACCCCTACGCTACTTTTCTCGAGTCCTATTCCTCCTTTGGACTACCGCGTTCCCTGCTCCTCTCTCATGACCCCATCGGTGTCACGTCACTGCTCGATATCTAGCCTGACTGTGTGAACTTTCACTTTGGCCATGTGTGTGCCTGGGAGTCTTTTCCGCAGCCTACAGGAAGGTAGACTCTTGAACATTAGCATTTGTTTCGCTCCTTGCTATTTTCGTTATACTGCGACGGTTGTTTCCTGAGCCTTTGTTATAAAATGAACGACAGTATCTTCTCTGTCGACGGGTTTTTATGCAACATATTCCGGGATCCGGCAACTGCCTGTTCCTATCAGTGGGTTATTTCTTGACACAAATGGTTGACAAAGGCAATGCACTCTCACTACGACATAAGAGAGTAGATTTCGTTGCATCACATTGGGACAGATTTGGAGAAGTTCTTCCTGTTATTCTTTCCAACTCAAGTCGAGTTATCGCAACAAGTCAGGAGTACTATCAATACATGGCAACATCTGGAGTTTATGGTGGTGAAGCTGAAATTCAAGCTCTTTCCGAGATTCGATCTTTTGACTCATTCATTATCTGTCGTCTTCAGCAAAACACCTGTTCACAACTGCGTCTTTCAAGAACTGTTTCATTCTTCTTGATTTCTGAATTCCTTTCTCACCGTTTTCCGGTCCTATTCTTACACCGCCATATGTTACGGCGGGTGTCCACCAGTTGTATAATAATAGTGAATTTTTTTTTTTGTTTTTCATTTTTGAGCTTCCTAGACACCCCAAAGGTAGAATATCTCACAAAATAATTTTTCCCATAAAAACAGAAAATCCAGGGCCGTAAGGGTTAAACATGTCTCCCTTAATCTGTCTTAGCTCCCTTATAGTTGGTTATGTGGTTGGGGAACCGTAAAGTGCAAAGTGTGGGGTTGATATTGGCCTTCAGTCCTGGATCCTTATAATCTACTATAATCGAATACGATTCGGAGACGGGGAACACTTAAGTTAAGTTTCGAGTCGAAACGTCATCAAGCGACATGTTTAGGCTCCAATGAATACCAAACGAAAAATCAAATCAGACCTTCAGGACAATAAAACAGTAGAATTTAACTCCATAAAAGCTGAGTAAGAAAAACTGGACAACAAAGAGCAGAAGACGCTCCGCAAAGGTAAACCTCCAGACGTATTTTGTCTGTATTGTGTGCATTGATCAACAGCAAAACGCTTCAGAAACTTCACGATCATACAGTAAGCCATGCACTTTAATGGCACCACTCTCCACACCCAAGTGCAGGGGGTCCCAGAGGAAAATGGCATTCGTGCAGCAGGTCACAATCAGTGTGGTGAACTCCTCCACATTTCTTGCCACAGTTTGCTTGCCCACCATAACAAGACTTGTGGGCTTTACTGCTTTCTTGGAATTCTAAATGTAACTAACCTGTTTTTTTTTCTTTATAATATTCTAATATTTAAACCAGACAATGAATTTATATTAAAATGAACAATAAAGATGCACTTTGGAGAGTCTGAGAATCACAAAGCGTCGCTCATATATCTGGAGGCGCATGTCCACCGTCACTTACATGACCACCGTGCATATTTGATTTTTGCCGGTCGGACGAAAGAGTTTATTAAATGAGTTGTAAATTGTACACATATACAGGGTGAGTCCAAAATTATATTAAGATTTGAATGGCGCAAACAATTTATTCACAAAACATACCTCATATGTGCCAGATGATTTACAGGAATGTCTCAACCTGTTCGCCATCATGTTCAACACACAAAACACCAACGAGCCCGGACACATGATAGATGATACCACAGTCTGTATTCTGTCCTTCAGGTCATTGATATCACAAACTTTCCTGTTATACGCGCACTCCTTCACTATACCCCGTAGCCAGAAATCACAGATGAAGTTCAAACCAAGCATCAGAATGAGAAGAAAGGGGACTGATGTGACTTTGAACGTGGTGCGGCTGTTGGTGCCAGATGGGCAGGACTGAGGATTTCAGAAATGGCTGATCTAATGAGATTTTCACACACAACCATCTCTACGATTTACAGAGAATGGTCCAAAAAAGGGAAAATATCTAACGAGTGGCAGATCTCTGGGTGAAAATGCCTTGTTGATGCCAGCGATCAGAGTAGAATGGCCAGACTGGTTTGAGCTGATAGAAAGGCAACAGGAACTGAAATAAGCACTCGATACAACCAAGGTATGCAGAACAGCATCTCTGAACACACAACATGTCAAACCTTGAAGCAGATGAGGACCTACAGCAGAAGGAGAACCACACCGGGTGTCACTCGTGTCAACAAAGAACAGAAAACTGAGACTATAATTCATGATGTAGCATGGTCTGATAAGTCTCAGTTTCTACTGCAACATTCAGATGGTAGGCCAGATAACATGAAAGCAAGGGTCCATCCTGCTTTGTATCAACGGTTCAGGCTGGTGGTCTAATGGTGTGGAGGATATTTTCTCGGCACACTTTGAACCCCTTAGTACCAACTGAGCATCGTTTAAATACCACAGCCTATCCAAGTCTTATTGCTGACCATGACCATCCTTTTATGACCGTCTTCTGATGGCTCCTTCCAGCAGGATAACGCACCATGTCACAAAGCTCAGGTCATCTCAAAATGGTTTCTTGATCCTGACATGGCCTCCAGTGTCACCAGATCTCAATCCAGTAGGGATGTGGTGGAACGAGAGACTCACATCATGGATGTGCAGCCGACAAATCTGCAGCAACTGCTTCATACTATTATGTTGATACGGACCAGAATCCCTGAGGAATGTTTCCAGCACCTTGCTGAATTTATGCCATGAAGAATTACGGAAGTTCTGGAAGCAAAAGGGGGTCCAACCTGCTACTAGCATGGTGTACCTAATAAAGTGGCCGGGGAATGTATAAATTAATAAAAAATGATTTTATTTGAATACACACAAATGTACATATAGATCAAAATAATGTACATATTATATATTTGTGTTGTAAGCAGCGACGACCACCATCACACCATTCTCCAGACTTTCCATACATTAGATTAGATAAAATGGGGAAATTCACATGGCATGGCAGACTCTAAATGAATCAAGAGAATCGATTCACTTAAATATGTAGTTAGAAGGAATCGAAGCAGTAAAGTGAATTGAAATACCCGTCGCTACACAACTCGAGACACGGCTTTTTCAAGGCCCACCACTTTCTAGTCAGCCGCAAAGCTCTCTGGGTAAAACACTTAAAGGCTACATGCACTTCACTAACAAGACCATTGAAAAATAAAAAAGACATTACCTTTAAGATGTGAATACACTAAAGCAAAATCACATTTCCTTCTACATGCACATTTTGGTAAAATGGTTTCTATGAAATTCATACCCATATACAGGATCAACAGGGATATCACCAACTCTTACCTTACAAAGAGTTTTGGTTAATGTTACTGTAACATCCGGCTTAGCCATCCCTCATTCAGGCATATTTATTTAGCGTAAGCAGGTTGCAGGTCCAATGAAAATGGATGACCTTCTAAGTGGAGGGTTCAGCTTTTTAGTGACACCCACAAAACATCACGCATACAGCCATGCAGTCTCTACAGACTGGCAGTAGACCGGGTCTTAGTGAAGAGCGCTTGGTGACTTTCAGTGTGGCACTGTCACAGGGTGCCACCTTTCCAACAAGTCAGTTGCTCTGCTAGAGCTGCCCGACTCAACTGTGAGGACCGCTTATTGTGAAGTGAAGCGACAACAGTAGTAGGCAACAAAAGTTCACTGAATGGGACCTCCAAGTGCTGAAGTGTACAATAATCAATTCTAACCTTCCTCTGGAAACAAAGCCAGCACAAGAACTGTCAACTGGGAGCTCCGTGAGATGGGTTTTGTGAAAGAAAAATGAACTTCTTGCAAGCTACTAAGGGTTAATAGCAGACAAAGGCATTTTGCTCTAACGGCTGGTTATTCATACAGGCGTCTGTCATAAGACGGGGTGCAGTAAGCTGACCGAGGAGAACTTCCAGTTTCTTTAGAAATGCGTCTATTTGACACAAGAGAGCTGACCTTTCCTTCATTAGGGTCTATCTGAGCAGTGAAAAAAATAAGAACAGACGGCCCATTAGGGTAATACAATAAAATGCTTAAGTAAATGATATTATGTTTTTTGTTATAAATAAGGGGAAGGGGGAGGAAGAAGAACTTTATCAGGAGTGATGAATCAATCTTTGCCATCTGCCAGTCTGGGTTTGCTGGATGGCAGGAGAGTATTATCTGCTGATTGTAAAGTTTGGTGGAAGAAGAGGAAGAGGTGAAGGAGGAATAATAGCCAGAGGTCACTTCTCATGGTTTTGGCTGGGAAATAGGACTATTGACCTACTGTACGCTAAACATTAAAGATGCATACAGCGCCACCCTGCTGCCTGCGCTTGGGAAAGCAGATCATAACCTGGTTCTGCTTCAGCCTCAATACAAACCGAGAGTGAAGACGCTACCTACAACCACACACTCATTCAGGTAGTGGTCCCCTGAGGCAGAGCAGGCTCTGAGAGACTGCTTTGGAATTACGGACTGGGATATATTGCTGGGGTCACATAGTGAGAACATTGATGAGGTTGTTGACTGCACAACTGATTACATCAACTTCTGTTTGGACATTGTAGTTTCAGTAAGAACAGTACGCTGCTATGCTAAAAACAAGCCATGGATTACAAGTGACATCAAAGGGCCTTTTGAACCAGAAGAAAAGGGCTTTTAAAGGCGGTGATCAGCATGAGCTCAAGCGCGTGCAGAAGGAACTCGAGTCCAGCTCAGGGCGCGAAGGAGCAGTACAGGAGAAAGCTGGAGCAGAAGTTGCAGAATAACAGCATGAAGGAAGTGTGGGATGGGATGAAGATTATCACTGGCTGCAGCTCTAAGTGGAGTGCCACCATCGAGAGAGAAGTGGAGAGAGCAAACCAAATGAGCAACTTCAACAGGTTTGACCTCCTAACCCATTCTCACCTCGGAGTACTTCATCCTCCAACCATCCTTCTGCTGATCCCAGCATAGGTGAGACATCCCCACCCACAATTACAGCAGCCCATGTGAGCAGAGAACTGAGAAGATGTCGTGCCAGCAAAGCAGCGGGTCCAGATGGAGTATCGCCACGACTGCTGAAGGTCTGTGCGTTGGAGCTGGGGAGTCCTCTACAGCGCATCTTCAACCTGAGCCTGGAACAGGGGAGAGTCCTGAGGCATTGGAAAACATCTTGTCACCCCAGTCCCAAAGGTGTCACGTCCTAGTGAGCTGAATGACTTCAGGCCTGTCGCCCTGACGTCACATGTGATGAAGACCATGGAGCGGCTGCTGCTTCACCACCTGAGGCCACAGGTCCGCCACGCCCTCGACCCTCTGCAGTTTGCATACCAGGAGAAGGTGGGAGCGGAGGATGCCATCATCTATATGCTACACCGATCCCTCTCCCACTTGGACAGAGGCAGTGGTGCTGTAAGAATTATGTTTCTGGACATCTCTAGAGCCTTCAACACCATCCAACCTCTGCTCCTTAGGGACAAGCTGACAGAGATGGGAGTAGATTCACACCTGGTGGCATGGATCATGGACTATCTTACAGACAGACCTCAGTATGTGCGTCTCGGGAACTGCAGGTCTGACATTGTGGTCAGCAACACAGGAGCGCCGCAGGGGACTGTACTTTCTCCGGTCCTGTTCAGCCAACATACATCGGACTTCCAATACGATTCGGAGTCCTGCCACGTGCAAAAGTTCACTGATGACACTGCTATGGTGGGCTGCATCAGGAGTGGGCACGAGGAGGAGTACAGAAAGTTAATCAAAGACTTTGTTAAATGGTGCGACTCAAACCACTTACACCTGAACACCAGCAAGACCAAGGAACTGGTGGTTAATTTTAGAAGGCCCAGGCCCCTCGCGGACCCCGTGATCATCAGAGGTGACTGTGCAGAGGGTGCAGACCTATAAATACCTGGGAGTGCAGCTGGATGATAAATTGGACTGGACTGCCAATACTGATGCTCTGTGTAAGAGAGGACAGAGCCGACTATACTTCATTAGAAGGCTGGCGTCCTTCAACATCTGCAATAAGATGCTGCAGATGTTCTATCAGATGGTTGTGGCGAGCACCCTCTTCTATGCAGTGGTGTGCTGGGGAGGCAGCATAAAGAAGAAGGACACCTCACGCGTGGACAAACTGGTGAGGAAGGCAGGCTCTATTGTAGGCACGGAGCTGGACAGTTTGACATCCATGGCAGAGCGACGGGCGCTGAGCAGACTCCTGTCAATCATGGAGAATCCACTGCAGCCACTGAACAGGATCATCTCCAGACAGAGGAGCAGCTTCAGAGACAGACTGCTGTCACCGTCCTGCTCACTGACAGACTGAGGAGACCCCACACTATGAGACTCTTCAATTACAGCTGGGGGGGTAAACGTTAACATTATACAAAGTTATTGTCTGTTTTTACATGCATTTTTATTACTCTTTAATTTCATATTTTTTATTTGTTTTTGTATCAGTATGTTGCTGCTGGAGTATGTGAATTTCCCCTTGGGATTAATAAAGTATCTATCTATCTATCAGTGGAGGGAAATCTTAAAGCTACAGCATACAGTGACGTTTGAAACTTCTTTCAGGTCCATACAGAAGCTGCAAGTGGATGAACATAACTGGCCTGCACAGAGTCCCTATTGTCCTCAACCCCGCTGAGCACTTTAGCATGAACTGGAAGGCCAACTTATTGCCTGATATGTGTGCTCGACCTCACTACTCTACTTGTGAATAAACGGATTTGAGTTCTTGCAGGCTGTGGTGGGCTGGCGCCCTGCCCGGGGTTTATTTCCTGCCTTGTGTAAGAAAGAAAAGAAAGAAGGATAGATAGATATAAAAGGCACTATATAATAGATAGACAGATATGAAAGGCACAATATAATAGATAGATAGATAGATAGATAGATAGATAGATAGATAGGAAAGGCACTATATGATAGATAGATAGATAGATAGATAGATAGATAGATAGATAGATAGGAAAGGCACTATATGATAGATAGATAGATATTGTGATGGACAGCCACAGCCACTACAGAATGGAAGGGCTAAGGGAGAGGGCATTGATGAGGCAATACCTCCCTGGGACACTAGAGGGCAGCCCTCCTGGGCCGCTGTGGTACCACAGATTCCCGCAGGGCATGTCGGGAACTGGAGTTTGGTGAAGCCCTGTTGGGTTCTGTGGGGGCCGCCAGGGAGAGCTGCAGAGCCCTGTAGAGGACCTCCAGCACACCTGGGAGTGATTCCAGGTAATAGTGATGAGCCACCTGGAACACACCCGGGACCTGAATAAGAGGAGCCGCCTCACTCCATTGAGGGGCCAGAGTCGAGAGAAAGAAGACAAAGCCTGAGGAGGAGTGGAGCGGATAGACTGGCGGCAAGGAAAAAAAAAAGGAAGGGACTAGGTTGTATATTGCTGTGTTGTTAATGTGCATAAACTGTAAATGAACACGGGTGTTGAGTGAACCTGTGTCCTGCCTGTCTATGTCTGGGGGTTAGGGTGGTAGTATGCCCCCTAGTGGCTTACAATAGATAGGTAGATAGCTAGATAGATAGGACAGACATGGGTCTGAATACAAACCAGAATGACTGAAAAGGTAGAAAAGTCAAAAAAAAAGAAAATATCTGACTTGGCAGTGCCAGTCCCAGTGCTGCGTTATCGGTTGATATAAAGGAGCCCCAGTCACATTTTTTGACACAATTCTGCTGAAAGATTAAATGGTTGAAACTACTCACTGTTAATGTGTCACAGAGGGGATGTGTCTCATTGTTCATAATGGCACTCCGTTTGTTTTAATTATATCCTTTACTGCGACCTCGAGGGGGTCCAGAGTGTGTCCCATAACTGAGCCTGCCATTTTAATTAGCTTTTTGATTCGGTGGGCCTCTCTTGAAGTGATGTTACCAACCCAGCACATCATGCTGGTCATCACAGAGTTGTAGAAGATGTGAAGGATGCCTCTTCCCACATTAAATGAGCACAGTCTCCTAAGTTAAATAGAGCCTGCTCTGCCCCTTTCTTATATAGTTCCAGTGTGTTCTGAGGCCAAGCCAACTGATCATTAATGTGGACCCCCAAGTACTTGTAGGAGTGGACCACCTCTACATCCACTCCATGAGACATAGAGGCTCTTTGGTGCAGTGAAAGTCAATAAGCAGTTCCTTGGTTTTCAGACCATTCTCTTTGCACCAAGAAACACACTTTTCCACCTGACTCCTCTCCTCTGTCTCATCCCCCTTTATCAATACAACCTATCAGTGCAGAATCTTCTGAGAATTTCTGCAAGTAACCTGACATGTTATATTTCTATTCTGAGGTGTACAAAATGAAGAGTAAAGCAAACAGGCCTGTTCATGTGGTGCTCCAGTGTTGCTCACACAGTCATTGAGTCTTTCGTCAACACCAGGACACCACAGGCTCATCCACCTGCAGCTCTCTGAGTTTACCCCTTCACATGGATGACTGGATGGTATTGAAGGCACCGGACACATCAAAAAACAAAATCCTCACAGTCTTGCCAGCTTTGTGCGGGTGAGAATAAGCCCTGTGGTATGGACTGATAATTGCATCCTCCGCTCCAATCTTTGTCTAATAGACAAACTTCAGTAGGTCTAGGTTTTCTACCACAATGAACTCATATAGTCCAGGAGTAGTCTCTCAAAGGTCTTCATGATGTGAGATGTTGGTGTCACTGGTCTGTAGTCATTAGGTGAAGAGTCACCAGCCTTCTTCGGAACAGGAACAAAGCAGGATGCTTTCCAAACAAGTGGCAATTTCTAAAGCCTTAGGGACAGGCAGGTGACAGGTGACACCACAAAGGTGGTCAGCCCAAGCCTTCAGAACTCGAGGACTGACTCCACCTGATCCCAAGACTTTTCCTGTGTGTAGCTTCTTCAGTTGTCTCCATACTTTGTCCATACTGGTCAGAGGTGAACTCGTCACTAGCCATTCCAGTTGATGTGGTAGTAGTTGTTGATGTAGTAGGGATGGTGAGGGGAGACTGGTCATTTGAAGAAGGTGGCAGTGTGAGGGAAAATAAGAATTCAGAAATTGGTTCAGGATGTTTCCCCTTCTAACATCTGAGCTCAGGATTACATGAGTCCAGTAATTATACTCGGTCTATTCCAGATATCCTTCATGTTATTCTGAGCGAGTCTGTATTCTATTTTAGAATTGTGAGCTTCCTTTCCTTCACTCACACAAACTGCACGTCCTTCAGTGCCTCTTTGTCACCGGATCTGAATGCTCTTCTTTTCTTCTCATTCGGGAGACCTTTTAGTTCTTTAGAAATTCAGGACTTGTTATTTGGACATCAACACACTGTCTTTGTGGGTACCGCTGTGTCGATGCAGACGTCCCTATAGTCTGTGATCCACTGACAGAGACCCTCAATGCTGTCCCCATGTGACTCGTACATCATTTCCCAGTATGTCATTTGTCATTCAGACCCATTTCAGCCTCCGCGTCCTCGCTATTCTGGTGCTAACAGTTTGTCATCTAATAACAGGCTTGTGGCTGGGATGAATCAGGTTGTGGTCAGATTTGCCTAAAGGTGCCAGTAGTTCACATTTAACGGCATCTTTTACACGTATTGCTTAACAGCGCAGAGGGCTGCACAAAGGTGTTCTAGGTAAGGTACAGCGCATCATCACTTTTTCCACATTTTGTTATGTTACAGCCTTATTCCAAAATGGATTCAATTCATTTTTTTCCTCAGAATTCTACACACAACACCCCATAATGACAACGTGAAAAAAGTTTACTTGACGTTTTTGCAAATTTATTAAAAATAAAAAAAACTGATAAAGCACATGTACATAAGTATTCACAGCCTTTGCCATGAAGCTCCAAATTGAGCTCAGGTGCATCCTGTTTCCCCTGATCATCTGTGAGATGTTTGATTGGAGTCCACCTGTGGTAAATTCAGTTGACTGGACATGATTTGGAAAGGCACACACCTGTCTACAGAAGGTCCCACAGTTGACAGTTCATGTCAGAGCACAAACCAAGCATGAAGTCAAAGGAATTGTCTGTAGACCTCCGAGACAGGATCATCTCGAAGCACAAATCTGGGGAAGGTTACAGAAAAATTTCTGCTGCTTTGAAGGTCCCAATGAGCACAGTGGCCTCCATCATCTGTAAGTGGAAGAAGTTTGAAACCACCAGGACTCTTCCTAGAGCTGGCCAGCCATCTAAACTGAGCGATCGGGGGAGAAGGGCCTTAGTCAGGGAGGTGACCAAGAACCCGATGGTCACTCTGTCAGAGCTCCAGATGTCCTCTGTGGAGAGAGGAGAACCTTCCAGGAGGACAACCATCTCTGCAGCAATCCACCAATCAGGCCTGTATGGTAGAGTGGCCAGACGGAAGCCACTCCTTAGTAAGAGGCACATGGCAGCCCGCCTGGAGTTTGCCAAAAGGCACCTGAAGGACTCTCAGACCATGAGAAACACAATTCTCTGGTCTGATGAGACAAAGACTGAATTCTTTGGTGTGAATGCCAGGCGTCACGTTTGGAGGAAACCAGGCACTGCTCATCACCAGGCCAATACCATCCCTACAGTGAAGCATGGTGGTGGCAGCATCAGGAACTGGGAGACTAGTCAGGATAAAGGGAAAGATGACTGCAGCAATGTACAGAGACATCCTGGATGAAAACCTGCTCCAGAGGGCTCCTGACCTCAGACTGGGGCGACGGTTCATCTTTCAGCAGGACAACAACCCTAAACACACAGCCAAGATATCAAAGGAGTGGCTTCAGGACAACTCTGTGAATGTCCTTGAGTGGCCCAGCCAGAGCCCAGACTTGAATCCGATTGAACATCTCTGGAGAGATCTTAAAATGGCTGTGTACCGATGCTTCCCATCCAACCTGATGGAGCTTGAGAGGTGCTGCAAAGAGGAATGGGCCAAACTGGCCAAGGATAGGTGTGCCAAGCTTGTGGCATCATATTCAAAAAGACTTGAGGCTGAAATTGCTGCCAAAGGTGCATCGACAAAGTATTGAGCAAAGGCTGTGAATACTTATATACAGTATATGTAATTTTCTCAGTTTTTTTTTATTTTTAATAAATTTGCAAAAACCTCAAGTAAACTTTTTTCACGTTGTCATTATGGGGTGTTGTGTGTAGAATTCTGAGGAAAAAAATGAATTGAATCCATTTTGGAATAGGGCTGTAACATAACAAAATGTGGAAAAAGTGATGTGCTGTGAATACTTTTCGGATGCACTGTAACTTCAGCTACAGCCTCAGCCCATCTATTTCTCTTTTCCATACTGTCATTGGCCAGACCAGCCTATCTTCTGGTTGTGTGGCCCAAAGCACCAGCTTTTCTTCATTCTCTAAGGTCACATTGTACGCATTACAGTTCCAGATGACTGCTCACTGGTTGCCAACTAAGAGTCAAACCGAGGGGCGTCTCAGAGCACCTTGCCGGAGTCACTGGGTATGTTGTGGGCACACATCGCAACCTTCCACAAGTCGCAGAGGTTATGTCAAGAAAAGCTATGACTGAAGATCACTGGTAAACCTGTTTAGTGCAACACCAGTCTAAGGGAAGTGAATCCATTTGTCACGAGTGTCTCCCTGTACTTTACCATCTTAACATAAAACTGGCCGGTGTAGAATGTCTCTGATCCAGTCTAGAAGAACAAACCTACGTCTATTACTTTAATAAACCGAGCTCATTTGTGCAACGAGACGCCACACCATGAATCACACTTTATACTGTCTAACAGAAAGACTCGGCAGAGTGAATTAATGAATGAATGAACACGCGCCACGTTTATTTATATGCCCAAGCTGTCTAAACGGACAAAAAGCATACGCGACCACAGTAAACTGTGGCAAGAAATTCAAGCAACACAACACAGGATGTGTCAGAAGCGACGCCCTGATCAAGAGCAGACCAGGCCTCAGACGTGGCAGATCCCAAACTGTTAGCCCACACAAGTTGGGTGCAGCGTTCGTGTGAGCGGGCAGTTGTTAGAGTGACAGCCCCACTTCAAGCTCTCCGCTGATCTAAAGGCTCACAGCACACTCAGGCAAAGGCAGCCGTGTCCAGACTCCATCCAATACTCACCCAAGACAAACGTGACCGGGATTTGTTCTGCATACTTATCGCAGTAAAGAGACACCTTTTCAAAGTAACGCTTTTGCGTCTCTGAAAGAAAAAACCTGAAGTGGACAAAACACAAACATTGTTCTAAGTCATGGAAATTGATTTTTAAAGTGTACATACCGTGTATAGGGCACAGAGCAGGACATCGCTAGCATGCCAGTCCCATCGTTATCAATATGTTTTTGAAAGTGTTTGGGGAAGTTCACAAATTTTCCTATCTGTCTTATTCCATTACAGGGTCATTTTAGAGGTGGAGATCATCCTTAGTGCAGCATTGGGCACAAAACGGAAACGAGCACTGGATGGGACGCCATTTCACCAAGGACGCAGTCGCAATCATGCTGGAGCAATTTAGGGTCTCTAATTAAATGGCAAACCAGGGAATGTCTTAACTCTCTTAGTGACTTCTATGGAAGTGTTAATATAAGTAGTGACGGTGTGCTATGCTGAAAATGTATGTAATGGTTCAATTTACAACATGACTTGAAGACCATATATGCCTTGATGGTGAGTTAGCAGATGTTTTTACAGATATCTTTAACATCTCTCTCTCCACCAGTCTGTATGTACCTACACAGTTTAAGGGTGCCACCGTCATTCCTGCGCCCAAAAGAACAACTGTAACCTGCCTCAACGACTATTGGCCTGTGGCACAGACCTCTTTCATAATGAAACGCTTTGAACGACTAGCCCCCCACCTTCACTGGACCCTTTACACTTTGTATCGCGCCAATCGGTCCACAGATGAGGTGATCACACTTGTCCTACACACCATACTATCTCACCTGGAGAAAAAGAACAACTATGCCAGAATTTTGTTTATTGACATCATCAGTTCAGCCTTAAATTCAATCATCCCACAGCAGCTACTAGTGGAACTCTCTCTGCTTGGATTGAAAACCTTACCTTGTAAGTGGATCTTGGACTTCTTGACAAAAACACAACAGACAGTACATGTTGGCAGTAAGACATTGTGCAACAATCAAGCTGGGCATGGGGGCCCCTCAGGGCTGGGTGCTCAGTCCATTGCTCATTACTCTGCTAATCCTTGACTAGACTGCCAAATCCAGCCCAAACCAGCTCATTAAGTTTGCCGATTTTACAACAGTAGTAGGACACATCAGTAATGGAAACAAAATATCTTACAGAGCAGAGGTGGAGCAGTTGGTGAGCTGGTGTGGGGACAACAATCTGTCCCTTAATGTCAACAAGACAAAAGAGTTGATGGTGGACTTCAGAACAAATGCTGAACATCACCCACTGCATACAGTGGCCTTCCTGTGGAAAGGGTCAGCAGCACAAAATTACTGGGCATCTGCATCACTGAAGATCTCTCTTCGACTCTCAATGCCAGGTCAAGAAAGCTCAGCAGGGGTTGCACTTCCTTAGAAGGATTAAGCGAGTTAGAATTCTAAACCCCCAATCCACACCACCTTTAGCTGGGGCACTATTGAGAGATTCCTGGCAAGCTGCATCATATCTCGATTCGGAAACTGCAGGACGGCTGAGAGGGTTATCAGGGTCTCTCTCCCCTCCATTTTTAAGGAGAGATGCAAGAAGAAGGCCCTATGCATTGTGAGAGACTCTTCACACCCCTCTCATGGACTGTTCGATCTCTTGCCATCTGGGAAGCGATATCGCTCAATAAAATCAAGAACATCCAGAATGTGCAATACCTTCTATCCACCTGCTAAACCTTCTTTAATGAACACATCATGAGCCATCAATTATACACATAATCACGAGGGACATTCAAAAATTTTCCACACTTTCATTGGATACAGTGAAGGCAGGAGGAGTAGTAATTGTGCATTAAAAAGTTGGTATAATGTTAAGAAAATTACATCAAAAATGAAGGTGACCATGTAGAAAAGTAATGTCATTTGGTTTTGAAATTCTTAATAAATTGAGAAAAAAAAAAAAAGTGCGGAAATGTTTTGAACGTCCCTCGTATTTATCTTTAATCATCGTATTTAACACTAGAATTACCAAAGCTTATGAGAAAACTCGTAATTCCGGCCCACCTTAAATCCGCTCGCACCTCTCCATTCAGCGTCTTGTGTGTTGTAAATGTGTCGATAATCCCAAGCAGCCTGCTATACCAGCCTTCCCCCTCCACTGGAGAAACTGCAAAAACCTCTCCCAACTGTTTGTCCCTTGTTTATCAGGGAGTCAGATAGAGTTGCATACGCTAAAAAAAATATCGTTATTTGGAACACATGCATTTCACATGTGTTCCGTGTCTACAAAGATCAATGTAAGTGTAGGATGACAGAAATTTTGAACGCATACCTAAAAGACAAACTTTTTCTATGTTTTAATACTAACAACAAAATGTAGACATGAAGTGTATATTGTGTGAAGCCTGAAGTCCAAATATCAAATAAACACTTTCACAAAATGTACAAGTATAACCCAACAAGTGCCCTTTTATTCAAGAATATAACTGCAGAAAAAGAACCTGCATTAGGGTGCGACATCGACACGCATTTACTGCGACTGCTTCGGTGGTGAGACGGTATGAACTGCTGACTGGTAATCAAAACTTCACGGGTTCGACCCCGGACGAATCCATTTTGAGAAGTGAGCTGCTCTTATTCGTACTATTTTAGAATAAAAACATACATTTAATTTCAGTCTGTAACAGCCGGAGAATATTTATGATACTTGGAAAGGTTTGCTTTTTTTATCCAGTTTTATGCTCTCAGTCACGTTCACACTCGCCGTGATCTGAAACTGCTGTGTGAATTATTGTCAATTATTACTAAAACATGAAAAACGTTTCTGTTTTAACGATGTGCTTATATAGATCGCTGTAGACACGGAACACACATGTAATGCATAATGTATTTATAAAAGGTGTCATTTTGCTTGACTTCTCACTCTTTACAACTCTAAGCAACTGACACGCAGGTAAACAGACTTGAGCTGAGAAAACTGTGCGGCGGTGGGGGGGATGTGATAGCAGGCTGCTTGCTGCTTATTGATACATTTACAAGACAAAAGACGTTGGCAGAGAGGTGCGAAGTGATTTAAGGTGGGCCAAAAGTTTTTCGTAGGCTTTTGTAATTCTAGTGTTTAATTGACTATTTACATAGGTATTGGTTAGACTTTGAATTTAGCACTGGTTTACTGTTTTGTAGTTTTTCCCTTTCTCTTTTTGCACATTTTCTGCTCTTCGGCAACGAAATTTCGTCCCACCGTATTTTAGATGTGGCTGGAATGCAAATAAAACTTGAACTTGGAAAAACTTTGGTTGAAGTGTATAAAATTCTCAAAGTGATGATCGGTACAAATCCATTTGTCCCAATGACACACATTCTTTTAAAAAAAAATCAATGCTTAAGTGTTCTTGTGGCTCGCCTTCTTAAACTTCAGCTGTCCTAAGTCTAGACGTCTCAATACTCTTGACTGCCACCCACCAGTTTGTCAAAAGCTCACATATGCAGAAGGTGATTGAAGAGTTAGCTATATTAGGTTGAGAATGGTACAAGGCAGAACATGCGAGGTGGTAGCAAAGTCATCCAGAGTACAGCCGACAATGCCAATACCACAAACTATTTGGCATCAAGTATTGAAACTGAGACACGGGATCTGCTATAAGATAAGCAGATACAATTCACAGGCTTCCCTGTGTTTCATTTTCTAATGGTGTGGCATAAGGAATTATTGTCCTCATTATACCAAACCAATATATTGTGTTTGTCAGCTTACACAGATACACGAGCATAAAAAGTGTTAAAGTATCTAACCTTGACGATTCTTTAGTATTTGTTAAGGTACGAGCCGTGCTCGTTGTGTTAGAATTGTGCGGCTCTTTCCGGGGTAATGAGGAGGGAGAGCTGAAGGAAATACGCATCACTCTGGAGCCCTGGCAGATTATTTTGAAACTGAAGTTGCCAGCCTGTGTTTCTCTCTTTGATTTGTGTCGATCTTTCAGGGGATTCTTCCTTGCTCTGTTTAGAAGCGAAGCTTGACAGCTTTGGCCGTATTGCTCGATTTGATTTGTGTGCAAGATATGAATAATGAGCACCAAAGGAGGGTTCCATTGGCCCAATTACGTAGCACCAGGCTCTCTGTTGGCTTCTGCTGCTCTTACCTTTACCATTTCAATTGCTTCTACCCTCTCAGATGACAGTGGTGGTGGAACTCAAACTCTCAGGGACCTTTGGATTACAGAGTAGCGTTGGATCGACACTAAAATTTTGACTTTGATTCCAATACCAGCTCCCACACCTCAGTACCAACACGATACCAAAGCAAATAATGAATAACTCCTCTTCCTCTCTGCCTCAGCTCCATGATACTTCATCTGCCCACTCCTCACACACATGCTATCAGATGCAACTCTACTGCTCCGTTGAATGCTCATAATTTTATATTCAAGCTTTCACCCTCCAAGTGTCTCATGTGCTTAACACTAGAATGCCTGAAACCTACGAAAAAACTGATAATGCTGGGCCACCTTAAAATTCTTCACACCTCTCCACATCAGCGTCTTTTGTTTTGCTAATGCATCAATCAGCACAAGCAGCCAGGAAGCGCCCAGAATCAAACCCGCAACCTCTTGATTATGAGTCAGCAGTTCTTACCGCTGCACCACTCAAGCAGTCATATCAATGTCGTACCCTAACCCGATTTCTTTTTCTGCAGTTATATTCTTGAAAGAAAAGCGCACTTGTTCTGTTATACTTGTACATTTTGTGAAAGTGTTTATTTGATATTTGGACTTCACACATTATACACTTCAAGTCAAAATTTTGTCATTAGTACTAATAGTAGTTTCTGTTTTAGGTATGCGTTCAACATTTCCTGCCATCCTACATTTACACAGATCGTTGTAGACATGGAACATACATGAAATGCATGTGTTCTAAATAATGATATATTATTTACCCTGTACAACTCCAGGCACCTCACACCCAAACAAATGGACTTGAACTGGGAGAACTTTTTGTCCAAGTTGAGCTCCATCGGGGAGGCGATTGGATAGCTGCCAGGCTGCTTACTGCTTGTGCTGATCGACACATTTACAAAACAAAAGGCGTTGATGGAGACGTGTGAAGGAATTTAAGGTGGCCCAGGATTACAAGTTTTTTCGCAGGCTTCAGGGATTATAGTATTAAATACAAATATTTATATAACGTGGATCGACGGGTAGAACCCCCTTGAAATTCCCACCACGTCTGAAATATACATTTTATGACAGGAATGGGGGGTAGATTTGAGAGTGCGGATATATGTACAGTATATTATAATGTGGACTTGGAGAGAGACAGAGCAACCCTTAACTGATGGTACCACACTTAACATAATGTTGGCATAGTACTGTTTTGAAAATTAGAGAATTCAGTATTTTTTTAGTATTGGTATACCATGCAAAAATATTACAGTCTTTTTTAACAAAGCACAAACAGTGGAGTTTGTTTGACACTCCATTCCTTTATGGCATTTGGGTGCTTGTTGAGGATCAATCAGGAGGGGGGAATGTAAAGATGATGCAACGAGACTCAGAGGGAGAGAGCCATCTTGGAATATGATATCCTCCTATTTGCAGTTAGAAGTCTGAGGCCTTCTTATTCACTTGCATCAAAGGAGTTTTCCTTGGGTGACTTCTGCTTACATCCTTGGAGAGCCTGGGCTCACAGCCAGACTCTCTACTCGAGGATGTGAAACTGAGGAAGGAAGACCCTGAGTGATTCCTTGCCAGCGATACTAAGCGTACATTAAATTGAGAAGTTTAACGTTTGAAAAACAAGAGTATGTGATCAAGTTTCAGACATTTCTAAGGTAGCGGGATAACAAAAATCACAGATGACCATCGCCATTGTTCACATGCAGATTTTAGGGCAATAAACATATAGACTATCCCTTACGGCCCCAGATGTGGTCAAACTGCCCAGTTTGTACAACTACAAGAAATACAATTAAAGTTTACCAAAACAGCTAACAGCCAGCAGATTCTGGAAATCATCATACAGCCTGTGAAGGTAAGAATATTTTAATATGCTGCGTTAGCAGAGCCGAATCATAGAAGATTAAAATTCTTGGTTAGTCGCAACCTGCCCGATCCTTAAACAGAGACAGCCAAAGCGAATGCTTGACATGATGGGAGTCCATCACTGGGAACCATAATACTTGTTTTAAGAAGGCCAGGTAAGGCCTACTAATTGACCTTACATGGATGGTTCTGGGATGAGACCTGGAATACCAGAACAAATCCTAAACAGATACAGGGAGAGAATGACCAGGCTGGCATTGGAAGCAGTCCCCTGAAACTCTGGGACAATTTTGCTATTACCTAACCAAATGAGTTTGATGGTCATTTGTCAAAAGTCCTTATTTAAACTATGCTACCCACAAAAATCAAAGACAAGATACATCATAATGCATGAATGCAGAAAACATTCTTCATTTTTACAAATTTTGAATGACATGATAAAGATTTCTGTATCCGAGTTAATACTCTGACAGTCACTAACAAGCAGAACACAGCAGTGTGGATGCCTACCTGTAGACGACACTCAATGCCGTATAAAGGCTGGCGAAAACAAGAAACTCCCGGTACAGCAGTTTATAGATGCTACCCTTCCATCGCAGCAGCAGTCGGTGGAACCCAAAGAAAGTCGCATTGGCAACCTTACTGGAATAAGTGACCGTCATCCTGGCCCATACACTCCTGTGGGAAGAACACAAAGCTTTGGATTGGCATTAAGTACTTGGATAAGTTCTTACCCACCATAATTCTAAAGATGGTGGCACACCACACAGCTTCAAAGTCGAGGAGCGTGTCAAAATGTGTTATTACAATTGATGGATTTCACTCCCTTGAGATCACCAAACAGAAGGTATGATGTTTCACACGACTGCCTCATTAAAGATTCCATTTTAGAAAACATCATGACCATACTGAAATTTGACAGCCAATTAACATGCTGGCAATTAACCATAAACACAATTTTCAGTTTCGTGTCTAACCAAAGGTGACAACAGAATTGAAACGCAAGTAATCAGATAAATGACAATATAAATACTGTATATACAGTAGTGAGGGATTGTAAAGACAAAACTAAGTCAAAGCTATCGACAAAATGAGTAGTGATCCTCTAGATACAGTAAGTACAGTATGGAGAAAATAGAACAAGCACAGTAAAGTATGAAAACTGTTTAACGCTAGAATTACCAGAGCCTACGAAAAAACTTGTAGATCTGTCCCACCTTAAAATGCTTCACACGTCTCCATCACGTCTTTTGTCTTCTAAATTTGTGGCTAAGCAGCAAACAGCAAGCAGCTTACTATCACATCGCCCACCAGCACACAGTTTTCTTAGCTCAAGTCTGTTTACCTGCGTGTCAGTTGGGGATGATCATATTCGGGAATGATTTTATATATTCCAACACTGACTTTATATATTCAAAAAAGAGTTTATATATTCCGACGCTGACTTTATATATTCAGGAATTACTTTATATATTCAAGTTTTGACTTTATATATTCAGCAATGACTTTATATATTCAGAAAATCATTGTAATTGCCTGTTTGGCACCCCATAGGGTACTGTATAATGGATATATAAAAAAACAGCTAAGGGGATAGATATATAGATATAGGAAGGAAAGGCACTATATGATAGGTAGACAGAGAAGCTGCTATATAATAATAAAATTACTGTTATTACTACATAGATAGACATGGAGTTCAGGCAGGCAGAACGGCGAAGGTTAAAAAGAAAAAAAAAACATTTTCTCTCTAGCTGGGAATCAAACTTTGGTCTCCTTAGTACGGCAAGTCTATTGCGTTCTGAGTGATGAAATCTTACCGGTACGCCAACAAAACTGTTGTGACATTCTTGAACCTTTTATGAAAGTGTTTATTTGATCTTTGGCCTTCAGGCTTCACACATTTTATAGTTTATGCCTACATTTTTTAACATTTATTACTAAAATATTAGTAATAAAAAAAAGTTTCTGTTTTAACAATGTGTTTTTCACAGATTATTGTAGAAATGGAACACACATGAAATTCGTGTATTCCAAATAACGATCTATTATTCCACTCTAAAATTCCACTTTACTCCCAGATAATCAATCAAGGCATGAGCTGGGAGAAGCTTGTTCACGTTCTAAGTTGGTGGGGGGATGGAATAGCCGGCTGCTTGCAGCTTGTCTTTATCGGCACATTAGATGACAAAAGACACTGGTGGAGAGGTGAGAACAGTTTTAAGAAGCGATTTAAGGTGGGATGGATCTACAAGTTTTTTTTTATGTAGGCTCTGGTAATTCTAGTGTTAAACAATAGAAATAGTAACATGCAGAAAGTGAGCAGATACACGTAGAGCAGAGTCCTAATACTTCCAAGGTATGCGGATGTGCGCGAGTGTGTCTCACTCAGTGGTTAAGTGGGGTATGTGTGGGCAGGGCAGGGCTGGCGCCTCAATTGTACCTCGGGTGGCACAGTGTGTCACATTTGTACCCAATTAAACAAGACGGATAAAGAAGCCTGAGGGGAGAATAAAAAAGAAAACAAAATGAGAAAGAAAGAGGGAAGGCTAATGGAGAGAAAGAGAGAGAGCTGGTACAAGACAGATGGAGGCAGGCAGATGAGAATAGAGTCCCAGTGATGGAGTGTGTGGTTGGCACTCAAACAGGAGCAACCACAATACTCCGGAGGACTCCACCACACAAGGCCAGGGAATGGCAGGGGGAGTCGAAGGAGTGGAGGCTCGGCAACGCCCTTTGGAACAGCAATGGGATGGGCGCGGGGGACACAAGTAGGACCCGAAGGTTGGTTGAAGTCTGCCAAATAGAAGAAGCCGAGGAGATGTTGGCTTTAAAGGGATGCACCAGGGATTGGGTCTGTTACAGGACAGCTTCCTGCATGAACTTTATTTTAACTGGATTTCTTTATTATGGATTTTTAGCCTCCACGTTTGCACTGTTTTATGGATTGTGAAATTCACTGCCCTTTGGGACAGTTTGTTTTGGGATGGATTTTAATAAAAGCCCAGTTCACTTTGCACTACGCCTGGTCTGCATGGATGTGTCCTTATTTGTCCAGCTTATCTTGATGACAACTAGCAGGAGAACCAGAGAGCGTGGAGCCGACTCGGAGCGTCACAACCCTCGATAGCTAAGGCCTCCCTTCACAATCACTTGGGCAGCATCAACAACACGCTCGGTCTTGGCTATTGTTGGCTGCGAGAGCAGAAAAGCGAGATCAAGATCTTTGGACTGGGGAATATGTGAAGTAAAGCCAGAGGATCTCCCTCTTTATCCTCCTCAGCTGCTGTTGTCCCTGCTGAGTACCCAGAAGTACAACACACTCTTGTCTCTGGCATGGATCCTACAGTTGAACTAATCTCATCCCTTCCCACAGCAACAACAAATCTACTCTCTATATATAAAATCCTAAGCCTAAAAGAGCAACGATTTCATGTCACGTTTTTTCGTCACGCTTTAAATTAGGCTTATTTTAAAACCTAGATATATATGTTTGGTATCATTCTTTTCACAATTTGTCAAACTTTAATGTGATGTTTGGTAGATTTTCAGATTCTTATTCCATTTTTAAATCATAAACTAACAAACATCAAGAACTCGCGTCTCGCCAGATAAGAATTTGTGCCAAAAGATTTAACCAGGCCCGAGGCCGGAAATAAAAGACAAAGAGTAGGACATCTGCTGTACGGCCTTTTAAATGTTCAAAGCGCCACGTGAGATGCAGATCATAAGGCAGCAGCAGCAGCAAGCCAGCAGCTGATCAAGCAAAGAGGAGGTAAAAAATAAACTCTATTTGTTTCCCATTGTATCACCGTTTAAGAGGGGGCATCGGAGGAGCGACCGCATCTCCTAGGGGTGCGTTCAGCCCCCAACTTCACAACACGAGCAGCAGAGACGCGAAGCGAGCAGGGGGCGAACCCCCTAGTAAATGAAATAATTAATTACGCATGCATTACTATGTACCCTAACTAATTATAACTGTGTAACCTATCCTTACATAGATCATTTCTTCAGATCCCGCAGTCATAATGATATCTCACGCTGGTCAAATTGTTTTCTGTAATACTGAACAATACCCACACACCTCCATCCCTATCATCACACCACAGCACTACCACCTGTCGACTGCTGTCCTTCCTCTGCCACCTCATCAGCACCACCAGACTGACTGACTCCTTGGGGTTGCGTTCTTGTCCTCCCTGGGCATTTGTAGCAAGTAGCGTTTCCGTTTCTTAATACTCGCATTGCAAATTTACTAAACATTTTCTTAATAGGCTGCACTTCACCTAATCTCTAAATGCCTAGCAGTGATGCTAAGTTACAACTGCTCCTTTGGGTGGCTAAGTTATTCATGAAGAGCTCTGCACGTCAAGGTCGGCCACACATGCCACGTTTCTAACACTAGAGACTCGGACTACTGTGCGTGTCACCTCGTGCTACTCAAGTCTCACTGCTGTAAAGTGAACAGATGACAACTTTTCTCACCTGTTCTAAATAAAGCTGATATTTCCATACATTACGCTGCATCCTCTGTCCATGCTCTTCTTTCGCTTAACATTCTCAGCAGCACCTTTTTTACCTTTGGTGTCCGTTAATAAAACGGTTCAATGCAGTCAGTGAGTTAGGAAAATGGATGGTTGTATAGTTTCAATTTCACATGCGTGAAGTTGTACCACTTGGGGAAGGAATTGTCGTTTTACATTTATTGCATTTATTTATGGGGATTTGAAAAGGTGTGCCCGTCACCTCGACCGGCCCAGATGGGAAATCTCCTGCTGTTTCCGATGCGCACCCTGCCCCTGTCCACATGCTGACCCCACGTCGTTGTATTTACCCTTGTAACTCTAAGTGTGCTGTACTGAGCCACAAGAGCCAGTGGGATGCATTTGTGTTCTCCTACACCAGGGGTGCCCAGTACGTCGATCACGATCGACCGGTAGATCGGAAGGGTAGTGCAGGTAGATCGCGTTGCATTCAAAAAAAAATTTTTTTAAATGTTAAAATGTTAGTCTATCATATATCCTCCATATGGCATTTGCCACTTGATTGACATACAGGGTGGCCAGTCAGAGATCTCTTCTCTTCGAACACACTGGTCATCCCGCACGCACGATCAAATGCACAAGCTACTGCAAAGCTCCGGCTGTGATCTAGTTAGCCCTCCAATTTATATCGACTAAAGAAGGGATTTAAAAAAAATTGTTTGGGGAGTTTATGGGCTGGATGTGGAATTGGAAGAGGATTTTTTTTTTCTCACAATGTCACAATCGAAGTGCATTTGTCTGATCTGTCAATCTATCATTGCTATTCCAAAGAAAGAAAATGTGGAAAGGCACTTTCGAACCGTTCATAAAAACTATTAAAACTGACTTCCTTCTGAAAAGCAATCTGAGAAAGAGAAAGGTGAGGGAACTAAAATCCAGTTAATCGGACAGCCGTCATTTTTCACTCGGCTGAATTCAAAAGCAAAGGCAGACACACCGAAGCATCGTTCCGGGTGAGTCACTCGATCATTAAGCATAAGAAGTCCTTCCAAGATGGAGAGATGATAAAAGAGGCCTTCATTGAGACAGATGGCTAGGGAGAAATTCCTGCTGAGATTTCAAGACCCCTGGCCAGAGATAAAGGAGTTTCTCCTTGTCATTAAACATGCGGAATACAAGCAACTTAATAACGATCAATGGCCGCTAGACTTGGCATTTTCTGCGATCTGACCAACATGTTGAATAAGCTTAATTTACAGCTGCAAGGAAAAGAGAAAAACCAATATGGTCAATATGATTAGCTCAGTTAATACTTTCAAATGATAAATACAACATCTGTCCTCAAAGCTGCAGCGCCTTCATTTGGGGAACATCCAAAACCTCACGTCAGAGCTGGAGATGCAATGGAAGGCGCGTGCGCAACTTGACAGCGTCCGCTACACAGAGCAGATTGAAAATTGTCTGTCAGGCTTTAACTAATGGAAGAAGGTAACGTTTCGAGTGTCGCCCAATGTAGAGGAGTAAGATTAGTGTTTCTTCTTCACAAATGTACCCAAGTAAAATTAAAAAGTATGGTGCAGTAAAACTACTTTTAGAAGTACATTTTTTTCAAAAGTTACTCAAGTAAATGTAACCTGTTACTACCCACCTCTGACACTCACAATATATATTTTATATCTATGCTAATAAAAGGCAAAGCCCTCACTGACTGACTGACTCACTCACTCATCACTAATTCTCCAACTTCTCGTGTAGGTAGAAGGCTGAAATTTGGCAGGCTCATTCCTTACAGCTTACTTACAAAAGGTGCACAGGTTTCATTTAGAAATTCTGCGCATAACGGTCATAACTGGAACCTACTTTTGTCCATATATACGGATATTGCCTGCAGCTCAGTCACCGTGTGAGGCGGAGTTGCGTCTCTCATCATCACGCCTCCCACGTAATTCAGTGCCTGCCCATATAAGGCCGTCTGTCAGCAGCTATCCAATAGACACGCTGCCGCAAAATATTCGCGGGTGAAGGACTGTGATTATGCAAACGAAGATGAGATGGTCAGGCACAAACTAAGCGAAAGTGCGAGAGAAACTTTTAAGTGCCGGGTCTTAGCTAACATTAAATACAGCCGTGGACATCACAAGATCGCACGAGATAGCACAAGCACAGCTGAGAACCTTCAATGCATGTACTCCGAGCGGCTCACGTGAAGTGACTTTGCAGGACTGGGAAAGGTAAACTGGTGCATGCAGTGTGTGATGTAACAACCCTCTGACGCTGAACAAGCCTTTTGTAGACATATCAATAGGAAAGCAAGTGAGTCTATCACTTTTAATAATCTCGAGAAAGAAACATGGTGGCAGCGTAGGTGACGGAACTGCGCCGAAAGTCATGCCAGTTTGCGGTTAAAAGTTCAGGACGCGGAGATGCTAACACGAAAGGAAAATGGAGGGTCTGAGACTGCTGCTGACATTAAGCCTCGATGCTAAAGACCAGGTGAAGTCATGGAGAACATGGAAGGACGGGTTCAGGTTATTCACAGAACTTGCAATGCCGGAGGCAGAGGAAAACACTAAGGTCAGATTATTCCGTTATCTTACTGGAGAGAAAGGGCAGAGAATCGTGTCAGGCGCTGACCGGTGATGTAAGACCTGATGAGTTAACCATGCGCTTGATGATACGTAAATTTGATGAACATTACAACCAGAAAATAAATGAAACTGTAGAGAGGTTCAGATTTTTTTCAAGAAATCACGCAAGGGGAGAAAATATAGACGACTACGTCACAGATCTGAGAGTGTTAGCAGGCACATGCAATTTCGGGGAGATTAAAAGTTCCCTTATATGTGACAGAATTGTGTGCGGAACCAGTGATGCAAGTTTAGAGAAGTGCATACAAATATGCAGAGCCACAGAACTGTCGAAGGAGAACAGCAGAACAGTCACACGGGGTTCCCTGTTCTATACTTCTCCTGGTGCGTCTCTCTAAACCCTCCGTACAGAAACATTATCATAAGGCTTAACAATCCGATTGTTACACCTTCTACGCGCACCCAGCCGTCCTTATTACAGAGTCTTCCTTGCTTTACCACTGGCTGCTTCTTTCCATTCACCTTCCCAGCTCTTTATTTAAACAGTTTTCCTTCTCACTTTTCTGCTCCTTCACTGTCATTATGGGGTGTTGTGTGTAGAATTCTGAGGAAAAAAATTCATTTAATCCATTTTGGAATAAGGCTGTTACATTACAAAATGTGGAAAAAGTGATGCGCTGTGAATACTTTCCAGATGCACTGTATATATATCTATATCATTTTTAATGTAGGTAGATCATTTTGACCTGGTCATTTTAAAAGTAGCTCACAAGCCAAAAAAAGTGTGGGCACCCCTGTCCTTGTGCAATGGTGACAAAGGGACAGTCGTCAAGTGCAAGTCACAGCTTGTTGGCTCAGTGCTAGTGATGGAGTAGATGGGAGCGACAAAAATCATAGGAGACAGAAGCCTGACCGAATTCCCTGACCCGACATTCAAATAAAATGTGTCCTTCTCATAGAATAAGGAGGGCATTCTTGTGGCTTTGTGACACATCGCAAATAACAGACTCATGCACACTTGAAGGCGTCGGACAATCAATGCCAAGTAACAAATGATTTGAAGTGACTTTATTGGGTGGCAATGGTTTAGCGTCACACACCAGGCAAAGACAAGGGTCCAGCCAGACTAGAAAGTCGAGCACACATATTAATACTATAACAATGAACTTTAATCCATAAAGTTTGGGGATCCATTAGCACCACTGATTTACCGAGGATCTACGAGTACCTGGATTGGGCTTCAAATGTTAAAAAATATCACAACAATAATGGCAGAAATAAGACTGCAAAACGTATTTTAGCAATCGTAACGAATTACTGACTTTGTACGTTGCCTACACGGTAACAACCGTTCATGTGGGTTTAATAAAACGGCGTGTCTGATCATTAAACGACCCCCTCTAATCCAAAGTTCTGGACTTTTACTTTGATAACTAAAACTCTTTTATATGTTAGCCCCGCCCCGTGATGCTTCAAAGATTTCACTCCCATTTCTACGACAGTTTGCTGTTCGGTTCGGCCGGCGCATTCTGAAGCTCGGGTCTTGTCGCCTTCGTCACTCAGGCAGGGCTATATATATATATATATATATATATATATATATATATATATATATATATGGATGAAATAGTTTTACTGTCAGATAAGTAAAACTATTTCAACCATTCTATGATCTGCTTAGTGGCGGACGTTAGCCGACTTGCTGACCAACCACAAGCATTACAGGTAACCACCCATACAAGTGTGATTCAGACTATGAATGCCTTGAATATATATATATATATATATATATATATATATATATATATATATATATATATATATATATATATATATATATATATATTATCGGAGCCTGACTCGCGGTCGGTTATCCCGGCCAGTCGTGTACGTGGCTCGAGTACCTTGCGATGTCGCCTCCTCTCTGCGACTTTTTAAAATGTGTAGCCCAGCTGGTACCGAATGTCAGATCTCTCAACCAAAAAGCGACCCTCGCTCCGGTGTCCTTACCGCGATCCGCCGCCTCAGCTCCGGCTCGTCCCTGCCGCTCCGCTTTTAGCTTCCTGTTTTTCCCAAAGTCCTAGGACTCGGGGGTCGGCGGCTCCCATCGTGGCAGAACAAACACCAAACCATGTGCTGAGCCAGCCTGTGCTAAATTTAAACGGGCACAAGTGGTCACCTCCGCTCGCCGGGGGATCACTTGGGAGGTTTGGAAGGGGGGGTCGACATGTGGCAGACAGAAAACAAGTGACGTCAGCAACGCGCGCCTCACCTGAGCCAAAAGAGCCCCCCGGCAGCCTCGCATAATCATTTGTGTCTAAGATTTTATAAACCTAAAACTAGGGGATTATTTTAACGCTGTTTTTTGTTTGGTTGGTTTTGAAGAAAATAAGGAGTGAAACAAAATATTAATGTAATATCCTGTTATTTATGTAGGCTATGTTTAATGAAATTAATTATACAAATGGGCGTTGCTGTTGTTTAAGTATATATAATGAAATATACAATACTGACGAATAGGCTTTGCTGTCATTCTGACGATGATTCACATCGTCGGCTTATCATTAAAATCAACGGAGACTTTAAACAGAGTTTAGCAGGTTTAATCCACAATTCAGGACTCTAAATGAATTATCTAAGTGCGCACGCGTATTACCGTGTTTGGTATTCCAATTATTATTTGTTTCTCTATTTATTTGCATTTTTATTTCTTTAATACCCCGTAAACCACTTTGAGTTACATGCCTTGTATGAAAATGTGCTGTAGAAGTAAATGCTGCTGTTCTTCTTCAATCCGCTATGCTAAGGGGGCGTGCGGGGGTCTCTGTGGCGGCCCCATAAGGTTTAGACAAAGTGGCTGTAACTGGGAAGAACGAGTTCAGGGGGCAGTTAGGAAATTAATGGTCACATCTTTAATTTTGGAAGAAACCTAATTATATTAAAACAAAAAAAGTTAATACATCGAAACGTGTGCGCGTGCCCGTGGTAGCCGCCAGCGGACTGTCCTCCTGAGTCACCGGCCTGAGTGACAGCGACAAGTTACACTGGGACGGGCGGCTCTGCACTCCTCGAGTTTCGGGAACTTTCCGTAAGCCCGGGAAGATTCAAGAATACAGGAGGAGAGAAGGAAACGGCGCGACAGGAGGAAGGCAACGTGACGGGCAATCCGAGTCACTTTACGGTTTCAGTCAAGTGGGCTGCATCATCAATAGGATTCGAGGCTAGGAAGTTAAGTGCGTGTCGCCCCTTTGATCGCATTGCAAATACAGTACGGAATTTTATAATTCACAATTCGATGAATGCAGCCGGTGGAGTCTCATTAGATTTTGGGGAGACGAAGTAAAGGGACGGGCGGCACGGTGGCGCAGTGGGTAGCGCTGCTGCCTCGCAGTTAGGAGACCCTGGTCCACCCTGCGTGGAGTTTGCATGTTCTCCCCGTGTCTGTGTGGGTTTCCTCCCAAAGTCCAAAGACCTGCAGGTGAGGTGCATTGGCGATCCTAGATTGTCCCAAGTGTGTGTCCTGCAGTGGGCTGGCTCCTCGCCCGGGGTTTGTTTCCTGCCCTTGCGCCCTGTGTTGGCTGGGATTGGCTCCAGCAGACCCTCGTGATCCTGTAGCTAGGATATAGCGGGTTGGATAATGGATGAATAAATTAAAGGGTCCCATTATAAGAGCAGCAGGTAGTGGACAAGGGGCAGATTGTTGCCTGGTCATTTGGAAAGACTGCGTTCACATCTGGGAGATAGAGTAGATTAGATAACGTTTATTAATCCCATGTGGAAATACAGAATTTAAAGGGTTTGATTTTATTTTTAACGCAGTTGACATACTAAGTGCCCCCCTTTTTTTTAGTTTCTCGACTTTTGTCTTTATGCTATTTCTTTGATATTGTTTATAATATTGTTGTTTCTGAATACTACTGATTATTTGATTACCCGGAAATGAGGCTACGACGGAAAAAAGTACGTCTTTGAACTTCAACTATTTATACAGTTGCCTATAAATCGCTCATTGTTCCGACCCTGCGAAAACGCCGAGTTCGTAAAGTAATACCACCTTCCTTCTCGACCCCCTCTGCAGGGAGACCACCAAGAAATAAAAACAAACAAACAAACAAACAAACCTCTGCCTCCGTCCCGGGCCCCGCCCTCTTTCAGCGTCACTCATAATCCGCCCGACGGTCACTCCTGCGCGCGGCCGGGACGCTCCACTATTCGGTGATATTTGTGCTTTTGCTGGCGTTACCCTCTAACCCTCTACGATGACTTTATTTCGTTTTGAAGTCCTTGGATGGTTTATTCCCCCTTTTATCTCACGGGCCTCTTTCACCCTTTCTCTCCTGCACGATCGCCCAGAAGTCATTGGTTGTGCCAGATTCTAGACTTACGCTCAATGGTGGGCGCGCTTTTGCAGTTGCTGCTCCTAACCTTTTCATATGACTTTGACAACATTTAAATCCCGCCTGAAAGCTTTCCTTTTTTCTTTTTAAACTTTATTTAAAAAAAAGAAACTAATTTATTTAATTATTTTTGGTGTATTTACAGTGGGTATAGAAAAGAATCCCCCCCCCCTCGAAATATTCCCTTTTTTGTTTGCTTTACGGCCTTAAATGAAAACACACACAAAAAATATTTCTTCCCAGCTTTACTTACTTATTGCAACCGATGAAATCCAAGTGAAAGATATCACAGCTACAGTTCAGAAGAATTATTAAAAAATCAAAAACTAGATCTACTGAGATTAATAAAGAATCAGCCCTGTGAAAAAGGCGCTATATGGCCGCCCAACCCGACACAGATAGACACGGAGGCACATGTAAAGATAAAACACAATATTATTTTTCTTTAGCTGGGGGCACGTCTTCCCCGTGTTCCCCAGCCACGGCACAGTCCCAAAAACAGCAACACAAAAGCCACACTAATTCTTTTCATCTTCCTCCACCACTCCTCCCTGGCGTCCTCGTCCTCGTCCTCCTGATTCTGGCTCCTGAGTGGTGGCTGCTGGCCCCTTTTATAGTCCACCTGGAAGTGCTCCAGGTGTTTGATTGCCGAGTTCCGGCTGCACTTCCGGGTGTGGCGAATACACCACCCATACGGGCTCAGGAGTCCCAGCTGCAGCACCCCCTGGCAGCGCCTACAGGACCCAACAGGGCCCCACCCAACTCCAATTCCCATGGAGCCCTGAAGGAAAACGAGGCACCGCTCCAACCCAGGGGGGCGGCCATCTAGCATTCAGGGTTAGGTATTGCACCACCCAGGGCTGCTCCCCCTGAATATAGAGTGCAGGGGCGTCCCAGCCAGGCATGAACCCCCGGCAGCTTGCCACTCCCCCCAATGTCAATGTCATTTTGTTGACCCCCCCGAGAATCAGAGTAATAATTATGTTGCTGTGGTCATTTTAGATCTAAAATCGGCTAAAATTTAAACAATGATTGTAGTTAATACCCAGCTGTCATTACTCAGTTTGCCAACAGATGTCAGAAGGACGGATGCCAAAACCGAACTGCCCAAAGATAGATTTCGACGTACCAAGCAAATGGCGATACGTTCTAAATTACTTACGGTCCCGGAGCTGTCGAAGGGTTTAAGTCAGTCGACGATGTTAGTCCTGGAAAGTACGCCCCACCAAACCAACGTTCCAAAAACCAACCGAACTTACTGTTATCTGCTTGAACCAACACTGACATACTATACTCGGCCGTCCAGCGGCGTCACTGAAGCATTCGAACATTTTTAGCCAATCACGCAATACTGCGTCCGCGTTTGCCACGTGATGTTCTAACTACAGAGGCCGAGTCCCATTGCACGGTTCTAACTTGTATTGAGTCGAGGTATTGACGCTAACACCATACATACGGAGAGTATCAAATTATACATAAGGATAGCTAACTCAATTAATATTATTTTGTTTTGTGCTGTTTTCACTCTATTATGGTTACAAGTGTCTGGGTTTATAGCCGGCAGTGATAAATAATCGTATTCTACCTTTTTGTTCTCTTACTCATTTGACAGGGACCTGCTCAGGGGGGTTTAATTACTTAACCCCTCACCACCTCGTTACATCCATCCATCCATTTTCTAACCCGCCGAATCCGAACACAGGGTCACGGGGGTCTGCTGGAGCCAATCCCAGCCAACACAGGGCACAAGGCAGGAACCAATCCCAGGCAGGGTGCCAACCCACCACAGGACACACACACCAAGCACACACCAGGGCCAATTTAGAATCGCCAATCCACCTAACCTGCATGTCTTTGGACTGTGGGAGGAAACCCACGCAGGGAGGACCACCTCGTTACATATTGAATTCATTATTTATGTCACACGCTGATCATTCACATGGCACTGTCCTGTTTTAGTACATAAAGCACAACAACCCGTATATAGTTAGAAACGCACAACAGAGGTGTCCAAAATGAAACCCCTAAAAGCTGTTTAAATTGTGAACACATACTGCTTTCTGCATTCATGAACACAATGACAAAAATAAAAAGTAATGTTTCCATCATGTTACATTAAAACATTAGAACATTAGAACAATCTAGACGAGAACAGGCCATTCAGCCCAACAAAGCTCGCCAGTCCTATTCACTTGTTTCCTCCAAGAAAACATCAAGTCGAGTTTTGAAAGTCTAATTCCCTTCATAATTTTAGTACTCCGAGCTGGCTGAGGAGTGCAGGGAGGCCGGCTGGAAGACCACCATCTACCCAGTGGAGGTGGGATGCCGGGGGTATGTGGGGCTGTCAACCACACGCCTCCTGAGGGACATAGGGGTGACTGGAAGGAACCTAAGAAAGGCCATTAAAGATCTGGCAGAAGAGGCAGAGAAAGGCAGCTTTTGGCTCTGGTTGAGGAGAAAGGACAGGAGCTGGGGAAAGAACAAATAACCCCAATAACAGCTGCAGGGGGTGACAGGGAGACGTCCCCGTCACTGCTCCGCCACTAGGAGGCGTTCTAGCGATTAAAGTAGCGAAACATTGGTGAATGGTGGTTCCTAGCTGAAGACCCTGCAGCTGACCCATGGGCACCGGAGGAGGTGCGACAGGCAGCAATGCCAAGCAGGTTATACCACCTACCTGTACATCGACTGAAGTTCTGGAAACCCCAGTGACTACTGTGAACAGGGCAGTTGGAGTCCAGGGAAGACAGCCAGGAAAGACTGGATGGCAGCAGGGAAAGACCGCATTGGGAGTGGGCGGCTAGTAACCTAACCCACCAGTCCCTAGTAAGAGGGACACCCACTTAGAACTACAGAAAATATACGAAGACAACCCGCAGGCCCTCCGAGAGGCGGGATGGAAGATGGGCCTAACAGGACGGACCACATGGTAATGGCAACGGCAATGGAAACGGATAACGCGAACATCAGAACTCCAGTCAATGAGCAGAGGATCCTCCGGAAGTGTGTATGCGGATGGGAGAAGGTGACCACCTACAGGGGACTGCGAATCCACCAGTGGAAGGCAAAGTGTCATCAGAAAGGCCAACAACGACCTTGCACCGCAGAAGCGGGTGAGACAAGAGGGACCAGAAGCCAGGTAGAAAACCACAGTGTCGATGGACCCAATGTGGCTGAAGGCAGAGGAGGGACAGAGGAAGGAAGCCCCTTGGAGGAGGCGGAGCCTCTGCAGGGCAGCAACACCCAATCCCCACCACCCCACACGGTACAGAGCCGCAAGCAGAGACCAAAAAACCAGCAAGAAGGAACAAGCTCAAATGGCCCAAGGCGAACGAAGCAGAGGTATGGCACACGTTGGATATAGACCTGATAAAGATTCTGGAGGAAAGGCTGCGTGGAGGTGCCGAAGCCAAGCTCAATTTGTTTGGAGACGTATTATACAAGGTCTGCAAAGACAGGTTTGGCGAAGCAATCTCCAAACCGAGAACTGCTCCAAGAGAAAGGGGGAGGAGGGAAAGGGAGATCACCCAGCTAGTGCAAAGACGCCGACAACTCCGCAAAAGCTGGAGGAAGGCACCCCACGCAGAGAAAGAAGGTCTGAAAGTCCTGTGGGAGGAGGTGAGGCGAAGGCTTGCCAGTCTCCGAGAGCGGAACGCATCCGCAAGCGGAGCAAGCGAAAGCAGAAAGAGCGAGCCAGCTTCTTCAAGGACCCCTTCAGACACGCTAGGCAATTGCTGGAGGGAAACAAGTCCGGGAAGCTCGAAATAACCAGGGAACAAATGGAACAGCACGTCAAAAGGCAGTGCAGTGACCGGTTAAGAAATATCCCACTAGGAACACCAGGGTACGTGCCCCGGCCTGCGCCACCGACGGTTTAGTTCAACATCATGCCCCCCAAGCTTAGCGAAGTCAGGCAAGCCGTGAAGAAGGCAAGGTCCTCATCAGCACCAGGCCCCAACGGAGTCCCCTATAAGCTATATAAGAACTGTCCCACGGTACTGGAGCTGCTATGGTATCTAATGAGAACTGTCTGGAAAAAGCAGCTCGTTCCATCAGAGTGGCAAAGGGCCGTAGCGGTCTTCATCCCAAAGGAAGCAAACTCCAAGGACATCGGCCAATTCAGAAACATCGCCCTGCTGAACGTGGAAGGCAAAATCTTCTTCTCAGTGCTGGCCAAGAGGATGACCACCTACCTGCTAGAGAATGGCTACATTGACACCAGCTGCCAGAAAGCAGGGGTTCCAGGTTTCCCAGGGTGCGTAGAGCACTCTACGATGATCTGGGACCAGATCCAGAAGACCAAGCGGGAGAAGACCGACCTGCATGTAGTTTGGCTCGATCTCGCTAATGCATATGGTTCAGTCCTACATCAGCTGATCAACTACGCCTTGGAGTTCTTCCACATGCCTCCTTGCGTCAAGAACCTGGTAGCGTTATACTTCAGTGACCTGCAGATGTGCTTTGCACTCCAAGACTTCACCACCGGGTGGCAGCAGTTGGAGGTGGGAATTGCAATGGGGTGTGCCATCTCTCCAATCTTGTTTGTGGTAGCCTTTGAGATAATCCTCATCGGAGCAAGACAAGTGGTTGGAGGAATCAAATTACCATCTGGTCAGAGGTTACCCCCAGTGAGGAGTTATATAGATGACGTAACCAGCCTCCTTCAGACAGCAGCATGTACATCTCGGCTGCTGGGAAGGGTGGACGAGTTGATGTCATGGGCCAGAATGAAGATAAAACCTTCCAAATCTCGTAGCCTGTCACTCAGAAGGGAAATCAGAAATGACAACACCATCTTCACCGTCGGGGGAGAGAAAAATCCCCCTTCTGGCTGAACAACCCATCAGAAGCCTGGGAAGGCAGTATACCGCAGATCTGTCAGACAAGCACATGGGGAGGTCCGTCATGAAACAGCTCACGGATGGCCTGTGAAAGATTGATCTGAGCCAACTCCCCGGGAAGTACAAGGTTTGGTGCTATCAGTTCACACTCTTCAGGAGGGTAATGTGGCCCTTGAAAATGAGCGAGATCCCCTCATCCGCCGTGAGTAAGATGGACGCAAAAGCCAACTCGTTCATCTGAAAATGACTGGGATTGCCACGGTGCCTTTCCGAAACAGGCCTCTTTGGGAAGAACACACTACAGCTCCCACTGCAGTCCATCAGTCTGGGTTACAAGCAAGAAAAGTCCAGGCTGGTGCTCGAGCTAAGGGAATCCACCGACCAGTCAGTGAGGAATGCCAACGCCATGGTTTCCACTGGCCGGAAGTGGAATGCCCAAGCGGAGGTTGACCAAGCCATCAGCAGGCTGCAACACCAGGAGATCATGGGCAGAGTCCAGGTCGGAAGAGCAGGGCTAGGATGGGGAGAAGCGCCACGGTTCTGGTCTAAGGCTAACTGCAAGGAGAGGAAGGAGATGGTGGTGGCAGAGGTGTCGAGGACAGAGGAAGAGTGCTACAAGATCAAGGCCGTGTCGCAGGGCCGACAAGGAGGCTGGACGACCTGGGAGGGAGTCGTCAGCCGGAACATCAGTTGGTCGGATCTGTGGAGGATCCCACAGGCAAGGGTCAGCTTCCTGATTCGTGCAACTTACGACACGCTTCCCTGTCCTCGCAACCTCAACCAGTGGTTTGGGAATGAGGAAAGCTGTGCACTCTGCAACGCGCCCAATGCAAGTCTCCAGCACATCTTGTCAGGCTGCAAGATCGCACTTTCCCAGGGGCGCTACAGATGGCGCCACGACCAAGTCCTGAGGAAACTGGCTGAGGTGCTGGAGGGGCGTTGACAGGGCAGCACAGGACCACCACTATCAGAGGACTGTACCAGCTTCGTCACGGAAGGGGGGGGGGAGGGCAAAGTTACACCAGGCCAAGAGAGATGTCGAGGCCTTTTTCCCCCGACCAAGAGTGGAACATGAGGGTTGACCTCAACAAACAGCTGAGGTTCCCCATGGAGATAACAACTACATCTCTCTGCCCTGATATTGTGGTGTGGTCCACCAAAGTAAGATCGGTGCACCTCATTGAGCTGACCGTTCCATCTGAAGGGTAGATAGAGGCCGCCTTCGAGCGCAAGAAGGCCAAGTACTCCGAGCTGGCTGAGGAGTGCAGGGAGGCTGGCTGGAAGACCACCATCTACCCAGTGGAGGTGGGATGCTGGGGGTATGTGGGGCTGTCAACCACACGCCTCCTGAGGGATGCAGGGGTGACTGGAAGGAACCTAAGAAAGGCCATTAAAGATCTGGCAGAAGAGGCAGAGAAAGGCAGCTTTTGGCTCTGGTTGAGGAGAAAGGACAGGAGCTGGGGAAAGAACAAATAACCGCAATAACAGCTGCAGGGGGTGACAGGGAGACGTCCCTGTCACTGCTCCGCCACCAGGAGGCGTTCTAGCGATTAAAGAAGCGAAACGTTGGTGAATGGTGGTTCCTAGCTGAAGACCCTGCAGCTGACCCATGGGCACTGGAGGAGGTGCGACAGGCAGCAATGCCAAGCAGGTTATACCACCTACCTGTACATCGACTAACACTTCAATCATGTCACCTCTTAATCTTCTTTTGCTTAAACTGTAAAGGCTCAGCTCTTTTAATCTTTCCTCATAATTCATCCCCTGTAGTCCTGGAATCAGCCTAGTCGCTCTTCTCTGGACCTTTTCTTGTGCTGTTATGTCCTTTTTGTAGCCTGGAGATCAAAACTGCACACAGTACTCAAGATGGCCTCACCAGTGCAATATAAAGGTTGAGCAGAACCTCCTGTGGCTTGTACTCCACACATCATGGCGCTATATAACCTAACATTCTGTTAGCCTTCTTAATGGCTTCTGAACACTGTCAGGAAGTTGATAGCTTAGAGTCCACTATGACTCCTAAATCCTTCTCATAAGGTGGACTTTCGATTTTCCGACCGCCCATTGTGTATTCAAACCTAATATTTTTACTTCCTATGTGTAATACTTTACATTTACTGACATTAAATTTCATCTGCCACAAATCTGCCCAAGCCTGTATGCTATCCAAGTCCTTCTGTAATGATATAACGGATTCCAAATTATCTGCTAATCCACCTATCTTGGTATCATCTGCAAACTTAACCAGCTTGTTACTTATATTCCTATCTAAATCATTTATATTTATTAAAAATAGCAGTGGCCCCAGCACTGCCCCCTGCTGGTCACCACTCTTAACATCGGCCAGTTCTGATGAGGTTCCTCACACCATCACCATCTGCTTCCTGTGTCTGAGCCAATTCTGCACCCATCTAAAAACATCACCCTGAACTCCCACTTCTTTTAACTTGATGCCCACCCTCTAATGTAGCACCTTATCAAATGCTTTCTGAAAGACAATTGAAAGAATGTATTCATGGCATTGAAGTAAACTTATTGTCAATGGTTATGGATGTTCGGACTCGTGATGTGATAAAAGAGTGCTGATGATATTGTGTTGTGTGACACCAAAAGGGAGGAAGTGGGGAGGAACGTGAAAGAATGGAAAAGGCCTTTAGAAGAGAAACAGGAAGAAGAAAAAGAAGAAGAAGAAGAAAAAGACAGAACATCTGAGGATCCATGAAGATCAGAATGCAGAAGTTAGACTGGAGTTAAAGGAAGCTACTGGAAAGAGCAGAGAAGCTCAGATACTCCACTGCAGGTTTCCTTCAGGTGCTCCATTTCATCCAAAGACTTGCAGGTTAGGGTGGCATGGTGGCACAGTGATAGCCTGGGTTTGCTTCCCGGGTCCTCGCTGTGTGGAGTTTGTATGTTCTCCCCCGTTCCTCCCACAGTCCAAAGACCTGCAGGTGAGGTGCATTGGCGATTCTAAATTGTCCCTGGTGTGTGCTTGGTGTGTGTGAGCCCTGAGGTGGGCTGGCACCCTGCCCAAGGTTTGTTTCCTGCCTTGCGCCCTGTGTTGGCTGGGATTGGCTCCAGCAGACCCCTGTGACCCTGTAGTTAGGATATAACGGGTTGGACAATGACCGACTGACTGGCTGACTGACTTGCAGATTAGGTGGACTGGACTCTCTGCTTGGGTTGTTCTTAATCTTATGTCATATGCCACGTCTCCAGTTCCAGCACAGCCCAGCTCTGGATGAAGTGGGTTACAGAATTAATGGAAGGATTTTTAAAAGGTTCAGGTTTTTGAGTCCAGTTTGTTGAAGGTAGAAAATTAATTTAAAATGATGTTAATATAAACTGCTCAAAGAAATTAAAGGAACACTTAGAAAATAAATCAGATGTCAATGGGAAAAAAATCCTGCCAGCTATCTCTACTGCTATGGACTGATATGGTGGAAATGAAAATGATGAACCGGCAGAGGGACACCCCGAAAATCAAAGGGAAGAAAATGATGGGGCTGGCAGGTGAGTCCATTTGGCAGAAACTCCAAATCGTACTCAGTAGTTTGTAATACATAGTAGGACATGCCCAGAACACCCACCTCAGGGAGGTGTCCATCATAACCAGATGCCCGAACCACCTCAACTGACTCCTCTCAATGCGGAGGAGCAGCAACTCTACTCCGAGTCTCTCCCGGATAACTGAACTCCTCACCCTCTCTAAAAGAAAGTCCAGCCACCCTGCGGAGAAAACTCATTTTGGCCGCTTGTATCTGCGATCTTGTTCTTTCAGTCACTACCCAAAGCTCGTAGCCATAGGTGACGGTAGGAACGTAGATTGACTGGTAAATCGACAGCCTCGCCTTTTGGCTCAGCTCTCTCTTCACCATGACGGACCGTTGCAGAGCCTGCATTACTCCAGATGCACCGATCAGTCTGTCGACCTCCCGCTCCATTCTCCCCTCACTCGTGAACAAGACCCCAAGATACTTGAACTCCTCCACTTGAGGCAGTAATGTGTTCCCAACCCGGAGACAGCATTCCACCCTTTTCCGGCAGAAATCCATGGCTTCGGATTTAGAGATGCTGAGTCTCATCCCAGCCGATTCACACTCCAGTGAGATTTGCAGGTCACTGTCTGATGAAGCCAAAAGAACCACGTCATTCTCAAATAGCTGAGACGAGATTCTGAGGTCACCGAACCAGACCCCCTCCGCTCCCTGGCTTATGAACAGAATCGGTGACAAAGGGCAGCCCTGGTGGAGTCCAACCTCAACAGGAAATGAGTCCGACTTATTACCGGCAATGCGGACCAAACTCCTGCTCCTCCTGTACACGGACTGGATGGCTCGTAACAATGAGTCTTGTACCCCGTACTCTCAGAGCACACACCACAGGATGCACGTAACACAGCCGGATGAAATCGGGCTTCCCAGGGCCACAGCCACACGTGAGACAATATAGCAATACAGGGAGGATATAAGAAAATGGAGAACAAGGAACAGAATCTGAACTAATGGACATCATATCGACAAATGGCAATCAGATTGGAGATGTACAATAGACAAGGAAATCACACAGAAAGAAAGAAAGAAAGAAAGAAAGAAAGAAAGAAAGAAAGAAAGAAAGAAAGAACTTTCATCTAGCACATTTCAGACAGGAGACTATTTTAAATAATATACTGCAATTTTTATTGATTCCACAAGAGGGCACCAAGATCTCAGTTTTTCTCTTTTATTTTCCTCCTGTTCTCTTTTGTTCTTTCTATTCATCTAGTAGCTTTCATACCGGGTACTATTATGGAGAACATAATGACTGTCATTTCTTTCTTTCATTCCTTTCAAACTCAAAGCTGTTTTATACATTTCTTACATACAGCAATTTCTACTTATTCCACAAGAGGGCGCCAATATCTGCTTTGTATCTGTTATTTACTATCTGCTCTCTTTTGTTCTTAGTCTTTATCGAGCAACCTGCAAAAAAAGAAATTAATTAATTAAATTACTAAATTAGGAATCCAACATCCTCTGGGTTTAAAACAAACTATTTTAATAATTATACTTTGTATTCTTTTTTTAAAATGGCCCTTTTTCCATTTATTTGATTGTTCTATTTTTTGATCTTTACCATTTTTCCATTTTTTATTTTGTTTCTTAATATTTTTACACACTTACCTTCCATTTTTTCATTCCACATTATTTTAGGTATTTTTATAGGGGCACGTATATTATGCATTTTGTTATATACTGTAATTAGGTTTTTAATTTTTAAAGTTGGTTGGCCACTGTGTTTTCAATTAGGGCCCATGTGTGTGAGGGCATAGAGACGTGTGTGTGTTTATATAGGATTACACATATCTGTGTACTTACAGTGCATCCGGAAAGTATTTACAGCACTTCATCACTTTTTCCACATTTTGTTATGTTACAGCCCTATTCCAAAATGGATTCAATTCATTTTTTTCCTCAGAATTCTACACACAACACCCCATAATGACAAAGTGAAAAAAGTTTACTTGAGGTTTTTGCAAATTTATTAAAAATAAAAAAAAACTGTGAAAATCACATATACTGTATATAAGTATTCACAGCCTTTGCTCAATACTTTGTCGATGCACCTTTGGCAGCAATTCCAGCCTCAAGTCTTTTTGAATATGATGCCACAAGCTTGGCACACCTGTCCTTGGCCAGTTTCGCCCAGTCCTCTTTGCAGCACCTCTCAAGCTCCATCAGGTTGGATGGGAAGCGTCAGTGCACAGCCATTTTAAGATCTCTCCAGAGATGTTCAATCGGATTCAAGTCTGGCTGGGCCACTCAAGGACATTCACAGAGTTGTCCTGAAGCCACTCCTTTGATATCTTGGCTGTGTGCTTAGGGTCGTTGTCCTGCTGAAAGATGAACCGTCACCCCAGTCTGAGGTCAAGAGCGCTCTGGAGCAGGTTTTCATCCAGGATGTCTCTGTACATTGCTGCAGTCATCTTTCCCTTTATCCTGACTAGTCTCCCAGTTCCTGATGCTGCCACCACCATGCTTCACTGTAGGGATGGTATTGGCCTGGTGATGAGCGGTGCCTGGTTTCCTCCAAACGTGACGCCTGCCATTCACACCAAAAAGTTCAATCTTTGTCTCATCAGACCAGAGAATTGTGTTTCTCATGGTCTGAGAGTCCTTCAGGTGCCTTTTGGCAAACTCCAGGTGGGCTGCCATGTGCCTTTTACTAAGGAGTGGCTTCCGTCTGGCCACTCTACCATACAGGCCTGATTGGTGGATTGCTGCAGAGATGGTTGTCCTTCTGGAAGGTTCTCCTCTTTCCACAGAGGACCTCTGGAGCTCTGACAGAGTGACCATAGGGTTCTTGGTCACCTCCCTGACTAAGGCCCTTCTCCCCCGATCGCTCAGTTTAGATGGCCGGCCAGCTCTAGGAAGAGTCCTGGTGGTTTCAAACTTCTTCCACTTACGGATGATGGAGGCCACTGTGCTCATTGGGACCTTCAAAGCAGCAGAAATTTTTCTGTAACCTTCCCCAGATTTGTGCCTTGAGACAATCCTGTCTCGAAGGTCTACAGACAATTCCTTTGACTTCATGCTTGGTTTGTGCTCTGACATGAACTGTCAACTGTGGGACCTTCTATAGACAGGTGTGTGCCTTTCTAAATCATGTCACATCAACTGAATTGACCACAGGTGGACTCCAATTAAACATCTCAAGGATGATCAGGGGAAACAGGATGCACCCGAGCTCAATTTGGAGCTTCATGACAAAGGCTGTGAATACTTATGGACATGTGCTTTCTCATTTTTTCATTTTTTTTATTTTATTCTGGGGAAAAAATTAATTGAATCCATTTTGGAATAAGGCTGTAACATAACAAAATGTTGAAAAAGTGATGCGCTGTGAATACTTTCCGGATGTACTGTACATACACATTTATATATACTGTACATACATAGCCAGGGTAGTCTGGTGCTCCATCTGTCCTTCTTTTTGTGTTAAATTTATCTTCTTATATTTATACATAAGCACACACCTATATAATATAATATAGAGTTCCTCAAGGCTCTGGATGTTGTACGACTGTCTTGGTTGACACGTCTCTGCAACATCGCATGGACATCAGGGACAGTGCCTCTGGATTGGCAGACCGGGGTGGTGGTCCCCCTCTTTAAAAAGGGGGACCGGAGGGTGTGTTCCAACTACAGAGGGATCACACTCCTTAGCTTCCATGGAAAAGTCTATTCGGGGGTTCTGGAGAGGAGGATCCATCGGATAGTCAAACCTCGGATTCAGGAGGAACAGTGTGGACCAGCTCTACACCCTTAGCAGAGTCCTGGAGGGTGCATGGGAGTTTGTCCAACCAGTCTACATGTGTTTTGTGGTCTTGGAAAAGGCGTTCGACCGTGTCCCTCGGGGAATCCTGTGGGGGGTGCTCGGGGAGTATGGGGAAACTGTGGACGAAAACTCAGACCAGACAGCAGGTGCGGTTATAAAGCAGCTTTATTTTCAGAGTCACAGGTGAGAAGAGTTTCAGAAAAGCAGAAAATCAAATATACATGACAGCGTCAGGGCTCTTCTGAACCCCGTCTGTTGGGTGGGGTCCCGTTTTATACCCCTAGAAAGCGTAATTTAATATCATTATAAAATGTAATAGTCAACACATTTATTATACACAAACCTTGAGCCCCTTTAACGCCCCTTGTGCAACTTGATTTCTTGGCTCCTTTTGTTATGGCGTTCAGATGTAAGCTAAGGGACAACGTGATAAGGCAGACTCATGTGTGGAATGCTCAGACCTTCAGTCCTTTGCACAAACATTTTTCTGTTTGCTAAAACAAAGCATGCTATTACATGGTTTTGTAAAGCTTACTTCTCAGACATGAATTAGTACAAGGGAATGAAGAGAACATTCGTCTTCCACATACCGGACCCCCTGATAAGAGCTGTTCGGTCCCTGTACAACCGGTGTCAGAGCTTGGTCCGCATTGCCGGCAGTAAGTCGAGCCCGTTTCCAGTGAGAGTTGGACTCCGCCAGGGCTGCCCTTTGTCACCAATTCTGTTCATAACTTTTATGGACAGAATTTCTAGGCGCAGCCAGGGTGTTGAAGGGGTCCGGTTTGGTGGACTCAGGATTGGGTCACTGCTTTTTGCAGATGATGTTGTCCTGTTTGCTTCATCAGGCCGTGATCTTCAGCTCTCTCTGGATCGGTTCGCAGCTGAGTGTGAAGCGGCTGGGATGAGAATCAGCACCTCCAAATCCGAGAGCATGGTCTTTAGCCGGAAAAGGGTGGAGTGCCCTCTCAGGGTTGGGGGAGAGATCCTGTCCCAAGTGGAGAAGATCAAGTATCTCGGGGTCTTGTTCTCGAGTGAGGGAAGAATGGACTGTGAGATCGACAAGCGGATCGGTGCGGCGTCCGCAGTGATGCGGGCTCTGCATCTGATTGTCATGGTGAAAAAAGAGCTGAGCCTCAAGCAAATCTCTCAATTTACCAGTCGATCTACGCTCCTACCCTCACCTATGGTCATGAGCTATGGGTAGTGACCGAAAGAAGGAGATCGCGAATACAAGCGGCTGAAATGAGTTTCCTCCGCAGGGTGTCTGGGCTTTCCCTTAAAGACAGGGTGAGAAGCTCAGTCATCCGGGAGGGGCCCCAGAGTAGAGCCGCTGCTCCTCCGCATCGAGAGGAGTCAGATGAGGTGGCTCGGGCATCTGATCAGGATGCCTCCTGGACTCTTCCCTGGTAAGGTGTTCCGGGCACGTCCAACCGGGAGGAGGCCCCGGGGAAGACCCAGGACACGCTGGAGGGACTATGTCTCCCGGCTGGCCTGGGAAGCATTGGGATTCCCGGAAGAGCTGGAAGAAGTGGGCGGGAGAGGGAAGTCTGGGCCTCTCTGCTCAAGCTGCTGCCCCCACGACCCGACCTCGGATAAGCGGAAGAGGATGGATGGATGGATGGATATATACATATAAATATATATAATATAAATATATAATATATATATGTGCTCAGATGATAGTGAGTTCCAACTGAATGCCATGGTGGTAAGATGGACGAAGGGGACAGTCAAGTGGATGGAGGAAGAGGATCTGAGGGTACGGGAGGGAATGGCAACATGGAGGAGGTTAGGCAGATATGGAGGGGCGAGGGTGTGGAGAGCCTTAAAAGTTAACAGAAGAATTTTGAATTGAGTTCAGAACTGAACTGGAAGCTAATGAAGCTACTGCAGGACAGGAGTGATATGGTGAATAGAGGGGGTTCCAGCAATTATGCGGGTGGGCAGCTGAATTCTGGACCAGTTGAAGCTCATAAAGAGGTTTGTGAGAAAGACCAAAGAAAAGGGCATTGCAATAATCAAGAGTAGACGTGACAAGGCTATGAACAAAGATAGCGGGGTGAATACGACTAATGTTATGCAAGTGGAGATATGAAGACCGGGAGATGTTACTGATGTGGTACTGAAAGGATAAAGTACTGTCAAGGATGACTTATATTATATTTATTTAATTTATTCATTGGGGAAAAAAATCCCATATTAAGGAATACATTTTTATATATACACACATACTGTGGCAAACGGCCGGAGGTCTTACCTGTTCGGGACATCCTTCTGAGAAGAGGACATGTTAACAGCAGTACCTCCCACAGAACAGGAGAGGGTAGCCCACCCTGGTTTACATCAGGACCCCAGGCTTGGAGCTTAGAAGCTCAACCCTGCTGGGGCCCGTGGCCACCGACATGGGTCACCTGGACAGCTCCGGAGCCCTGGTCTGCAGTACTTCTGCCACACCTGGCCGTTCAAAAGGAGGCATAGACAGACTTTTATAATCTGGGAGAAGAAGACACAACCAGATATCAACTGCTTTCTCTCTTTTAAAATTGAAGTCTTTAGGAGGTGTGGATCAATCAATTACAGATGTGAATGCTAATCCATTAGAATCATCTTCATAAGAACGTTTGGGTTTAGAAGATGTGCCACAAGGTAACCTTATCAGTCATGTCTCTATTACACCTTCCTCTAAAATGACCACGACAGTAATTGCACATATCAGCATCAACATATGAATGTCACACCAAGAAAAACCCAAATCAGTGCATTAAGATGGATTGGAGTTTAGCAATGTGGCCGTCCATACTGACGATTCCCTTTCTTTATGTCCTTTGCAGGCATTCAGTAAAGATCTTAAAGGAAACTTGGCCTGGCCAGTATTCTTGAACACTCCAGCTCCTCTGATGAAGGTCGATCCTCACAATATCCATTAATCTCAGTGACTGGGGCTCAGGGTCACCACCCTGGACCTTGGTGTGAAGATGAATTCTGATGTCAGCTGTATTTGTCCTTGAGTGAGGGCCACGTTCAGATGGGATATGGTGAGGGCCTAATGACTGCAGTCATGATCAGAAGGGGATTTGTCGGATTCATGCAATCAAATGAACACATTAGTAATGCCAAATCTGATCTTTTTGAGGAAAGTTCAAACCTGGATCCCTGGGGGCTTCTGATGCAATGTCATATGAAGCAAGTAGACATCCTGAGACCTTTCGTAAAAATCTTTGAATGGTCAATCAACAAACTGAACTGATTGGGGATTCGAGTCTTTCCTGTATCGAGTCTTCCCAAATCCAGATTTTCAGATAGTTATTAAGGTCATCATTTGAGCCATCTGATTAACATTTAAAACCAAATAATACAGTTAGGAACACTGAGTGCTCAATTGGATTAAATAATTGCTTAGATGAAAATCGCTATACGACTACAAGAAAAATAGAAAACTAGAGGCAGAGATAACCCATAGAGTGTATGAAAAGAAATCAATGAAAAGTACAACACATGAAAAATGATTAAATTTAAGGAACCTCCCATCTGAGAGTCACGGCATGGAAAGTGAGAATGAAATTATGTCCATGAAATGCTTCGTATCTAAGGCACTATATGAAAGACTGAATAATAAATAGAAAGCAACAGAAGTAAACATTAGACATCATAGCAGCATTCACAACAAATTACAAGAAATGCATTCAAATAATATCCCTTCTGAAAGACGCACGTTGTAATGTAAGAAGAAAATTAATATTTCAAGTGTTCTATACTAGCGTCACATATGAACGACACTATAAGAAATAATGAAGACGAAAAAAAAAAGGTAGAGGAATGACATTTTTCAACAGTTGAAAACTACCAGAAGTGCAAATAGGACATCAGGCCCCCTCTTGTGGCATCAATGAAAACTGCAATATGTAAAAAAATATTGCAAATAATTTCCAATCTGATAGTCACTACTGCAGTGGACCCAGAGGGGACTGGGCGGTCTCAAGGTCTGGAATCCCAACAGATTTTATTTTTTCTCCAGCCGTCTGGAGTTTTTTTGTTTTTTCTGTCCCCCCTGGCCATTGAACCTTACTCTTATTCGATGTTAATTAATGTTGATTTATTTTGTTTTATAATTGAGTCTTTCATTTTTCTATTCTTTAATATGTAAAGCACTTTGAGCTACTGTTTGTATGAAAATGTGCTATAGAAATAAATGTTGTTGTTGTTGTTGTTGGACTGGCACCCTGCCCGGGGTTTGTTTCCTGCCTTGCGCCCTGTACTGGCTGGGATTGGCTCCAGCAGACCCCCGTGACCCTGTAGTTAGGATATAGCGGGTTGGATAATGGATGGATGGATGGATAGTCACTAGATGTAAGGGAAGAAGGAAAATGACTTTATAAACTGCTCTATAATGCCCAGAATGTAAGGCGCTATATTAAGCAGTAATGAATAAAGAGATGAGATGGTAAGCAACAGAAGTAAACATTTGGCATCATAAGAGTCCTCTTACAGAATCATTACAATCTGCAAATCTGTAAAAAAACAGCCCGAACTGAAAGGTGCTATAAGTAAAGATCGAAAGAAAGAAATTACATTTAAAAAACATTCCATAAAAATTATCCAGTAGGAAAGGCGCTATATGATATGATAGAATGAGCAAAAAAAAAGAGAAGAAATGGTCAATAACAGAGGTGAAACTTTGATTTCATTGGCGCCCTCTTGTGGAATAAATGAAAATTACAAGATCTGAAACATGATTCAAAGTAATTTCCAATCTAATAGGCACTAGATAAAAAGAAAATATGAATGAAATGCTCCATATTTGTACACAGCATATAAGGTGCTCTTGGAAAGACTAAAGAATAAAGAGATCAAATGGTAAGAAAGAGAAATAAAAAACCAGATCATAGCAGTACACATTAGATATGTTTTAAAATAATATCCCTTCTGAAAGACACTGCATGCAATGTAAAAAGAAAATGATGTACAGTATATTAAGTGTTCTATAATAAAGCCCCATATGAAAGGTGCTATAATAATGAAGAAATAAAGAACTGATGACTCTGTGTAGAAAATGACCCACTGACTGACTGATATTTTACCATCACAGGCGCCCTCTTGTGAAGTTAGTGATTATTGCAATATGTGAAAAATGAGTTTAAATCATTTCCCATCTGAGAGGCACAAGGTGAAAAGAACAAAAGAGAACCTTAATAAAATGCTCCGTATTTCTACCCAGTATGTTAGGCGCTATAAGAAAGATTGAAGTTTAAAGAGATCAGTAAAGTGTGATGGAGTGGCGTCCTGTCCAGGGTTTGTTCCTGCTTTGTGTCCAATGCTTGCTGGAATTTGACTCCAGCTACTTTGTGACCTGCTTTAGATAAGCAGGTTGAGAAGATGGATGATGAATGATGTTTTGTGAATCTTAGCATAAAGAAGAAAAACCTGTATGACTATCCATCCACCCATTGTCCAACCCGTTGAATCCAAACACAGGGTCACGGGGGTCTGCTGGAGCCAATCCCAGCCAACACAGGGCACAAGGCAGGAACCAATCCTGGGCAGGGTGCCAACCCACCGCAGATCTGTATGATTATCAACATCAAAATGAGTTGTGAAAGTGGTGGTCTGCACCAGCCTTCTCTCGCTGACCGCCATCACAAACAAATGGTAAAGAAGGCCAATTCGATTCTGTCACACAGCAGCCATCCTCTGTCTCCAAAGTATCACTTGTGACCATCAAGCTGCTGATTTAGGGTTTCAAGAGTGAAGACCCCCAGATTGAAGTCCTCTTTTATCTCAGAGCTATCAGCCTTCTGAATTCTAGTAGCTGCAGGAGTCCTGCTGAGTCTTATGGGTTTATGTGTGCTGATGACAACAATGGCTGTCATATGTGGTATCTTGGATTATTTTTTGTCCCTATTTAACAACGTCCTATGTGTCACACATTCCTGCTGCTGACAAATTTCCCTCTGGGATAATAAAAGTCTTCAACATCTTCTTTGGCCACGTGGTGTCAGCGGGCAGAGTCCGGGTGGACCTGTAGATGATTAAACCTTTAGTTGACTACCTGCTGCTCCAGGAGGTTGAAAGTCTCCAGTCCTTCCTATGGGAGACTGGGTGGTTCCACGAGTCTATTCAACGGTTTGTGGACATCGCAGCTCCACTGTTGTAACTGCTGAGATAGGGGTCCTCTCGGAAATGGTCATCGGCATGCCAAAACTCTTTTAAAGCACCAAAAGAAGGCCTCGTCATCGCCACCAGTCCTGGCACAGCCAGATCCAGCTTTGACTTCCAGGTTCACACAGACGGGAGTGACCTCAGACTTGGTGCTGTCCTCTCCCAAATTGATCAGTGGGCGGAAAGAGTCATGGCGTATGCTTCGCAATCATTGAAAGGCGTAGAATTACTCCACCACTGAAAAAGAATGCCTCGATGCAGTGTGGGCCATTGAGAAGTGGCACCATTTCCGGGAGGGGAAGTCTGCACTGACCATCGAGCTCTGAACTGGGCATTCAATTACCCGAAGACCACGTCTAGGTTAACCAGATGGATGTTGAGCCTCCAGCATTTTTCGTTCAAGGTGTGCTATTGAAAGGCTTGTGCCAATGTAGTGCCAGATGCTCTGTCCCACACACGGACAGGCTCCCATAATATGTGCCATATTGCCCTCCACCCATTGACCTGATCTGCCCCTGAACACGCAGGACATTGTTCAGTCGCAGGCTGTTAGTCCTGTATGGCAGAGTTTGAGAGAGGGCTCGGAAAAGAGGCCTGGCTGCATAGATTATCTGGAACTTCAAGGTGCATTGTATCATTGTGTGCTCACAAAAGATCAGGGTTACCATTATCAGTTGGTGGTGCCCGAGACACAAGTTCCTACAGTGCTATCATGACTGCCTGTTTGGTGGACACCTTGAACACACAAAGACATTATTTAATATCTTGGAGGTGGCATGGTGGCCAACAGTTCACAAGGACGTTTGGTTCCACGTTCAGACATCATCTATCAGCCACACAAGAACCCCACCTGGACCGTTGCAACCCGTGAACATCACTAGACGTGGAGTTAATGGCAACCTGTCCATCCAACAAAGACTAGAAGACGTACCTGATGGTGGTTGGTGATTATTTCACTCAGTCGGTGGAGCTATTCCTCATGGCCAATTCAATGGCAAAAAAATTTTGAAAGACGGGATATTCACCCAATGCGGGGTGCCAAAGAACATTATGACTGATAGGGGTCCACAGTTTACTGGCTCCAAGGCAATTGAATTGTGGAAGCAATGGGAGGTGGTCCATATGAATATGATGGCATACCTTCCTCAATCGAAACGCCCTGAACGGGTGAACTGGACCCTTAAAACAGTGATCACATCCTTCATTGGAGACCACCATCAGGAATGGACTAGGTGGCTGGCTGAACCCCAGTTCACGTTGAACTGGACGATGCACAAGGTCACAAGTGAAACCCCTGCATTGTTGGCTCTAGGCGGGCAGTTTATAGGCCCATCTGAAAGGGTACTTGCTCATGAACAGATGCCTGGTTTAGGAGGGTTATGACCATCTCCAGACATTACACCATATCAAACAACGAGTAAAAGAGAGGATTGTGGTGTCCCAGTCCAGACAATTTCATTCGTTCAACCAGAGACACAAGGCTGTGCAATTGTTGGTTGGGAAGAAAGACTGACTCAGGACAAATCCCTCTCCAAAACCTCTGGTAAATTTACAGCTAAACTCTCTCCAAAGTGGCTCGGCCCTGATGAAGTAGTCCAGAAAAAAGGCCCAGTGACCTGCTCTGTAATGTGGAGATTACCAGGGACCAAAAAACCAAAAAAGAAAAAAAAGTAGATATGGTGGCCAACCTCCAGCCTTAGGTCAGCTATGGGGATTGGGATTGTAGGTGCGCTACTTAAATTATGAACTTAAACTTCCTGCGGTTGCCCTAATTAAATGACTGAGGAGATTGCAGGGACTACTGGGCATAAGAGCAGGCAGTTTTGAAAAGGAAGGCCGACTAGTCAGGAGGGGGCGTTCAGAACTCCTTAGCTTGTGTCTGTGTTCACCTGTTTGTTTTGCCGTCAGTATCCTCCATCTCTTTGTCCTGTATGACCGCACCTGTACGAATGTATGGACTGCTCTGTGACTGCTTACCATGTGAATGCTGTATTGGATTGGTCCTCTTCGGAGTGAGCGCTCCCAATCTCATCACTCCACAGCACCGCTAATGGATTACCGTTATGACCATTTTACATTAGTTACGGAGAGCTGTTCTCTAAATTGTCTCTTCTGCCTCATTTCCACATCATCAGTTGCCATGGACTTGGTGTTTGTGTTTATCATGCGTGTTGTTATTTCAATCAATCAATCAACATTTATTTATATAGTACATATTCATACAAAAAAATGTAGCTCAAAGTGCTTTACAAAATGAATAGAAAATAGAAGACACAATAAAAAATAAACATAAGTCAACATTAATTAACATAGAATAAGTAAGGTCCGATGGCCAGGGTGGACAGAAAAACAAAAAAACTCCAAAGCTGGAGAAAAAAATAAAATCTGTAGGGTTCCAGACCAAGAGACCGCCCAGTCCCCTCTGGGAAATCTACCTAACATAAGTCAAACAGTCCTCTTTGTATTTAGGGTTTTCATGGAAGGACCTGATGATGATGGTCACGTAGACTTCTGGCTTTCAGTCCATCATTGTTGGAGCATCATGATGCTTTGAGTAGGTGGTGGCAGGCCGCCACCACAAAGAAACCGGAAAAAGAAACAGAAGAGAGAGTAGGGGTCAGTATGGATTTTAGAGCCACTGTGAATAGTTATTATGAAGAATTGAACATACAGAGTATCAGGATTAAGTTAAAGTGAAGTTATAAAAAGGCCATGTTACAGTCATGTGTTTTCAGCAGTGTTTTAAAGTGCTCTACTGTATCAGCCTGGTGAATTCCTATTGGCAGGCTATTCCAGATTTTAGGTGCATAACAGCAGAAGGCCGCCTCACCACTTCTTTTAAGTTTAGCTTTTGGAATTATAAGGAGACACTCATTTGAAGATCTAAGGTTACGATTTGGAATATAAGGTGTCAGACATTCCGATATATAAGATGGAGCGAGATTATTTAAGGCTTTATAAACCATAAGCAGTATTTTAAAGTCAATCCTGAATGACACAGGTAACCAGTGTAGTGACATCAAAACTGGAGAAATGTGTTGGATTTTCTTTTCCCAGTTAGGATTCTAGCAGCTGCATTCTGCACTCGTTGCAAGTGATTTATGTCTTTTGGGTAGTCCTGAGAGGAGTGCGTTACAGTAATCTAGTCTACTGAAAAAAAACGTGAATTAATTTCTCAGCATCTTTCAATGATATAAGAGGTCTAACTTTACTTATGTTTCTGAAGTGAAAAAATGCTGTCCTAGTGGTCTGATGAATATGCGATTTAAAATTCAGATTACAGTCAACAGTTACCCCTAAGTTTTTTACTTTTGTCTTAACCTAATGCATCAATTTTATTTCTGATAACCTCATTGAATCCATTATTGCCAATTACTAAAATTTCAGTTTTCTTTCTTTAGTTTGAGAAAATTACTATTCATCCATTCAGAAATACCAGTAAGACATTGTGTTAGTGTATCGAAAGAGTCGGAGTCATCAGGTGCTATTGATAAGTACAGCTGTGTGTCATCAGCATAGCTGTGGTAGCTCACGTTGTAACCTGAGATAATCTGACCTAACGGAAGCATGTAGATTGAGAAGAGCAGCGGACCCAGGATAGAGCCTTGTGGAACACCATATCGGATATCATGTGTCTTTGAGATTTGATTACCACAACTCACAAAGAATTTTCTCCCTGCCAGGTAGGATTCAAACCAATTTAAGACACTGCCAGAGAGGCCCACCCATTGACTAAGGCGATTTCTAAGAATATTGTGATCAATGGTGTCAAATGCAGCACTCAGATCTAAGAGGATGAGAACAGATAAATGGCCTCTGTCTGCATTTACTCGCAAGTCATTTACTACTTTAACGAGTGCAGTTTCTGTGCTGTGATTTGTTCTGAAGCCTGACTGAAATTTATCAAGAATAGCAGGTTTATTGAGGTGGTCATTTAACTGCATAATGACTGCCTTCTCCAGAACTTTGCTTAAGAAGGGCAGGTTAGAGATGGGGCTGAAATTTTCAAAGGCAGAGGGGTCAAGATTATTTTCTTGAGCAGGGGTTTAACTACAGCAGTCTTAAGACAGTCTGGAAGACCCCGTATCTAATGACGAATTTACTATGTCAGAATATTGTCAATTAGCACGCCTGATATTTCTTTGAAAAACCTTGTTGATATTGGGTCAAGGACGCAGGTGGGGGGTTTCAGTTGAGAGATTATACTATGTAATTCAGGTAAATCTATCCTGGTGAAAGCATTTAATTTGTTTATAATGGAGTACCGGGGCTTTGGAGGTTCTGCAGTGTTGGGGAGATATACTATGTTATCTCTAATATCATTAATTTTTGAGTGAAAAATACAGCAATGTTCTCACAGGTTTCACTGGAAGTATTCTGGGGGCATTCCTTTGTGTTACCTGGGTTTAACAGACGGTCAATTGTTGAAAATAAGACTCTGGGATTACTAGCATTGTTATTTATAATATTAGAGAAATAGCAGCGCCTCTCAAGACGGACAGTGTTATTGTATTCTGTTATTTTAACCTTCAATATCTCATAATGGATAGTTAGTTTAGTTTCCCTCCATTTACACTCAGCTCTACGACATGTTCTTTTTAAATCAGACACTCTTTGGGTCTTCCATGGAATAACAATATTTAGGAGGTCTATACACGGATAATACGAGAACGTGAGAATCTCCATGAATAACAACGGCGAGATACTCAAAGGACTTAAATTTACCAAAACTAACATCTTTACATTTTAATCGGCTCGAGTAAATGTTTGCCAAACCGCCCCCCCTTATCCCCTGGCGGTCGGCACGAGTAAAACTGTAATCCGGAGGCGCAGATTCGATTAAAACTGCCGCCCCATTGGAATTAAGCCATGTTTCATTTAGCGCAATAAAATCAATCTTTCTATCACTAATAAGATCGTTTATAAAAAATGTCTTGTTAGTTAAAGCTCTAACATTTAATAGTGCCATATTTAATGTTTCTGAAGGGCAGAGCTGAATTTTATGCGTGTTATTGGTAATCGGAACAAAAATTAAGTTATTTTTGTTAACGCCGCTCTGTGTGTACTTTTTATGTAATCTACAATCCGTTTTTATAGTCTTAATGCAGTGTTGATCTGAAGTAGTAATTTCAATTAAATTATTGGTGTTTATGCCGCACTGCCTAGATTTTTTACGTGCATTAAGATTTGTTATTAGATTATTAATGATGTGCACTTTAACGGAAGACTCTGTTAAGCCATTATATCCTATCAAACCAGTAGCATTACGTAAGGGTTAACAGTAGAAGTAGACAGTCAAGATAGACGAATTACCTTAGCAATGTTTTCGGAGAGGACCCTGCCGCCAAATCTATTCGGATGCAGTCCATCCCGCTTGAAGAAGCGCGGCCTTTCCCAAAAAAGATCCCAGTTGTCTATAAACCCGATGTCTTGATTCTCGCAGAAGCCTCTCAGCCAGTTGTTTAAACCCAGCAGACGACTGTAGTATTCATTCAATCGTCTGACGAGAGGTAGTGGACCCGTGATGAAGATGTTTGCCGATGGGGTCCTCTCCTTCGTGTCTTCAACTAGTGCTGCGAAGTCAGCCTTGAGAACCTCCGACTCTCGGTGCCTTATGTCGTTTACGCCGGCGTGTAAAATAATGGATCCAATTGCCCTTTTGTGCTTCTCGTAGAAGGTCGGTGCCCACCTCATCACATCTCGAACTCAAGCACCGGGAAAACAAGAAACAAAAGATTTTCGATTAGGGCACGTGATATTCAGGTTTCGTATAATCGAATCACCTACCACGATTACATCACCCGGGGTTGAAGGCAGACTGGGGACGCAGAGAGGGTCGAATCGGTTCTGGATTGGGATGCTCGCCTGTGCCGATGGAGGTGTTCTAGCCTTGAACCCCCGCCTGCAAAGCTGAAACCTGTCAAGATCTTCATCTGCCTTGTCGTTGCTCCTACGAGGCGCAGGGGTGAAGCTTACTTGCCCATGGAATTGAACGGCACGAAGTGGGGTTGATGTTACGCCGACTTCAGTTGTTTGGTGTGGTTTGTCCAGCAGCCGAGTCTTCAAGTCTCTGAGGTACCTTCGTCTAGACAGGAGTTTCTGAATCTGTTTGTCGAGTGTCTGGAGTTCTTTGACGACGACGGCAACGCGATTCATCTCACTGTCGGCCATTGTCTGCTTCTACTTCCGCTTCGTCACTTAGGAAAGAAAGTAGTTCTTGTTATATATGTGACTGCTGGCAGGGATTGTTTTGTTCATTATTTAGATAATTATTCTTGCTACTTTTCATTTAATTAATTCAATTAAATTATTGTTTAATCCATTAGTCACTGTGTCTCTGTCCTGGGGTCCCCTCCAAAAAAAAAAATAAATCACAGTGTTTGCAGCAGAGTGAATCTTGGCAGCACTTTGGCTGCTACACACACACACACATATTTTATATATATATATATATATATAGTAGTGAGCAGCTGGATGCGGGACACCAGGAAGGACCGGAGGAGGGATGATGCCTCCTCCGGACCATGAGGGGTGACCGCCCTGGTGGCTTTGGGGACAACGGGAAAGGAGCATGGAAGCTCAACCCTATAGGGGCCCATGGTCACCGCCAGTAAAAGATTTCATGAACCTCCTGGACTCTTAAGCCAGCACGTTAGTTAGCCAACACACCAAGGAGGGCATACATGGGACTTAGTAATTACTAAAGGACTAAAAGTTGATTTGAGGAAGATTGTGGATATTGGTTTATCAGACCATTTTTTTCTTACTATTTAATATAGAAATACTGACAGATAAAATTAATGAGAAGCATATTGTTAAAAAAACTCTTCTTTAATTTCATCAGCAGCTTCAAAGTTTACAAACACTCTAAGCAAACAGTCCATTTGTAATGCTAACTACAATAGTGAGGATAATGTAAATAGTAAGGTGGAAAAATTGAATACTAAGGTGAGAGCAGCTGCTGACATAGTCGCACCTGAAAAGACAGTTAAAAAATCTTCTATTACTGTTACACCATGGAAAGACTCAAAGAGTGTCTGATCTAAAGAGAACATGCGTAAATGGAAAAATACTAAACTGATTATCCACTATGAAATATTGAAGGTTAAAATAACAGAATACAACAACACAGTCCGCCTTGAGAGGCGCTGCTATTTCTCTAATATTATAAATAACAATGCTAGTAGCCCCAGAGTCTTGTGAGGCTTTTGCTGTATTTTTTAATCAAAAAATGAATGATATTAGAAATAATATCGTACATCTCCCCAATACTGATCCTCTTAAACCCCTGTACTCCATTTTAAATGAGGTAAATTCTTTCACCAGGAGAGGTTTACCTGGTTTTTATAAAATAATTTCTCAGCTGAGACCCTCCACCTGCGTCCTTGACCCGATACCAACAAGTTTTTTCAAAGAAGTATCAGGCATGCTAATTGATAATGTTCTGGACATAGTAAATTCGTCACTAGATACTGGGGTCTTCCCAGACTGTCTAAAGACTGCTGTAGTTAAACCCCTACTCAAGAAAAATAATCTTGACCCCTCTGCTTTTGGAAATTTTAGACCCATCTCTAACCTGCCTTACTTTAGTAAAATTCTAGAGAAGGCAGTCATTTTGCAGTTAAACGACCACCTCAATAAACCTGCTATTCTTGATAAATTTCAGTCAGGTTTCAGAACAAATCACAGCACAGAAACTGCACTCGTCAAAGTAGTAAATGACTTGCGGGTAAATGCAGACAGAGGCCATTTATTTGTTCTTAGATCTGAGTGCCGCCTTTGATACCATTGATCACAAAAGTCAATGGGTGGGCCTCTCTGGCAGGGTCTTAAGTTGGTTTGAGTCTTACTGGGTAGGTAGAAAATTCTTTGTTAGTTGTGGTAATTATACTTCAAAGACCCCTGATATTCTATATGGTGTTCTGCAAGGGTCTCTCCTGGGTCCACTGTTCTTTTCAATCTACATGCTTCCGTTAGGTCAGATTATCTCAGGTTACAACGTGAGCTACCACAGATATGCTGATGACACACAGCTGTATTTATCAATAGCACCTGATGACCCCGACTCTCTTGATTCCCTCTTGACCCCCAATGTCTCACTTGTATTTCCAAATGGATGAGTAGTAATTTTCTCAAACTAAATAAGGAGAAAACAGAAATTTTAGTGATTGGCAAAAATAGATATAATGAATGCATTAGAAATAAACTTGATCCATTAGGATTAAAAGTCAAGACAGAGGTAAAGAATTTAGGGGTAATTATTGACTCTGACCTGAATTTTAAATCACATATCAATCAGATTACTAGGACAGTGGATTATTTTGAAGTATTTGGGACTTTTATCATCCACAGTTCACATTTTTATGCGTTATTTATCTGAAGGACAAATTGATGTGCTGCAGTGCTTTGCGCACGGTTTTGATTTTTGGATTTTAATAAAAGCACGATCACCTTTTTGCACCAACCCCTTGTTAACTGTATGTGTCCTCATTTGCCCCGCTCATTTTGGTTATGTTATTGACAGGGGAAGGTCTATGAGGCTGCTGGGATGCAGCAAGAGCTTGGAGCGGGTATGGAACTTAATCAAACTGACAGAGTTATGGGTGAAACATTTAGAAAAGACTTCAAAATTAATTAAGAATTTGGTGATGGCACTGCTGGATATAATTGTTGATTGGGGGGTAAAAAGTACTTGTCAGAGTTATTTAATGGACCACCCCGGTCGAGCTCAAACAGGCAGGTATGCTCTATTTGGTTAGATGCTTTTTGTAAGCGGTGGTTCACTAGCCTGGTTTGGGTTGTTTTAATATATTTCTGCCTTTTTAAAACAACTCATGTTTGTAGAAAATACTATATCAATGAAGTGAAAAATCAAAATTCTATCAATGACTTCATTGTATGAGCCTCTCATGACATGGATGATAAATCGTAATTGATAATTCGCAATGCCTTCTCAAAGCATCGTTTCTCTGAACCTGATGTATGATGTGTCATTTTGGGGTTTATGGGGAATATGATAGGTAAAAAGCAGATCCATCTGAACTCAATGCTCCTGTGGTATCACTAATTTTTGTCTATTTTAAACATGTTGCTTAGTTAGTTATTGTTTTGTTTGGAAATGATCAGTAAAGTACCCCTGATTTTGAATTTTTTTTTTTTTTTGTAAAATGTTGATTATTTTCCTTTTACTGTCGAAGATGGAAGATTACATGAAAAGGGTTTATTACAATCCAGCAACTCCTGGAAGCTTTGGAGAGGGAAGACTCTTTGAAAAAAGCTCTTGATGTTTTGAGTTGGAAAATTATTGATCACCAGGGGCTTTATGTATGCACAAAATGTTGCGTATGCCCATTTCCACACACGTCATGATGTATAAAAACTTAACTTGGCGAGGCAGCGTCAGACCACGCGTACACAAGTTTGTGCTTGGTTTTATCAATAGCACCTGATGACCCTGATTCTATTGATTCACTAACAGAATGTCTGACTTGTATCTCAGAATGGATGAATAGTAACTTTCTCAAGTTAAATAAAGAGAAAACTGAAATCTTAGTGATTAGCAATAATGGATACAATGAGGCTATTAGAAATAAACTGGATACATTAGGATTAAAAATCAAGACGGAGGTAAAAAGCTTAGGGGTGATTGTTGACTGTAATCTGAATTTTAAATCGCATATTAATCAGACCACTAGGACAGCATTTTTTCACTTAAGAAACATAGCAAAAGTTAGACCTCTTATATCACTGAAAGATGCTGAGAAATTAGTTCACGCGTTTGTTTTCAGTCGACTAGATTACTGTAACGCACTCCTCTCAGGACTACCCAAGAAAGACATAAATCATTTACAACGAGTGCAGAATGCAGCTGCTAGAATCTTAACTAGGAAAAGAAAATCCGAGCACATCTCTCCAGTTTTGATGTCACTACACTGGTTACCTGTGTCATTCAGGATTGACATTAAAATTCTGCTTATGGTTTATAAAGCCTTAAATAATCTCGCCCCATCTTATATATCGGAATGTCTGACACCTTATATTCCAAATCGTAACCTCAGATCCTCAAATGAGTGTCTCCTTAGAATTCCAAGAACAAAACTTAAAAGAAGTGGTGAGGCGGCCTTCTGCTGTTATGCACCTAAAATCTGGAATAGCCTGCCAATAGGAATTCGCCAGGCTGATACAGTAGAACAGTTTAAAACACGGCTGAAAACACATTACTTTAACATGGCCTTCTTATAACTTCAATTTAATTTAATTTAACTTAATCCTGATACTCTGTATGTTCAATTCATCATAATAACTATTCATGGTGGCTCTAAAATCCGTACTGACCCCTACTCTCTTTTCTGTTTCTTTTTCCTGCGCCACCTCCACCTACTCAACGCTTCATGATGCTCCAACAATGATGGACGGATTAAAAGGCAGAAGTCTACGTGACCATCATCATCATCAAGCCCTTCCGTGAGAACCCTAAATCCAAAGAGGACTGTTTCATTTATGTTAGGTAGAATGCCCAGAGCGGACTGGTCAGGGGGTCTCATGGTCTGGAATCCCTACAGATTTTATTTTTTCTCCAGCCGTCTGGAGTTTTTTGTTTTTCTGTCCCCCCTGGCCATTGGACCTTACTCTTATTCGATGTTAATTAATGTTGATTTATTTTGTTTTCTTATTGTGTCTTTTATTTTTGTATACTTTATTATGTAAAGAAATTTAAGCTACTGCTTGTATGAAAATTTGCTATATAAATAAATGTTGTTGTTGTTGTTGTTGTTGTTGTTTTGTAAACGGGTGGAACCCCAGGTGTCAGACTTCTATACAAATGCTGAACAGAAAAACATTCATAAACATGCTAGAATACAATCTAAGAGAAATAAGGTTTATGGATCCAATATGGGCTCACAATGGCAAAATGATTTAGTGGCGATGGAAAATGTGTCTGAGTATAACAAAGGATATAAATATAAGCTTGTAGAAGTATAAAAATGACTCATAGTAGTGAAATGACCCAACTGGGCAGAAATATTTAACAGTTGGACACTGGTGAACTGTGCAAGGTGTTAAATAAAATCCATCATCTCCGTTCCTTATCAGTACACGATGGAGCGCAAACATTTTTTCATGACACTGCCTAGCAAAGATGTTTAACCGAATGAAATTTCTAATTTCACGGGGGTACATAAGCAGCCAAACCTGCAATTAAACCCTTAGTTGTTCTTCATATTTGTTTTTAACAGTCTGAGAACAAATACAGAAATTTTGCTCACAAAAAGGCTCAACATTGCAGCATCGCATTTCCTTAAAAAACTCACTAAAATATACAAAAATGGAAAACTCTTTAATTTCTGCATCAGAGGCCTCCTAAAAAATATCTGAAAGGTGAAAACATTTTTTGCTCATTTTTTAAATAATTGGGTTTTACAGGAGTTAGGCATATCACTCTCGAAGACTGCAACAACTGCGGTGGGCTAGCGCCCTGCCCAGGGTTTGTTTCCTGCCTTGCACCCTGAGTTGGCTGCGATTGGCTCCAGCAGACCCCCGTGACCCTGTAGTTAGGATATAGTAGGTTGGATAATGGTTGGATGACTACAACAATCCCCAAAAAAAAAACAAATAATAAACAAAATCTCCCAACTCAGTGGTTCTCAAACTCTGTCCTGAGGACCCCCTGGGGCTGCAGGTTTTTTGTTCCAACCAACTTCTGTTTTTAATTGGACCCCTATACTAATTAAGTGAACTGTTATTTCCCAGTTTCTTTGTTTTGTGGTCATTGTAGAAATTACAGATGTACGTATTGTGACACACATGCGCATGGAAGGCAGCTAAAGGACTTGAGTAAGCAGACCGGAATGTGATAGAGTGCACTGACTCTTTTTCTCCCTTTCCAGCAGACCATTCACGGGAGATTCCACCTGGCCCTCTTGATGTCACTTCTGGGTCCGAGCCTATGGAAGAAGATCCTGCCGGCTACGCCACTTTCACAAATTCCACAAAGAGCCATAGCAAGGTTTGGGGCAGCCACCCGTATATTAGGTTTCCTGGCTGCAAATTGCAAATAAATGAGAGCACTGATGCGGTGGACTGGCACCCTGCCTGGGGTTTGTTTCCTATCCTGTGACCCTGTAGTTAGGATATAGCGGATCGGATAATGGATGGCTAGATGATAGTGCTGATGGGCACAAAACCGAGTCCAAAACAGAACTGAGGGAATAGGGAAACAGTGGAGGCTTTTAAAGGGGAAGACAAGAAGTGAGGTTAAAGGGGTCGGGCTCACGAGGGTCTTCAGCCATAGGCTTGAGCCTGGACATGACATCACAGGGGCCGGAGCCGGCAAGGTCTTCTTCCATAAGCTCGGACCTGGAAGTGACGTCAAAAGGGCCAGGTGGAATCTCCCGTGAATAGTCTGCAAGCAAGGGAGAAAAAGAGTCAATGCATTCTGCCACATCCTGGTGTGACTCGAAATTGTCCTTACTCAAGCCCTTTAGCTGCCTCCCATGCGCACGTGTGTGACAGTATGTTAATACATTTCAATAAAAATTAAGCACTTATATATATTTTTTTAATTTACAGTATGTTCATCCCAATTTCCATTCTGCCTTTCCATTATTGACTAAAACGTGGGTCTGACACTGAAGCAGCTGCAGCCTTTCATCATTTAGTGTGGTTTGTCCGGGTGTCTGCTTTGCTTGTTTTTAATCATCACTGTTAGTGTATAATGAAGGGAACTTACTACACAGAATTAGGAGAAAATAATTGAAAAACAACACTCGCTAATCTCTCTCTGTCTCTGTCAGGCCCACACCTCTTCTGAGCAGAGGTGAGCGGAAACACAGAGCAGCGGCCTCTCCTACAGACATGTAGCTCTTCACAAATATCAGAATAAGTTTAAATGGAATAAAGCCAACATCTGACGAGGAGAAGTAACTGGCAGGGCAAAGTTGAAGTCAATCGCCCAGTGGGTGGTGGACGCTTAAAGCCGATGGTCGCTTAGTGATTCAGCTAAACATGGAAAGCACTAAAGGCTACTGCAGAAACTGAAGATGAGCTCAGTGCTAAATATAAGTTTTATCTGTTCTCTGCCCATCAAGGGCACGTTTATATGTTGTGTGTCCTGCAGTATGTACAGTACTGTAGGGAGGCTACATAATAATAAGTATTTGGGGTTTTTTTTGTCTGTGCGTAGTGCGGTTTGTTTTCATCGTCCCGTTTTCTGTCCATTATATGTGCGTTAGTAAATGTTGTCCCCGTAAGTGAAGAGGGGAATGATGATGGAGGGAGGCTGCAACCCAAGATGGAAATCACCTGTTGGATCCACCAGTTACATCCGGGACATTCTGTGGACATTCTGCATTTAAACAAAAGGAGCGAAATGAAGAAGAGAGAGAGAGAGGAAGGAAAAGAGCCATTTTATGCATATTTCATCTCAATTCTGAACATTGTACCAGTCCATTACTTGATTCTTCAGGGGCCGGATTATTAACACAACAGCCAACACCGAGAATCCCCAGGGTTTGGACTTTCTCCAACCACTGCCGAGGACACTTATGGTGAGGTAGTTTTTTTTTTGCATTGTCGGGTGGAAGCAAGATTTCACACCAGTCAATGTCCAACGTTTGACGGACTTTATTAGCTTTTGGCCTCATCTATTATTTCTATTTCAACTGCCGTTTATCATTTCATCTGTGTTTGTGTTTGTGCAGTTAGTGTTTAGGGGCAAGGGTGGGTTCTTTGTAAATATTTGTATATTCGTGTCTTATATAATAATTAGTCACTAGTGTCATTGGGATACTGGTGTTTTGTGCACACACATACAGTATACATATTATTGAATGTTCGTCTGTCCTCATGTATATTGTCACACACACACGTGATTAGAGGGCAGCCAAAGGACCCGATGCGTCGCATGAACCTGCAAGACAGGGGAGGAAGCCAGTGTACTAACTAATTTCTCTGTTCTCTCACATACAGTACGAACCACAAAAGAGCCCGGTACCATGAATTCGCCTCCAGTCTTACATTCAGACGGCCGGGCCACTTTCTTATTCCACAGTCACGTGTCGTCCCTTCCTGATGACATCACCATCCTCTCACGATTCCCCGCTGTTCCCGACATCCTTTCCACTGTCCCCTCCTCCAACTGCACTGTGTTTGTGCAGTTAGTGTTTAGGGGCAAGGGAGGGTTCTTTGTAAATATTTGTATATTTATGTCTTATATAATAACAGTCACTGGTGTCATTGGGATAGTGGGGTTTTGTGCACACACATATCTACAGTTAGGTCCATAAATATTTGGACAGAGACAACTTTTTCCTCATTTTGGTTCTGTACATTACCACAATGAATTTTAAATGAAACAACTCCGATGCAGTTGAAGTGCGGACTTTTGCCTTTAATTCAGTGCGTTGAACAAAACGATTGCATAAAAATATGAGGCAACTAAAGCTTTTTTGAACACAATCCCTTCATTTCAGGGGCTCAAAAGTAATTGAAAAAATTAAATAACTGGAAATAAAATGTTTATTTCTAATACTTGGTTGAAAACCCTTTGCTGGCAATGCCAGCCTGAAGTCTTGAACTCCTGGACATCACCAGATGCTGGGTTTCCTCCTTTTTAATGCTCTGCCAGGCCTTTACGTTCAGTTGCTGTTTGTTTGTGGGCCTTTCTGTCTGAAGTTTAGTCTTCAACAAGTGAAACGCCTGCTCAGTTGGGTGAAGATCAGGTGACTGACTTGGCCATTCAAGAATTTTCCACTTCTTTGCTTTAATAAACTCCTAGGTTGCTTTGGCTGTATGTTTTGGGTCATTGTCCATCTGTATCATGAAACGCCAGCCGCCCAATCAGTTTGACTGCATGGAGCTGGATTTGAGCAAACAGTATGTCTCTGAACACCTCAGAATTCATTCGGCCGCTTCTGTCCTGTGTCACATCATCAATAAACACGAGTGTCCCAGTGCCACTGGCAGCCATCACACTGCCTGACTCCACCGTGTTTTACAGATGATGTGCTATGTTTTGGATAATGAGCTGTTCCACGCCTTCTCCATCCTTTTTTCATTCCATCATTCTGGTAGAGGTTGATCTTGGTTTCATCTGTCCAAAGAATGTTTTTTCCAGAACTGTGCTGGCTTTTTTAGATGTTCTTTAGCAAAGTCCAATCTAGCCTTTCTATTCTTGTAGGCTTATGAGTGGCTTGCACCTTGCAGTGCACCCTCTGGATTTCCTGTCATGCAGTCTTCTCTTTATGGTAGACTCGGATATCGATACGCCGACCAAGCCCTGGAGAGTGTTGTTCACTTGGTTGGCTGTTGTGAAGGGGTTTCTCTTCACCATGGAAATGATTCTGCAATCATCCACCACTGTTGTCTTCCGTTGACGTCCAGGGGCCTCATGTATAAACGGTGTGTACGCTCAGAAATGTTGTGTAAGAACTTTTCCAACATTCAAATCGTGATGTATAAAACCTACACTTGGCGTAAAGCAACGCACTTTTCCACGGTACCTCATACCTTGTCGTACGCAAGTTATCTGCTCGGTTTTGCAGATTGGTGGCACTCAGCGTCAAAGCAGTGCTACTGTTCCTGTGTGGTTACCCTTTATTTCTTTAGAACCACATTTCTGAGGCGGCTTTATAAATACACTGAAACTAACCGCATGTTGTTTATTAGTGTAATGCATCTGATTGGAGATTACCTGTAACAATATAATGGCCCAGGGAATAGCCCTCGTATTCCAAATACCATAACTGCTTTAGCGTTGTTACTTTCACTGCACCATTCTGAGTATTTATATCACTGTATCTGAGTGTGAATCACAGCAGCAGCTGATCGGTAAGAGAATTATCGATATACAGCTTCAAGGACACGCTACCTCAGCCACGGCAAAACGTTTCAAAGCCTTTCCTGTACGGACCTCGCAGTTCAGAAACAGTTTCATCCCGAGAACTATAAACACACTCAATCAATTGCTCCTTGTAAAACCGTTTGTACTTATAAGTACAATCACCCCACTGTAAACTTGCACTACAGTTATAATATCGCACAACCTGAGCCATTTTATAAAGCGCGTATTTACATATGATGACGATATCATTTTTAAGATGAAATGCAGCAAAATATGTTTATTAAATTATACAGATAAAACTTTATCTTAATTTAAATAAATCGGTATTGTTAATAATCAAACATGTGAGGACACGGTGCCGCAGCGCTAGCTAGTTCACGGATTGATCCTACCTTGTGCTGTATTCTTTCTGGGGCTGACGCGACACTGGAAGGATAGATGGATAGAATAATTAAACATGTGCTACAAAGATATTTCAATGTTCCTTAAAAGTTTTGAAGAATCGTCGTTGTAAGCTTACAGATGGCTTAACGTCTATTTCAGAGCTGATTGTGTGGCAATTGGGTATTTGGGGAAAGAAAAGTGAGAACAGGAAGTGGAGGTTAGTATGTTTGAAAGAGACAGCACTGCTGCAATAAATTATTTCATCGAAGGTCGCGCACGGCGCAGCAGCATCTTTTGTGAGGCAAGAACAATCACTGCGCCATCGTGTTCCCATGTTTAATAACCAGCTTTCATTCCAATCATCATGAAAATGATATCAAGCATACATCTCAGTATTTTAATTATTCAGAGAGCTGTAATATCACGAATGTAATGGATTCTGTGTCCTGTCGGAGGAAGAGAGCCAGTTTAAGAAACAAGTAGTGATTCACACACACAGAGCACATAGAAGATCAAATACAAAACAAAGCATTTAATGTGCTACATTAGTTACAATGGGATTTGAGAAACTAGTAAATTAAACGATTTTAAGATGAAGTTTATGATGTTCTGCATTAATGACATAATAAACTACGTGATTAAAGTGGAAATTTCGAGATTAAAGTTGACATTTCATGCTTTTTTCCTCACTGTGTGCCTATATTTTTTTGTCTGTATCCTAATAATCTTTCATATGACACTCAGCCGGTGGGCTATGACTCGCCTTTTCACTGCGACTTTGATATGTGACAACTTCTTTTTTATTTTGGGCACTGTGCGACTTTGTGAACTTGAGCTTTCGAGTTTCTCCAACACGGTATGTCAGGCGATTGGCTTCCTTTTCTTGTTTATTCCACTGTTTAAACCAACGAATAGTACGTTTTTCTTTACCTCCACTTGGTATTTGCTGAAATTCTTCTATTTTCCCCCGTGCTTTTGCCATTGCCTTTTCACAGAACGCTGAACTTAAGGGCTATTTATATTGATTTGCATATTCAAAGAGGTGTAATTCTGGGAGGAGTTGGGATGGGACAGCAGGCGCGTACACGTGCATTACTTTTCACACTGACCGGGATTTATGCAGCAGAAGAACATGGGAGTTCTTTTTTATGAACGGTTTGAAAGTGCCTTTCTACATTTTCCTTATTTGGAATAGCAATGATAGATTGACAGATCAGACAAACGTACTTCAATTGTGACATTGTGAGAAAAAAAATTCTCTTCCAATTCCACATCCAGCCCATACCCTCCCCAAACACGTTTTGTTTTTAATCCCTTCTTTAGTCGATATAAATTGGAAGGCTAACTAGATCACTTAGATAGCTGCAGTTTTGCAGTAACTCGCACGTGCGGGATGACCAGTGTGTTAGAAGAAAAGAAATTTCAGACTGGCCGCCCTGTATGTCAATCAAGTGGCAAATGCAATAGGGAGGATATTTGATAGAGTAACGTTCAAAAAAAAATGTTTTTTTGAATGCAACGCGATTTACCTGCACTACTTTTGCGATCTACCGGTCGATCGCAATCGACGTATCGTGCACCCCTGGTCTAGGGGATTTGAGGAGTTTTTTAATAACGTCTACACAATAAATAGTAGAAAAGTTAAAGTAGAAGCAGATTCAACTGAAGTTCACCACAAAAAAATGGAAAACAAACATTTTTAAGAGTTTTCATGAAGAAAATAAACTTCTGGTGAGTCCACCACTCATGGTACCGGTCATTTTTGGAATTTCAACCTTACTACAAATACATTGTTTTTGGAGAGGTGTGAAGGGATTTAAGAAGCAATTTAAGGTGGGACGGAATTACGAGTTTTATCGTAGGCTCTGGTAATTCTAGTGTTAACATGTATTCTTAGATCTCCTTAATTTAATTTACAGATGCAGTGGGGATCACAGCATATTGCCGCAAAACAGCAAGGTAGGAAGTACTATAACTGTAAAACATGAAACATTCAAACTCTATACCGTAAGCATAAAATTAAGCTATTCAAAACTCAGAACTCTGGTTTAATGCAACAATAATACATTTTTCAAAACCTGCTTAATCCAATTCTGGGTTGCAGGAGGCTGCAGCTTATACTGGAAGCCAAGGAGAGAGTTCATGTCCACTCACTGTTTACTCCTTTAGTTTAGAACTGCTATTTAAAAAAAAAAAAAAAACTTCTAATTACTCCGCACATATGAGAGGAAACCCCATACAGACAACACTCAGGCATGGGATTTGAACCTAGGGTAACAACACCTGCGGAATAATAGTAAAGATAAACTGTAATATAATCTCTGACATATGCCTTTGCGTGTACAGTATGTAGGAAAAGTTTACAACACAAACATTGCTGAAATATTTGTATTATTGTGTCCTTTCAATGATAAACAAATGGTACACTGTATTACAAAACATACTATTCCATCTTCTGAATCATTGTTTTCTATGCAGAGTTTTGCAGGTAACTGAATCCTCTCCTGCTTACATTGGCACAAGGTAGATAGACATCAGTCCTGAGCAGAGTACCAGTTCATTACAGGGATTCTCATTGTATACCCAAATTTATACTGGAGCAGACTATGTGATGCCAATAGATAAACAGTAATATCTCTTTAAATATTGAAAGATAAAAAGTTATTTGCAAACATGCTTAAAAGAAAATAAAACTAATTTCCTGCAGTGGTCTGGCACACTGCCCGGGATTTGTTCCTGCCTTGCGCCCTGTGTTGGCTGGGATTAGCTCCAGAAGACCCCTGTTATCCTGTGTTAGGATACAGTGGGTTGGACAACGACTGACTCACTGACTAATTTCCTAGCAAATTACGAAAAAATGTTCACAAAGTTAATATAGTTAATGTTATATGTATAATGCTTGTTTGGTTGCCTGTTACACAACAGTGCATAACATTTCAGCAGAAGTTGTAAAAAATAATTTTTTAGATGCATAGTAAACCAAAAAATATTGTGGTTAATATTTGAAACTTATTATCTTTCCTTTTAATTACTACGTTTCAAGCCAATATTTAAATACAAATGAGCTAATCCTGTTCCTGCTAATAAATGTAGAAGCTGAAACAAACTCAATGGGATAAGTAGCTCACAATAAAAAATTAATATATAATGTGAAAGAACTTCAACTTTAAAAATATTACTGATCATCTACCATAGTGTTAGTCCTTTTCTCCGAAACAGGCTTTACATGTTGTAGCTTCTCTAGGTGTAAAGACTAAGCTCCCCATATTTTAACTAAAACAAAATCACCCTTAATTTAGTATGGCAAATACTATACTTTAGCAGTAATACATAACAACTAAATTATTGGATTATTAAAAACTATAGCAAAGTCCTTTACTGAGTCTCCTGAAATTAATAAATGAAAGCTGAAAACTCTAATTTAATATAAATAAATATACAGTAGCAGTAATAGCATTTCACTTTGGACAAAATATGAAATTTCAATAGGGTATGGGAGGCAGACAAGTTATAAAAAATGCATGTTTTTAGAGTCACGCCAACTTTACTGCTATATATTTACATTATATCCCAAGTACAATATCATAAATTGTTTTTAATATAAACTTACAATATAAAGTAAATCTCACCTACATTAACACATATACTACTTCAAAATTTGGAAAAAGTACACAAGTATCATAAAAAATATTTAAATGAAAATGACTGAAAATGCTTCTTAATTTGTCTATTTATGTCTATTTAAGAAAACAAATGCACATTGTGTAAAACATTGTACTGCTAGGGGACTGGGTTAACTGTTTTTTAACATTACTTCATTAAAAAGATGAATATCACATTTTTGTTTACAAAAATATTTTGAAACAAAGTGTGTTAGAGATTTGCTCAGACTGTTGTGTTTGCATAGGCAGAACATTCAGACATAAATCTCAGGCACATGTGTGAGTCAACTGCCATTTCAATAACTTATACTCACTTATACAATAGCTCATATCTGTTTACAAGAGAAAATGGCTATTAGTTAAATGAGGAAAATATTGTACACAAAATATACAAGCAAATGGTAAGCAGTAAACTAATTTGTAATTAAAGTTGCACAGAATGTTTCTGTGTTTTAAGGAAAGGTGACACATATAGAAGAGAGAATTGCTTAAGCCATAAAAAAAATTTGACGAAAAAAATTATCCTTTATTTGAGATTTATTTTAGTACCTAGTACATCCATTAGGGTGAGCTAGCCTCCACATTAATTCTGCACATGATTATAACATGTACAGATGACTGCGGAATTCATAATTGCATGTTCCACTGACATGATAAACAAGAATTCTATTAAATACAAAACTTTATTTTATATAATAGAAAACATAAATCAACTTGCCATTTGTACTCCTCACTTGTGTTTATAAGTTTACACAGAATGACAGAAGAATATGAGCAAGTTGCAAGTACTTGCATAGATGTTATTTCTTTGTTCAACAGTAGACTAGATTACTTAAGAATACAGACTGAAAAAATACTTGGAAACTTAAAATTACAAGATCAGACTACTTTATATTACTGTATAAGCACGGTACTGCTTAATTATCCTTAATTTTAAATTGTGAAGTATAAAAACAGTTTCTAATATTTAACTAAACATATTTCTCTTAGACATGTTAGACATGTTTTTGAAAACATGAATTACCATACTTGCAGGACACAATTTTAATATTACTGATACAGTTGGATGAAATTATTTCAGACAATAATTTGATGCTGTTTTTAATATTCCAGCCATCCATCCATTATCCAACCTGCTATATCCTAACTGCAGGGTCACGGGGGTCTGCTGGAGCCAAACACTACTAAGACAGGGTGCAAGGCAGGAAACAAACTTCGGGCAGGGCACCAGCCCACCGCAGGTTTTTAATATTCAAGAAATGTAAATGTTAATTTTGATACCACAGTATATTTTAATACTTTTATTACTGCACTGTAAGATATGACATTCCAGGTAAAAAATGTAAAAAAAAAAGTATGCCATTTTTAAGTTTGAAATAATAATTCATTTACCTTAATTATATTTGTTTATTTATGGTATATGATTTATTCATAGGCCATTCAAATGTTTCTACTTCTAGACAACAACAACTACAGTATTTCAGTATGTTACAAGAAGAATTATTACTAGACCTAAAAATCTCAAAATTGGCATTTGGTTAAGTCAATTTTAGGCAGTTTAATTTTGTTTTCTAATACTTTAATCTGTAAACTTATCAATGAGTAAATTCATAACCATATATTAAAAGCACAAGGCCGACACATAGCTTCCAATCTTTGACACCTGTTCAATATACCACATTCACCCGCAAAGTCAAACACCCCAGAGATATTATTATTGTTGGATCTAGAAAAAACATTTGATGTGATTGAACGAAACTACCTCACTACACTGGAGAAATTTGGGTTTGGCCCAAACATTTGTGTGTGGATCAAAGTACTGTATACCAATCCGGAAGCTTCAATTTGTATTAACAACATTAGTTCAGACTACTTTAAACTAGAATGTGGAACCAGACAACTTTGCCTCTTGTCAGCACTGATTTTTGCAATCGCCATTGAGCCACTGGCACTTCACTGCAGAAATGCTTATGAGAAGAGGATTATCAGAGAAGGACTTGAACAAAAAAATCCCTATATGCAGATGATATGGTACTGTATATATCAGATCCACAAAATACTGTGCCTGCAGTCCTAACAGTACTTACAGAATTTCAGAAGATTTCTGGTCTCAGAATTACCATAATTTGACTAAAAGTGTGCTCTTTACAATGAATTCTCAAACAAACAATATTAGATTGGACACCTTCCCTTTTATCATCATAGATCAGTTTAAATATCGATCAGTCTTGAGGATTCAGACAGCATTTCTGTAATATATAAAACCATTTTACAGTACTTCCTTTCAAAGATCCAAAAGGACAGTGGGAAAAGGATCTCTCACTCAATATTTCAGAAAAGGAATGGAAAGCAACAATGCAGAGAATCCACTCGAGCTCCATATGCGCAGAGCATACAATTATTCAACTTACAATTGCATATTGATCACATCTCTCTCACTTACAATTGTCCAAAATGTTTCCAGGGCAAGATCCAACCTGTGAACGTTGCAATCAAGTTCCAGCCTCACTGGGCCACATGTTCTGGACCTGCACCAAACTAACATCATTCTGGACCAAAATCTTTAAATATCAGCCTATCAGACAACCTTGGTGTCACAATCCCTCCTAACCCTTTAACAGCTGTGTTTGGTGTACTCCCAGGTGAGCTTAAAGTGGACAAAGACAAACGAACTGTAATTGCCTTTACTACACTATTGGCACGTAGACTTACCTTGCTCAACTGGAAGAATCCTATCTCTCCTATTCTAAGTCAGTGGGTAACTGATGTTATATACTATTTGAAACTGGAAAAAAACAAATTCTTACTTAGTGGATCTGAGCAGAACTTTTTCAAAACCTAGCAGGATCTAATCAAAAACATTTTAGAATAAGCTTTTAAAGCACTGAGAAAGCAGATTCTCTCCCCTTTTTTCCTTTATCATCTCCATTTATCATCATTCACTTATTAATTAATCTACTTATTTATTTTTACTAGTGTTAAGTTGCTGGCTTAGCTCTCTTTTTCAGGGGTGGGGGTTGATTTGTTTTCGATCTTATGTTTGCAAAAATTGGTTTATTTGTATGGAATGTTGTGTAATTTTAATAAAATCAATAATATAAAAAAAGCACAAGTCTTATTTTTAAGAGAGGAATACTATAGAAGTTACAAACTTTAGTGACAGGATCCTAACACATTGGAGGGATCAGGCTGAAAGGAATGGCAGAATTTAAACCTAAAAATAACCCCATGACTGTAAAAATGTGTAATATTTAAAAAGAAATAAAGAATAGTTTTAAACTTCACTGTTTATGTTCAAGAATATCAGTTATTAGTTTTAAATAAAACTGTTGCAAATCATTACTAATATTTATTATTCACCCTTGTTTTGTTTTTCTTTCATGGTGACCTGCTTTGGCAAGGTGCTATTTCTAGCCATGAAATTTAATGGGAAGCTTAGAAAACAGTAAGAGATACAAAACTAGATCATCATAATATTACACTAATGTAATAATATAAAAAACAATCAAAAGAAAATGACTTAAAAAGAATCTGGTAGGTATTTAAGTAAAATTTTAGCAAATTTATGAGTGATCTTATGAGTATCTTATTTTAGGCCTTCAGTAATACTGCCTTTCCTTACCCTTTTTCAAAATAACAACCAGTGGCATTTTTGGAAATGAAATTCAGGAGTTTTTCTTATACGTGTGAAGACTTTTCTAACATAAACTAAACTTAATCTATCAAATAATATATGTACTTGTTTTGCTCATGACCATCTAAACATGCAAGTTCATAGACCTTTCAGTTCAGGAGAAAACAAAAAAGAGATGCTGATGCCTGTTCTGATTCATCTGGCATCAGACCAATGTAATATGCTCTGGCATTGTCATCATCTGACAAATTATAGTAATAAAATACTAAATATAGGGAGAGTCTTGCAAGCACACACTGTTTAGGAAACTATATTGGTTATAAACTGCATAATTTGAAATTGGATCACCTCAAGTGTGGAACCAAATGACTTTGAGGTGAAAAATGACAAGCCACAATAACATGAAAAGAATATGCTGACTAAATACTCTGAGCAACTTGAACTGCACAATGCATGCCTGGTAGCAACAGTAATAACCATGCAACAAGATGTTTGCTGGTCAGCACAAGGCTGGCAAACATTTGAAAAAATAATTTTTAACATACAGCACATATATACATTACATGTTATTTCTGCACTAGGATTCTGCACTTATTTCCTATAAAGGGTAGGGAATACATGCTGCCTTTCTTAATGATGTTTCTCATTAGTAGTGGGTGAAAATCAAGATGTAATAATAATATATTGTGAATGATGAAATCTTGATATTGGTCTGCTTTCTTTTTTTTTCTTTAAGAGAACAAATGATCCTAGATGTTTTGTACCTTTTCATTGGCATGTGCTGCATGGCCTTGACAAATGAAAGTATTGGAAATACAGACATGCAGTTAAAAATAAAAACAACAACAACACACAGTCTTAATTTTAATATGGGCAACCACCTTCTGCCCCATTGCTAACAAGGAATGTTCAGGACAACCATGCAAAAACACACCACAGATACAGAGAACAGCGTTTCTTCCAGAATCAGGCTTGTTTCACCTAGCATGGAGACAATTTCTCATACTATAAGAATACATTTTTTTCTAGATAAGTAATTACATTAAGCATATGATAAAAAAAATGATTGCCTAAAAAGACAAAGCTGAAGATTGCTATAACTATTTTAATAACAAGTCAGATTACACAGGGAAAGTTATTATGTTTGTACAACTTCTAATGGGACTCTGCACCACTGCCCTTAAAGCAGAAATGCCACTAATAAAGAAAAAAACACCATGCTTTTATTAAAAAAAAGAAAAAACGCAAAAAAGCTGCTTCTCTTGGTCGTGTTTAAAAGTGCCACTGTTTGTTCTGGGCTTCTAGTCACTTAATTGTGGTTGCAGATTACAGCTTTTCCTGCTGAGCATGTTTTCGCCATTGTTTAGATCAAACAAGGGTGGAACATTTTGCATAATCTTTTTTACAGTAGCAACATGTCACAGACCAATGAGGTAATGTGGTACAGTTGTGCCTTGTGTACATTAAATTAAATGTGGAATAAAAAATATTTTAAATAACAGCAGGTGCTTAAAATAAATAATATCTGACAGAAATGTATTCTGATACAAAAAGTACAACATTACACCAGAAATACTAATTATCATATATTAGGAAAAAAACAGGAACTGTGATAATTTTATTTATATTTAAAAATATTTCAAACTATGGAGTTTACCCAGAGTTTTATTCAGAGCAAATTGGTCTAATGAAAGGGTAGCATACAAAGAACAATACATAATTTGAGCCTCATAAATGTTCTAATTAAATCCAAGAGAAACTCCCTGGGAACAGGGACGCCAAATGTTCAAACCAGGCCTGAAAATGGTGTTTTCTAGCTATTGCATTGTGCCCAGGTAACCCAAGTACTTTGATCAGGCTCAGCCCAAAAACAGCTGCATTAAAATAATAGGTGCAATAAAATTTTGGAAACAGGCAAGAGTGGGATAGATATTAATATAGTAAATCTTGGAATAGAAACTAATAGGGCACATTACTTCTCTGATGGGAAGGAGCTGGAAATATTGTGGTAGTCTGAAAATACTGGCTAGATATTATCAGACTCACTTCAATGTATAGCATTTGCCAAACTTAGCAATCAAGTGTAGTCTCTTTCCAGCTGTGAAGCTGCCCTATTGGAAAAGAACTGGGCAGGTATGGGGATACTCACAAGCCCTGGGATGGGTTCCATACAAGTGGATGTTTGTTACAGTGAACAACAGGGTAAACCTTTGACTTTTCTTTAACTTTACACACCAAATAAGTATTCTGCGCATTTGACCTTTTTAGAGACATTGAACACAGTAATCTACAGTACTACTGAGAGATTTTGACACTAATATATCAAGGAAAAGTGTGGCATGGCTTTCAGCCCCAGGACACACTGGAGGGATTATATCGCTCAGTGACCTGGAGGATTTAGAGCAAGCTAGGGATAGTGACACCTGGTAAAGCTCACTTGTTGGTACTTCAACACAACACAAATAAAACAGAAATTGATAATGCAGAGGATGATGACAGTTTAAGGAAAAATGGACAGAAAATGTAATCTCATTAGGATTGATTGATTGAGATACTGCAAATTATTTTACGAAAAGCAGAGTAATCTAATCATTGATATTTTAATTAGCCATAATTGACAGTATTCCAAAAATGATATTTATTTAGAGATGGTTTGCTTGGTTTGTGTTTTAGTGAAACGTGGCTAACGACTACCATCCCAGATGCTAACGTGGAGCTACCTGGGTTTAGCACAGTTAGAGCTGACAGCGACGCAAGTACCTGCGGAAAGAAGAAAGGAGGAGGACTCGCTCTCTATGTCAATACAAAGTGGTGCAACTCAGGACATGTAAACATTAAAATCTCCACTTGCTGCAGGGACATCGAACTGTTGGCCGTAAGTCTGCGCCCCTATTACTTGCCCAGAGAGTTTGGACACGTGATTGTTGTTATTGTTTACATCCCCCCTCAAGCGAACGTGGAGATGGCGAGTGACATCATCCATTCCGCAGTTGCTAAGTTACAAACGCAGCACCCTGAGGCACTTGTGCTAATCGCTGGAGAGTTTAACCATGTAACGCTGGACAAAACAGAAAGCAGATCATAACCTGGTTCTGCTTCAGCCTCAATACAAACCAAGAGTGAGGGCGCTACCTACAACTACACGCTCATTCAGGAAGTGGTCCCCTGAGGCAGAGCAGGCTCTGAGAGACTGCTTTGGAACTACAGACTGGGATATATTGCTTGGGTCACATAGTGAGAACATTGAAAAGGCTGTTGAATGCACAACTGATTACATCAACTTCTGTATGGACATTGTAGTTCCAGTAAGAACAGTATGCTGCTATGCTAACAACAAGCCATAGATTACAAGTGACATCAAGGGCCTTTTGAACCAGAAGAAAAGGGCTTTTAAAGGTGGTGATCAGCATGAACTCAAGCGCGTGCAGAAGGAACTCCGAGTCCAGCTCAGGGCGGCGAAAGAGCAGTACAGGAGAAAGCTGGAGCAGAAGTTGCAGAACAACAGCATGAAGGAAGTGTGGGATGGGATGAAGATTATGACTGGCTGCAGCTCGAAGCGGGGTGCCGCCATCGAAACAGACGTGGAGAGAGCAAACCAAATGAACAACTTCTTTAATAGGTTTGATCACAGTAACCCACTCACCTCGGAGTACTGCATCTCCCAACCATCCTTCTGCTGATACCAGCATAGGTGAGACATCCCCACCCACAATTACAGCAGCCTATGAGAGCTGAAAAGACTTCGTGCCAGCAAAGCAGCGGGTCCAGATGGTGTATCGCCACGACTGCTGAAGGCATGTGCGTTGGAACTGGGGAGTCCTCTACAGCGTATCTTCAACCTGAGCCTGGAACAGGGGAGAGTCCCAAGGCTTTGGAAAAAATCTTGTATCACCCCTGTCCCAAAGGTATCACGTCCTAGTGAGCTGAATGACTTCCGGCCTGTTGCTCTGACGTCACATCTGATGAAGACCATGGAGCGGCTGCTGCTTCACCACCTGAGGCCACAGGTCCGCCATGCCCTCGACCCTCTGCAGTTCGCATACCAGGAGAAGGTGGGAGCGGAGGATGTCATCATCTATATGCTACACCGATCCCTCTCCCACCTGGACCGAGGCAGTGGTGCTGTAAGAATTATGTTTTTGGACTTCTCTAGCGCCTTCAACACCATCCAACCTCTGCTCCTTAGAGACAAGCTGACTGAGATGGGAGTAGACTCACACCTGGTGGCATGGATTGTGGACTATGTTACAGACAGACCTCAATATGTGCGTCTTGGGAACTGCAGGTCTGACATTGTATTCAGCAATACAGAGGCGCCAAGGGGACTGTACTTTCTCCGGTCCTGTTCAATTTATATACATCAGACTTCCAATATGCCTCGTGGTCCTGCCACGTGCAAAAGTTCGCTGATGACACTGCTATTGTGGGCTGCATCAGGTGTGGGCAGGAGGAGGAGTACAGAAAGTTAATCAAAGACTTTGTTAAATGGTGCGACTCAAACCACTTACACCTTAACACCAGCAAGACCAAGGAGCTGGTGGTGGATTTTAGGAGGCCTAGGCCCCTCATGGACCCTGTGATCATCAGAGGTGACTGTGTGCAGAGGGTGCAGACCTTTAAATATCTGGGAGTGCAGCTGGATGACAAATTGGACTGGACTGCCAATACTGATGCTCTATGTAAGAAAGGTCAGAGCAGACTATACTTTCTGAGAAGGTTGGCATCCTTCAACATCTGCAGTAAGATGCTGCAGATGTTCTACCAGACGGTTGTGGCGAGTGCCCTCTTCTACACAGTGGTGTGCAGGGGTGGCAGCATAAAGATGAAAGACGCCTCACGCCTGGACAAACTTGTTAAGAAGGCAGGCTGTATTGTAGGAGTAAAGTTGGACAGTTTAACATCTGTGGCAGAGTGACGGGCACTAAGCAAACTCCTGTCAATCATGAAGAATCCACTGCATCCACTGAACAGTGTCATCTCCAGACAGAGGAGTAGCTTCAGTGACAGACTTTTGTCACTGTCTTGCTCCACTGACAGACTGAGGAGATCGTTCCTCCCCCATACTATGCGACTCTTCAATTCCACCCGGGGGAGTAAATGCTAACATTAATTTTATTTTTATTTATTTTTTTCATTTTTTCATTTTCATTCTTATTACTATTTAATTTAATATTGTTTCTTTGTATCAGTATACTGCTGCTAGATTATGTGAATTTCCCCTTGGGATTAATAAAGTATCTATCTATCTATCTATCTATCTATCTAATATGAAAACTTAAAATGTCTTCTTTACAAGAATTTAGAGGATGACATATATCAAGATAGAAAAAGCCTTTTTACAGTTGTTTTGACAGTGGCCAAGGGCTGTGTTACTCACTGTGCGGTTTTCTTGATGGAAGTTTGCCAGTGTTATTTCAAAAATCAAAAGAGTGGCACATTCATTTGCTTTGATGTGTCATTTCTTAATTCATCATTTTAAATTGTGGTTTTAGTGAATTAAAGAGCACTTGCCAAATTTCAGTAAGAAGTTACAGTGAATAAAATTCAAGTCTATCTCAGGAATATTCATTCACTCACTTACTCACTCAGGATTAAGTTAGTATCATTAGTGTAATGAGTGCAACATCATTTTTAAACCAAACCCATTAATGTCTTTAAGACTTTAATTTCTGACTAATCCAAAATAGGATTTGGAAATGTTTGAAAATACTGTAAATGAACAGATGAATTTAAATATTTGCATCTTTACCTATTCTTCAAAGAATCCTTAAGTCTATTGTAAGGTTGTAATCAATTGTAGAAATGGTCTTAATTTATAAAAGATTGTTTTACATAAAGTCTTGTTCTCAGGAGAAACTCTATATCACTGCAAAATAAAAAGAAGCACTAAGAATCTAAGGAAGCTATAATGACTTTTTAAGTGATTGTTTTCATGGTATTGTTTATTTATTCCTTGTTTCAGTGCCAGAGGCATAATACTTTTGGAATGACTTCCTGTTTCTTAACTGTATACAGTTGTAGAAGTTATGTAATTTTGTGCTTCCTCACCTATACCTCAGATCTATCCTGGAATTTGCAATATATATGAGATGATACACTTTCCTGTGTATGTGAATGTAAAAAACAGAATGAGATAATTTTCAATTATTATGTTTTCACGACTTTCAATTAACCTGGAATTAATATACTCCTTCAAAAGATGTTGGATTAGAGAGCTGGTCATGTGAGACCTCCCAGTGTGAGGAATGGTTATGTTCACTACAAGTTGTTACAGCTGATATTTGTTTTTCTTTCAATACATGTTATACAGTAGTTTAATATGGAACTACGCATTTCCCTAAAGAGGGAGCATCGCCATTTCTGATTAAACAACCACTGAAAAGAATACAATTTTTAAAATTTATCCTTGTTTTCATGTTTCTTAAGCACTTATTAACAGAAGACACTGTTTCAATTCTGAACATGGAGTCAGACATCTTCTGGAATGACCCACAGGTCTTCCTTTTACAAATATAATATAAACTCCCCTAGACTCACATCAGTGACTTATTGTGATTATATGTTTATTGATTATTGTGATTTTATGTTTCATGTTTGCAATGCTTGCATATCCAGGACAGTGTCTCTAAATGACTACAGATAAATTCATTGGCATTTATATGTGGTCTATTAAAATCAGAAAGGGGAAAAGCTTGAGGTCACTTATGAAGTAAGTGGACTGCCAAGCACTGCCTGTACAGTGTATAACATCCTTTACACAGCAGGTCTTTTTTCAAAGAGTTTTAAATGAAATTTATCACAAAATTATGTAACATAATTAGCATAATTAATATGCATAATAGCATAATAATGTAACATAAATAAGCTATTTATTATAGCCAAATCAATTTATACTTATCTTTGCATGGTAAATATTTATGAATAACTAAAAGGGTATATACACAATGTTTACAAATAACAATATATTATTAAATCCAGTTAATTAGGTGTTGGGTAGAGGGTGCCAGAGCCTGTCTCAGCAGCACCACTAAGTATCAGCCAGGAACCAACCTTAGACAGTGTGCAAGTCCATCACAAGGGCCATACTCACATACACACAGAGTCACATTCAATGCCTTTGTCATTTCCATCATAATTCTTTATTATATCAAGAATTTTAAGAGCTATGCAATGAAAAAGTAAGATCATTTTAATTTTTTTTAAATCTGTCTAATCCAGTTAAAATTTTAAAAGGAGATGAAGACTAGCCTAGAATAATTTTGCTGAAAGTAGACTGGGGTGACATTCCATTCTAGAGCAAAGTCAAACACATACTTAAACTTGTGTTGAAATTTTAACATTAATAATTATATTAAAGTCTTTGGGATGTGACAGGAAATTGGATATGCTGGGGAAACATCACAAGAATATAAAAAAATATTTAAGCTCCATACATTTTGGCTGGGTGAGTTATTAAATAGGGATACTCGGAACTGTGAAAAACCAGAGCTAAGTGCTCCACCACCATACTGCTCATAATCATTTTGCTTTTATTAAATACTAGGTGTCTCCCGCGGCTCTGCCTGCATAGTAGTGAAACAGGACAAACTTTAACAATCAATAAAAAAAAAAACAGGTATCGCTAGCTAAGCAGAGGCAAGGTATGCTCCAACACATGGCGACAGGTAGAGTGATTTGAACAGAGGCTGGCATGTGAGTGAGGAGGGCCCGCTTGGCTCCCTACTCCAGACGTCATGCTTCCTCCTCCCCTTGGCCCACTGCCTCTGTCTGTGAATAAAGAGAACTATAATAATTAGCACAATAAGAAAAGTTGCAAAATAAACCAGAATGTTCAAGCAAATTATAGAAAAAAACCCAATCTAAATTCTTTAAGTAGTTCTCTTGTGAAAAGCAGACAAACATAGAGACAGACAGACAGACAGGCAGATGTTAGATTTGGTATACATAGAGATTATGGAATAACATCAGCTTTTGATTTGTATATTATGCTATAATTTTTTTCAGTGACAACTGTACCAAATATGATAATGTAGACCTATCCGTTTCTTATGTAAAATTGCACCCTTAAAAGAGCTAAATACAAAAGATATATTTGAGATATTGTCTTTCTCAGTGGGGTGGTGTTATGTTGGGACATAAAATATAAAGCATATACAGAACTGCAGCTGCAGAATATATAATACATATTTATTTGCGGGTGCCTAATTTCTTAGGATGTACAATTCATGCGTGCGTTTGTTCATCCATCTGTTTTCTGAGCATGTTTATTCTACTACTGTTGTTGTAGAGAGTTGGAGTATAGCCTAGCAACACAAAGAAGGAACAAACCCTAAATCACTCACACAGATCAGATGCTGTGGAAAGTAATGCACAGTAACATGCATGTCTGAGTACTATGTAGAGAAAGTTTATGCAAAAAAGGGGAATGAGCAAAATCCATGAAAAATTAAGGAAATATACAACTCAATAGAGATAATAACCAGAATCTGAATCTAAACCACTAACCTGGACCTGTCAGGTGGGAGTGCTATCGGTGTGCTTCTGCTAAGTGAACAATTTTCTGCATAGATTTGAATAAAGGTAAAAGATTACATAAAAATAATCTAGTTATTTAAGGAATTGATGCTATAGGTAAATGTAATAATCAACAAATAATTACTAAAGCAAAGACATTTTCTAAAGTAAGCTCTATAAGTGCTCTTCATTCACATACAGAAATTCCACAATAGATATGGCAGTGTTGTTCTTACGCAAATATATCTTTCCATTAATGTTAACTGGCATACTTAAAGAAAAATATGAAATCATAATATCATTAGCAATAATACGGTGGGAATCTAATTCCTTCTTAACATTGACAACAATTGCACCTGCTGGCCTTAACAGGGTTATTAATCTCACCTGCTTTCTATAAAATGAGTCCTTTATCAGGAACATGAGTATATTATTGGCTTTTAGTGAGATAGTGGTAAGTGGGTTTTCTTCTTCCTTTATGTAATGTTTATATTTCTTCAGTTTGTGCTCAGAAAGGGAATGAGAACATCCTGAAACCTATTGACCATTAAACTATTATTTTTAATATTTACATGGCAGAACTGTGTACATTGCCCAAGTTGCTGTATATGACTTGACTGAATTTAAAAAGGTCTTGTTTTTTCAAAAAAAAAAAACGTTTTATGTGGGATTTTGTATAATATTGATTTGCGTTCTGTTCTTTAAAAGTAAATAATGATGAGTTGAACTAGTGACTTCCAGATGCTCATGGAGCTTATCTGAGCCAATAAAAAATCTTTGCTAACAGTCTTATGATTGATTGCTTTTTCTTTAAAAAGCCAGCTGCTTTTTGGGATTTTACTATTTAATTATTAGCCTGACATGTTTTTTTCATATAGATGGTTTATTGTTGAATTATTGATCTTATGGCAGAAATGTCACTTAATCTAAGTTTGTTCAAAATGTACTGTCAGAAAAACAGATGCAGTTTACTTTACTTTCCTACTGATGGAGTATCTTTTCTGGGAGTGAATTGACACTTACTTGATCAATTGCCACAATAAATGAAGCTGAAACAGAGAACTCTTATATAAAATTACCTTTAAAACTTTTGAATACCAATTACTGAGTAATATACCTTTAACTAAAGCTAAATGGTTTAGTGACATCACAAAAATGTATACTTTTACATTAATTGTCTACTTAAAAACTAGAATTCACCCTTATATTTAAATATGCTAAGAATTTAATCAGTAAAGTAACTATCCTCTAAATGTATAATAATGCCATTTGGCTCTAAATTACAATATGCATAGCTTAACAAAGTAAACATATACAGTATACATATTACCAGCATAAATAAAGGAGTATATAAAATGGCAACAGGGAAGACAGAAAATGAACCTGCTAATACACAGCAACCAAAGTGACTTAGCAGACATGTTTTTTAAACTTAAAATAAACAATTCATTTAAACTTAAACACATTCTAAAAACATTTCTAGTGCTACAACACTCTAAATGGTTAGAAAAAATACTAAAATGAAAAACTCTGTCATTAATGAAGAATGTTGGAAAATTCCTGAAAGTTTTTTTTTTGTCACTGTACTCATTACACTGCTATTCAGCTCAAAGAAAATGCATTTTTTAAGTATTCTCCAGCTTTATCCCTGGTTCCTAACATACTATTATACACCTAAATTGTCCTTTCTTTTATAACACTTGACTGCACATTTTATTGTTTCTTTTCCTTCATTGTTTGGTCTGATGTTTTGTATTTTTCCAAAAATTGTTCTTTTTTTTCTTTCTCTTTTACCACTTGATTTTTCTCAATTATTAGCCATATTGATAATTCAAGAATCTCTGTTTGTCTTTCTTAGTTCATAAGCTAGTTAAATGTTTTTTCCTCTCCATTATGGGGTCAAACCCTAATACTGAAATAAGTTTCATAGTAATTATGAACTTGATTTGTTTAATTTTTCTTTGAAGCCTTTTTTGAAATTTGGATGGGGACAAGCCTAGAACCAAATATCTGGGAATTGTGTAGCAAAAGCAATTATCATCCACAAACCTTATAATCTACTTTAATTTTAAATAATATTACATCTGGCAATTCATGTGAATACAAATATTATTATAATAGGAAATTAAGATAAAAAGAAAAAGAATCCCGTTACATGTTAAATCTAATTACAGCATCTTACATATAAAGATTTCAATTACCTAGGTAATTACTTGTATAGCTCTCATTTCCCATACCTATCTCTGTAAGCATTAGGTCTTTCTTCCTGATACCAGTAATGCACAACTCCAGCCTTAATTCAGCTCTGGACTCCAAGCTTACCCATTAACTGGCAAGAATATGTCTTCAATACTCTACCTAAAAGTATTTCTGAGCCAAATATGTTAACCATATTCAGAGTCAGGAAAGCCTTGTGGAAGTTCTATGACCATACTCTTCAAGCTCCCTTTGCCAACTCCAAGTAGTGCTGCAACTGTCAGCCCTAGATTACATTAAAAGGACCAGACTGGCCCCAAATAACCTTTCCTCTACCCTTTGCAGTTTTGTGCTCCCATGTAATAAAGGATATTATTTCTTCCATTTAGTGGTTGTGTGGTGTTATGTAATTACCCACTGTCCAAAGGCATAAGTATTTTTGGGACATTTTCCATGAGTATGCAAATGACCATTTCTTAGTGGAGCATTGTTCCTACCAAAGCATGCATTTATCTTTTTATGTGAGTTTAGAGGTCCTGCCTCACCTGGTCACCCCACCATAAATCTTACAGACTTGTATGGACAATTTTGCATACTTAGAAAAGCTATGTGAGAAATTTGCATTATCAAAAATGTATGATTCACATGTTTATCAGAAATAATGTACTGATTTACTGTGTTAACATTTTATGCCACCTTGTTAGTGACAGAATTAAGTAGTGCAGCTGCACTATAATGCTAATGCTGTATTAATAGAAATACACTTTTTTTTTTAAATCAGACTTCTGCATCTTTAATTTTAATATTAGTTTGTCACAAGATGCAGGTTTCCTGAACAAGAACAAATTACTGAAAACCAATGGGCCTCTGACAGATGCAAACATATAATATCAGATTTATTAGATGTAGGTATTAGCTTACAACATTCAGAAGCATCAGAAAATATTACAAGTTTTAAAAGTATTACACTTGTTAAAAGCAGTGCACAGTTCCTGGATTCATTATGAAAAGCTTTTCTGTGAAGTTCCTATAAAAGTAGTGATAATAATAATACATAAAAACTTATATCTAATTTGACTATCTAACAACATTTTTCTGTTTCCTTGCATTATAAGTTGCACTTGTCCTAGGTGTGTCACTAATGTATGAGAAGGTGAGTAAAATACTTGATCTGTAGCGCTAAGCTTCTGATTTTCTGCACTTTTTTATTAACTTTTTTGAAACCTAGCTTTATGTATTTCCATGGTTCCTTGCATCCAATTCCTTGCTTACATAGGCTATTTAGCCCACTAACCATCACATAATTTAAACAGGTTCAATACTAGATGCATGGGGAGATAAAGTGTCATTTATAAGAAAAAAGTGAGAGGAGAAGGAGGAGAAGAGAGAGAATGTTTATGAATACCTAACTGAAAAATCAATGCACTTTATCAACTGATATAATATCATTTTACTATTGTGGTAGATATCCATCTATCCATCCATTTTCTAACCCGCTGAATCCGAATATGCTGGAGTAGATAGATAGATTAAAATATATATGCCCACATATACAATAACTAAAGAGAAAGAAACTTAAAAAGAAAGAAAACTTCTGATTTGGCAGTCACGAGTCACTGTCACAGTGAAGCATTATACAGGTGTATTGCTGTTGGTATAAAAGGACTGAAGTGGTGTTTCTTGATACACTTCTGCTGAACAATTAAATGGCTGAAAGTGCTCAGTTTTAGTGTGTCGGAGAGAAGATGTGCAGCATTGTTCATAATAGCTCTCAGTTTTGGTTTAATTCTCTTCTTTACTATCACCTCCTGTGGGTCCCATAACTGAGCCTACCATTTTAAGTTTGTTTATTCACAAGGGGTCTCTTGAAGTGATATTTCTGGCCAGCACATCACAGCATAGAAAAGCGCACTGGCCATCACAGAGTTGTAGAATATGTGAAAGATGTCATTAGTATACTGCTAAAGAAGGAAAACCAGTCAATCAATATGTCAAAGCAGGGACAAAGCTTAAAATATTCCACTCACACCTTAACATCTGAATAATTATTCCTTCTTTGGTACTAGAAAAGCTGGTTAAAGTGGTCTGAACAAACACAGCACACCTGTCAGGAAGATCCCCATACAGATCTATACCTAAACTATTACTTTTCACCTAGGCATTTTTTCAGTCGTTTATTTATCAGTTTGTATAATCTGTGGTAAAATGTTTGATGAATCCTCATAAAGAAGGAGACTTTTAAGGTTCAGTGTACAAAGTTGTATTGTATAAACTATCTATCTATCTATCTATCTATCTATCTATCTATCTATCTATCTATCTATCTATCTATCCATGTGTTTATATAAAGTATATAGTCTATTCAAGATTTTATTTGTTAAATATAAAATGATGATTTCATCTATTCAGTCTTTTTTATTTTCAGTATGTTATTTGAATTGTACAGTTAAAATACATAAAAATCCCAGAAAAAATAAAAATCCTCTACTTCTAAACTTCTAGGGATTGAGAAATTACTGTGCTGTGAAGAAATGTACTGTATTTATTACCTAGTGTCCAAAATGGTACTTTCTGTAATTGCTTTTTACTGTTTTAGTAGCACCTTAAACACATTTTAGATCAATCATTATTTGAATATTTGTGGTAAAGGCACAGTCAGATGTGGTCTGTCATAATGTACTTTAGGACTGGCTCCATACAACATACATAAACTTGTTGAAAATAAGGCATAAGTCTCTGCTGTCACCACAGGGGTGATTTTAATGATGTCAAATGCATGCTTGAGGTAATATGCAGAGATTAATTTGAAGGTGCTGATTTAATAGTCTGATTATTAAAGTGTCTTTTTCCATTTTGAAGCCACCAACTAATACCTATTTTTATGAGCACACAAATTTACATTCTCAGTAAAACTATATAGAATATGGCTTATACTTGAACCAATTGAAACATTCATTAATTATCAAATAACATTATATAATTTATTTTGTACGAAATCTAGATCGGACTATAAATATTTTATAGTATTTCAATATTACATACTTGTCATTGTCATCATTTTCAGGGTTTCATTGGAATCTTAATGCACAGCAACTGGGTCTAGCTTTAAAATACTGTACTTTTTTGGCAGTCATCTGCCATGTCAATTAAACCTATGTATCACGTAAGATCTTTGGCCCTGAAGCTTATCTACCCTTTTATACACAGCTTTTGGATACCACTCATTTTGCTTTTTTTAAGATGTTCAGCTACTCAATATGAACCACTCAGTTCTTTAACAATTGTATGTACTCATCCCAGTACAGGTGCAAAAACCATAAAGTCACCTTTATAAATATTAGCTGAAAATGTAATGGCATAAACAGCACAGATATCAAGCATATCTCAGTATTAGATTTCAAAGTTCTTACTCTTAAGAGTTTGATATTCAATTGAATTTTACACTATAGCTGCACACAAGCAAAAAGAAATTAAAAAGCAAATAACAACCTGTTATAAATCATCTCCTTCCACAATTTTCAGCCATGTACAAAAAACTTATGCAGGGTGATAATTAATTTCCTCTTTCCAGTCAAAAACTGTAAGTAATGGTCTGCAGCTAGGTGGAATCCAGTATACATCCGTCCTAGTTTCCTGTTTCTATTACACTGTATGTTACAACAATGATGTAAGACAATACAAGAATATTTAACAACTTTTTTGTATATACATATATTGTAACTTTTTTTCTTTCTCACATTTGTTTCAAGAAAGCAACTATCTTTTATGAATAAATCATAACTTTTATATACTGTATGTTGATAGTCACACTTCTAAAGATATATGTATTAAGGCAGACACTTATATGGCACTCTTAAAAAAATGCTTAAAGAATTTAACATTGTATATATTTTGAGAGTTGTATAGAAAAATGTGTCCATAAGAGTTGTGAAGCAATCTCAGGGAGAATAATAAATCTTCTTTCACATACTGTGAGCCCAGTACTGGCAAGTCAGATGCAATTTAGCTTAACAAGGATGTCTATATCTCACAGCTGCCTTGTCTTCATTGTCCACATTAGTTACCTAACATTGAAAAGATCATGATCCAGGGTAGGCCTAATAAGGCTTTGTTGTACAGCACAGGGATTTTTTAAAAGATTAAAAAGATGTCTTTTCCAGCCAGCTACATGTTGTAAGGTAATCATAGACTGCCTCGACAGACAGTCTCCTACTAAATGCAAAGTAAAGTTAGTGGTTTACAGATGCAAAATCAAAATTACCTTTCTTACTATATATCTTTGTTTTCTACTAATTGCATTATATATAAATCATTTTATTTAAATTAAACAAAGTTGCAGCAAATGTAAACTAAATTTTTAAATGAGTAAAAAACTCTTCAATAAACACAAAATAATACTTCCTTCCATAAAAATGGTTTAACAGAACCTTAGCTGACTGTTCTAGTTATTATCAGACTGGATGATATATTCATTGTAGTTTGACCACCACTTCTACTGCAGTTTTAATAGATTTTTGATAAGTCTTTATCTTGACCCCTTGTCATAATGAAACTGAATAACTAAATAAATCAGAGAAAAATAATGAAAATACTACAGACCTGAATTGTTTCACATGTTCCATTTTCTGGCACAGAACATTGAAATGATTTACAAATAAAATTCATATTCTGTTATTATAAGTATTTGCCTTAAAATATAGGAAAGACATGTGCAAATCACAACCCATGTATATTAAATCATACCCATAAATGTAACATGCAGTTTCACAGTAAGGAATTTATCAGCTAGTCTAGCAAAATATAATAATTGAAAATTATAATTAATGTTGCTAAAACACAGCTGACACTTAAGCTATATCTCAATAAAAGACTGTAGAAACATTTTATGTAAACAACCAGTGTCTGTTCAAACTTTCAGAATCTGAAAATATAATTTACAATACTTACAATGAAATTTCTTGCTAGGAATAAACAATATTAAAATATAACAATACTATAAATGTTTCAAAGCACCCCTATGGAATTGCTTGAAAAAGTCAGCCTTTTTTATAACGCTTACTGTTAGGGAAGAAATGTAGTATTCTTTACATTACGAATATTAATATAGCTTACATTATGGGTTAGCAGTAAAGGGGAAGTGTTGTTTGCTTTGAAATTACACTATTAGCCACCAAATAGTTTCACTTAATAGCAAGAAATAAGAAAATGTAAACTACAGTTTTACTCTCACATCAGTGTTTTTAACCCTTTACAGACTATCAATTTCTTCTTCTTTAAAACTAAATATCTCAATGCAATATTGAAAATAATTCTCAGATTTGAGACTGTAACAAGAAGTAATGAATTGGGTTTCACGTATGTTAGTTTCCATCCATCCATCCATTATCCAACCCCCTATATCCTAACTACAGGGTCACGGGGGTCTACTGGAGCCAATCCCAGCCAACACAGGGCACAAGGCAGGAAACAAACCCCAGGCAGGGTGCCAGCCCACCGCAGTACTTTTTATCACGTAGGCTTATTTTACTTATTCTCAGTCACATAACTCCGTTGACTAAGCATTGCCTTCTCCCTTCTCTCTCACTTTTGCTAATTTATACCTGGTGAGCCTTTAATGTCTACCTACCGGTCCAGCAGTCTTTTGATCTCCGCTTCACCGCGGTACAAGAACAGTTACAGCTTACTTAATTAACGCAGGAGTCCAATTACGAGAAGAAATCGGCACCGATAAAAACCTGCAGCCACAAGGGGGGCACTAGGACTGGCCTGAAGGACACGAGTCATCACATCGTACAGCACAGCCACCGAATGACCGCATTAAAGAAACCCTAAAGTCAAATAAATACTCGCCGCTCAAAGCATTTCGAGTTTTTCTTCAAGAAGCTACATCAAATTTTAAAGAAGAACTCCATATGATTCATGATAATTATGACGGCTATACTCCGAAAATGAGCCATCGGTTCGCTTTGAAGGGCTGTAGACTACCAGGCCCAAGGCGGGAAGGAAACGTTTAGGTGCCGCGCCTGCGCACACTTGAGAACTTTGAGTGACCAAGCGGCTGAAACAGGAGCAAAGAAACGGATACATACTCTGAAAAGAAATACGTTTCGAAATAAGAAATTGACCTGAGCCTAATGTGAAAATCGGGGCGATGACAAGTAAGTTGAGTTTGCTCTTCCCGTTGCAACAACACGACAAACAGGACCGAGTGCATTTCTTACACAACAGTGCCATCTGCTGGGCGATAGGGGACAGTGCCTCACATAATGCAGAGTGAATGTTTTAAACATCCATCCATCCATTATCCAACCCTCTATATCCTAACTACTGGGTCACGGGGGTCTGGTTTTAACTAATTCATCTTTTTTAATGGAAATTAGACTTTTAACAATAGGGCTTTCTTTAGATACAGCAATTTTTATGCTTAGACAAAGACTGCTAAAATGATGTTTTTAGACTCGTCGAGCCCGGGCCAGCCTTTTTGGCCAATCTCCTCCGAGCAGACCCTAATGGCATCTCTGCCCCAGGCCCTGAGGTCAATAGCATCCTTCCTTTTAAATATACATTTGCAAGTCTGATGTTTATCGTTATGTTTCCTGCTCGTTTATATATTTTTTGAAGTCACATATAAACTTTATTATATTTTTAAGCGCTTATTTTCTTCCATATATACTAGATGAAAAGAAAAAAGAAAATATTAATGAAATGCTCCATATTTGTACACTACATACAAAATAAAAACTGAAATGTTTCATAACTTTACTGAGTATCAAAGGCTCCATATGAACGATTGATTAATAAAGAGATCAAATGGAAAGCAACAGAAGTAAAAATCTGATATCACACGAGTTCTCTTGAAGAATCACTACAAATTACAACCTGTTAGAAATGTTATAAAATAATATCCCTTTTGAAAGACACGGGATGCAGTGTAAGAAGAAACATGACATATTAAATGTTCTATAATAGAGTCCCTTATGAAAGGCACTATAAGAAATAAGGAAGAAATTTTCTTCATTATTTGACATTTTCCTATAGATGGAAGCTACCAGAAGTGCAAATAGGACATGAATCAGCCCTCTTGTGGAATCGATAAAAACGCAATGAGTGAAAAATTATTTACAATTAATTAAAATAATTTCCAATCTGGTAGTCATTAGATGTAAGAAAAAAAGGAAAATGACTTTACAAACTGCTCTATATTGCCCAGAATGTAAGGCGCTATATAAAACAGTGATGAATAAAGAGATGGTAAGCAACAGAAGTAAATATTTGTAACAATTCCTTAGATGTCAATCTGCAATATGTGAGAAATGTTTTAAAAAACAGTCCAAACTGAAAGGTGCTATACGTAAATGAAATTACATTTAAGACATATTCCATAAAAATTCCCAGTATGAAAGGTACAATGTGATAGAATAAGCAACAAAAGAGAAATGGTAAATAAGAGGTGTGCAAAACTGATTTCATAGGCGCCCTCTTGTGGAATAAATGAAAATTACAATATGTGAAAAATAATTTAAAGTGATTTCCCATCTATTAGGCACTAGATGAAAAAGAAAAAAAGAAAATGCTATGAATGAAATGCTCCATATTTGTACACAGCATGTAAGGTGCTATAGGAAAGACTGAAGAGCAAATGGTAAGAAAGAGAAATAAAAAATTGACATCATTGCTGTACTCTTGAAAATCATTACAAATTGCAACATTAGATAGGTTTTAAAATAATATCCCTTCTGAAAGGCACTGGATGCAATGTAAAAAGAAAATGACATACAATATATTAAGTGTTCTATAATAAAGCCCCATATGAAAGGCACTATAAGAAATAGTTATGAAATAAAAAACAGATGGTGAATAAGAGGAATGATGACTTGCTCTCTTGTGGAATCAATTGCAGTATGCGGGGAATGATTTAAAATAATTTTCCATGTAATAGGCACTAAATGAAAAGAAAAAGGAAATGACATTTATGAAACACTCAATAATTGTGGCCAGTGCCATATAAAAGAATGAAGAATAAAGAGATCAGATGGTTAGGAACAGAAGTAACAAATTGTCCTCATATGAATATTCTTGGAGAATTATTACAGATTGCAATGAATTATTTTTTTTTTAATATTGTCCCATCTGAAATTCTATAGATGAAAAGGAAGAAAATGATGTTTAGTAACTGCTCTATAATAGAGCCCAATATGAAAGGTGCTATAAGAAAGAAGGAAGAAATAAAGAACAAATGGTAAATAACAGGAATGATGATTTCCATCACAAACACCTTCTTTTGGAATCAATAAAAATCACAGTATGTGACAAATGGTTTAAAATAATATCCTGCAAATCTGAAAGACACACTAGATGCAAGAAAGTAAGAAATAACACTTGCAAACTGCTCTGTAATAGAATTCAGTATGAAAGGCGCTATACGACACACTGAGCAAATAGATGTTAAAGAACCGGAGAAATGTTGATGAACTGATATCCCAGGCTGTAGCGGTGCTACATGAATGGAGGCGTCTTGAAGGCGTTGTGCGCTGACTCGCGTCTTTTATAGCGTTGTCCCGTTTATATATTCTGATGTGTCTGTTTAAATGCTTTCCCCCTGGAAACAAAGGGGGAAGGTGAATGCTGTGAAACCGTGACCCCCTCGAGGTGATTTTTCCCTGTCCACACATCATTTTCATCCGGGTTATTTCTATATAAACAAGATGACTAAAGAAAATGAGAGAGACATTTACAACCCAGACATTTCAACAAAGACCAAAGAAAGGACACCGGTAAGGAATTTGCACCCTTTTCTCGTCTGCTGCTTTCGAAGGCAGATGTTCAACTACATCACCATCGCTACACAAACTCTAGGGTTCTGGATCATACCGATATGCCGAGGATAACACTGTGAGACGGGTATTTTGACGTTTGGAGAAGGATCACCCAACCATTTCATCCATGTGATAATCACCGTAGGACACTTTCCAGCCAGACGAGGTTCACTCTCATTAATCATCTTCAGTTTAATCTTTTGGACTTTCATGTCTGTTACGTGTTCTCTGGGTGTCATATTGACGGGGAGTGAGATATACATAATGTTCGGGGTTTGCTTCATTTCTATGTATTAATATATATTAACCTTATTATTTTACATACTGTTTGCTTTTTGCCTGTTTAATCGTCAATTGGGGAAGTGATTTAGAAGAAGTACGGCTTGTTTGGTCTAACGATCCTTCAGTTTGCCAGGCCACAGATTTTGGTGGGTCGGCCGTTACATAAGTGGCGCCCTAGCTGAGGACTTAGATATTAGACTAGTCGTGCCATTTGCCCTTTCTTTTGTCCTTCCCGAACTACCATCATGTCATTTTTGCATGCCGAGCAGGACAACGCCAACGCTGACTCACCGCGGTGTGATGAAGGAGTAGCTGGGGCGCAACACATTACAGTCACAGCATGTTTAGCGGTTCAAAAGGTAGTGGATTCATTGTAGTCGCTGTACCTTAATGATCACCATGGACCTGAAGAGGAGCACCAGGACGACCCTTCAACTCTGTGGGAAGATCTGGCAATCAGACCTGCTGGATGAGAGGATTAAAAAGGTAGCCAAAAGCACGTTAGCACACAAAGATGCCCTCTGTTCTCAGATCAGCAGCTTCCAGGAGGAAACAAAATACATTGATGGGATCAACACTTTCAGAATTCTCTTCAGAGGTAAATTAGAAGAAGTCTTCAGTCTTTCCAGTGGCCACCAGTCCATTCTACACCTCGTGGGGGGAGGAACTGGAGGGGCTGAAAATATTATCAGGTCCTCCTCTCCTGGGGTACGCCTGACCTTTCCCAACTTGGGGACCCAATAAACAATTGCTGATGTTCTCAACTTCGTGGAAGAGGTGAAGGCATATCTAGCTGTTGCTCCCTTGTCAGCTGAAGAACCTTTGGGAGTGATAGCAGCCTCCCTCTCGGGGCCAGCACACAGCTGGTGGCTGACCGCAAAGAAAAATATCAAGGACTGGGGCTCATTTCATTAGGCCTTCCTCAAAGCTTTTCTTCCAGAAGATTTTGAAACAGAACTAGAAGACAAGTTGTGGTTTATGGTGCAACAATCAGCACAAGCAATATGGGACTTTGTCTATGAATATCAGGCTTTGTGTTTTAAATGGTGGCCAGCAATGCCAGAAGAAGAGGTAGTCCGCCACATCCTCAATGCCTGTAACCCACAGGTGTCTCAGGGAGGTTGTGAGTTTGGTGAGAAATGGCTCACAAGTAGAACGGGACTGGGCTAACTCCAAAGCGGAGTGGTGACTGTGAAGGTTGCCGGTTCGAATCCTGTAAATTCCAGAAAGGTACACTGCTCTGTTGGGCCCTTCAGCAAGGCCCTTAATCTGCAATTGCTGAGCACTTTGAGTAGCGAGAAAAGCGCTATATAAATGCAAATAATAATAATATTGGAGTAAAGTACAGTCCAGCACACGAGATTCCCAGTCCCTAAAATCGAAGTGGGCCAAGCCTGGCCAGTCGGAAGATGACCTCTCACCTATGGAAGCAAGAACGGCACTCCTGGTCATCCCAGTGATACTGCAGGGGTGGCAGTTGGATGCAGTGGTCGATACTGGTAGTCACAGTACAGCACCCTGATTCAGCATAGCACCTGGAAGAAGAGCTGTTGACCGTTGGCCATTTTGACATCTGTCCCATCCGTCAATTTTGTGTAGGTGGATAGAAGTTAACACATGGCCATGGGTGAAGTCTGTTTAAGGAACGGTTTGCATTCCACACGTTGGGAGATTGACACCTATGTCTTGGAAGATTGGCACCTGTCCATCCTGTTACTCCTGGGGTTGGATTCATTGACAACATAAAAAATGATTATCCATCTCAATCCCCGGGAGTACGCAGTGCCAGGGGAAGAGGTATGCCATTTTGTACAGAAAACTAGAGAAGACCTGGGCTGGACTGATGTTGGGTTTTACACAGCAGAGAGGAGGGACAATGTTACCTCAACAGCAGCCCTTCTGTAGGCACCACCTGAGGAGGTGAGGCCGGTGCTGAAGAAATGGCCAGAGGACTGAACGTTTAGGAGTTGCTTGTTGGGCCACCACTGACATCCACACTTCTGATGAAGTTCCTGTACAGCACCAGCCGTATCATGTTTCTCTGCTGAAGAAGATGGCTATCAAGGAAAACTTGGTTCAATGATTCCCTCTACGAGCATCTTGTCCATCTTTCTCCTCCTGGACGTCCCCTGTAGTCCTAGTTAAGAAATCAGATCACAGCTACTGCTTCTGTGTGGACTAGAGGGGAGTGAATGCGAAGACCAACCTGGACACATAACCCATGCCTCTGGTTCATGAGATCTTGGAGTTGCTGCATGGAGCTGTTATTTTTAGCACATTAAATCTCTGCGGTGGCTACTGGCAGGTGCCAGTGGATGAGGGGAGTAAGAAGAAGACCGCAGTCATCACCCCGGAAGGCTTGACCTTCTCTATCTCTTGCTCTTTCCTAGGACACAAAGTGGAAGCGGAAGCAGACAAAGGCCAATGGTGAGATGGGCTGTGTTGTCGAAGAACTCCAGACCCTCGATAACCAGATCCAGAAACTCCTATCCAGATGGAGGCAGCTGAGGGAAATAAGGGCTTGCCTACTGAAAAAATCCTCCCAAACATCTGAAATCGTCACAGCTCATCGCGATTCAGCAACCAATTCCATGCTGTGCCGCTCAATTTCAGGGCCAAGTGAGCTTTACCCCCGTGCCTCGTTGGAGTGACGACGTCAACAACAAGGGAATGGGCCTGTTTCAGCTATGCAGGCAGGAGTTTAAGGCTAGATCACCTCCATTGGCCCAGGCAAGCATCTCCACCCAGAACCAGTTCGACCCTCTTTGCTCCGACTATGTCGGCAAACCCAGATGATGTATTTGTGATTGGAGTTCCTAACGTATGAGATTTCTGTTTAGGGCAAGAAATATTGGTTTGTCATTTTCCCGGTGCTCGTGTCCAAGATGTTATGAGAAGAACGCCGACAGTCTTAATGAGGCACAAGAACAGAGCGGTAGGATCCATCGTAATACATGCCAGGGTAAACAACGTGAGATACCCACAGTCAGAGATTGTTAAGGCGGACTTCACAGCCCTTATTAATGCCATGAAGGAGAGGACCCTGGCTGCCAGATTCTTCATTTCGGGTCTCTTACCTCTGGTTAGAAGATCAAATGAGTACTACAGTTGTCTGCTGGCATTAAACATCTGGCTGAAAGGCTTCTGTGAGGGGCAAAACATCGGGTTTGTAGACAACTGGGACCTCTTCTGGGAATGGCTGCATTTCTTCAAGTGGGATAGTCTGCATCCTAATAAATTCGGCATCTGAGTCCTGTCTGAAAACATCTGTAAGGTAATTAGTCTTTCTTAACTATGCACTTTTAATTCAAATTCTTTCCATAATCCCACACTACGATATAACTCTGTAATGAACTCTTCCTCAAAAGTGCACTGCATCAATACTTTAATAACCAACCTCAGTTCAGGTAAAAAATCCAGACAGTGCAGCATAAAAGCAAATAATTTAATTACCATTTCACCACTAGATGTGCTCTTTATTAAAACTATAAAAACAGACTATAGGTTAAATCAAAATTCCACACAAAGCGGCGCTAATATGAATAACTTAATTATCATTTCGAACAGCTGTAATGCTCCAACAATTCAGTTCTGCTCTTCCGAGACCTTAAATATGGCCTTATTAAATGTAATTAAATTGCTTTAACCAACAAGTTTTCCATCAATGATATTATTAGTGATAGAGAAATCTACATTATTACATTAAGTAAAAGGCGGCTTAGCTCTGCACATCCGAATTACAGCTTTACTCATTCAGATCACCAAGGTAAGAAAGGCGACGGTTGAGCAAATATTTACTCGAGCCAGTTAAAGTCTAAAGATGTCAGCTTTGGTACATTCAAGTCCTTTGAGCATCTTGCTGTTATTCATGGAGTTTCTCAGTCTCTAGTGATTTCCGTGTATAGACCTCTAAATACTATGCGTCTTTCATGGAGGAATTCTCAGATTTAGTGTCAATTATAACTACCAATTATGACAAGTTCCTAATTGTTGGTGACTTTCAATTGTCCACTGGTATACAGGGATTTTGGTGCCAACGATGTCTGAACTTTTTTATATTAAGTTTATGGTGCTGATTAAGAATATGACTTTGGTTTTGTCAGATTGGCTCTAGTTTCTGAGATATTTATTTATTTTTATTCATTTTATTACAATCCATACATAGCAATCAAGTTTTTACAAAAAAAAAAATTGAGTTAAGAACAGATCGATCCCCACCCCTGAGAGAGATAGCAAACCAAACGGTGTGTAAAATTTAAGACTTGTAAACATACCTAAATTAATAAATTCTCTGTGCTTCATGAACTTATTTTAAAATATTACTGATTAGATCCTGCCATGTTTTGAAAAACGTCTGTACGGATCCTCTAACTGAGTATTTGATTTTTTCCAATTTCAAATAGTACAACACATCAGTTTCCCACTGACTTAAAAGAGGAGAGTTTGGGTTCTTCCAATTTATCAGAATAAGTCTGCGTGCCAACAGTGTAGTGAATGCAATCACAATTTGTTTGTCCTTCTCCACTTTAAGCCCTCTGGAAGAACCCCAAACACAGCTGTTAATGGGTTAGGAGGGATTGTGAGTCCAAGGCTGTCTGAGAGGTAATTAAAAATTTTTGTCCAGAATAATGTTAATTTGGTGCAGGCCCAGAACATGTGACCCAGTGAGGCTGGGGCTTGGTTGCAACGTTCGCAGGTTGGATCATGTCCTGGAAACATTTTGGAGAGTTTTAGTCGAGACAGATGTGCTCGATATATAATTTTGAGTTGTATAATTGTATGCTTTTGCATATGGAGCTTGAGTGAATTCTCTGCATTGCTACTTTCCACTCCTTTTCTGATATATTAATTGAGAGATCTTTTTCCCAGTGTCCTCTTGGATCTTTGAAAGGAGGGATTGTAAAATGATTTTATATATTGTAGAGATGGATGTCTAAGTCCTTGAGATTGAGCAATATTTTTTCCAGCATGGATGAGGGTGCAAGATGAGGAAAATCTGGAAGGTTCTGTTTAACAAAGTTCCTGATTTGAAGATAGTGAAAGAAATGTGTAGCTGGAATGTTAAATTTGGAATGTAATTGTTCATAGGATGCAAAGACGTTGTCTATATAAAGATCTCTAAGCAAGTTAATTCCAAATTTTTCCAGATATTAAAACTGCATATGTTTGTGAGGTTGAAAGAGGTGGTTCTTTGCAGGGTGCCACAGAAAGAAGCTTCTCCGTCTTAAAATGCTTTCTACATTGGTTCCAGATTCTAAGTGAGTGGAGCACAATTGGGTTATTAGTGTATTGCCGATAACGCGTGTTTATTGGAGCACAGAGCAAGGAATACAAAGAAGTACTGCAGGATTTTACTTCTATTGCGGTCCATGCCTGTGTATGTTCTTCTATTTGTGTCCAGGTTCTTATCGACTGTATATTTGCTGCCCAGTAATAAAACTGGAAGTTAGGTAGAGCCATGCCGCCTTCTGCCTTTTGTCTTTGTAGGGTCGCTCTTTTGATGCGTGGATGTTTTGAATTCCAAATAAATGAGGTTATTGTTGAATCTAATTGCCTAAAGAATGATTTATTAAATAAAAAAAAGGAGCTTAGGAAGAATATTCATCTTAACAGTGTTAATTCTTCCAGCTAGTGTGAGATGAAGGGTTGACCATCTATGCAAGTCTTGTTTAATTTTTTCCATGCAGACGCTAAATTTTGTTGATAAAGAGCTTTATGTTTACTTGTGATGTTTACCCCGAGGTATTTAAACTGTTCTGCAATGATAAAAGGTAGGGTGTCTAATCTAATATTATATGCTTGAGAATTCACTGGAAAGAGTACACTTTTATTCAGATTAATTCTGAGACCAGAGATCTTTTGAAATTCTGTGAGTGCTGCTAAGACTGCAGGCACAGAATTTTCTGGGTCCGATATATACAGTACCATGTCATCTGCATATAATGAGATTTTCTGTTCCAGTCCTTCTCTGCTAATCCCCTTTATCTGATCAGTATTTCGACAATGTATTGCCAGTGGTTCAATGGCAATCGCAAACAACAGCGGTGACAAGGGGCATCCTTGTCTAGTGCCACGTTCTAGTTTAAAGTAGTCTGAGCAAATGTTATTGATGCAAACTGAAGCTTCTGGGTTAGTATACAGTAATTTAATCCATGCACAAATGTTCGGGCCAAACCCAAACTTCTCCAAAATAGTAAAAGGTATTTCCATTAAATCATGTCGAATGCTTTTTCTGTATCCAATGATAATAATATTTCTGGGGTGTTTGATTTAGTTGGTGAGTATATTACATTAAACAGGCGTCGAAGATTTGAAGATAAGTGTCGGCCCCTAATAAATCCAGTTTGGTCTTGTGATATTACCGAGGGGAGCACTTTCTCCATCCTTCTGGCTATGATTTTAGAGAGTATTTTAACGTCATTCAGAAGTGAAATTGAAATGTCATGATGCACATTGTAATAAGTCCTTATTTTGTTTTGGAAAGACAGTGATTAGTGCTTGGTGAAAGGTTTGTGGAAGAGATTGGTTATCTCTGGCTTCTGTAAATGTTGCTAATAGGAGGGGAGCTAGCTGAGCGGAGAATTTCTTGTAAAATTCTGCAGGGTAGCCATCAGGGCCTGCTGTTTCTGTTTCTGAGATATTTAATAGTTAATTAACGCAACACATTTGAAAAGCATTCAGAATTGCAAGAATATTTTTATTTTAGTTACAACTAGTAAGTAAACAGTCTAACATCATAAAAAAAAGAAATTAAAATATCTAACAATGACAGAAAAAAAGTTATGTATGATTTGATTAATACAATATTAATTAGTTATTAATTGTTATTAATGTCAATGTTTCAAAAAACGTTGTTTATGCGATTTCTTTTGTCTGTGTCATCAGGACAATCACATTGGAGACTCCAGCAGTAGTCTGCCATCATGCGTATGTCCCATCTGCCTTGATATCTCTCCTCCATCACCTTCATATCCTGGTGGAACCTCTGCCTTGTTCCTCGCTGAAGTCTCCAAGGTTATCTGGAAATCTGTTTAAATGGCTATGGAGATATATCATGCATCTTTATGCTCATATTAACTCCCAAATTTCTGAAGTTACCAAGCATATCTTGTACCAATTCTTCATAATTGTCTTCTCTGTGATTACCCAAGTAGTTCTTCACAACAGAGACAAAACTCTTCCAGGCCGAAGCCTCAGCGTCATTCATGCATTTGGTAAAATTGGACTCGTTCATGAGTTTACGAATCTGAGGACCATCAAAGATTCCAGCTTTTAGTTTTTCCATGCTCAGTCCAGGGAATGATCTACAAATGTACTTGAAGCAATTACCCATTTTGTCCAAAACCCTAACAAATTGCTTCATCAATCCTAGCTTAGTATGAAGCGGTGGGATAATGATTTTGTTCTTGTCCACCAGCGGCTTGTTGATGATATTTGCAGCGCCAACAATCATTTCTTCCCTTGTAGGCCATGACACTTTTGTCCAATGAACTTGCTTTGCCCTGCTATCCCAGAGGCACATGAAGCAGGGGTATTTTGTGTATCCAGATTGCTGTCCAAGCAAGAAGTTCACCATCTTCAGATCAGCACAAATCGACCACTGATGTTCATGATAACGGATTTTCTGTAATACGAGTTTTACATTTTCATATTCTTCTTTAAGTTTTGTTGAGTGAGCAATGGGAAGAGATGCATAACAGTTACCATTGTGCAAGAGAACACATTTCAATCTTCTAATGGAGCTGTCTATAAAAAGCCGCCAGTCTTCTGGTCAATATTCTGTAAGTCCCATTTGAAGTACAATTCCTGGGATATCATTGCAGTATACAAGTTCTTCCTCTTGGTTGAAATATGGAAGAAGCCTCTCTTCTCTTGTCCGATAGGACTGATTAAGATCATTGATGTTATGTAGAATGCCTAGTGGGGGCTGGGTGGTCTCGTGGCCTTGGAATCCCTGCAGATTTTAATTTTTCTCCATCCCTCTGTAGATTTTTTTTTCTGTTCTCCTGGTCATCGGACTTTACTTTCATTCTCAGTTAATTATTATTATTGCCTAATTTTATTTTTATATTTTTTCTTTCTTCATCCTGTAAAGCACTTTGAGCTACATCATTAGTATGAAAACATGCTCTAGAAATAAATGTTGTTGATTGACCTCACCTACTGGACGCCTGGACATTTACTGCATTGGGTGGCAGCTACACTGAGGGGGGTTGTGAAGGACTGGGTGGCCATCAGGATTAGTGGGTCTTGCAAGGGTGCCACATCTCAGGTCCCTGTCCCAAAACACAAGGGAAAGCCTCAACAGAACCCCATGCTGAGGTCACCTTGGCATAAGCCACCTGTTTTATCTTGGTAGAGTAATATATATATTGCTCTACTTTCCCCTATTGTATTATTAATATGTAGCCTTAGAATGCCTAACCTCACAGACTTATCACGGTTTATAAGGTATTATTGTATATGCCTTATCCCCACCTTCCATTCTATATCTACAACCTCAGGCAATTAGATGTAGTAAAAAGACAAGCAGGAGTTAAGTTACACATAAAATAATGTATTACTAAAAATATTCATAAATAATAACAAAATGCAAAGTACATTTGAATATTGGCAACCATACAACCTGTTAAATGGTGATGTGTAATTCAGGTGGCACACAGACTTGTTAGTTACTAAATGTCTCTAGTTAAGGAATCATTGGTGCTCAGCTTTTAGCCACATGTCAATTCAAAATGGCTGAAGCTGTGCTCTTCATTGTGTTGTCTTCAGTTCATGGTGTGATGGTCTTCTTCAGTTGTTAGCAAGAGAAAGATACTTCTACATCATCACTGGTTAGCAAGAGAGATGCTTCTTCATCATATGTTGGTTAGAGAGAGAATATGGTTGAGCAAGCAAATTTATAGGTTTTCTGTCCAACCCCCTACAGCCAATAGGATATCATGGTACTTAAAGGCCTCTGAGACAAGCCAATTCCAAACAGCCATATCTCAGACCAATTGGGAGGAATAGTACATCTTAACACCTGCAACCTCCCAAGACCATATGTTAAGCTAACCTGGCTTTGTGTGGGGGGTGAGAGAAAAGACTTTAGCAAAGAAATACTCCTCAAACTGGTTTAAGACACATCCCACAAATCCTGCTGTAAAATTACAAAGAAAAGTCGTAAATGTTGGGAGGGGCAAACACGAATGCCTAACACTAAATTACATTGCTTCGCCTAAATTACAAATAAAGACATACAAAACATTTATTAAGTTATATGCAAAATCTTATATCACAACACTACCTTACCTCTCTTAATGGTGCCCTTACAAGTGTGAGGTATCTCGGGAGAGCCAGTCACTTATACCTTAATGAAGCATAGCTTGTAGGAAAACTTTAAAGTGCCTCATGAGCAGCTATGGGGAAAGCGCAAAAGTACAATTCTTTCTTGCCAATAGTCAGGTGCATGATGCCAATGGCAGGGTTTTCTTGAGACTGTTTAGAGAAGACACACTATGGAAAAAGAGGTATACGTCCTGGAAGAATTCCCTCCATGTGAATGCCTCTGTCACTTGGAATGGACTCACTTATGTGGATAGGGTTTACCATTGCTATTGTCCATCGATTCAGGAGGAAGGGTCAGAGTGATCTGCTTTGGCCTAACTTGAATTATCTTGCACAAGTGGTTAATGAGTCCGGCCCAGGAGAGAAGTCAATTCTTGAACAGCTGAAAGCTCATTCAACCAATGCTTAGGAAGTGGCATTCAGTGTGGACAGGCAAACTGGGTTGGAGTGAGGTGGTATATCACCACATCCATACAGTCGACCAAGACCCAGTGCGACACAGAGCCTATAGAGTGTCAACTATGAAAAAAGTGGATCAACCAGATTTTGGCGGATGGGATAATTGAGCCTTCCACCTCATTGTGGGCTAGTCCTAAAATGCTTGTTCCAAAGCCAGATGGGACATACCAATTCTGTGTGGACTACCAGGAGCTGAACAAGAACACCTTGCATGATACCAACCCCATGCCCCTCGTACACAACATTATTCAGATCCCTGATCGTGGTATTGGCAGGTGAGGATGGGGAAGAATAGTATCAAGAAGACTGCTGTCATCACGATGGAGGAATTGTTCCAGTTTTGGGCGATGCCCTTTGGGCTGAAAAACATGAGGGCATCATTCCAATGTCTTAGGGATCAGGTCCATCAGGGGCTAATTGGGAAGTTCTGTTTTGTGTATATTGATGACATCATCATATTTTCCCCATCTGTCCCACAACCTATAAAGGACCTTGATACTATCTTCCAGCAAATACACATGGCTGATCTATCACACCATCAAGTGTGGATTTCTATAGAATCAGCTTACTTTTCTCACCCACATGGTGTCACGGGTGAACCTGAAGATTAAACCTTTAGTGGACTGTTGTGGTGTGAAATTTTGCATATAAGTTGATAAATATTTTGTATGTCTTTATTTGTATGGTTAAGGACCTCTATCCACTTTTAGGACCGAGCGACAGGTTTGGGAGAAGTGCCTCAAACAAGTTTGGCAATTGGTTCTCAGCAGGACTCTCTCTCAGTCATCCCCCGCATGGAGGCCAACTATCCAGCTGGCAAGCTTCACCTAAACAAACGGTTTTGGGGGCGGCAGGTGTGAAGGTATTCTGCACCCCATTGGTCTGAAGTATGGCTGTTTGGAATTGGCTTGTTTCAGAAGCCTTAAGTACCATGATGCCCTATTGGTTGCAGGGTTTGGACAGAGAATCTATAAATTTGTTTGTTTTACCCCTCCCTCCCTGTTACAAACATCTGATGAAAGAGCACATCTCACACCATGAACTGAAAAGGACAACACAATGAAGAGCACAGCTCAGCAGCCATATTGAGACAAGTATGCAGCCTGTTCTGAAGAAAGCTGACCACAAATGAAGCCTTAACTACAGACATTTTAAGTAACTAACAAGTCAGTGTGCCACCTGAAACTACACATTGGCATTCATCAGGTTGTATGGTTACCAATATTCACTTGTACTTTGCATATTATTTATGAATATTATCAATAATACATTATTTATAGTGTAAAGTAACTCCTGCTTGTCTTTTACTACACCTAATTGCTGAGGTTATAAGTGTAGAAAGGAAAGTGGGCAGAAGTTATATGGTACAATCTATACTAATAAAAGGCAAAGCACGCACGCACTCACTCACTCACTCACTCACTCATCACTAATTCTCCAACTTCCCGTGTAGGTAGAAGGCTGAAATTTGGCAGGCTTATTCCTTACAGCTTACTTACAAAAGTTAAGCAGGTTTCCGAGTGGTTTTCATGCCCGGAGATGGCACCTACCTTTTCCATTCTCTTTGTTACATATTGCACGGCCATATCAGGCTCCCTCTTGATATCCGGAGGAACATTGTGTCTTATGTATTGAATGACTGGGACAGGTTCAAGGTGTGGACTGATGACGGTACAGGAGATAATTAGACTACACAGGAGCACTAGAAGAATGAAATGCTTAAGCCCTTCACCTATGCATCTGCATGTGAGTTGATGGCTGCCGCTGAATTGTTCGGATGTCGCTTTCAAGTGTACCGAAATGGACAAATATTTTACACCTTTCGACAACCGCCAATGCCTCTTAAACATCTTAGATTCACAGGTGACGATTTCAGTAGTGGACACTTTGATGTTTATGAATGTTTAAACTCTCAAAAGCTGGATGTGAAATTATCGATGAAACCGGTTGTGTGCTTACAACGCTTGACAGATGCCGAATGTCTCTTCAACACAAGTCCTACAAATACTGTCATAATTGAAACAAACCATGAAACTCAAACCGTTTATGACAGCAGCAGTCCAAGCTGTGAGATTTGAAACAAGATTACTGTTCACATGGCCGACTGTACGTTACATGCTCAAGAGTAAGCTCAGCGCACAGCTTGGTCAGATTACAACGGAGGGCCGAACTCACAATGTGGTATACAAAGAGATCCTTAACAAATAATTATTGGGATATTTTCCCTCAGTTTAAAAAGGTTTAATTTTCTTCTTAATAAAAATTTTAAGGCAGTACTTCACCGCTGCGAAGCGCGGGTATTTTGCTAGTATTTTATAAACAGTGGTAAGTCTGTGAGATTTGAGGCATTCAGACAAAGGCTACATAATAATGCAAAAGGGGAGAGTAGAGAATACCAAACAATTGGCATAGGATTTTTGGGGTAACCATGTTTTGCACTCTGTTTAAGAATACTGTTTTGATGTATGTGTGTGTGTGTGTGTGTGTAGTGGTGCTGACAGAAAAAAAGGTTTTATTTTACATTTATCATTGTCCTGCCTGTTGCAGTGTGTCTTCCAGGACGGAAGCATCCAGGATTGACTATGTGTGGCTTGAACTTACATTTTTTTTCTGTCAGCACCCGACACCCATACAATATTGGTTGGATAATAGGTCATATCTGATTTTTGAAATTCAATACAGTAATCCCTCGATATATATCGCGCTTCGACTTTCGCGGATTCACTCTATCGCGGATTTTAAATGTAAGCACATCTAAATATATATCACGGATTTTTCGCTGGTTCGCTGATTTCTGCGGACAATGGGTCTTTTAATTTATGGTACACGCTTCCTCAGTTTGTTTGCCCTGTTGATTTCATACAAGGGACGCTATTGGCGGATGGCTTAGAAGCTACCCAATCAGAGCACGTATTGCATATTAAATAAAACTCCTCAATGCTATAAGATATGCATCCCGCGCGGAGCTTGATTGTTTGCTTGTCTCTGCCTCTCTCTCACCCTCTCTGACATTCTCTGCGCTTGACGGAGGAGATGTGAGCAGAGGGGCTGTTTGCTTAGAATATACTGACGCTCCTCTAAAAAATGCCGCGGCAAACTTAAAAGCACACGTTTTGATTTTTTGATTGTTTGCTTTTCTTTGCGAGCGCTCTCTCTCTGAAATTCTCTGCTCCTGAAGAGAAGATCTATTTGCATTCTTTTAATTGTGAGAAAGAACTGTCATCTGTGTCTTGTCATGGAGCACAGTTTAAACTTTTGACTAAAGGGTGTTATTTCATGTCTAGAGGGCTCTAATAATGTTAACAGTGTGGGAGAGTTTGTATGGTTATTTTTATATATTTTAAGCCCTTATAAACATATGGTTTCTACTTTGCGGATTTTCATCTATCACGGGGGGTTCTGGAACGCAACCCCCATGATCGAGGAGGGACTACTGTATATATTATTATTGTCGTGCCTGTTGCAGTATGTCATCCGGGACTAACTGAAGGTAGTTTGAGCTGCCAAAAATTTTTTTTTCAGTGATAACAGTAATTGACCTAACGCTTTATGGGAAAGTGTGTGGGTATGCTGTTATAGAAAGACAGATTTAATTTTTATGTATGCCTACCTGTTTTGGTAGGTTGTCCGGGATGGAAGCATTCAGGATTGACTATATTTGGTATGAATTTGAATTTGAATTTTGAGCAGTAAAAAGGCATATTGTCCTACCAGTCTGTATTTGTGCTGACGGAAAAAATGATTTTTTTGAATTTCTTATTTTTAGTATTATTAATATCTGGACCTTACCCTTTCTGGAAAGTTGAACTTGAACTTCAAATTACTTGGTGGAGATTTTACTCTGACAATGTATTGTATCTGATAAAAAAAAAAACGGTTAGGTTCATTTGAATTTTTTTTTTTTTTTTTAAATTATAAAAAAAATTGTTAAAGCATAAAACCTATGTTTAAAAAGTGTTTTCTTTTTTTTTTGTTGTGCCTTGATCCTATCTTGCTTAGAATTAATAAAAAATCCTTACGAACTTCGGATGTCGCTAAAAAACGCTGCCACCATGGGATATTGCTAAAAAAAAGTCCTGAACGCCGGTTACAGTCAAAAAACGGTATGCAAGTTTAATGTGCTCTATAGAAAGCTTCTGAGAGTTGGTTATTCTCATTCTGCCCAGGTTTGCCCTGGCTGCCTTGGTTTTTAAATAGTTCTATATTTTAATTTTCAAAAAACAGGGCTTCTTCTAGTTGTGTTCAAACATCCGATTTTTCTAAAATGGACATGACTGAGTTATTGTCCCTATTGGGTTGGCCGGGTGCACTTTTTGGCCATGCAGCTGTGAGTGAGTGCACTCCGGCTTGGCTCCTCATTGTCCTACCCTTTTTCAGCAAAAAAATAAATAAAAAAAATTAAGTTAGCACTGGGTTGTGGTTCCACAGAATGTTCTGCCGTGGTTGGCCTGAAAAATCATCCCTTGTCCATTTACGTTTGTGCACCTTATTTTTTCGCCTGCCCTACTTATTCTTCTCTAACACTGCAAGCCTTTCATATTTAGTCCAGTCGGGAACCGCATACTAAGAGTCCTAATCCAAATGTTTTCCCACCGTTTTCCACTTTTGCTATCGTATTTGGGATTATGTTCCACAATAGTAATTTTAAGTGCGTCCAGATCATGTGAGAGGAAGTGCTGTACTAGATGCATGTGTTTTTCCTTTTCGTTCCTAATGTGTGTGTGTGTTGATGGAGTCTCGTCCTAAAGTGTTACCTGTTTCGCCTATATAGATTATCCGGCACTGTTGGCACTGGATCATAAACACAGTTATTTGTCTGGATGCTTACTCCCTGCTGTGTCGGTCTAGAGATCGAAGTTACTGGATTCCGTATGCTTTTAGTTTGTAACCAATATTTTTGTAGAGGGGTGGGTCTAGCGTTGTTGTTTCTCATAAGACTGGAAACTAACTGCTTTTTGAGATTCCTATTCTTTCTGAACACGGATATGATTCTGTGGTTGACCAGGAAGTTCGGTTCTCTCTGTTGGGTTTCCTGGAAGTTATTTTTTTATCTCACAATTTACCTTTTGACTAATCTTGGAATAAGTGGCTATTAAGGGGATGATTCGACCAGTGACCTCCCTTGGGTTATTCGTCAGGAACATATTATAACAACTTCTCAGAAAGGATCTTCCATAGCCCCTTATCCTTCAGTGCGTTAAATAGTATTTTGCTTGCTTTAATGAAATCCTCTCTCCTTGTGTAGATTCTATGAAAATGTAGTAGCTGTGATTTAACTAGGCCGCGAAATGTATGCAGGGGATTGTAACTGGTCTTGTGTAGGAGCGTATGTGTGTCCGTTTCCTTAAAGTACACCTTGATATCTAGCCTGTTATTAGTTGTAAAATCCAGGCCTTTGTAAGTGGTGGTGTCCAGGAAGTTAACACTCTGGACATCCCTCGTGTACTTTATTTGGATTAATGGGTAATGCGTGTTCGGGATGTTTACAAACATTTTGAAACTTTCTAAATCGTGTTCCCAAGTGCCCCAGATGTCGTCCAAGTATCTAATGTAATTGCCCGGGAGGATTGGACATTTGGGGAAAACCGATTCTTCCCATTCTGCCATATAGATGTTCGCATACGACGGGGCAAACCGTTTGCCCATGGCTGTGCCTTTAACCTGTAGGTAGTGCTCTGAGTTGAATTCAAAATCATTCCTAGTCAGACTAAGTTCAAGTAATCGTATTAGGTCGCTATCTGGTCTAATCTGGTTCGGAAACTTTTGAAACCATTTCTGGACTGCCTGGAGTCCCTTATCTGTTTCGATGTTCGTATATAAACTATCTATTGTGAAAAGAAAGGTATTGGTCGGGATTTCTAGGTTTTTGATTTTATCAATGAAGTCATAGGTGTCTTTTATATAGCTAGGGTCGCAGGTGGACAGAGGGTTCAGGAAAAAAAAAAAAATCTATATACTGCGGTAAGTTATATGACTCGCTCCCGCAGGGTCTTTATGTATCTTGGAAAGGAGATGGAATCTCCTCTCTTTTGGTGTGGAAGGGTCAGTTAAGTATTCTGCTTCTTTCGTTCGCAGTCGCTTATTGTTTATCATCTCCCGTACTATGTCTGTGATTGTTTGTGCCGTTTCCAGAAAGATCGGATTGTCTAACTCTTAGTAGTGCTCCGCATTGTTTAATTGTCTGAGCACTTCAAATATGTAATCTCTTCTGAGTTACAATCGCGCTCCCCTTATCTGCTGGTTTAATTATTAACTCAATTCTATCTTTCAGTACTCTGAGCGCTTCCTTTTCGGCTAAGGACATATTCTGTTCTAGTTCGGGTCTTTCTTTTGTAATTATCTGTAACTGCCTCATGTCCCTATCCATGATATCCGCTATCTCCAGTGGAACCTTGCCAATCTGATTTAATATAGAAAGGAGTCCTCTCTGAATCTGTTTCCTTTTCGAAGAAGGCTGCTAATTTAAGTCTGCGGAGGTAGTCAGATATCTCTGTTCTAATGTTCTCCCTTTGTATTTTAAGTGAACTTTGAACTATTTATTTCTTAGCTGGATTTGTAATATCTTTTGTGTCGATGCACTTCTACTTTTTCCTCTTTGGGTTGGACTCGGTCTGGCCGGCTGCACTTTTGGCTGTAAAGCCCTGATTGAGTGTATCCCGATTTGGCTCCTCATTGTCCTTACCCTTTTTGGCAAAGTGAAGGTTTGAACTGGGTTGTGGCTCCTAAGGATGTCCTGCCATGGTTGGCCTGAAATCCACCCCCGGTCCATTTCCCTTTCTGCACCTTATTTTTTGCCTACCCTACCTGGCATTACCTAGCGCTGTGAACCTTTCATGTTTAGTCCGGTCGGAAACTGTGTTCTAAGAGTCCTAATCCATATGTTTTCTCTCATTTCTACTTTTACAATCCCAGTTCGGATTATGTTCTAAAATCGTTATTTTAAGTGCGTCCAGGCCGTGTGACAAAGTGCTGTACCAAGTGTGTGTGTTTCTCTTTATCATTCCTAATATTATGTGTGTGTTAGTGGAGTCTTATCTTAAGGGTGTTACCAGTTTCCCCCACATAGTTTATCTGGCACTCTTGGCATTGGATTGGGTAGACGCAGTTTTTCGTCTCGACCCTTACTCCCTGCTGTGTTTGTCTGGTGATTGCGGTTAAGGAATTCCGTATCGTTTTAGTTTGGAGCCAATATTTTTGCGGAGGGGTAGGTCTGATTTGGCTCGAGACTAACTGTGTTTTGAGATTCTTATTTTTGCAGAATGCGGATATGATTCTATAGTTGCCCAGGAAGTTTGGTTCCTTTTGTTGTGTTTCCTGAAAGTTATTTTTTAAATCGCCCTATTGACCTTCTGACTTATTTTCGAATAAGTGGTTATCAATGGGAGAATTCGACCTACGTCCCCCCTCGGGTTATTTACCAAGAATGTATTGTAACAATTTCTTCAAAACGATCTCCCGTATCCCCTATCCTTCAGTGTGTGAACAAGTATTTTGCTCACTGTATTAAAATCTTCTCTTTTTGTACAAATCCTATGGAATCGGAGTTGTTGTAACTTTACGAAACCGCGGAAGGTATGCGGGGGATGATAGCTGCTCTTATGCAGTAGTGTGTGTGTGTGTGTCCGTTTCTTTAAAGTACACCTTAATGTCTAACCTATTATTAGTCGAAAAGTCCGGGCCCTTGTAGGTGGTGGTGTTCAGGAAGTTAACACTCTGGACGTCACTTGTGTACTTTATCTTAATCGACGGGTGATGCGTGTTCAGAATGTTTACAAACGTTTAAAACTATCCAGGTCCTGGAGCTTGCCCATAGCCATGCCCTTAATCTGTAGATAATGTTCTGAGTTAAATTCAAAATCGTTTCTGGGCAAGCTATGTTCCAGTAATCGTATTAAGTCACTGTTGGGTATATTCGGGACTGGAAATTTTAAATACCATTTCTGAACTGCCTGGAGTCCCCTATCCATTTCGATTGTTCGTATACAAACTATCGATGTCTATAGTAAACAGAAAGGTATTCGTCGGTATTTCTACGTTTTTTTATTTATATCTATAAAGTCATACGTATCTTATGTAGCTCGGGTGGCGGGTGGAGAGTGGGTTAATGAAAAAGTCTATATATTGTGCTTTTTTTGGTGCCATTTCCGGTTTGTCTAATTTTTGATAGTGCTCGGTATTGCTCAGTTGTATAAGAGCTTCGAAGATGTAATCCTCCTTATTCTGTATTACAATTATGCTCCCTTTATCCGCCGGTTTAATTACTATCTTTGTCCTATCTTTTAGTTCACTGAGCGCTTCCTTTTCCGCTACAGACAGATTGTTTCTGTTCGGGTTTTTCTTGCATAATTGTTTGTACCTTCCTCCTGTCTCTATCTATGATGTCTGCTATTTTCAGTGGGATTTGCTCCATACTGGGTTGCTAATCCGATTTTAATGTAAAAAGGAGTCCTCTCTAAATCGATCTCCTTTTCACAGAAGGCTGCTAGTTTAAGTCTGTAATGGTAATCGAATATTTCTGTTCTAATGTTCTTTCTTTGTGTTTTAAGCGGGGTTACGAACATAAGACCTCTTTCTAGTACTAATATTTGATCCATCATCAGGTTAGTGCCCTCGCTAAGATTGACTATGTTTGTTTTCACTGCCCCATCTGCAGATTTAGAGGACACGGGGATTACCAGTTTAAATACTCTGTCCAATGGTTTCACATCCTAGTCACCGTTTCTGTCGTCTAGTGGATTTTCTGTATTCGTAAAGTCTTTTTCCGGAAGCGGTGGGATATGCGGAAAGGTTGTCTTGATAAGTCTATTTGTGTCTTCTAGGTTTTCTGTATCCATTCTGCCTAAGTCCATTGAATAGTTTATTATTGGGATATACACTTTACTGTTTGGAAAGGCCGTTGTTGCCACTTTATACATCCTGTGTATTTGTTTTGATGTTGTTTCCCTGACCTTGTTCTGTTTTATGCCAAACGATAGCACCACTGTCTTCATCTTGGGGTTTGGGGCCAGTTTTTATAAGATTGCTGTGGCATTTAGAAACTTGGCCCCCTGGTGACTATTTGCACCAGTGAGAACTGGTGTTCTGGGATTCTCGACAGGTTAGAATCCCCAATGAAAAGATGCTTTTCTTTAGGCACCAGAAACCAATCTATATTCTTCCTAAAGGTATTAATATGTCTTCTGTGTTTGACCTTGGTCAGGTTAGGTCCATAACGCTTCTAAATCCATCTCTTCCTCCCAGTTGGCTGCATCCCTCTGTCCTATAATGGGACTGGCTTGTACGTCAATAATTTCCCTCTCTTCTCCTATAGTGCTCTTCTGTTCTTCTTCCTCCATCATCTCTATCTTATCCTCTAATCCTCCTACTCCTACCCCAGCCTGTCTGTCCTAGCCACAGTCGGGTTTTCCTGTACCATCTTGTCATGTGTATCCAGGACTGTCAAGGTGTGCTGTGCCCAGGCCGTGTTATTCTGGAACAGTAGCTCTGCCATTGCCAAGCTTGCAAACACTGGACTCAAGTTCTGGGTCATCACACCCAGACATCTCTGGATAAAAGGAGGGGAATTTTTTTCTTTCTCTATTTTCTTCAACTATAGTCTGGTGATGTTTGGCCTGGATCAGCTTCTGGGTGATTTTGGACAATGTTAATGTTTACCATTTCTTTTCTACTTTTCTATCTGTTGCTTTTCTTCCTAGAGCAGTGAGTTTGGTTTGTTTTAGTTTTTTTATCCGGTAATTTATCTGGTTCTAATTGAGCGCTATTTTAAGGTTCTTTAGTTCTCTTTTTAAGTGGTTATATGTATTAAAAAGACTTTTACCGGCCTGCCCCCTGAACATTAAGCCGATGGACTGCACCTGGGCTACAGTGGAACGACGATTCCCTGAAGTTTGCCCGGAATGCTATTGTTTTCCCTGGCAGCCGACAGGCTGACGATTCCATGCCACGAGAGCCCTTTTTAGTTCTTGAAAATGATCTGTTGTATCGAGTTGCGACTCATGAGGGCGAGGTATGGAAATTGTTGCTAGTGCAGCGTACCTTCCGGCGGGAGATATGCGAACTAGCTCATGCCCACTTCCTAGGCGCCCACCTCAGGGCCGAGAAAACTTTGGAGCGGATAAAACTCCATTTTTACTGGCCCAGAATTAATGAGGAGGTTCCGGCGTTTCTGTCAGTCCTGCCCGGAGTGTCAGACCCACCAGATACCTAGGAGGGACCATGCTCCTCTCGTTCCTCTACCCCTAATTGACATTCCCTTTGAGAGAATAGGGGTGGACCTGGTAGGACCCCTGGAGCCCTCGAACCGTGGCCATAAATATATATTGGTCATGGTTGATTACGCAACTCGATATCCAGAGGCGGTTCCGCTGCGCTCCGCTAATACAAAGAATATCGCACGGGAATTGGTCAACCTATTTTCTAAAGTGGGTATACCCAAGGAAGTCCTCACGGACCAGGGTACACCCTTTACCTCGGATACGTTCAGGGAGGTTGCTAGGTTACTCAGTATTAAGCACCTGAAGACGTCTGTCTATCACCCACAAACAGACGGGTTGGTAGAGCGTTTTAAGCCAGTAGGGAGTGGCGGGGTACTAACCTTTCTTTCTTTGTTTCCTACAGAAAAAAGACACACCGCCAATATGAGCCTACATTCACCAATGACCGCAGTACACTACTTCCGCCCTTCCTCTGTTCCTCCATCTATGACGTCATCAATCCCATCATCCATCTTGGTTCCTTCCCAGCATACCTCTACTTCCGGCACCTCCTACATAAATACTCCTCCGCCGCCATCTTTGATCGGTCAGATACGAAAAGTTCTCATGTACTTGACCGTGGTAACGAATTGTGCCGTTTCTTGATTATTGTACAGTATACGGGGCCGGAAACCCCAAACCTTTGATTGTCTTCTCATTTCTTTACTATATATATATATATATATATATGTGGATATATATATATATATATATATATATATATATATATATATATATGTGTGTATATATATATGTATATTTATCTGTACGTATGTATGTATATATGTATATGTGTGTGTATGTATGTATGTATATGTATATATATATGTTGATATGTGTATATACAAAGTATATGTAGATGTGTATATATATATATATACAGTGGTGTGAAAAACTATTTGCCCCCTTCCTGATTTCTTATTGTTTTGCATGTTTGTCACACAAAATGTTTCTGATCATCAAACACATTTAACCATTAGTCAAATATAACACAAGTAAACACAAAATGCAGTTTTTAAATGATAGTTTTTATTATTTAGGGAAAAAAAAATCCAAACCTACATGGCCCTGTGTGAAAAAGTAATTGCCCCCTTGTTAAAAATAACCTAACTGTGGTGTATCACACCTGAGTTCAATTTCCGTAGCCACCCCCAGGCCTGATTACTGCCACACCTGTTTCAATCAAGAAATCACTTAAATAGGAGCTGCCTGGCACAGAGAAGTAGACCAAAAGCACCTCAAAAGCTAGACATCATGCCAAGATCCAAAGAAATTCAGGAACAAATGAGAACAGAAGTAATTGAGATCTATCAGTCTGGTAAAGGTTATAAAGCCATTTCTAAAGCTTTTGGACTCCAGCGAACCACAGTGAGAGCCATTATCCACAAATGGCACAAACATGGAACAGTGGTGAACCTTCCCAGGAGTGGCCGGCCGACCAAAATTACCCCAAGAGCGCAGAGACGACTCATCCGAGAGGTCACATATGACCCCAGGACAACGTCTAAAGAACTGCAGGCCTCACTTGCCTCAATTAAGGTCAATGTTCACGACTCCACCATAAGAAAGAGACTGGGCAAAAACGGCCTGCATGGCAGATTTCATTAGGGCTCGTCTCAATTTTGCTAAGAAACATCTCAATGATTGCCAAGACTTTTGGAAAATACCTTGTGGACTGATGAGACAAAAGTTGAACTTTTTGGAAGGCAAATGTCCCGTTACATCTGGCGTAAAAGGAACACAGCATTTCAGAAAAAGAACATCATACCAACAGTAAAATATGGTGGTGGTAGTGTGATGGTCTGGGGTTGTTTTGCTGCTTCAGGACCTGGAAGGCTTGCTGTGATAGATGGAACCATGAATTCTACTGTCTACCAAAAAATCCTGAAGGAGAATGTCCGGTCATCTGTTCGTCAACTCAAGCTGAAGCGATCTTGGGTGCTGCAACAGGACAATGACCCAAAACACACCAGCAAATCCACCTCTGAATGGCTGAAGAAAAACAAAATGAAGACTTTGGAGTGGCCTAGTCAAAGTCCTGACCTGAATCCAATTGAGATGCTATGGCATGACCTTAAAAAGGCAGTTCATGCTAGAAAACCCTCAAATAAAGCTGAATTACAACAATTCTGCAAAGATGAGTGGGCCAAAATTCCTCCAGAGCGCTGTAAAAGACTCATTGCAAGTTATCGCAAACGCTTGATTGCAGTTATTGCTGCTAAGGGTGGCCCAACCAGTTATTAGGTTCAGGGGCAATTACTTTTTCACATAGGGCCATGTAGGTTTGGATTTTTTTTTCTCCCTAAATAATAAAAACCATCATTTAAAAACTGCATTTTGTGTTTACTTGTGTTATATTTGACTAATGGTTAAATGTGTTTGATGATCAGAAACATTTTGTGTGACAAACATGCAAAACAATAAGAAATCAGGAAGGGGGCAAATAGTTTTTCACACCACTGTATATATATATATATATATATATAGTAAAAGGCGCTATATAGCCCGACCCAGCACAGACTACACAGAGGTATGTGTACAACAAACAGGTTTTTTATTTCTTTTCTTCAGCCGTGGGGCACGCCTTCCCCGTGTCCCACAGGCCCAACACAGTCCCAAAAGCACAAAACAGACTTTACACTACCCTTCCTGGCACCACCACTCCTCCCAGGCAACCTCGTCCTCTTCCTCCTGATTCTGGCCCTGAATGAAGGGAGGTTGGCCCGTTTTATAGCCCACCCGGAAGTGCTCCAGGTGCCTGACTAGCTGGTCTTAATTGCACCTCCAGGTGGGGCTGGTAAGTCGTCCCTTGTGGCGGCTGGCTCTCCGCTGCACCCTGTAGCGGCCACACCATCTCCCAAACGGGCTGTGGTGGACTCCATGTCCCATGGAAGACGGGGGAGAGTGAGGAAGAACCCACAGCCAGGGAGACTGCCCCCAGGCGCCCCGGGGCAGGTATTGCACTGTCCATGGTGGCTCCCCTGGGACGTATGCAGCAGAGGCATCCCGGCCGGGCATGGGACCCAGCTTTCCGTCACACTATATATATATATATATATATATATATATAATATGGATAGGATGGACTGCAGGTGCTCATCAGTGAGGCGACTCCTGTGTGCTGTTTTGTTAGTCTTTATCACTGAGAAGAGCTTCTCACACAGATATGTGCTACCAAACATGCACAAGGTTCGAGCCGCATGTAGACGGAGCTGGAGCATTTGTGCGGTAATGGAGTGAATAAACTGTGCGGGCCCTGCAGTATCGAACTTTGCCTTAAGTGTGCCATTACACTGCAGCTCAATCCCCTCCATCTCAATCTGCACAGGTGCAGTTTCCACATCGACGGCAAATGGGTTGCGAAACAACTCAAAATTCTTTTTTTGTTCTTCAAAGTCACCAAAGCGCCGTGCGAACTCAGTGCGCTCAGTTTATCAGCAAAGTGCGTATTTGGGAACACCGTTGTGCCGACTTGGTTCAACATTATTTGGCAACAGGGAAAGTGGGGCAAGTTGCACTGCTGCATTTGTGTCTCCCATAAAAGTAGCTTCACTTGAAATCACTTTGTGATTTTGCACGGGTAAAAACGTCCGCTGAAGTGTCAGATTCTTCTTTAACTCTTCTGCTTTCTGTATCTTGTGCATTGCATTCAGGTCTTTCAGGTTATCCTGATGTTTTGTCTCATAGTGCCGTCTTAGATTAAATTCTGTAATTACAGCCACATTAGCTCCACAAATGAGACACACGGGTTTACCCGCAATGTCAGTAAACATATACTCAGCCTCCCATCGGTTTTTAAAGGCTCTATTTTCAGAATCACCTTTTCTTTTCAGTATCGTGTGAGCTAGCTTCGCAATAACTTGCAGCATCATAAGCTAGACTTGATTAACGCGGTAAGTGTTCGGCAAGGCAGCTGAAGCGCTGCATTATGGGATCTGTAGTTTATTGTGTTACCAGCGCTTCATATCCCTGGGCCATTAATAACAATAATATATAAAATGATCTCGCGGGCCGGATATAATTACACGCCGGGCTGGATGTGGCCCGTGGCCCTTGAGTTTGACACATATGGACTAAATAGAACATGAAAAGATATATTTTTTCAAATGTGATCGCGCAATTCAGATCGAGTTGACGCGCACTACAGTGGTTTTGCCTGCGTGCCTCAATAAGTCATCCTCCCCTCGCTCTTACTTTTTTACCATTCATCTAATGAATGCACTGAGGATGGCTTTACCAAACAATTATTGGAGGCGAATTGATTATTCATAAAGCTTGAATTGGTGATCTGTTTTTCTGTGTTATCTTCATATTTTTTCATACTTCTCAAACTATGGTGGTGCGAGGGTAAAATGAATCGGGAAGCGCTGATCAATGTAATCAGTGTACCATGAAATCATGCATTGACAGAAGTTCCCCTTTGCTTGTAATGCAAAGTGTGATTAAATGCATTCTTTTTTAACCCATTATGGAGCACATGCATCGAAGCTTCTCAGCTGTGCTTGTGCTAAGAAAAGGAAAGATTTTAAAAATAACGTAACACGATTGTCAATGTAACCTTTTGTAAGTAGTGCCTGGAGGATTCAGTGTGAAGAAACTCTAGAGACAGCGTGTGTATTAACTTGTGGAGTTTTCTGTGAGTATTTGGTAGCAGCGTCACAAAGACACTTCTGTAAGTCTGCGTTAGCTGCGGAGCTCAGCTCAGAGCGAAATGAGGTGAATGGGAGGGGAGATGATGACGTGACTCCCCCACCCGCCTTAACTGTCAATCCCCCACAAACACAGTCTCTCGGAATTTGCATAAGCACACCCCTTCACCTACAATTTTAACTTGGTTACAAAGTGATCAAAACTCTCGTTTATATCCTGCGTCCTCATTAAACTTGAATCCCGGATTACCCGTGGGCATGACAAACGCCAGCGGCAGCGTGTCTATGAACTTAATTTAAAGTTTAGGTTTACACCTTTCTTTGTTTCCGAAGTAGCAGCACTCATGAATATGGTAGTATATGTCACTCGCTCACTTTTTATTGTTTCGCTGCCTTCTCAATTATGTAATGCATGTTTTCTTCAGCGCTTTTTTGAGCTCTTCCTGGTTTTCTATGTATTGCGTTGACAGTCAGTTCACGTGATTACGTGGGAGGCGTAATGATGTCAAACGAAACTCCGCCCCCCCACGTCATTCCAGCTCAACTCCATTACAGTTAATGGAGAAAAATACCTTCCAGTTATGACCATTAGGCGTAGAATTTAAAAATGAAACCTGCCCAACTTTTGTAAGTAAGCTGTAAGGAATGAGCCTGCCAAATTTCAGCCTTCTACCTACACAGGAAGTTGGAGAATTAGTGATGAGTGAGTCAGTGAGTGAGTGAGGACTTTGCCTTTTATTAGTATAGATTACTATTGAAATGGTTATTCAATCACAGGAGATAAGGTTGGCCTAACTGACACACCTGATTGATTGACACCTGGGGTTAAGGTCATCAGTTAGTCAGAGATAAAAGCAGTATTGGTGAGGTAGGGCATTGTAAGACTTAGAATTTATCCTCTGAAGATGCTTAATAGAATAAGCGAAATGTTAGGGTATTGTTTGTCAAATGTGATTGTCTTTCTCCCTTTGTTTCTTGTTGAATCCAGTGGGGAAAGATTACTCTTATATTTAAAATTCATAAAAAGAGCTCCGTTTTCGTTTTTAATACTTTTTTTTTGCAGGCCTGCCTTTTTCTAATATATAGATTCAAATTTAAAGATTTCACTTTGCACAGTAAGTGTCTGTGTTTGTCTTTTTTGCATGTTTTTTGTATCTGGGGATTCAGTACATGGTTTGGTACAAAATAGTGTACTTTACTCTTGGACTAGTTAAATGAGTTTAGGAAACTATTTTGGAGCAAACTGTCCCCCAAACATTATTTTTTACATATAGTGATTAGAGGGTTTTTTTTAGAAGTAGATAGTATTTGCTTGGATTTTTAGTGTATTTTTATTTATTGAAAGAGAGCACTTATCAGTACTTATATTAAAAAAAACACTTGGTGTGCAGATTGATTTTAGTAATACAGGCCTATTTTTTTTTTTTTATAAAAATAAAATCTCCCTAGTTTAAAAATTGTTTACTGTATTTTTAGTTTGTTTTGGATTTGTGTTTGTTATATAGAAAGATGCTTCAACTGAGACAACAAATAGGTTTCAACCTCAGGATGAGATAGACATGGATCTAGTTCCGGGGACATGATGAATTTCTGACATTAGAACATATTGATGAACAGGATGTACAAAAGGTTTTACATTTTGCTAAAATAAAATATAGGATTAAACTCACTGATTCATCTATTCAGAAATTTAGATCATTCTTGAACAATGGAGGCATCAGGGAATTTGATTTGGAAGCCTCTGAACTTTATAAAATACATGATTTGGATCTGAGATGTCAGGAATGGAGTATCGTGGGTCCACTCATTCCAAAAGAGAAAAAGCAGGTAAACCTTTTGGATGGTCCCAATTTAGTACAGGTATCTTCATCTTCTCCTTCCTCTTTTGATCCATCTCGAAATTCCCAATAAAGATTGATCATTGGGTGAACAGAATTTACAAATAAATGTGGTATCATCCTCTACAGTTTCCTTCCCCTAAGGTTAAGAGTATTGGATGGAGGGTGGCAAGGACATATGGAAGGGAAGAGGGGGGTGATCAGGGAATACAAGGTTTAAATTTGAAATTGGTGGCTCCTGGGTCATTATCTTCTCCTTTTTCCTCGTGGGGTGTATCCAAGATGATAAAACAAATGGGGATATTGGAAAGGAGGGGGTCCAGCTCAGAAGAATTGAATGGAGTTGTAAATAGGAGTGTGGATAAATCTGGGAGGGTCAAGCCAGAGAAATATGAATAAAAGAACTAAGAAATGTATCGGGTATTCTTTGCCGTTACGGGGGATGAGAATGGGGGTGGGGGTGGGGGGGTGGTAATTTGTCCATATTCATCCCCGGATTCAATTATTTCTTTCAGCCAAACACAGGGAGAAGGTGGAGTGGGGAACAACAACAACATTTATTTCTATAGCACATTTTCATACAAACAGTAGCTCAAAGTGCTTTACATATTAAAGAATAGAAAAATAAAAGACACAATAAGAAAATAAAATAAGTCAACATTAATTAACATCGAATAAGAGTAAGGTCCAATGGCCAGGGTGGACAGAAAAAACAAAAAAACTCCAGACGAACGGAGAAAAATAATAAAATCTGTAGGGATTCCAGACCATGAGACCCCCTGACCAGTCCCCTCTGGGCATTCTACCTAACATAAATGAAACAGTCCTCTTTGGATTTAGGGTTCTCACGGAAGGACTCGATGATGGTCACGTAGACTTCTGCCTTTTAATCCGTCCATCATTGTTGGTGCATCATGATGCTTTGAGTAGGTGGTGGTGGCCAGGCTGCCACCACAAAGAAACCGGAAAAAGAAACAGAAGAGAGAGTAGGGGTCAGTATGGATTTTAGAGCCACCATGAATAGTTATTATGATGAATTGAACATACAGAGTATCAGGATTAAGTTAAAGTGAAGTTATAAAAAGGCCATGTTACAGTAATGTGTTTTCAGCAGTGTTTTAAAGTGCTCTACTGTATCAGCCTGGCGAATTCCTTTCGGCAGGCTATTCCAGATTTTAGGTGCATAGCAGCAGAAGGCCGTCTCACCACTTCTTTTAAGTTTTGTTCTTGGAATTCTAAGGAGACCCTCATTTGAGGATCTGAGGTTACGATTTGGAATATAAGGTGTCAGACATTCTGATATATAAGATGGAGCGAGATTATTTAAGGCTTTATAAACCATAAGCAGAATTTTAAAGTCAATCCTGAATGACACAGGTAACCAGTGTAGTGACATTAAAACTGGAGTAATGTGTTCAGATTTTCTTTTCCTAGTTAGGATTCTAGCAGCTCCATTCTACATTCGTTGCAAACGATTTATGTCTTTTTTGGGTAGTCCTGAGAGGAGTGCGTTACAGTAATCTAGTCAACTGAAAACAAACGTGTGAACTAATTTCTCAGCATCTTTCAAAGATATAAGAGGTCTAACTTTACTTCTGTTTCTTAAGTGAAAAAATGCTGTCCTAGTGGTCTGATGAATATGCGATTTAAAATTCAGATTACAGTCAACAATCACCCCTAAGCTTTTTACCTCCGTCTTGACTTTTAATCCTAATGTATCCAGTTTATTTCTAATAGCCTCATTGTATCCATTATTGCCAAATGTCCCGTTGCAGGTAGAAGGGAGCAAATGTGATGTTGTAGAGGTTCAACAAAGATTGGGAGGTGTTTTGGACTTACCTGGGTCGAGAGCAACTTATCTTCTTGGATCCAGGATACTTGGAGGTGGAGTCTGGAGAACCTACAAGGGAAGAGATAAAAGAGGTTAGAGAAAATTGGAGGCTTTAAAAATTTCAGAAGTAGATGGGTTTAGAAAATTGCAGGGACAGGGAATGAAAAATCAGATTGTGATGCCCGATATTCTTGTAGGGACTTCTCCTCTATCTTTAGAACAGCCTTTGTTGGAACTGGAAGAAATGGATGAGGGATTAGAATGGTGGTGGGGTTTAGAAGGGAAGAGTTGACACGATATTGTGGGCGACTCCAGTTCCCAGACTGATCCCAATAATTTTTGGGATATAAATAAAATTGAAATAGTTGATCGGCCAATTAGGGAGGATGAGTGGAGAAGGAATAAAAAGGTCCTGCTGATTAGTAAGAGATTCATTCAGTATTTCAAATGTTTATTTCTTTTAATTTTGATGATTATAACTGACAACTAATGAAAGTCCCAAATGCATTATCTCTGAAAATTAGAATATCAATTAAGACCAATGCAAAAAAAGGATTTTTAGAAATGTTGGCCAACTGAAAGGTATGAACATGAAAAGTATGAGCAGGTACAGCACTCAATATGTAGTTGGCCTGGATTACTGCAGCAATGTGGCGTGGCATGGAGTCGATCAGTCTGTGGCACTGCTCAGGTGTTATGAGAGCCCATGTTGTTCTGATAGTGGCCTTCAGCTCTTCTGAATTGTTGGGTCTGGCGTATTGCATCTTCCTCTTCAGAATACCCCATAGATTTTCTATGGGGTTAAGGTCAGGTGAGTTTGCTGGCCAATCAAGAACAGGGATACCATGGTCCTTAAACCAGGTACTGGTAGCTTTGGCACTGTGTGCAGGTGCCAGGTCCTGTTGGAAAATGAAATCTGCATCTCCATAAAGTTCGTCAGCAGCAGGAAGCATGAAGTGCTCTAAAACTTCCTGGTAGACGGCTGTGTTGACCTTGGACCTCAGAAAACACAATGGACCAACACCAGCAGATGACATGGCACCCCAAACCATCACTGACTGTGGAAACTTTACACTGGACCTCAAGCAACGTGGATTCTGTGCCTCTCCTCTCTTCCTCCAGACTCTGGGACCTTGATTTCCAAAGTAAATGAAAAATTTACTTTCATCAGAGAACATAACTTTGGACCACTCAGCAGCAGTCCAGTCGAGACGCTTCTGACGCTGTCTCTTGTTCAAGACACAAGGAATGCGACAGCTGAAGCCCATGTCTTGCATACGTCTGTGCCTGGTGGTTCTTGAAGCACTGACTCCAGCTGCAGTCCACTCTTTGTGAATCTCCACCACAGTTTTGTTTCACAATCCTCTCCAAGGTACAAGCAGTTATCCCTGTTGCTTGTACACTTTTTTCTACCACATCTTGTCCTTCCCTTCGCCTCTCTATTAATGTGTTTGGACACAGAGCTCTGTGAAACAGCCAGCCTCTTTAGCAATGACCTTTTGTGTCTTGCCCTCCTTGTGCGAGGTGTCAATGGTCGTCTTTTGGACATCTGTCAAGTCAGCAGTCTTCTTCATGATTGTGTAGCCTACAGAACTCGACTGAGAGACCATTTAAAGGCTTTTGAGTTAATTAGCTGATTAGAGTGTGGCACCAGGTGTCTTCAATATTGAACCTTTTCACAATATTCTAATTTTCCGAGATACTGAATTTGGGACTTTCATTAGTTGTCAGTTATAATTATCAAAATTAAAAGAAATAAACATTTGAAATACATCAGTCTGTGTGTAATGAATGAATCTAATATACAAGTTTCACTTTTTGAATGGAATTACTGAAAAAAATCAACTTTGTCATGATATTCTAATTTTATGACCAGCACCTATATAAGGGAAACCAAAAATACTGTTAAGGCCCGTTTTATTCAACATCTCAGATTAATTGAGAGTCAAAAAAAACTGACAATTATATCTTCATTTTCATCAATCAGGTCATGACCCCCTGGTTTTTTTCCATAGAGACCGAAACCTATTGGAACAAGAAAATGAGATTTTGAAAAAGAATTGGAATGGATTACGGCTTTTGACACTTTTTCCTAATGGGTTGAATGAGAAGTAATTATCCAGGTAGTTAAGTGTATTTCAATTTATGAGATTGGAATTGAAATAAAAACAATTGATAAAATATTGTATATAGTGAACCCATCCATGCATGCCAGCTCGCTGGTACCCCCCACTCTAAGCCTAACCCAGCTAGTGTCCTGTTTCAGTTAAGGGAGGAATTTTTGTCTCTATTGTTTAGTCTCTTTCGAGCGGATAGTATATATTGAGCTAAAGGCCTAGGGGAGGAGGAGGTTATTTAAATTGTATTTAATTTTGTCTGGCCTAACATAATTGTTTGACAGATTCTATTAGTCTAAATAGGTAATTTCTGTTTACAATAGCTGAGATTGAGATTTTTGGTAGAGTCCCATTAAATACAGTGGAACCTCGGTTCACGACCATAATTCGTTCCAGAACTTTGGTCGTAAACCGAGTTGGTCGTGAACCGAAGCAGTTTCCCCCATAGGATTGTATGTAAATACAAATAATCCGTTCCAGACCGTACAAACTGTATGTAAATATGTAAAAATATGTAAAGATTAAGCACAAATATAGTTAAATTACACCATAGAATCCACAGTGTAATAGTAAACTAATGTAAAAACATTGAATAACACTGACACAAAACACCCAGGCTCCCTGATCAGCTACAGGAGCTGGCTCGCTCACGCGCTCTCTCTCTGTGTAGCGCAAGCGCACAAACGCGCACACACACACACACCTATCCGTCCCCCCAATCCCTTCCCTGTCAGCTGCCCGGCTCTCTAATCTCTCTGTAGAACGTGCTCGCGCAGCATTTTTTTTAAAATGACTTTTAAGCACAGCAGAAAAAATCCAAGCGCTTGCAAAACCAACTCACAAGCAAACAAAAAGTGAGATTGCAGGAGATCACGCTATTAAACCTAAAGCCTGATCGCTGTAAACAATGTTTTTAAAATGAGTTTTAAGCACAGCAGATAAAAACATCGCACAAATCCGAACTTCATTTAAAAACCAACTTGCAAGCAACCAAAAAAGTAACATTGCAACAAATCACACGATGAAGTCCTCCATGTAAACAATTTTTAATGAGTTTTAAGCACAAGGAAAAAAGCGAACATTTGAAAGAGAAATGTAACATCGCACCTAATCGCGCTATGAAAAACTCCATCTTTAAACCTTTCATGAGTTTTAAGCACAAGGAAAAAAGCGAACATTTGAAAAAAGAGAAAAATAACATTGCAACAAATGCATTATGAACTAAAAAAAATTACTTTTGAAAAATCCGTAATACAAAAACCACCAAGAAAACTAACCTTGCATGAAACGAGTTCTGGCATGAAGTGTTTTCCTTCAGGTGTTTTCTCTCTTGTGATTTCTTGTGTTTCTGGTGTTTTTAGCTGTTTAGCTGGTGGGAGTGAAAGCCTCATGCAGCCATTCCAAAAAGAACGTTCTTGTGACCCTCCACATTACTGGCAGTCTGGCTTTGTTTACATTGTGCTGCTTGAAAGCACGAGGGTTCTCCGATTGGTAAATGAGTAAACTGGTAAACATTTTTTCCACCTTTTGTAATTTCTCTTTACTTCGATTTCAATTTTCTTCAAAACTTTCTTCTGACCACTCTCCACTTGCTTAGAAGCCATAGTTAACTGCAAAAGCACACGAAATACTGTAGAGCACAAAGAGAGTGCACGTCTTATTGAAAACAATGAACAAGGAGCGGCTTTGCTTAAATGAAAAAGCATGGCAGCTCTCTTCTCTCTCAGGCTGCCTGTGGGGAGGGATGGTTTCGCTTGCACTACAGCCTACAGATAGGCAGGCAAACACGTGCAGCAATCTCCTCCTCCCCCTTCCCAGCAGGCACGTGCTAGCTCGCCCTTTCTCTCTCTCTCTCTCTCTCTCAACTGAGGACGCAAGGGAAACTGGCTTGTTCAGAAAACACGTGAAGCAATCTCCTCCTCCCCACCCTAGCAGGCTCGCTCGCCCTTTCTCTCTCTCTCTTTCTCTCTCTCTTTCAGCTCAGCTTGCAGGCAGGCAAGGGAACCTGGCTTGTTCGTATACCGAGTGTGTGGTTGTGAACCGAGGCAAAAGTTTGGCGATCTTTTTGGTCGTGAACCGGGACGTTCGTGAACCGAGGTTCCACTGTAGTTAGGTAGAAAAGATCACACTGGTAATGACTCGATTAAAATTTTGTTGGTTTAGGTCCAATGAGTGCCTATTAATTTGTCATTTTAAGTATTTATCTATAGGTTATTTGTCTCCAACAGGTAATTATTAAAGTGGTCACATGATTTAATTAAACATCTGGTGTCCCAGAGTAAGGGTTTAAAAGCTGTCCTTAGTTCAGTTTTCTTTGTTCCTCTGATGAAGGGACTCCAAGCCTCGAAACGTTAGGAAGGCTTTGTCTATTTCATTCTTGTTTCTGTTTTTTTTTTTTTTTAAACTTATTTTTTGCTTTTTTACCCAAGATTTTTTTAACAGTTTAAGGTAAAACTAAAGTTTTTTTCCTAATCTTACTTTATATTTACAGGATCCTGTTTAAAGTAAGTATTTTTGGTAATTTTTAATTTTTTACAGTGCACTTTTTTTTCATGTTAACATTTTGTTCACTTTATACTAATCAGATGAATTATATTAACGGTTAAAATTACCTGTAATTTATTATTTCAAAATACTTACCTTAGAAATACTTACTTGTTTGTCATGTGGGTCCTGTTTCCATTTCATATTATTGGGCTGGTGAGTAGAAAAAGAATTTAATTATACATGTTAAATAAAATTTTCTAGCAAAAAATTTCCTAAATTTCTGTGACATTGTTTAAAAACTTGAATACTTAGCTTTTGGAGGACTGACAGTAACTTGTATTTTAATTTTTAGCTAATATCTGTCTTTTTGTCTTGTGGTATTTTGTTTTTATAGCCAATGTGACGACATCTATTAGGATGGAAGCAATCCATCACCTGGAGATTGAAGCGAGTCCACATCCACCCAAAGGTATGGCCAAACAGGTAGATTATCTAGGTTTTATCAAACCCTCCTCACCAAATTCAGAAACTACCTTAAAAATTAAAGTAAATACAGATTTATGGTTGCAGAATGTAATTAAGGTATTGAAAGAACATTATGAACAGGTCATAAAAGGTTACTGTAAACAGTTACCTGTGGCAGACGAGTTAGCACAAGGGGACTTGCCTCTTTCAGGTGAACGGCATGTCCTTCAGGGGTCTTCCTCCGACCTGGGAGGTTCGATGTCTGGCGATTCAGTTCCCCATATTCCGGTGGTTTTGTCTTCGCTGGCTTCGGGCCCTCCAGCTTCAGATAATTATCCCAGGACTAGCGAGGTAAAAATTAGATCTTCTCCCCTGTTTCTTTGACGTCAATCCTGGTGAGAGGCCCTGGTAAAACAAATGGTTGGTTTCAGATTCAGTTGGCATGGATGTTCAGTCTAACATACAGGCAGCTCAAATTGAGAAAAGTTATTAACTTCTCATTTGGAAAA